>NC_090923.1:917518414-918143414 GCF_040938575.1 Ambystoma mexicanum
AGAACTTCGCACTAGAGTCTACTTACAGCTGCAGCAGCAGTTTTCACTGCAGCCTGGTGATCTGCTCCCAACTGGGAGAGCCAAGGAGAAGAACTAAAGGGCACGGAGAGGGGGCCCCCAGTAAGGACTGCCAGCGAGACAGCAGTGCCAAGGACTGAATGGGCATAGATTAAGTAATAAGGCCACCAAGTACTGGCCTTCAGCGCGGCCCGCCCAAAAGAACATATTATGCCCAAACAATAGGCCATAGTGACTGGAGCAGAGTGCGGCTGAACGGACTTAAGACTACATCCACACAAAGAAGTCCAGGGCCCAAGCTAGACGTACTATAGGACACAGTCACCCAGACTTATGACTCAGGGGCACGCACACTAACCAAAGGAGTGGAATTGGAACTGAAGAACACCTGAGATTAGGAGGACCCTTGATGCGCACATACCCCAGAGTTGAAGGGAACCAGTGACACTCCAGTGACATTAGAGGCAACCATTGAATGGAGGCGGCCCTTGAGTGAGTAGGGAAGGCCCTGGAAACCGGAGAGCGATAAGGCCAAAGGCAGTTTTTACCTGCAGCCCGCACACAAAAAGAGGATGGTATCCAAACTGCCCAAAAACAAAGGGAAGCAACCTACCATCGAGGAGTATGCTAAATCACTGCAGACAGTGGAGGGGGCCAGCGGGAAAGGACAAAGCACTACAGAAGGTGATAAGACGGCGCTCAACAATCAACATATACTAGACGCCATAGCGGAACTAAAGACATCGATGAGAAGTAGAATTGACACAGCCATTTCGGACCTCAGGGCTGCGCTTGAATCCAAAATTGACGCCGTGAGTATCAATATGAATCTATTACGGCAAGATGTACGGGCGCTGGCCGAATGTACGGGGACCCTGGAAAAGGAAATGAAAGATGTCACAAGCTCAAGCAAAGCCAATGCAACAGACGTCCACAAGCTGCAACAGCAGGTGCGAAACCTCGAAAGCAGGGCGGAAGAGGCAGAAGGACAGGCCTTCAGAAACAATGTGCGCAAAGTGGGGTTCCCGGAGGGAGAGGAGGGATCGGACCCGACAAGCTACATTGAGAGCATGCTGCTGCAGGAAATAACAAGTGGAACATTAAGCCAAGGGTTCGCAGTAGAAAGACCACATAGAACCCTTACAAGGAAACTGCTGCTGGGGGCCCCACCTCGGCCGATTATCGCTAAGATCCTGAACTATAAAGACAGGGACAAGGTCCTAAAACACTTCTGTAAGGGAGGAACAATAAATAGAGTGTCAGCGACGGTCACCGCTTACCCAGACTACACACTCATGGTACAAAGACAATGCTTAAACTATGTGGCAGTGAAGAGGAGGATACAGATATATACTCCTATACCCAGCGAAAATTAAGGTGCTCCTGAAGAACAAAGCTCTATTCTTTGACTCACCAGAGGAAGTGATGACATGGCTGGACTCGAGGAATTGTCCGACGGGAGCAACAGAGCGGAAGGAGAGTGGGACAGAGAGCCTTGTAGACTCCACAGAAGACACCAGATGATTACACACAGTGATAAGTACAACAGAAATGCCGATACTGGGATTAGATTATAGCAACTATGCATAGAATTGTTGGAGTAGAGCGCTGAGCTCATGCTATGATAAGTTGTCGGCATACAGCAGGAGGCAACACCAGGCGATACACCACCAATCCCCCCAGAAGCGAAGAAGTTTAGTTGGGATATCTTTAGAAAGACATCCTCTCACTGGGTACCGAGTATTGGTTACACCGAGAGACGGACCAGATGTGGGATAGCCTGAGATCCAGGGATGGAGCAGGGCAACAGTTAAGGGAAGTTGGAGGTGGGTCGGAGGGGGGCAGCAGTTGGCATTAGGGAGGGAGGAGCAGGGTTGTTTTGTTGGGGGGTTTGAGGGGAAATTAGATAGGGAGGGAGCTCACATCCACGCCAAGAATACTTGGAGAGAAGGACACATGGGAGGGAGAAGGGACGGGATATGGATGATAATGGGAGACCTTGGAATAGTAACCTGGAATGTCAGAGGACTCAACAGCTACCTGAAGAAAAATAATGTACCTGAGAAGGCAAAAAATAGACATAGCCTTACTTCAAGAAACCCACCACACCAAAGAGAAACAAGAGGTGGTAAAGAAAAAGTGGAGAAAAAATAGGAGCAACGTATTTGGATTTGGAATACGCCAGGGGGGTAATCATTTGGGTGGTGACAGATGCTACAGGCCACGGTGGAGCCGGATGGGAGGATGGTAGTGATTCGGTAAATACATACACCCCCAACCAAGACACAGTGGCCCATTTCAAGACACTATATAGCAAATCAGCCCCCATATAGGAGGTGCGGTTATATGGGGAGGGGACTTCAATTGCACGGTGAAACCCAAAATGGACAGATCAGACACGAAACTAGATAAGCCCACCACCGCAGCGAGAACACTACAAGCCCTGCTGAGAGACTTTAGGCTGGAAGCCATATGGAGGCAGAAACACCCGAATGATAGGCACTGCTCACACTATGCCACCCCAAACAATCTGTACACGAGGCTGGATTACATGTTCGCCACTCCGGAACTTGTTGGGGAAATTACGGGTTCAGAATATAAGGCGAGAATATTAACGGACCACTCCCCTCTGGTCTTGGCGTGGTGAAATCAGCCCCCCCAGAGCCAGGATCCCAACATGGAAGCTTAGAGCAGAGGCATTGAAAGATACTGCATTCCGAGAGGACCTAAGGGAGGAGATAATTGGGTATTTCAAAAATAACACTGGAAGAGTGGACTCAGAGGGTACCCTATGGGAGGCCTTCAAGGTGGTAGTAAGGAGGGCGGCCATATCTAAATCTAGAGGGCTCCAAGGGGGCATAGTGCGAGAATTACAGGAGACAGAAAAGAAACTAGAAGTAATCATGAAAAGAGGGGGCACCTCACAGGAGGACGCCGAATACGTGAGTGAATTACAACAGGCATGTGGCGGGCTCTGGGAAAGGTTATGTAACTTGAATTACAAAAAATATGTTGAAAGACAACACGCAGGGGGAGACAAACCAGGGAGGCTGCTCGCATGGCTATATAAGAAAGAGACACCAAGAACAGCAATTAGAGAGATAACGGGAGAAGTGGGCCAAATCTGGAACACCCAGGAGAGCGTGAACGAGGGCTTCCTTAGTTTCTACAAACACCTCTATGAAGATGCAGGAGAGACGGTAGAGCAGGAGCCTCAGGAGATGCTAGAAGACATAGGATTACCTAAATGGAGCGAGGAAGACAGGGAGAACCTGGATGCCCCAATCACAATAGAAGAATTAGAAGCAGTGGGAATACATCTGCCCACGAGCAAAGTCCATGGGACAGACAGGCTCCCCAGCGGATTCTATAATACGTATAGACAAGAAGTGCTCCCCCTGCTACTGACAATGCTAAACGAGGCCTTCGGGAAAGGGAGACTGCCGGAATCTCTGAGGGAGGCGGTAATTATTCCACTCTTTAAACCCGACGAGCCAAGCACAGACTGTGGGTCGTACAGACCACTATCCATGCTAAACCAGGACAGTAAAATGATCACGGCTGTGCTGGCGAATAGACTTAATTGGGTAATAAATAAACTCATACACCCCGATCAAACCAGATATGTCCCAGGTAGAAGCATATCCGATAACGACAGGAGGCTCCACCATATCATAGAACAGGAAAAGGGCGACCCGAGTGAAATAGCAGTAGTCTCGCTAGATGCAGTGAAAGCCTTCGACTCTGTAAGGTGGCCTTGGATGATGGCGGCCTTGAAAGAATATGGGATGGGACCAGGGTACTTGTGGTGGGTGACAATGGTGTATAGCTCTCCAACAGCCAGGGTCAAAAAGGGAGCAATAATTTCAGATAAATGGCAACTTAGCAGAGGCACGGGACAGGGCTGTCAATGGTCCCCGATGCTGTACATCCTTGCACTAGAACCACTAGCGATCTGTCTGAGACAGCAGTACGAAAAAATAGGGGTTTACACTAAAGGGGGACCGCACTTGATATCATCGTATGCGGATGATATGCTGCTATACCTGTGGTACCCGGAGGAAAACCTGCAATACATCTTGGAGGTGATGGAGCACTATGCGACTCTCTCGGGCATAGCGATGAACCCCATAAAATCGTGAATGTTCCCCTTGGAGAGGTATAGAGGAGTCCCACAGGAGAACTTAACCATCTTGCAGATAGACTGGAAGACCAGAACATTCAGATACCTGGGGATTAACATATATCAGACGATTGTAGACGAGCACAAATATAACACGGGAAGGGCAGCAGAAGGTATCAAAAACAGCATGGGGTCCTGGACAAAGCTCCCCCCTAGCCATGGTGGGAAGGGCGGCCTTGCTCAAGATGGTGGTCCTGCCTAGGTTACTACATTTTTTCGCAAATATCCCTCACATGTTGCCCAAACACTTTTTTATTAAACTCCAGAGTTTATGCAGAGGTTTCCTGTTGTAGAGTGGCCCTATGGAAATTACAGAATGGGTATGACAGATGGGGTATAAACCTGCCGAACTTTTAGATATACCATTTGGCAGCGCAGTTACAATATGTCTCTAGGTGGCTGTCGGAAGACGAGACAACAGAATCTAGTTTGCTTAGGGGTGAATGCAACCCTTTTTTCCTAAAAGAACTGATATGCCTATCCAAACCAGAGATGCACGTGCAATTGAGATTGCTGGAACTGGGCTGGAAAACATGGCACAAAGCATGTTGTGCTATGGGACACCCGACCCCATGCTCCCAGCAGGCGCCACTTGTGGCGCTTTGCGGGATGGATGAGCAACTGAGGAAGGGGATCTGCAAACACTGACAGCCGGTAGGCCTAGCGACCTTGGGAGACATATGGCAAGAGGGGAAGGCACTGGACTTCCAAACGAAAGTGGATGAAACTGGAATACATACGGGGCAATATATCACATATACCAGGATAGTTAAACGGGTGAAGGAAACATGGGCCAAAATAGCACTAGCAGAACAACCTGATACTGCCATAGAAACGATGTATGATATCTCAGAGGGAGGGCACGAAATATCCCGGATTTACGGACTGGTGATGTCTAGAGTGTGTAAGGAGCTACACCAACTGAGACGGGACTGGGAGGAGGAAGCGGGAGAACCTATGCAAGACGGGCAGTGGGAAAGAGCCCAGAGGTATCATAAAAAGGTGTCTAGCAATGCGAGGCTGCAGCAGATTCAAATATATGTCACCCATAGGGTGTACATGACCCCCCGAAGGATTGCCAGATTTGGGAGTACAGAAGTACAAAAATACCCCAAATGCACGGAGGTGGATGCCGGGATGATACATATGTTTTGGGCGTGCCCAGAGCTGGCAATAATTCTGGGAGGAAATCAAGCTACGACTATCTGCAAAGTGAATCAAGCTAGATGTGGAATCCGTGTGGGCATGCATGATGGGGGGGATTTACCAGACCACGCAACCTGAAACACGTATGCAAACTCAAGGACCTAGCCTATATCCTGGCCAAAAGAAGAATAGCCATGAGCTGGAAAGCAGCCCATAGACCAAGATTACAGATATGGTGGAATGATCTTCTGAAATGGGCAGACGCTGAGACAGTAGCATGGTATGAGGCAGCCAACAGAGGGGAGGATAATGGGACCTCTGATGACAAATGGTAGCCACATTGTCAGGATCCTTCCATGCCAACTACAGTGAATGTGACACACCCGAGAACGGCGAAGGGGACTAACCCCAATAGAAAGGAAGTCCGAAGAACTGAGGTGGAAGCTCGAGTTAAAGTGGGGGTAGGGGGAATACAGTAATAAATAACACGCAAATGTAAGATAAGAAGCTTGTACCGAAAATGTCGGATGTGATGGCTATGTTTTGTTTGGTGTAAAAACCAATAAAATCTTTTTTTTAAAAAAAAAGGTTTGAGAGTCATCCCACATTAGCCTAACCCATGTGAGCTCTGACAGCTGCGTTGACCCCAAGAAACGCACCCTTGACTCTCTCAGCGCATGACATTCCAAGACCAGGTGCTTTAAACTTTCCACGACGTCACCATTGTTGCAAAGCCTGCAATGCAAGTCAGTTCTAGACCTGTCCCATTTCCCTACCCACTCCATCGTTAAGAATTGATTTAGATGGAAGCATAGATATTGTATTTGGATATTTGGGCATGGAAAGAGGGATATATATTTCATGATATCCTCCCTTTTCCTTATAAACTTTGCGTAATCTGTGTAGAGAGTGCAAGATGGCAGCAGATCTGTTGTCTCACACCAGTCACATTTAAACAGCTTCTTTTTGACATTGCATATGCTGTTAATTAGCTCCTCCCTTGTGCAGCCAATTTGTAGTAACTTATCATACGTAGATGTTTTGAAGTCATTTATTGTGGCTGCTGTGTTTGAAGTCTGATCACTACCCCAATGTTGATAAAGAGAGTTTGTTGGAGCATTTAAGAGTCTGGAAAACTCTGCAAGTTTTCTCCATTTTGCTCTGACGGGTAAGAAATCAGACCAAACCCATGTCTAAGGACTGTTTTAGTAGTCAAATTCTCCAGTCCTAACGTTTTTTAACATAATAGCCCTTGTAGCGTGTTCAGATAGGCCCCATGCCAAACGTGACATGTCCAACCTATACAGTAACATTGGTTCCACCTTTAACAGGTAGAACTGAACGAGTGGCTGCAAGGAGTACTGACACAACTGAGAGTAGATTCTCTTCATCTTTGCAATCAGGGGGGTGGATTTACCCTTTAGAAACAACTTCCATGCCGCCATTGTTCTACTGTTTGCCAGACAGTCGCCCAAATATCTTCAGGAGTCCACTCTCTCCAGGGAATGATCTCCCCCTCTCCAGTTGAAGGTCTTTGGCCATCTTTTGGTGGGAAATATTATGACCTTTGACGTTTGTCCATTTACCTTTAAATTGTTGTCTACCGTGTAGCTGTGGGAGAGAGAAAGCTTCCTGTGCAGACCGATTGGGGTTTCATCAAACAGAACAATGTTATCTGCAAATGCGATACAGTACAGTGTGATTGAGCCCAATTTTACTGGATTTGTTGTTCCCGCCTCGTATATTCTGCCAATATGAGACGTATATAGATTGTACAGGGTTGGAGCCAAGACACATCCCTGGCGCAATCGCACATATGTAGATTTTCGGTCTGTCATGGCTCCTTCCTGGCTTAGTCTGACCCTCAGTGGTGTTGGTGTGGGATAAGGCCAAGGGCTGCACAATTTTTACTGGTACGTTCCAAGCAAGCAGCTTTGTCCAGAGGGTATGCCTACTAACTGTATCAAACGCACTTGACATGTCAATGGAGGCCAAATATACGGTCTCCACCCCGCCCCCTCTTATTGACAGCAGCTAGAAGATGCGCCATGGTAAAGGCATTCAATGTGGTCCCAATGCCTGAACGAGAGCCCACCTGGTAGCATGAGAGTAGGTTTTTTGATGTAATTTGAGTCTTGAGATCTTTCAGTAATAAAGTAGCAAAAACTTTACTAGAGGAGCCCAGTAAGACAATTGGTTTGCAATTTTGAGGTTCAGCCGTATCCTCATGCTTTTATATAGGTATGATGTTGGATTCTCGCCATGTGTGTGGGACCCTGCGTGTAGTGTATAGTAAATAGATCTCCCAGTGGGCGCAACCAGGCTCCTGGATCTTTCTTTATCAACAGCGGTGGAATGCAGTCCGGACCTGGTGCCCTGGATGGTTTGGCTCTGTCATTTGCCCAAATTAGGTCCTCCTTGTCCCAAGGGTATTCCGTTTTATCGTCTATGCCCTCATAAATAGCATTTCCCTCACCTTCCCTTCTTGGCAGACTATATTTAGCACTCAGAAACACTACCCAGTCTTGTTCTGTGATTGGACACTCCAAGCTAACTTTAGGAACCTTTAGTTTTTCTCCTATAAGTGCCCAAAATTTCGAGACATCATTCTCAAGTACCGTTTTTAAGATACCTTGATTTTCTTTTACATGGGCTTCCTGTCTAATCGACTTAAGAAGTCGCTTATGGGTTGCCACAAATTTGCCTCTTGGACTTAAGAAAGTCAAGGCTTCCAATTTCTTTTAGCTCACTTTGCATCCCTCACCCTTTGATTAAAAGTGTGTGAGTGTTCCCTGTTAGGGTTAAGTTGACCTCTGTTAGTAAGCTGTTTCATGCCATTTAGTAGGGTGTGATTGAAGTTATTTGCAAGGAAGCATTCAGAATGGCTGCCCGTGTTGGTCAAGAGGGCTCTGAGTTCAACATGAAATTTCTGCAAGCTGCAGCATTCCATTTTATCGTGAGACCGTCCCTGTCTGGGGCCAAAATGACAGTACAAGGATCAAAGCATGTCATGGAGAGTGACAAACATAGGGTAAATATTAGTGGGAAATGGTCACTCGCTGCTAGTAGCTGCAACCTTAGTCAGTGGTTCACAAATTCTGAATAGTTCGGACGAGACATTGACATGGTCAATCCAAGATTTTCTTTATCCTCTGCACCAAGTGAAGAAACCATTTCCTATCTCCTCCTCCACAACCAGGCATACGGTTAGATCCCACCACACCAAATATTCGTTCCACAGAGCTCCCAGTTCTGCTCCCCTGGTATGTTTAGACACCTTCTCTACTTCCCAACCTTTCTTGCTCAGAACCTCTACACATTTTGCATTTACGTCTCCCCCAAGATGATGCACAGATTTTGTTTTGTACCCAGCCACCCCAGAAGCAGGCCATCTATTTCAGCGTGAATGTCCACCAGAGACAGATTTTCACTGTTCTAGTAGACATGTACCAGCATAGTATTAGCCTGCAAACTGGGAAAGAAGATGTTAATTGCAAGTAAGTCGTTTGTGTGTGTTGTTATCACTGTATAAGTGCAATTTAGATTTTGGTCGATGGCAATGACTAGACCACCCTTAGGGCGTCCTTTAATGCCTTTTATAGCCTTTTTGCAGTATGTATGATAGCCGTCCAGTTCTATTTTCTCTAATGACATTGTTTCCTGCATGAGGATTATGATCGCATCAGTCAGACATTTAGAGGGTAACCCACTCAGTTTCTGAAATCCACATACATTCCATGAAACAATTTTAAGTGGTCCTGTGTTAAAGGCTATTTTTACTCAATTTTGACTTTTTAAATATTTCTAATGCAGTCTCAAGCCACAACCAGTCCTCATCCCCCCTTCTTACTTCAGCACTAGTGCCCGTTATGTTGTCGACTGTGGGCGCTGTCTGGTGTGTTAGAGTTACTTGCTCTAGAAACTTGCTTACGTGTTTTGAGTCACTAAGTTCCAGCTATTAAACGGTAGTAGGGGGCCCTGTGTGATGCAGGATATGGCGGGGGTCACAGAAATAAAATACAATTGGTCCCAAAGCTGCTAATTTATTATTTTAGAATCTGATTCTTCTTGTTCAAATTCGTGTACCCAAAAAACAGATATCACTGCTAAGTTATCCCATTATCGGTCTGAATGTAAACATTAGTTTTTACAAAAAGGACATTTTATTTTGTTGTTTTTTCGGAAATTGAGTTTCCGTATATATAAGTGAGTGATAAAAATAGAAAATAGTATGTTGCAAAAGAAAAATAGTTTTTAGAAAAAACAAACAAACAAACAAATGTTCCAAGGCTCAAATTGAGGTTTGAAAATTCGAAACAGTGCATACAAAACAAATTATAATACAAAACATACTCAGTTCAGCTCAATATTCTTTCAAAAAAGTTGTTTTGGTGAATTCACAATTAACAATCAAATTGTTTTGTTAATTTCACAGTTTAGCTTTTTCTCTTAGCAGGATAGCATCAATGAAGTCAACGATTGTGGATAAAGTGTTGCTTTTTCTCGGCATGTGGGAGGGATGGAGAGAGGGCAAACCGATGCAATGATAAATGTGCTTGGGCTTCCAAAAAATACAACTCCATATCAGAAGGAGGCATATGGGGCACAAACAGGCTCAGACCTACCTATGGGGCAATAGGGCAATACCCGAACCAAAAATGCTAGTAGCTACTATAGGCCCGTTTTTTTGGTCAAAGTGGGACACGTTTTTGGCCAATGTGGGACAGTTTGATGAGTTACTTCACTATGCAGCTGGTAGTTTTGACCATTGTTGCTGAATAAATATTCTTTAAATTGCACAATTTGCATCACAATTCATCATTGTACTCCCCCTTGGGTACTATTCAAACAGTCTGTCACAAAAGGAATGAATTGCCATTTGCAACGGTGGGCCACTTTTTCATTGGTGCCCGAGACAATTGTATGCCCCAGTCTGACCCTGGGCACAAATCGGTCCCATAGCAACCTGGGCTGCCCATTCGTCCAAGCAAATTGAATTAGCCACGGTCCTACTTTCTTTTTAAAAAAAACGAAAGTAGCTTTGTGACAATAAGCATTTTCATGTCTGAGATCCTGCCATACAACACAATATAGGAAGGTTTTCCAGTGTCTGAGTTTAGCCTCAAAGTCTTGAAGGTACACACCTGATTTCGAGCTATGAGTTTGTTTGCTCCCCTACGGATGTTGATCCCCAAATATTGAATATCCATTTGTCACCATCAATACTGGCCGATGTCTACAGGCACAGACGGTTCCCTCATTTAGAGGGAACAGATCTGATTTTCACTTTGCCCAATTCATATTTAGACCTGAATAACCCCAGTGTGTCACTACTTCCTCCATTATAAGTCAAGGATCCTTGATGTAAAGCAACACATCAGCTAAATCAATATTATGGTTCTATTACCTCTTACCCGCAAGGCCAAGCTACTGTGAGCCTGGCATGTCCTTATAAACTCAGCCAATGGCTCCATTGTGATGGTAAAGATGAGGGGCAAAAAAGGGCCTCCCTGCCTGGAACCTATTTCCTATGTATGTGGTCAAGAGAGATTAATGCCATTAGTTGGGATTCTAACAGTCAGATTTGCATACAGACGTTTAAAGCTGTTAATGATGCAGCTTCCAAAGCCCATACGCTGCATAGCATGGAAGAGAAACTTGCATGAAACAAAGTTGAATGTTTTTACAGCACCTTGTGTTGCAGCGACCTCTTGCAATTTAGGGGTAATCCATGCCATCATACCAAATAGGCAACAAAGGTTACGCACATTTGATCTTCCTGCTTGGTCCACATGCATAAGATATAACATATGAGGCAGTGATCGGTTGGCTACGGCTTTTTTAAACCATTTTAACATCAGCATTGAGTATTGGGAGGGTTTTGTATGTCCCACATTTAGCAGGTGGTTTCTCTGGCTTCAAAAGTAAGGTTATGACTGTTTCACCCTGAATCCTTTGCATATGCCTTCTCTCAAACAGCTAAAAATGCGGGCACCAGAATAACTGCATGTTCCTTGTAAAATCCAGCAGTCATTGCTTTTGCAAAGGGCAAGTCTGTTATGACATGTATGATAACCTGTAACGTAAGGGGTATTTCCAGAATCCATCTAATTTCAGAGCTTAACAGTTGTAAAGGGCTCTTGACCAAATAGGCACAGACTGTGTCATCAGACTTTACTTCTCTTTTGGCATAACGTTTCTCATAAAATGTCAAGAATCTTTGATGTTGATCGCTTTGAGATACATGGGAACAGACTAAGATATCTCAGTAGGGAGTTCCTATGTCTACATTGCACCTTGAAGTTGCAATAGGTCTTGTACTGGTCCCTTGCTGATATTGTATCCACCCAGTCTTTCCTCCATAGCTTAATTTTGATGGCCTCAAGGTTACCCAATAGATCTAATTCAGAGGATCCCAACTCTGTCAGCATTTTAACGCACGCTAGGTTACAGGCGTTTAAAATAGGGATGGTCTTTGAAAGGAAGCGCCCCCAATTTCAGCACGATCCTCCCCGCAATGAGAGACAATAAGGGACTCTCCCGTAGTGGGAATAAGACCAAGACAGAGTGCGGGTGAGCGTAAGTGGGAGTTTATCCAAAGAATAGGGCATGCAAAGAACTCTGCAACCTCCGAGAGCGCTCTGTCCGACAATAGCAAAGACAGGCGTATTTCTAATACAAAAAACGTCATCAGAACCTACACACTATAGGGGGCACAAGTTAATTGGGATTGGGTGGCGTCGACTAACTATAGGTGTTGCTGCAGCGTGGTTGGTCTTGGCGTGAGGACGTCACTGGTCAGCCTCGTGGGTTGGGTTGGGCCTGGCAGGCCAGCTTGAGGTCATCCGAGCGGTGTTGGTATGCTGGGGCAGCCTGTGACAAAGATGAATACCTTTCCTGACTCGTTTGCCCTAGGCCATGCACACTGCAGTTATTCAAGAAACGACATCTAAGTTCATCAATAAATCGCTCAGCAGTTTGTCTTATAAAATAAACGCAACACATGAGGAATGCACCTCGTGAGAGGTCCGGTGGTTGTCGGTTGGGGTGAGATTTACCTGTGTTCTATTGACCGGTATTTTAGGTCGAGGGGCTGGGCTCTGGGGCCTGAGCCGAATGATACATGTCTGTCTGCCGCGTTAGAAGTTACTATATAAATGGGTCTCTGTGTCTTGTCCCAGTGATGGGGGTCGTCTTTGCACGGGGTCATGATTCTTGGGGTGGTCTAGGGGGGGTTGTGGAATTTACGAGAGGGTGCTGGTAGATCAGTGGATTCAAACGTGGGTTTATTACCGTGCTGTAAATAACACAGGTGGCGGGCTGTGGCCTTGGGTGCGGTACCGGGCCTCTGACTCTCTGAAGCGGCTCCAGCTTGGTTGGGGGAGGTGAGGGAGCGCGGCACAGGCCTTAGCTTCTTTATCTGGCAGGCTTGGTAGGGTGGGAGGGAGAATGGCCTTGCATATATTCACAAAGGTTTTTTCCTCGTGCGTTGCTAACTTTTGAATGCAGAACTTTTATAATGTTCCACCTTATTTTGATGTTATTTAAACACACATATATATTTCAATTTCGTTACACATTTCTTTAATACAGTCGGTCCGAGTACCTTTTCATTACCTAACATTATATTTACTACATGGTGTGATTATTTTATGTACATTAGACGTTACACGAGGTAGTTCTAGGTTATGGCCTACAGAGATTGATGCTCGCTGCTTTAGGTGATTAAGAAAACATATATGAGTTCAGGTTTCTACATAAAATTGTAAGAACACTTATACAGATAAAGGCTACACATTTGGTCGACATCTTTCTCTGTGGTTATAGCAGCACTAGTCCAGACCTGGGGTGGTATCATGTAACGTTACATCTTTGTGGTTTATTCACAGTTTACAGGATCTGTTTAAACAGAGGTAGTTCGTTAATACCAATACTTGAATTATTTTCTACTTTCTTCAGATAGTGATGCTTCAGCTTTTTTCCCGTCACCCCGGCCTCGCGGACCAGGTCATGCGGGGTGCAATATTACATTGTGAACGATAAAATGTTACAGTGTTAGCATCTCGGGTTAGCTCATACCCGACTTTCTCATGGGAACGCGCTCGCAGCGGATCTACCAGGGCTACTGCGGCGGCGGAGATGCATGAAAGGCCCTCCAAAGGTGGGGGCCTCGTTACAGTGTGCTGAACTCACGCCATGTTTGCTAAACAAGATGGCTTCTAGGCCTAACTGAATTTTGATGTATGCAGGGAACGGATACGTGTGGGCAATGTCGTCGGCGGGTGACCCCTCCTCCACCTGGGCCCGGGTGGCATGAGGGGACGGCCACCGAGTCATGGTCCTCACCTGGGGAGAAGGCTGTAGGTGAGGAGGGCCTCGCGGCCAGTCCTCCCCTACATTTCCCCCCTTTCGTTACTAAAGTAACGAATTCTTTAGCTCTTCTAATCTTCTACATTCTTGCTCCTCTATCACTGCGTCATCCCATGCAGGTGTTCCTTTTCTAGGCATCCAGGCTCTGCATACCCCCCTCAAGCTCTCACCTCTTCTAGCATACTCATCTGGTGTACATGTTAAATATATACAGTCACCAGTTTCTTCCAAGTCTACCCAGACCTCCTCATACCATTCCAGTTCCACGTCTCGGGGTTCTTTGATAGTGGTGTGCCATAGTTTATCTACTATGTACTTATCACGGCACATAGGCACTAACTGGTATCTGGGAGTGTTATCTGTTCCTGTCTGTACATGTACTTCTTGTGTCGCCTTAATTGTACCACCAGAGTTGCCCATTGTCACCATCATCATTGCACCGTTAGGGACTGCGTTAGCACAACATCGGAGGCCCACCTGGCACAGGCAGAACACCACGAGGAGGACCACCACAACTGGTATCAAGAACTTCATCGCCATTCCAAGCCATGAGGGAACCCAGGAGAAGATATTGTCGAACCATGAGCTATCTTTAGCCCCACCTTCCAGCTTCATCTTCTCTCCCAGGTTATGTACTGCTTCAATGACGTGGGACAGGGACCCATTTTCTGCGTCTTCAGAAGGTACGAACGTGCAGCACGCACTTCCTATTTTTCGGCAAACACCTCCATCGATCGCTGTTAGCAGGTCCAGAACATACCTGTTCTGCATGGTCATTAGTCGCAGAGCTCGTAGTTCCACCTTTATTATGTTGAACCCTTCTTCAGTGTCATTGGCCAGCTGAATCAGTTCCCACCGTGTGATCTGGAGCCATTTTGCATTTGCTCTTGCTTGGACACTTGAAACTAGTGAGGCAAAAAATGTTTCCACGGAGCTGAACAGGCGATACCTGTCTGGGATCTGTGCCAATAAATCGGATGATGCTTGTGATATGTAGTTTGATGCTCGCTTGTTCCGTGATAGCTCCTCTTCTTTCCCTCCGGAGGACAGGACATAGAGGTGCGCTTCTGCAGTGGGAGACGTCGCATCCTTGTTCACGTTTCCTTGCGTCCTTTTATTTTCGTCGACGTGACTTTCTGGAATCACCATTAGGGCCGAATGCAAAGTGGCCATTGAGCAGCTGCCACTCCATGCCTGGGGAAGGTGCAAGTAAGCCTGATTCCCGCATACCCAGTATGTGTCCATTAGTGCTGCTGTTCCTTTTTTCATGTCTGGGATGGTGAGAGTTTTGTTACAGTTTTTATTCGTTCCCATTGCCACTTTTCCTTCTCCCTTGAAACATAGTTCGTTTTGTATTTCACTTTGTAGCTTGAAGGGTTTCTCCATCGCTGTTACCCATGTTAGTTTAGAGATGTGTTCTTTCCATATTGGTAAGCACGTTTTTTCCATCCACCGCAGCTTGTCTGGTTGGACACCTCTCAGTGCTTCCGCTTTGCACAGTACTTCTTCATCTTTCCATTTGTTTTCGGAAAACAGCGTCCCTTGTATTGCAAAGAAAGGTTCTTTAAGACAGACCACTCCAGACGCTTTTGAATAGCACGTTTTGTTGTCCTGTATCATTTTGAAAGAGACATCGTGTGCTTGGAAGGTGTTCTTTATTCTACACAGTGTGAGATGAAGGAGACATTGGGCATCCACAATGGGCAATTCTCTTGGCAACAACACTTTGGGTGTACCTGATGCATGGGGGATGAGCGAACAGACATAGCAGCTTTCATTGGTTGTCTGTTTAGCTGTTGTACTCATATCTGCATACCATTTATTTGCTTGGTGGGGGTGTCGTGGGTCTTCCATCTTGTCTAATCCTAACCCATAATACTCATCATACCCCCTCCTGCTTGTCTCTCTTCTTCGCCTACTTCTCTCCCTCCTCCTATACCTTTTAGTTTCGATAGGTGAAAGAATAGGCCCCCCTTTCTCATTCCCACCCCCCTTTTCCAATTCCTCATATAGGAACTTGTGTTCTGTCATCGTAATTACTTTTCCATTTTCCTCAATAAACAACAAATCGCTGTTTTGTATCGGGGCGGGAAGGGTAGTGGGGCTGTTATATATTTCAGGTAGGGACATTGTGTCATGTTCCATATCTTTATCTCTTGATTGTGACGGGGCAGCAGTGGGTGGTGCAGTATAGTAACCCCATACAAGGTGTGATCCATCCCAGACCAAAAAATCACCTTCTTTAATATTCATACTTGTAATTGAATTCGTGCCAGGGGCAAGGGTGGTGTTACTCCCCCCTCCCCCCTCGTTCATCTCGGTAGAGATGAACGCTATGACCCAATATGTCACCAGGCAAAATATTGAGATGAAGAACACAATAACACACATTGATAAACCACATTCGTATGAATATGTCAATCTATCTACTAACATTTCTCTAAATCTAACAAATCTATTAGTTGCAGGCTGCCCATTCGATGCCATAGTAAATCCTGTTTGAAACATAAAAGTGCATTAAGTACAAGCATGTAAACATTTATAACGTTGTGACATTTTTCCGACAAAGTATGGGAGTGGGTGAGGGAGGGGGTGTGTCCACAGACAAGGTAACTTTACAATCATTACTATCCGTACATTATTTCATATATAAAGAGGAAAGTCGAGAGAAAAAAAACTTCTCCAAAACCAAAAAAAAACCACAAAAACCTTCAAAAGTTGTAAAAAATTATATATATATATATATATACATATTTATTTCAGTACACTTGTCGTGCGCCAGTCGCGTTCAATGTTCATCACTTAATGCACACAAAATTCCGATCATTCATTCTGCACAACTTCATTGTCCGCAGTTGCCTGTTCCTCGTCCTGTACCTCACCTTCCACGGCGCTATAGGCTCTGCGTACGTCTGTCAAATGCACCCAGTATCGTAGGCCCTTCACCTTTACTGCTGTGGGTGTGCAAAACACTACCTCATAAGGGCCATGGAAACGTGGCGCATTCCACCTTCGCACAAAACTTCTGACATATATAAGGTCACCAGGCATTAGTTGTAATGGTTTTTCAGGCAGTGTCTCTGTTTTTGTTGTGTTCCCCTCCTCTCTTGTAGAGGGGGGGGCTAGTTGCTTCGCAATTACGCGCGCTGCCCGTGTCAGTTTTTTCAAATACTCTGTGAACTCCTCTCCCAATATCGCTGCACTTCTGTGTGCATCAGAACGTTCACGGAGAGGCGAATGCGCTGTGTGCATTCTCCTTCCCGTGACGATCTCATGCGGGGACAAATGGTGGTCTTTACTTGGCTGATTTCGTAACTCAAACAGGGCCAAAGGCAGGCAGTACATCCAGGTCTTTTTAAGGGAAAAACACAGTTTTGACAATCTGCTTTTTAACAGACCGTTCATCTTTTCCACTACGCCATTACTTTGAGGATGATAAATCGAACATAATTTGTGCTTTATTCCCAATAGCGTAGTCACTTCCTTGAATAGTTCATTAACAAAATGCGTGCCGTTGTCTGAGCGAATAACTTCGCAAATCCCCCAGCGCGGGAATACTTCCCGCACTAGGAACTTCGCGGCGCCCTTCGCATCAGGGCGCGCACAGGGGCCTTCCTCCACCCACCTCGAAAATGGACATACAACCACAATCATGTAGCGAGCCCCGTTACATCTTTCTCCCATATCTACATAATCAATGTGGAGCTCTCTGAATGGGCCATTTGGTTTTGGTATCGTTCCTCTCAGTGTGCGCAATGTCATACCTGAGTTGTAAATCTGACATGTCGTGCATTCTAAAGCCAGCCTTGTGATGTGTTCATGGAGGCAAGGTGCAAACCAATCTTCTTGTATGTCCGCCATTATGTGTTGCTTTGCGTTATGTGCGGGAAAGTGTAGTTGTTGAAATGCTATTTCTAACAATGTAACTGGCATTACCGCTTTTCCTGAACTTTTTTGTCGCCACAATAAATCAGTCGGCGATTTGCTGCATCCTCTCTTAGTCCACAGCAATTTTTCTTCTGCACTAGCTCCCTCTTGCAGCTCTATTATTTCCTGTGTGGGCATCATGTTGTATCCTGTGGGGACCTCTTGGCTTGCTGTGTGGTGCAACATGTACTCTCCTACTTCACCTTTCTGTAAATACGAAGCTTCTTTGGCAGCGGCGTCTGCTGCCGCGTTCCCCAAAGATACAAAATCTGTATTTGTGGTGTGGGCTTGGCATTTTACGATGGCCACTGCCGTGGGGTCTTGCAGGGCCTCAATCAGTTCTTTCAATAATTCTGCATGCTGAACCGGTGTTCCATCTGCTCGTCGAAACCCTCTCCGCCCCCACCGTGCCAACCCGCCGTGTACTGTTGTTGTCATGTATGCTGAGTCGGTATATATTGTCACTGCACACCCCTTGGCGGCATGCAATGCTTCTATTAGCGCTATTAGTTCTGCTGCTTGGGCTGAATAGTGTGATGGGAGGCGGTGTTGCACTAGTGTCTCGTATTCATCTTCCTCTAATCGTACAACTGCCATACCCACATGTTTCTCTCCTGTCTCCATGTCTATTGATGCTGACCCGTCCACGAAATACACCTCTCCCTCGTTCAGGGCATTCTCAAAAATCACTTGATCCTGACCTTCGTCACCTGTGTATGTAGCGCAGTTGTGGTTCTGCATGTCCTCTACGGTGCACGCCTCTGTGATGAATGTGGCCGGGTTCACTGTTTTACATCTTACTATGTGGATGTTTGCGCTGGACAGTATTATTTCATATGCTGTGGCGCGCTGTGTCGTCAATGTGCTCTTTGATCGCTCTAATATTGCAAAGAGTGAGTGTTCCACAAACAGTGTCACAGGACAGCCCATCACTATTGTGGCACTTTTCTCAATCGCGAACGCGGCTGCAGCTAGGGATTGCTCGCACGCGAAATGACCTTGCATTACTGCGTCTAGGGTGCCACTATAGTAAGCCAGTGGTTTGTGCCCTAACGATGTCTTTTGTGTCAGTACTGCTGTCATCAGTGTTCCTTTGCAGTGTGAAAATAAGAAGAATTTGCGCCCATAATCTGGATTTGCCAGTACTGGAGCGCTTGATATCAGCTCTTTTAGTGAGTTAAATGCTGTGTTCATCTCTTCTGTCCATTCTATGTGTTTGTTTTCCTGCTGTGCTTCTTTTAGTGCCTGTAACAAGGGCCTTGTGTACGCTGCATAATCCAGTATCCATGCTCGGCAATAGTTGCACATACCCAGAAATTTCTGCATCTCTTTTACTGTTTTGGGCTCCCCAACTGTTCTAATCGCCTGTGCCCTGTCTGGTATGATCCGCTTGCCATCCTTTGATATCAGCTGTCCCAAGTATAGGACCTCTGTCAGACAGTATTGTAACTTCCCCTTGTCCACCTTGTACCCTTTATTGGCCAATAATGTCAGGAGTGTTATTGAGTCCTTTCTACACTCTTCCTCAGTTTGTGCACAAACCAATAAATCATCAACGTACTGAATCACTGTGCTTTCTACAGACAAATTCCCCAGATCTTCATGTAGTACCCTGTTGAATATGCTTGGGCTCTCGCAATATCCTTGTGGTAGTCTGCAGTGTTCGAACCTCCTCCCCCCTAGTGTAAACGCTGTTAAGTACCTGCTCTCTTCTGCTAGGGGAATCAAGAAAAATGCATTTTTTAAGTCAATAACTGTGAAGTGGGATGCCTTTTTCGGAATGTTGCACAGTATTGTCGCCGGGTTCGGGACTAAAGGGAACTCCTTCTGAATCACATCATTGAGTGGGCGTAAATCTTGTATCATCCTCCATGAACCTCCCTTCGCCTTTTTAATCGGGTAAATGCATGTGTTGCATGGGGAGTTTGAGGGCACTATTATTCCTTGTGCTAGCAGTGCATCGAGTGTCTCTCTGATCCCTTCTTCTGCTTCGCGTGACAATGGATATTGTTTTACCCGGGGTAGAATTGCTCCCTGTTTCAGTTTTATTACCACAGGCTGAACCCCATGTAATAACCCCACATCATGGGGGCCATTTGTCCATATGTTAGTGGGTACTAACCTCATGTCGTCATCAAAAAATACATGTGGTGCTCCTACTACTGCCATTAATTCAACTTGAGTTTTTCTGGCTGTAACTACAATGTCGCACGGCATTGCTAGTTCCATCACTATTTCGCCATCTGTCTCAGTGTCAGAAAATAGCTCCTCGTCCGAGAGCTCCCTCAGTGGGATATTTGCATCTGTACACAGTACTGTCCGCCACTCACATCCTTCCATGTCAACGCCAATCACACATATTCTGTTTGCTGACACGTGTACTGCGTGTAAATCCAACGATAGCACTGACCCGGGAGCAGTGTCGGGGCTTGCTATGGGGCGGAAAAGGAATTCGGCTGGAATCCTCCAATCCATCCTTTTTAGTTCTGGTACTATGAGAGCCAATGTTCTCATGCCCTCAACAAACATCTCCTCGTTTCTTGGTAACCCTCTGATCTCTTGCATGATTGTGTGGCCGTGTATTACTGCTAATATGCGGAGGGGGCATATGCCTGGCGTCGAACATACGATACCGCTCCCTGTGAATGATATTGTCATGTTTAGTTTGCTTAAGAGATCTCTCCCCAGCAAATTAATGGGAGAGTGTTCATAGTACAGTAAGGGTGCTTTCACTGTTTTACCCCCCACTGTCACATCTAATGCCTCTGTGTAAGGAACTTCAATTACAGCCCCAGAGAACCCCTGCGTCTCTAACGTTCTATTAGATAACGGGAACCGGCCCTCTCTAATGCATGATTTCTCCGCTCCCGAATCCACCATGAATATGAACTGCTTGTCTCCTATCTGCGCTCCTATCAATGGTTCCTCTGATGCATTGTGGGTCGTAGATAGTACTGGACACGCAAGTGCTCTCTGTGGGCTGTCCTATGCGGGGTGTCTCATTGCCCCCCCTTGATCAAAAATGTTCCCCGAAACTACTGACACCCCGCTGTAAGGTGCGGGAGCAGGCGCTCTGTTAGCTACTGTGGCGAAAGTGTTACCTGGCGTGTATTGCATATTGTCATTATTCTGTGGGTGGTTTTGTGTTCTGTACTGATGTCCGTGTAGTTGTGCGTTACTTCTTTGTCCTACATTTTCTGGTTGTTGGTATTGTCCCATGGGGAGGCCGTAGGGGCTTCCTGGGTGGGGGTGACCGTACTGTTCTGTCTCCTGGAACCCGTTGTTTTGTCTGCTCCTGCACTCTCTTGAGTAGTGCCCCCATCTCCCACAATTCCAGCAGCTCCCCTGTGGACCTCTGGGACCCTGCCACCCATTTCCTCCCATTCCTCCATACCCTTGTCCTCCTCTTCGGCCCCTGTACCCACCTCTTCCCCCTCTTGGGGCCCACTCTTGCCACGTTGGACCTCCGTTCTGCTCCTGCTCAGTCCACTGTCGTTGTCCTTGTCCTGCCCAATTTGCTGCTATTCTTCCTTGTATTGCTATTTGCCCCTCCTCTCCTTCGTCTCCCTCCCTCATAAGTGGGAGCCCTGCTACCGCTGCTGCAACCTTCACTAGCTTTGATTGTACCAACTTTGCCTCGTCTGCCAACCTTTTCTGTGCTACTTCCCTCTCTCTCTCTTTGATCCTTTTGCAATGGTGCACTATTATACTTTGGATCTCTGGCCACCCCTTTGCCTCAACGCCCGCTATTTTATCGAGTGCCTTCTGCACCTCTTTTGGGAGCCCTCTCTTAATGATAAAATAAAATAGAGATGTGGATTGGTGCCAGGGCGTGCCCGTTTCCGCTCTCCACATCTCCTGCACCCGGAGAATGTAATCCATAGCATCCTCCCCGTCATTCATTGTACATTGCATTACTGACTGTAAATCAGGGGTATCTGGGAATGTCTCCCGCAGTGCGTCCCACACCCTTGCTCGTACTGTATTAAAGGAAGCCCCATCATGGCGATCACAGTCCAACGTCACGGCCGGGAAACCAGCCTTAGCCCATACTCTGTCCGCTTGATCTCCTACTGCGGTTACTAGTAGGCTTTTCACATCGCCTACTGCCAACGGTATGCCGGCGGTATGTTTCTCAAATGCATATATCCACTTGCTCGCCCCTCCTGACAGCTGGGGCAATAATTTCATTAAATTAGCCTTATCCATCTGAGCCCATGGTATATAGTTTGGTCTCCCCCCCCCTCTGTGTATCAATGGAAGTTGTAACTTCCCTTTTGCGGTTGCACCCTCCCTTTCCTTAGTTGTTGCTGACTCCAATGACGCCATCTTCCCCACCCTATTTCTTAGTCGTCCCATCCATTCGTCGTCTATAGTCCCTAGCGAACATGCACCGTCCACCTCCTCGCTTTCCCCTCCTACTGCCATACTTAACCTATCACTCTCATCCAACCCTCCTCTGACATCACATAACAAGTCCTCCCTGATCCCTCTCTCTCGTGATACATCACCAATGCTCCCTTCTACTGCTCCTACCTCTATTATTCGTGTCGGCTCTTCCTCAATTCTGAACAGTATTTCCCCCTTTTTCCATCCTTCCTCAATTTGTCTACTTTCGCTCGACGCTCTAGACGTGCGTCCTGATTGTGTAGGGGCGCACGCCGTGCGTTCACATATGTCTTTTATTCTTGAGAGTTCATCCCTTGCCACAGTAAGCCTCGACTCTAAGTCACTCGTTAGCTTCTCTATATCCACCCTCTGTGTGCTTCCCTGGGCGCGCTCTCTGGTGCTTTCGTATGGCGGGGGGGCTGTTGGTCTTTGTGGTGTACCAGTTGTGGGGGGAGGCACATAAGTAGGGTCGCTATATCCTGCTGCGGGGGCTGGTTTAGGTAATATCGGGTACAAACTAATCACCTCCGCAGGTTGTTCTGTACTTAGCTGTTCCTTTTCCTCTCTTGGAATCATCAGTGGATTATCTGTGGTGGAAGGTAGATCAATATTTGGTGCCGGAGCTTTGGGTGGGGGTACTTCCTCAAACAATCTCCAGAGGTCTAATATCTCCTTCCTATTTTGCCATTGTTTCCCCTTATACTTGAGGCTAATGCATGCTCGTACCATATCAAGAACGCTTTTGTCAAAAGACCCTCCCTCGGGCCAAATCTGGGGCAGACCCTCCCCTTTCAATTCTGTTACCCATTGATCGTGATATTTATTTATTCGTTCAGCGTATCCCGGTAAGCTCTTACAAATATGTGACAAGGGAGTTTCGGCCCCCATCCTCTAAATCACTAACACAGCCGTGTCCACCTTCTTTACTTTTAGTTAGGTGTAGATATGTGTATGTATACCTTTATGGCACAGACAAGAGCGGACGTCTCAAAAATTATCACCCAATTTTATTCACTGCGCAAATCCTTTCTCATTCACCATAGCTCATCTCCTTCCCATTCCCATACACTCTCATGTGATTCCACTTGCAACTGATCAATTACTAGTTATGACCAACACTCTCTGGCACCACCTCGCGGTCAACCGTTCGTCTCCAATACTCACACGGTGCGCGCACCCTTCACAATGCTTTTCCACTCACACCTCGTCTTTTTTTTTTTTTTTTTTTTTCTCCCTTTCCTCCCTGGCCAGCTGTCCCTGTTTTTCTGCTAAGGTTACTATGTTCACGTCTGTACGTGCCACTACTTAATCCCCACTCCTACAAATGTGCTCCCTATTTTATAGTTCTTCTACAAGTATATTTACCTTATACCCTTTTCGCTTTCTCCCCCTGCCCCGTGGAATGGAAAAAAGAAATAGAGAGAGTAGCAATCACTAAAAAATATTCCCGGTGTCTCCCTTTGCCAGACACCAATAACTTATTTCTTACTTCTTCATATATTCCCAGTACTAGTTTAGATAGCACTATGCGGCGCCGCCTTCCACCCCCTTTCGGAGCTAGGTTTCCGTCACTTCTACCACTTCACTTATTTCTTACTCCTAATGGCCATATGCAAAGAAAAGATAAAGAAAGTTTCAAGACCCATCTTTAGTAGACCCCCGTTATTCTTCTCCTCTACCTGTCCCCGTTCTCCTGTTATAATTTCCCCTCCCTTCCCCTTTACGATCGCTCGCACTCAGTACTCACGTGCCCGTCTTGAACCGATAGTCTCCGAAACTGGGTCCGTCCAGGCAGTGTCACCGGTAACTCAACGGTCAGCCCCTTGCTCCGGCGAGCGGCACTCAAAGGGGATTTTTTTCCAATCGGGATCCCGTACCCTTTCTCATTGAGTGCGCACTTCTTATTGTGCCGGTCGCCGTTGGCGGGCAGCCTCCCGGAGCCGGCTCACCGTGCGTATCCCTTCTCGACCGGAGATTCTCGTGCCACAAGGGGGTCGTTAAAAAGGAGTTAGGAAAAATAATTTGGAGATATCACGCTATCGGGGTCACCACTGAAAGGAAGCGCCCCCAATTTCAGCACGATCCTCCCCGCAATGAGAGACAATAAGGGACTCTCCCGTAGTGGGAATAAGACCAAGACAGAGTGCGGGTGAGCGTAAGTGGGAGTTTATCCAAAGAATAGGGCATGCAAAGAACTCTGCAACCTCCGAGAGCGCTCTGTCCGACAATAGCAAAGACAGGCGTATTTCTAATACAAAAAACGTCATCAGAACCTACACACTATAGGGGGCACAAGTTAATTGGGATTGGGTGGCGTCGACTAACTATAGGTGTTGCTGCAGCGTGGTTGGTCTTGGCGTGAGGACGTCACTGGTCAGCCTCGTGGGTTGGGTTGGGCCTGGCAGGCCAGCTTGAGGTCATCCGAGCGGTGTTGGTATGCTGGGGCAGCCTGTGACAAAGATGAATACCTTTCCTGACTCGTTTGCCCTAGGCCATGCACACTGCAGTTATTCAAGAAACGACATCTAAGTTCATCAATAAATCGCTCAGCAGTTTGTCTTATAAAATAAACGCAACACATGAGGAATGCACCTCGTGAGAGGTCCGGTGGTTGTCGGTTGGGGTGAGATTTACCTGTGTTCTATTGACCGGTATTTTAGGTCGAGGGGCTGGGCTCTGGGGCCTGAGCCGAATGATACATGTCTGTCTGCCGCGTTAGAAGTTACTATATAAATGGGTCTCTGTGTCTTGTCCCAGTGATGGGGGTCGTCTTTGCACGGGGTCATGATTCTTGGGGTGGTCTAGGGGGGGTTGTGGAATTTACGAGAGGGTGCTGGTAGATCAGTGGATTCAAACGTGGGTTTATTACCGTGCTGTAAATAACACAGGTGGCGGGCTGTGGCCTTGGGTGCGGTACCGGGCCTCTGACTCTCTGAAGCGGCTCCAGCTTGGTTGGGGGAGGTGAGGGAGCGCAGCACAGGCCTTAGCTTCTTTATCTGGCAGGCTTGGTAGGGTGGGAGGGAGAATGGCCTTGCATATATTCACAAAGGTTTTTTCCTCGTGCGTTGCTAACTTTTGAATGCAGAACTTTTATAATGTTCCACCTTATTTTGATGTTATTTAAACACACATATATATTTCAATTTCGTTACACATTTCTTTAATACAGTCGGTCCGAGTACCTTTTCATTACCTAACATTATATTTACTACATGGTGTGATTATTTTATGTACATTAGACGTTACACGAGGTAGTTCTAGGTTATGGCCTACAGAGATTGATGCTCGCTGCTTTAGGTGATTAAGAAAACATATATGAGTTCAGGTTTCTACATAAAATTGTAAGAACACTTATACAGATAAAGGCTACACATTTGGTCGACATCTTTCTCTGTGGTTATAGCAGCACTAGTCCAGACCTGGGGTGGTATCATGTAACGTTACATCTTTGTGGTTTATTCACAGTTTACAGGATCTGTTTAAACAGAGGTAGTTCGTTAATACCAATACTTGAATTATTTTCTACTTTCTTCAGATAGTGATGCTTCAGCTTTTTTCCCGTCACCCCGGCCTCGCGGACCAGGTCATGCGGGGTGCAATATTACATTGTGAACGATAAAATGTTACAGTGTTAGCATCTCGGGTTAGCTCATACCCGACTTTCTCATGGGAACGCGCTCGCAGCGGATCTACCAGGGCTACTGCGGCGGCGGAGATGCATGAAAGGCCCTCCAAAGGTGGGGGCCTCGTTACAGTGTGCTGAACTCACGCCATGTTTGCTAAACAAGATGGCTTCTAGGCCTAACTGAATTTTGATGTATGCAGGGAACGGATACGTGTGGGCAATGTCGTCGGCGGGTGACCCCTCCTCCACCTGGGCCCGGGTGGCATGAGGGGACGGCCACCGAGTCATGGTCCTCACCTGGGGAGAAGGCTGTAGGTGAGGAGGGCCTCGCGGCCAGTCCTCCCCTACATCTTCCCCTCCAGGGCCTCTTTCAAGATCTTGAACCCACTAGCTGGTGGCTCCATTCAGCACTTTCTATACAAGGACAGAGTTTTCTACTCCTTCATTGTACATAAGGAGGTTAATCCCAGCTCGTACCTGAGGGTAGGCATTGGAGTGAACCTCAGCAGGTCCAACACTCTCCTCCAAAACCTGCCCTCTAGTGCCATCCACCATACACGGTACGTTGCCAGGAATACCTCTGCACCATAGGTGGCAATAGCCATCACCTTTGCCTTGTAGAATTTAATCACAGGGATCAAAGAGAAGCGCCCAAATATTTTTAACAAGATTCGCACTTGTGATGCCAGGTGTATTACCCTTGTTTTCAATTGGGCAATCCTTGCACCATCATTCAGTCTTGTGTTCATCAACATCCCCAAGTACACAAAGGAGGCAGTCACCTCTATTCGTTCCCCATTTAAATACCATGTAGGTCTGGGTTTTTTCCTTCCAACAGTCGGCTCCAAGATTAAGATTTTCGTTTTAGGAACGTTTATCCTAGGCTTGTTGATTTTAACACACTCCTGCAGCTTGGTTAGCTGTCGTTGAAGCCCAATGGGGGTTTGGTCAATTAAGACCAGGTCTTCTGCATAAAGCAGATGCACCACTCACCACCCATTGAGCCTCAGTGGAAATGATCTTATCTCTGCCAGCGAAGTTCTCAGATAAAGAAGTTAAATAACTCTGGCGCCAAGTGACATCCCTGTTTAAGGCCCCACCTTCTTTCTATTATCTCTGAGAGGTGACCCCTGTTTTCTAGTCTAACTCTCAGACTAGTGCCAGTCTAAGGAGACTGTGTTGCTGCAAGTAGGCCCCCCGGGCAGCCACCCGCCCTTAGTTTGTCCCAAAGCAGCTGACGATCGACCGGATTGAAAGCTTGTTCGAGATCGATGAACGCCAGGCATATGTTTTTCTTACTCGAGAGGGCCTTCGTCTTCAGCATGTTCAAGAGGAATACATTTAGGGCTGTTTAACAAAGCCTGTTTTATGGAGATCAAAGCTTGCCGGATCCAATATCCACTGCTTCAAGCTCTTTAACACCAATGCTGCATACATTTTGCCAATGACATCAATAATGCAATAGGCCGGTAATTAGCAGGGTTGTCCTGGACTGCCTTTTAAAAATCGGCACTATTATTGATGTTTTCTATGAGTCCGGGACCCTCCCCTTCCTCTCGATCTTTCCAAAAAGAACCCAAAGAAAATCTGCCCATGCTTGCGGGTCAGCTTTAAGCATCACATTGGTCAGGCCAACCATCCCCGGGGCTCTTGAATTGCTCGCCTTAGATATTAACTGGTAAAGATCTTCTTTGTCGAAATCCAAGGCCCATGGGTTTACTATAGAGACTGCTGAAGCATCCCCCCCTTCGCTCTGACATCCGAACAGGTCAGAGTAATGTTTCACCCATCATTGTTCGGGAATAGCATTGACCTGAATTGCTCTTGGATCAGACCCCCCTGAATTTATCAGCTTCCACATCTCGGCGACATTTTTGTTTTTCATTTGAGCTAGCATAGATTTGGAGTCAGCTTGATCTTACCTCCATTTGTATCTTCTCAACCAGTTACGATATTTCTGGCGATGTTGCCTCAAATCCTCTCCCATACGGGGGCCCAACACTGCCTGGATGAGCCTGACATCTGCTTTGAGAAGCCCCTTTTCATTTCTGATGTCCAAACTAAAGCTGTGTTTTGGAAGGAAGTCGGTTTTGCCCGGTCGTCCGCCCACTGAGAAAAAATCTAGCAAGAATCTAGGATAATTGATGTCCTCCCCAGACGGCGACTCACTAGAGTCTTTCCCGTTCTCCCTTAATCTCTTATGGAGGATCTCAATCCCTCTAAATGTCATTCGGAGTCTGTTGCAGCCCGGGTTAACCTCCAAACCAGGGGTGAATCTTATTTTAGGTGAGGCCAGTTTGGCCGACTAGCAGAAATATAAAAGATTGTGGCCACTTTTTGGGGAGTCTCTCACTTCGAATCTTCTGACCAGACCCAAGAGTCTCTCAATCACAAATACGTAGTCAATTGTGCTGGACTTCCCTCACCTTTCCATGTAGCTTTCCCTGGATGTCTCCCGCTCTCAGACCATTGAGTTTATGAAGGTTTCTGTTGCATGTTTCCTGAGCCAACAGCCCCCTCTTTGACCTTTCACTCTCCGCCTTACCTCCACCACCTTCGAAGTCAGCCAAATCAATACTATCTCAGAGCCCGGGTGGGCTTCCACTCATTTGTTTAAAGTATCTACAAATGTGTCCATACACAGATCAGCCCCCTTAGCTCCCGGTTTCCAATAGAGGTTACAAATGATGTAGGAGGCCCTCCCCTGGTAAGGAGCAGCTGGCAAGACCACCATCTGTATATAGGGGTCGGAATGTTCGCTCCTCATTACCATCAAGTTGCTACCCAGCTACACCGCTATCAGTAACCCAGAGGATGGTCTACCTTTCAGACCCTTTATGGCCGCATTCAAGATGACTGAGAAACCTTCCATTATCAGTGGAGTGCATAGCCATGTTTCCTGCAAGCAGATGATGTTTGCCTTACTCGCATGCGGTATACGTAGACCAAAAGGGTGCTTAAAACCCCTGGTGTTCCATGAAATTAAAGTGATTCCCTCCTCCCTAGACACTTTTTCATGCTAGTTCTTTTGTTTTTGGACCACCAGAACAATATCCCAGGTTTCAATAGGTCTCAGTTTTGGGATACAGTGGAAGAGTCTTAGAATGTTGTATTTGTTCAGGATGAGACCGTCAGGCAAACTGAAGAGTTGTTCCAGCCTGAGCCCATTCTTAAGTTCCTTCAAGGTCTAAGGTCGATCACCAGTCGTGCCCGCTCATTGGCGACCCAGTGTATTTTTAGCATTTTGTCTGACAGGGTCTGCACACTCCTCCCTGGTCCGGGCAGATTTAGGTATACTGACATTTTGGTTCCGTGATGCCACTTTTGTGTCAGGAGCAATGCATAATGCTGCCCCATTGCCACCGTTAGGCCCACCTCCCTCGGTACTCAGTGAGTTTCGGCATCCTAGAGGGTCACCGGGACTAGCTGCTTTGTGAGACGTGTTTGGCATCTCTGTTCTTTTTTTCAACAGGGCTTGACGCTTTTGCTCCAACGTCATGAAAGGTTCTAGAGAGCACGGCAAGATGATACAGCAGCCCTCCTCCCCCTTACCAGTTGGTTCAGTTGATGCACCCTCCGTCACCTTTGCATTTCTACCAGTTGATACACCCTTGGTTGGTTTATTGGGGTGAGGTGTATCTCGGCCAACCGAAGCCTGTAGTGTCGGTGCACGGTTTGAGCTCCCATGATCCACCCCCGCCGTCGCCCTGCCTTTGATGATCTTAAGGGGCCTATTGGATAGCACTGATGGTGCAGAACCCGAGGGACCGGACCAGTCAACCTCTTGTGCGTTGTGCCTCCAGGAAGTCTGTGATAAACTCAGGAGCATCTTAACTGAAGCTCTCAGAGAGGGTTCTCCATCACAAGTTTCACCATCCTGATCAATCAAAACATCTTGGCTTCCAAGCAGGCCATCTTTAGCACCCACTCCACCTTCACTGGATGTGCACTTCAGGCTCTGGTCTGGAGAGCTAGGTAGAGATAAGTTCCTTATGAATTTTCTTTCTCCGTTCGATCTTTTTTTTTTTACCCAGAGGTTGATTTTTTAATGTCTTTCCGGTCTGGTGCTGAGGGTGTCTCATCATGTGTTTTTCCAGCTTTTCCTTGACGAAAATAGTACACTCTTTGTGTGGGCAGTCGGTCACTTCCCCCTCCAGGGTGTTCTGTTCTTCCATGACTTCAATAACCCTGCATAGCGTTGACTCATCTACTGAAGCCGATGCAGGATGGCTTTCTGGACTGGTCACTGGGCCTTAGGAGCCCCATTGCTGGCCCCGGAGCTAAGCTCTTGTTGTCCGGGAGGACAGCCTCAACAGTCCCACTCTCAAGTTGGCTTAGACCAGCCCCCTCAAAAAATTCTGAGGGCCCTGCAGCCAAGCTCTTCTACCTTGCCACCAGGGTTTCTGAGAAGCTACTCACACCCCCAGGCTCCTGTCTGAGTAATTTCCCTTTGTTACGTTCTTGGATCAAGGATTCCAATGTGGTTTTCAGTGAGTTGACGTTTGCCTCCATACTTTTCTCATATGCGCCTTGAGCTGAGGTCACAAAACCTTCCAGGAAAATCAGCTTAGAGTGCATCATTGCTAGAATTTAATAGTGATCTTTTAGATTGTCATTCAGGGCCTCGTATAATTTTAAGAACGGGGCCAGCGAGATGTTCAATGCTGACATCATGACCCAATCTAAGCCTCGGCCCCCAGGTTCTTCTCTTGTGTTTCATTTGCCATGGTTGCAATTAGACCGCCTTCTCGGTCTTCTGCTGTCAACGGCGTTGGGGGGGGGGGGTGTAGACTTGAGAAGAAGCTGAACTTTCAGAAGTAGATAACAGGGGATGATGTATAGGTGAAACTTGAGTCCTTTCCTCACTCATTAAGTCCGGCGACTTAGTTACAGCCTGATGTACCTCAAGGGCTCCCCCGTCAGAGTTACCAGAAACTAACTGTTGGCGTTTGCATGGGCCATGAACGCAGGAGACCTTGGTTTATCCACACCCCTCTTCCAGGTATCTACCCGCTTCATCACTCTGGACCTCCTTGGTGGGCTGCATCTTTGCCACCTCCGTCGAAGCCTGTGCCTTTAAGGCCTTATTGTGACCGTTTGGAACTTTGGCCCCTTCACAGGTGGGTCTCCTTAACCTGAGCACTGAAGAAGGCAAGGTTATGGGCGTCGGACCGGTCTCAGTCACCCTATTGAGGAGTGAGCCATCGGAATGAAAAATCACTCAGGTAGGGTGTCCATAGTTAAAGAAGCTGCTGACCCTATCCCTGTCCCCATTGGTGTCCCTTAAGGCTCTTGCCTTTCCCCGACACTCTATAACGCATACACTAAGCTACTCTTCACAGCGCAAGACAATATGGGTGTCATTTACACCAACTTTGCAGATGACACCCAGATCCTCATCCCACTTACAGGGAACTACTCCCAAGACACTCAGACCATCAACAAAATCTATGCCATTATACAAAACTGGATGGGCTTAAACAGTCTTTACCTTAATGATGAGAAGACAGAGGTGCTCATCGTGGGACGTCAGTCTAAAATAGCTGCACTTCATCCTGACTACTCCTCCATCAATATTGATGGCACTAGGATTCCAGTACACTGAAACATGTAAAAACTCTAGGTGTGTATCTAGATGCGAACCTCACTATGACCAAACACATTAACGCCCTCCCATCCTCCACCTCCTATACCGCCAAACTAATTGCTCTAAGTCGCCAATTCCTGACCCCCACAAACTGCATCCCCTTTGCCTTGGCCAGGGCGTTTATTAAATCAAGACTAGACTACTGTAATGTTTTATTACTTGGAACTTCCAGCTCTAACCTTAATAAATTACAGTTAATTAAGCAATATGACCCGAGCGGCGGGGGCATTACCGACTCAGGTAATGCCCCGGGGCCCATAGGTATAGGCCCGAGCGAAAAAAAAGAAACAACCAAGAAAATGGCCGCCATGGAAAGGGAAAACGGAGTCCGTTTTCCCTTTCCATGGCGGCCATTGGGAGCGGACGCTCTGGGAACATAAGTGTTCCCAGCGCGTCCGCTCCCGAAAAAGGATCAAAAAGAAGATAAGTGGGGTTGGGAGGGCGCGAGTGGGACGGGGGAAGAGGGAAAAAACGTACCTGCGTCCCCGACGGAGGGATTCCCGGCCTGGTAATGACTCGGCGAGGGCCATTCAGAATGGCTCTTGCATTCTGATTGCGCCCTCGCCGGGTACTAATACAAAACAAAGCCCTATGAGCCGCGCTCGGAATAAGAAAATCCTACCATATCTCTAAGATCAGAAGAGACCACCACTGGCTGCCCATTAAAGCCTGAGTCATCTTTAAAACCCTCTGTATTACCTTGAAATGCCTCAACAAAAATGAACCCATTCATCTGAACCACTCTGTAGCCAAAAAAGAAACATGCCAGGTCCCTAAGATCCAAGAACCACGCACTCCTAGCAATCCCCCGGTACAAAAATATCAGAGCAGGCGGCAGTAGCTTCCAACATCTAGCCCCTAAACATTGGAACACACTCCCCCTCATCAAAAATGATGAAACATTCACAGGTTTCAAGAAATCATTAAAAACCTGGCTGTTCAACCAATTCCAATAGCGAGCACTACTATGCTACCTGAATATTGGACTACACTTGCACTTCTCTGCTGACTGTTGTAAATAGATCTGTTGTCGTACAAATTCCTCTCGGACTGTTTGTAAACTCCCCAGTTTCACCACAGCTGTATATATTAGCCTTCCAGGAGGCTAATAAAGCCTACAAAACAGCCATCATCACCCACAAAGCTAATGCTTACAATGCTCGGATTAGCAATGCCACCTCCGACTCAAAGGAATTGTTCTCCATTCTAAAAGAATTGGAAAATCCAACCCCAGTTACTAACATCACTAATACTAGTAAAGAGTGGTGCACCACTATTCAAGACGCTGTAGCAGCGAAGATTGAACCACTCCAAAACAAAATCACTTCCAAAAAGCTACTAGCGGACAGATCCGCTTGTCTCAAGCAACCTCTGACAGTGCCTGAGAATACCAACCCCCCCTACCATTTCACCCCAGTAATAGGTATTTGATACCATATCTAAACTCAAAGCCTCAAATTGCAAAGGAGACATTCGTCCCAGCACATGTAGTCAAATCCTGTGCCCACACGCTCACTCCTATCATTACCAGTGGACCGTTAAAAACTATGCTCTACCCTAGCACCCAGGCCCCCCACGGACCACTGCAGACTACAACACTTGACGCACTCCGTGCTCGCTCCACGTTGGAGTCGAGGTTTTGATGAGGAGGGTTCCAGGCAGCAGGGCAGACAGCAAAGAAAGACTCCTCCAGCAGCAGGTCCGCGCCTCAGCACATTGGCACCTTAGCAGACTGCAGACCACTGATGAGTAATATCTATGTTCACAAGCTGTACCATTCATTGACGCCAAATGTCACAAGAATTGTAATATGCATTGCCTGTAAAGTCTCCCTGGAAGGTGAGGGCTATTGTGGAGCTATGATATTTATTCTCTGCCTCTCCATACCTAGAGTGAGAATTGCATTGCAATCACGTTCCCACATCAGATGGAAGTCTGAATACTTACATTTTTTCCTTAGAATGCTAGGAAAAACTCTGGTATGTCGAACTTAGTAGTGTACAAGTTGAGACGCGTGAAGAGCTGTTCACGCAATTTCCCTTTCAGCAATAAATACCTTGCTTCTGGGTCATCATATATTTATAAAGCAGAGTAAGGAGAGTGAGATAGAGTGACTTGCTGTACGAGAGTCTGCTCTCTATCTCCATTGATTCTACGTGATTGCTGGCTGGAATGTTTAAAACTTTCATAATACGGTGGAGCTGCAGCGGAATAAGGAGAGTGAGATACAGTGACTTGTGACCCGTGAACTGGCTGGGGTCTGGAGACAAGCACTTTTTGCTCTGCGGCTCAGTCCTTTCATTTCAGCTGGAAGAGAAAGGTGAGAATATTGTCTACGCGATCTACTGACGTGTGAGCTCGCTCCGCATTTCCTAAATGTTACTGATTTGACTTTTTATACGTTGCTTCCCGAACCGACGTGATTTTATGGATTGCCGGTGACATATTTGAAGACAAGGGAGCGCTAACCTCACATTATGATAAACTGATCACACCATGGCTTTTATATAGGACATTGTTTTAAAATTGGCTAGTGTGATAAACTCAAAACCCCTAACCCCCCCATACCTCTACCTCTGGATATTGGGAGATCTGTATTGCCTATTAAACACGGATTTGCCTCCTAATTTCTGATTACGGTGAAGAAGAGTAGAGAGTGTACTTTAACATTGAGCGGTACTACAGATTGGTGACAATATCGTGGACTAAAATGAAAACAAGAAATATTAAATGGGTGAGCCTCAGGAATGATACGCTGCCAAAGGCAAAGAGACAGCGAAGCCCCGGGTTAGTATGAAAACTGAAGGTTCAAAACAAACCATAATACCAGGGTACTTCAGCAGGCTTGATAAGGATGAAGCTAAGGCTAGAGGGTTAAAGCAGTCCGTTTTTGCTGCTTATGGCTTACCCTCGGGCCAGAATTCGGAGATGGAGTCTGAGAATATTTCAGAGAATATTTCCATCTAAGAGGTTGGAGTTGGAGAGACTCTCTCTGATATTAATAAGGAGGCCATACTTGATTGCTCCTCCTCGGTGCACTCAATTGATAACAATGGATCCTTATTAAATGTATGTAAATCATTGCAACAAAAGCCGATGGGTATAATCCCCTTGGAGAAAGAGGTGAGAAAATTGGTGAATCTATCCTTAACCCCTGATATGGAATGCTATTTTGGAGTTATTGAATCCCAGGGTGTGGAAGAAAAGGGAGATTGATTTGTACTTCAAATTGTTATGTCCAGTTGCCAGTGTGAGAGGAACTTCCCAAAGTTCCTCTCACACTAGCAACTGGACATAACAATTTGGAGTACAAGTCAATCTCGGAAAGACTGAATGACATACATAGGATTTTCTCCAATTTGATATCACATCAGCTCCGAAGTCAAATGCAATTGGATGTGGTGATTAAGTCCTTGGGTATACGGTCTCTAGATCCTGTGTATCTGGGAGAAGACATGAAGCCTTGTCCTATGAAGTATAAACACAGGGAGGAAGCGGCTATATGAGTGCTGAGGTAGAAAAGGCTATGGTAGCCGGGTGCACCTACAAGTATGAAGAGAGAGGTAGCCATATTTCCCTTGATGATACTCAGAATACCTGGAGAACTGATGATTCAGTTAGCATAGCGGCAGCAAATGAGCAAGATGCATTAGAAGTCCTATGTGTTGAAATTTCGTTGATGGGCAGAGATAAACCTTTGGTGAATGGAAAATTAGGTGAAAAATTGGACAAGGGTTACCAGACTGTACCCCGGAAGGTATAAAATCAGTTGGTAATTAACCAGGAAGATTTAAAAAAAAACCTCTATGGCAGCGGCTAAATAATCAGCTGTGTCCGAAAAAGGAAAAAAAGTTACACATACACTAGCAGATGGGACTAGTAGAAGTGTGGTACTAAGAGGTCCCCTGGACAAATGGGCACAGTTGCAACCAGGGGGTGGAGAGCCAGCCACCATATCTGGGGTTAAAAGTACAGGGCCGACAGGTCTGTTACCTACTTTCATATTTTCTGCTAAATCTGGTCTTGATACTAAACAGAATGTTGTAAGTGGGTTCTCCCTGGGTGAACGGAATTCTAAAATAAGGATGCCCCCACGGGTTAAATTTGCTCAAGGGACGTTGGGTGAAGCATCTCGCCCCTCCCCCCCAAACCCCCCAGAGAAGGTGGACAGAGGAATAAGGTTCAATATAGACTTTAAAGTAAATCTATTGGATAAGTCTGCATCCCTACTCAGACCTGGATGTATGGTAGAACTGGTGGAGAAGAACACTACGGCAGCCAGCCCTTTTGTGAACAGATCTAATTTGTTGCGGATGTTGGCTATGGTGCCATGGTTGTCTACCATTAGGTCTGCAGACCTAGAATTGACAGCCCAGCAAATTGGGTGTTGCTGCGAGTTGTCAGTCCGGTAGTGGCAGCTTTGATGTGTGCCAATGTTGACGCTTTGGAAGCAATGGGTTCGAGCTTGTTAATAAGTGGGGAAATAATGAATGGCAAGTTGGAAGGCAAACCAAGAAAAATTGGTATATTTAGTATCCAGGGGTCATTGGGATCCACAGAAACTATGCGGGGTGGCCTTGGGGGGGAAACAGGGATTGTGGTTTTCCCGCAGGATAATGTTGATAGATGCTGACCCATCAAATTAATTAGCTGGAACACCCGTGGGCATGGTCACTTGTTTCATAAGGATGGATCTATGACTATTTTGCTGGGCACAGACATTCTTATGTTACAGGAGACCTGGCTTGACTGTCCTGTATATTTTGAAGGCTACCATCTGTATCACCTGCTGGCTAAGAAGGGTAAAAGAAGGAGACCTGCAGGAGGATTGATTATAGGTGTTAGCCAGAGGCTGAGCTCACGTGAAGTATGGTGTACCAATGAGGTGGGGTCTGCACTGATTAGTTGCACTAATGGAAATCTAAAAACAGTTTTGTTGGTTATTAACGTGTTATTACGTGGATTAGTCCTGCTTGGGGCGGGGGGGGCGGATTTTAATGCACGCTGTATTGATACTTCTTTGGGCCCGTTATATACAAATGTTGGGGCTAGATGTAATATGCTTTAAGGAATACATAATTGCAGAGGGAAGCAATTGGTTAGATTTCTTAAACAGTGGGACATTATTATGATGAATGGACGCACCAAGGGTGATCTCCCTGGCCATTATACTTGAAAGGGAGCTACTGCTTATGCCACACTAGATTACTTGTTTGGCAATAATGCTTGTTGTATGGTAACCAAAAACTTTGAAGTTTATGACCCGGGTTTTAGTGATCATTATACGCTCGAACTGTCTTTAGAAATGACTATGAGAAAGGAAAAACTGGAAGGAAGGTCTGCATGCTCTGGGGTACAGACTAATCATTCAGGTAACCTTATAAGAAGGAATGAAAGAAATTTGGTTAAGATTGGGAGGGAGGTGGATAACCTTGATCCCAATGAGGTGCAGACTCTGGGATATATGGGTGGAAATTCCATTGAAGATTGGATTAGGCAAATGACTATGCTAACTGAGCAGTGTTATTCAGGGCAATTTGTGCAACATATTAACCATAATCATACTTTTGACCCTGTGGTGCGAGATGCTAAGCGCAATTTGCGCAAAGAAATAAAAAATATTAGGGATACTACTTTAACCCATGAACTAAAAAATGTTGAAATACGTAGGGTCAAAAATGCCTATAGGGGATGGAGTAAATGATGGAAACAGTCACTTAGAAAAATAAATGTTGGCAAGAAATGGAAGGGGTACTTGGTGAGAGAAATTACAAGGATATTTGGCGGCAATTGAATACAGTCAAAATTGCTAATGAAACCAGGACCCTCAATCCGATACATGAAACAATCTAGGTTGATTATATTAAGCAGGTTAATGGAAATGGTACTGTTACGTCCCTTCCAAGTTTCTCTCTGCAGGGGTGGCATTTGAAGATAAACGAGAGGGCACTAGAGGAAACGATTTTGAGCTTAAGTAACTCTAAGGCACCCAGACCCAATGGGCTGCCTAACATTGTGCTGAAGCTTAATCTTGGGATGTGGGAAAAGATTTTATATGTACTCTATAATAGAGTATGTATTACACAAAGTATCCCCCATTCGTGGAAGGAAGCAGAGTTAGTGCCTGTTTACAAAAAGGGCATGCATACAGCACCTGAGAACTACAGGCTTTTATCCTTGTTGGACTCTACAGGGAAAATATTTGGGTCATTTGTATTAGCAGCCCTAGAAAAATGGGTGGATGACCTAGGCATTTTGATTTTTGCCCAAACAGTGTTTCGGCCAGGATGTAGCACATCCCATAATATAATGGTAATGGATTCTCTCTATAGAGATGCTACGAGTAAGGGTGGGAAGACCATATATTCCGTATTTGTGGATTTTCAGGCTGTTTTTGATCGGGTAAATAGGCAAAAACTCTGGGCTAAAATGGAAAGATGGGGCTGCCTTAGGTGACTGCTAAATGTTCTCAAAGGTTTGCACCACGATACATCTGTAAGTGTTAGGTTGGATGATAAAGTAGGTCTTTCTGCGCCTATATATACTAGTGTGGGGGTCAAGCAGGGTTGCACATTGGTGCCCCTGCTTTATTGTATATATATGACAGATCTTCTGCTTATATTCTCCCAATCTACGGGTTGTTGTCCTAAAGTTGGGGGATGATTTTTGGCATGCATGTTATATGCAGATGACCTCGTTTTGTTTAACTATACCTTCAGTGGGGTTAAGAGTATGTTCGAGAAATTAGTCGAATATATGATTAACAATGATTTACTTATTAACTTGGACAAAACAAAGCTGATGGTAGTGGGAGTTAAATCTACTAAATGCCCTATCTTATCCACTACCATAGGAATAATAGCGAAGGTTGATAAATACCCCTACTTGGGTCTTGATATGAGCTCGTCTAGACCCTATGGCTACATTAAAGAAACTAAAAGACTCAAGGCGGTACAGTTGACCAATTTAATTAATAAATTCGCAAAACAGACTGCAGGGTACTCCCTTGAGGGGATTTTGATATTATATAAGCAATCAGTGGCGTTGCTTGGGGGGGGCCAAGGGGGCTATAGCCCCCGGTCTTTTGATTATAGCCCCGGATAGAAGCTCAGGGGCTACAACCAAACGGATATTGCTAGCCCCGAATCCCACCAGTCCCGACATTAGCTTAGCCCCTTATCTTATCCAGACCTAGCAGCACCCCTGTAAGCAATGTTATCCTCCCTTGATACTCTACGGATTGGATGCATTGGCAATGCATGATATGCAGTGGCTGGACAGATTAGAGAGTTATTTCTGGAAAATTGTCCTTGGCCTGCCCCGGTCGATGCCTATTGAATATATAAGGCTGGAATTAGGCTTGACATCGCTAAGGGGACAGGCCATAGCGAGGCAAGGATCTTTATACTTGAAAAAAAGCATTGTACCGCATTGTGAATTGCTTTCTCTTTTTGCAAATACCTAGGGTAATCCTCTAAAAGCGATAAGTAAGGATTTTGACAGCTGGGTTGAAAAATGTTTGGGAATAATCGCTTGGAGCCCAGACTTTAGCCGTGGTTCTAGCTATGAAGTCTTAAAGTGGGTATTTAAAAAGAAGCTATGTCTCTGGGATTGGACTAATAATTATGAACATCTGCATAGTCTAAGTACACACGCTGAAGTGGCAAGTGTTACCCACACATATATTAGGGAGCAAAAATACATTAAGTGTTGCCCGAATCCAGCTTTGAGGATGTTTTTGTTACGCTTTAGGACTAATCAGCTACCTACATTGCTGAAGCTAGGACCACGATTTACTATTTTGCGTGAAGAACGCACATGCCGTATATGTAATAGTGAAAGCATACTTGAATCAGCGAGGCATCTCTTTATGGAGTGTTTTGGACTGGCTCCGGCTATTATTGAGATCCTTGGAGTTTTTGTTAACAATCTTGAGCATATACAAACAGATCATTTTTGGTCATAGTGTTTGAATTCGGAAAGTCAAAAGTTACATTTTGCGTTATAGTCATTAATCGATCGGTTCGGGATAAGTTATTAAATCCATTGGTTTTATTAGTTTTATCAATTGAATTTGACAATGTGATTTTAGTAGATGTATTATTTTAATCTATTGATATTTAAAATATTTGTAAAAGTTTTAATACTGAATACAAATAAATAAATAAATAAATAAAAATAATAAAGGTTTCACATTCATATCTTCATTACTCCTCAAACGGACAAAGAGTATGAGTTGTAATCACACAACCTGCCCTATAGTATGCAAAGTTGTCGTTCTGTCTGCCCAGGAGGTGGGTTTCATGTAAAAGGAGATTGGAGACCCTCGACCTCGCCTCATATTTTATAACCATTCTCGATGTTGTCCAGTTATCCAGCCCCCTAACATTTCTACTTAGAGGCTTAAGCTGTGTAGCCCCCTGCATACCAACTGGGAGTCAAACTGAGCATTAAGCCCAGTGAACAGTGCATCTGGGAACATCCTTCTGTTAATCACTTCATATTCATCCCGCACGTGCAAGTGAACAGTGTAATAATGAAACGAAGATTAAACAATATCTCCCCCACCCACACTGCCTGTCTCAAACAACAGTGAAGATGTAAGAAAGGAGAAACAGCCAACACCAAGGTGCACCAATGGACACTACTTCTACTACCAGTGTTGAGATATTGAACCCATCATCATACAACAGGATACCACCAGTAACGTGTGATATCTGCTTTGTTATATGGTACCAAAAGTCCTAAGGAATCATGCTAGACATAAAGCTGTCTTCTGTATTATACTGGCATATGTGTTCCATCGTAAATACCCTGCACCTCCAAAGACGTAGATGCAATGAATGGGCTGTCAGTACACAATGCATGTCATGAGGCATCTGGGCGCTGTGTAGGGAGCTGTTCAAGAAATTCAGTGACGTCTTCTGGACTTGTGAAAAAAGTGTGTTATTAATATAGATAACTCGCAGCTTCGCATATATATCATGGCGTAGCAACGACCCAAGTCTCTCAGCCGTTTGACTGTAACAAACTGCCATCTCGCTGCCTCTACATGTATCATGGCGTCAACTATGGGTACATAGAAAGTATTGTTCCTTGTTATAGTAGTTCGCACTTTTCTCTCGCCCGTAACAATTAACAATTGGCTTTTAGTGGTGGTCTGAGAAATCGGGTTGGCTTCGGCGGAGTCACCAGCACCTGATGAGCGTGTTTGACTAAAAAGGAAGCAAAAAGGGCGCGTCATTCAGGAGTTCGCTAAGTATTTGCTCCACCTGGCGCTCTGTGCTCCCTGACAGCAGCGTTTCACTTAAACCAAGAGCCCTAAGGTTATTACACTGTGACCTTGCTTCCAAATCTTCATTCTTGGAACGCACCTGCTTCACTCAATGGAGTGGGTTCTCGTGCGTTGATTGGGAGGCTTTATGCGCATCGCCAAAGGTAGCCACTCTCCACCCAGCTTCATTGATCCTTGCACTTTCCTTATCTATGCACACTTGCAACATGTTGACTTTGAACGTTAACACTTTCAGGTCTGAGATGACAGTAGCAAAGCCCGCCTTCAACTCTGCAGTTGCCGCCAATGTGGGGCCGCCTGCAATTAGCCCCTGGCATGTCAGCCCCAGGATGCATCACCGCTGCGTTCTGTGCTGCCATCCGCGAATTGGACACAACTTCTTAGTAAAGTACAAACGGTGTTGCATGTCACCCCTGTAGGGAGGCATGGTATCTCCCAGTGTGTCTGTGTGTGTGTGTGTGTGTGTCTTGGTCACATGGTTACCCATGTGACCAAGTTAATAGAAAGTACGAGCTACTTCCAGCTCGTCAGTCTTACCAGCAAGAGGCTCCGGTGTCGTTCTTTGTCATGCGCCCTGCTGGTGCCACACCGCGTGCTGGAGGCCCGAGGACGGGTCCCAGCACCAGGACGGTGCCCCAGCTGGGCAACGCCGTCCCTTGGGGTACATAAGCCATGTGATCATGGCTATTGGGGCGACCCCGGCCGTGTACTGGGTGCCCCCAGCCATGTGGAGAGCTCCAGTGATCTGGAGCGAGTGGTGAGAGCCACGCTCCATTCTTCGCGGCATGATCGCCGCCCTGCCTGACGGCGTTGGGTGCTCCCGACATGTGCAGGGGGCCTGCCAGGTGACCCGGAGCAGACCCCCAACAATGGCGACGAAGGGAAGGGGCCCCACGTGCCCCCGAAGAAGACATGGTGAGGCGGGCCCAACTACAACAGAGCCTGCAAAGGAAACAAGGATGGCGGCTGCCTGCCCCGTCCCCCGCGGGAGACAGGATAAGCTGGCGGCTGCGCTGCAACGCAGAGGTAGCAACGGAGCGGAGAGACTGGTGGCAGCGTCGGCTGCCGCCAGACATTGAGGTGTGCGGCGTCGGCCGCATGAGGATGAAGTCTGCCCCCCACCACCACCAGGAGGGAGGAGTCTGTCCCTCGGGGGGGACAGAATGCCCACGGCGTCGGCCGCAATGGGAGAGGAGCGGCGCCAGCTGCAGTGACTGCTGCCTCCCTTTTTCCCCGTGAGGAGAACAGGGAAGGGCGGCGGTGGGTACGGATGGGGGAGACGGTCAGCGCCCCCATCACAACGCAGGCCCCCCATCAGGGCCCGTGAAGGAGGTGCGCCACCCCAGAAGACATAAGGCAGCTGCGGTCGCAACAATGAGGTATGCTGCCTGTCCCTCCCCCACCCGCGGGTGGGGAAGCTGAAAAGCAGCGACGTTCGCTGCAACAAAAAAAAAAAGGGGGCGGCCCCGAATCCAACTGGGCCCGCAATATGGAAACACATGAGGTTTGCTTTCTTAGCCCTCCTTCGGCCCCACACTCTGTAACAGGAACTGGATTGCTGTGGTCAAGCATAGATACAATCATTGCGCATCTGTCCACCTTTGCCTCTTAATCAATGCAGGTTGTCCGTTGTATTCCAAAGACTGTGAACTTCTCACTGGTATAGCAACCAGTCTGGAAGTCTCTGGGCCAAATACGAGAGTTTTCAGTGCTAGTAAGGGATGATAACTGTGCTCCCCAAAGTGTAAAGTAGGCAATGATTCTACTCACGATAAAGCCATTGGGAGGCGTTCCCAGGGTATGCAGTGATAAAATCGCAACAAAAATGTCACCTGTACAAAAAATTGCAGCAAAAATGCTGTGATTTGACCTGTTAAAGGTGTACCCTACTACACCATTTAAGGGGAGCGGGGTTTGCAGGGGTGTCCCCCGCCCCCCTTAAATGGTATAATGGATCCGGGGGATGCGGGAGTGTCCCTCACATCCTTTACATGGATTGCCATTTTTGCCGCAATTTTAACACATGGATCTGTTCCCAGGCAGTGCAGACTGATGAACCTATTACATAGCAGGATCCAGACCCTGCACACAATGGGCCTGTAAACATAGATATCAACTTGTAGGTAAGTAATAAGTCATGTGGGGAGCAGTCCCACATATGGTCCTCAGCACCACTTTACAGCAAGCTATTATCACAAAGGGACAGCAAGTCACTGAGCAATGGGGAAGGGGTACTTTAATGATATTATATGATATGATTGGTTATTTATAACGCGCTTAATACCCAGAGGTTTCTAAGCGCAGACTCAGGGATCGAACCTGTGTGTGTCCGTGTCGTCTTGCTTCCAAGGTGAGCACGTTGCCCAACTAATCACGCCAACTAATCCCCGGTGCCTACCCGGATGCTGCTGTGGCGCAGAGGTGTCGGGTCCAGCAGCCATCTGCCTAGTTAGTCGAGCTTCCAGGGCAGTCCCCTATTATCACCAACCCATTCTCGCTGTTGCTTCGGATCATGGATGGTTCACTCTAGCAGGATCTCCAATTTTCCCAGGGTGGGGCGCTGATTACACCAGATCCGCTTCTGTACCCTCCTGAATGCTGTCATGGGGCACTCCCGGCTTACCAGCCGCTTGTAATGTAGGTCGGGTGTCTAGAGCGGTCAGCCTCTGTCACCAGTGTGCCCTCATCATTATCAGAGGGCCGAGAAGATCTGTCTTGGGAGGGTCTATGGGATGTCTGGAGTAGAATGAGGATTACCCCTGCTAGCTACGCAGGGAGTATTAATTCTATTAAAGACTAGGAGGCGAGCATTATTCTTCAACTTCAATTTATTACTCCTCCGCAGTTTCAACAAAAACACAAGAAAACTCTGAAAAGTGTCCATATCTAACTTTTCTTTTCTGAAGCTACAAATCCCAAAGTCTCTGTAGTCCAATCCTGCATAGCCCAGCTATGACACGCATCCTATCTCTGGGCTCCTCCTCTCGTTCACGTGCTCTGAACTGTCCCTTGAACTTTATATGTACCGCCAACAGGGTAAACAACTCCAAAACTCGTCATCTGGAGCGATGCATGCTCCCTTGCATTCCTGTCGCCCGACTTAAGCCTCGGTGCCTGACGACCTCTGCTTCTCAGTTATTCTTCTGCTCTTCCCCTAAGGAGCATACAATGAACACATTTAGGGTGGCATCCATGTACTGTTGTAATCCACATTTATCACATTATAAACAATACATGATCAGGTGGGAATTTAATCCTCACCTCCTAGTCTTTAATAGAATGAATACTCACTGCGCAGCTAGCAGGGGTAATCTTCATTCTATGAAAAGACTGGAGGTGAGCATTATGCTTGTTCAATGCTTCACCAACATCGTTGCAGCTAAGCTTTCGATCGGCTTGAATTAAAACTCTTTAAATGTACGGTCACTAGCCCAATCAGCTGTCAGCATAATCTCTCGTAACGATACTCCTGTCGTAAAGGCCTTGGAAGCCATTGCTCCTCTCACTGAATGCGCCCCATACATTCCTAAATCAATACCTGCTGCTTGCATTACTTCTTTGACCCACCTCGCGATGGTGGCCGTTGCTATCGCCTGAAAAGGCTTGCTACGCGGTATTAGCAATTGGGTAGTACTGGCTGCTCTGCATTCTGCTGTCCTACTTTCATATTCTTTAATGCATCTCGCTACGCACCATTTAGGGTTACTCAGGAAATAAGGATAATGGACTGTATTGGTCCCTGTTTTAGTCCTTTTGACTATTGAGAAGGTCACTCCTTCCAGACCGAATGATCTCCTATTAACCTCAAGCGCTGTGACATCTGCCACACGCTTGCATGATATCAAACAAAACAACATCGCTAGCTTGCCCGATAATTGTTTCAGTGACAGATACCTATTGGTTGGCCAACTCTCCAATAAGCGCAGCACCACCATCACGTCCCATACTGTATTATACCTAAGCTCTGAGGGCACTTTATACCTAGCTCCTCTGATGAGCCTCACTACTGCTGGATGCTCCCCTGCTGTGACTCCTTCAATTGGTAGATGCCCTGCATACATTGCTGATCTGTATACACCTATGGTACGAAGCTCTCCTGTCCTGCAACAACTGTGCTAAGAAATTCAGTATAGCCACTACTGGTGCTGAAATGGGATGAAGATTTCCTTTACACCAATTTGTCCATTTGGCCCAAGCCGCGTCCTAGTGGATGGAGCCCAGGACTCTGCGATAGGCTCTGCAGACCCGTCCAAAATGCCTGGCAGTGCCCAGCATCTCCTGATATCCTGCATGCAACGAGCGTGAGAGTCCCTCTCACTTTCAGAGGATGACACGACCCAACTGGGACCGTGACCAGTCGTTCTCCTTCCGGAAGAAAACTAGCGGAAAGTCTGCTGCTAGCTCTATTAGCGTCAGGAACCACACGTGTGATTTCCACAGTGGTGCTACTAAAATCAATTCCGCTCTCTCCCTCCGACACTTCGTTAGAACTCTGCTCAGCATCACAAAGGGGGAAAATGCATAGTGCAGGCCTCCTGACCTTCTCTGTAGGAACGCATCTGTGCCTTGCACTTCCGGGTCTAACCTCCAGCTGAGGTAGCTGGCTGTCTGGGAATTGAGACAGGATGCAAAGAGGTCTATGTATACTGGACCCCACTTCAGATTCAGACTCTGAAATACTGCTGGATCCAGTCTCCAGTCGCAGGAGTTTGTCAGGTACCTTCAGTTCCAGTCGGCCATTACATTCAGTGCTCCGGGCAGGTATTCTGCTGTCACTGAAGTTCCTGACTGGAGGCAGAAGTGGCATAAATATTTCGCTAGGTCTGCCAGCAATTTGGACTTTGTTCCTCCTAGGTGATTTATGTAACGGACTGCCGAGATATTGTCCATCTTTAGAAGAACGCACAAACTCACTTTCCCTCTCGTTAATGCTTTGATCTCAAATGATCCCGCTAGGAGTTCCAGGAGTTTTATGTGCAGGCAAAGCTCCACTTCGCTCCATTTTCCTCCTGTCTCTAGATCTCTGCATCTCGCTCTCCAGCCTATTCAGCTGGCGTCTGACTCTATCACCAGGTCTGGTCGGTCTCCGAAGATGGCAGGTCCATTCCAGGCGTCCATATTCTTCATCAACCATTCCAGTTCCATGATGGACTCCTGATCTAAAGGCACTTGCTGATGATACTTTAAACCCTGTTGCAAGTGCTTCATCTTTAGTCTCTGGAGTGCTCGATAGTGCAAAGGGCCTGGGAATATGGCCTGAATAGAGGCTGCTAACAATCCTACTATCCTCGCTAGAACCCTTAGAGAAATCCACTGCTTGCTCAAGTAGGCTCTGCTCTTCCTTTTGATATCTCTTATCTTCTGGGCCAGTAGCTCTAACGTTGCTTTCCTGGTGTCTAGAACGAATCCCAGGAAATCTATTCTCTGTGCTGGCGTGGTGTCTGACTTCTCCACGTTTGCTAGAAATCCCAGTGATAACAGGAGCTCCTGCACCCATACTGTCTGGTAAATCAGTGCGTCTCGGTCCTCCGGTAGGAGTAATAGGTCAGAGGTATACAATCATCCTGATACCCTTCTCTTGAATCGCTGCTGCTACTGGCTTCATCAGTTTGGTAAAAGCCCAGGAGCTGACGCAAGCCTGAAGGGCATCGTCTTGAATTGCCAGAGCTGCTTGTTCCAGCGAAAAGCTAGGAACGTCCTGTAATTCTCTTGCACCAGTACCGTTAGGTAGGGGTCTTTCAAGTCTAGCCTCATCAGCCAGTCCCCTTCTCCCAGTGAGTCTGCGAGCTGATGGATATCATCCATCTTGAACGGGTGGTACACGATCCAGCCGTTTAATTCTTTTAAATGTATAACCAGCCAAACTTTCTCCTTCCTGTTCACTAGAAACATATTGCTTACAAATCTGGGGGATGCTGTGCATCTCTCTATGGCTTCTTTCTGCACTAATTGGTTTAGCTCGCAATCTAAACATTGTTGCTCTGCTAGCGCGAGTCGCTGCTGGTGTGGCCAGCCTAACTGTACAGGCGGTTGAATGAACTCCAGCTGCAGACCTCTGACGGTTTGCAAGATCCAAGAATCGCTGGAAAGCGTGCACCAGAACATCCCCGTTCTCCCCCCTACTGGAGGATACTCTGTTTTTCTCACCTGGTGTAAAGCCTTGTCCACGGCCAGATCCTCTTCCTCTGCGCCCTCTTGGGAAATGCCCCCTGGCAGGGAAGAACGTGTCTTGCTGTTTGTTTTCCCAGTTTTGGGCTCTGGTATTAGGGGGCCTTCTTCCTCCTTGAGAGTGACCGGCCTCACAACCCCTGAAGCGGCCGGTCCCGGCAAAAGCTCTGCTTGGAAACACCTTTTGGAATGGAGGTTTGCGCCTTTTCCAGGGACGTGTAGGTGCCGACGAAATGGCCCATCTCCTTCCCAAAGGTCTCTCCAAAGAGGAGGCGTTGCACGCTTCTCCGGCTTAATTTAATGTGAGGTCGATCAGCTTCGGATCTATTTTGAGCAGTAGACCTCTCTTTCTCTCTGAAGAGATGGCGCAGTTAGCGTTGCCTAGAAGGCAGACCGCTCTTTGCGCCCAGCTCACAAGTGCGTCGGGGTCCACTTCTTCCCCTGTATCCTTAGCCCTTTCCGCCAGGTCCATTATTTTCACGAGAGGTCCTGACAAATCGAGCACCTTCTCTTGACAGCTTCTCCACAATCTGTCAAATCCTTTACGCGGATCCTTACTGGTCTTAGACAAAAAGGTCAGCATCTTAGGATCTAGCTCAGGGGTCTCTGCCACCTTTCCTGGGAGGTCTGGGTGTGGGAATTCCTCGCACAGGCGTTGCCTCACTTCTTTTTCGAGGGCTTTTCGCAATCTTATTGTCATATATTGTGCAACCCTGGGGAGGGCTGCCAGTCTGAGGACCTTGGGTCCCGGATACTGCCCGGGTCAAACATGTCCACAGTGTCTGCATGCTCTTCCTCTATATGTTTCTCTTTGCGGGTTCTCTTCCCCCTGCTGGGTTTCTCCCATTCCTCCTCTGCTACCTCCTCTCCTTCATGAGAGGACAAGTCTCCTTCTGCCGGCTCCTCTTCCGAGCCTGGGTCATCTTCTCCTGTATTATCTTCCCCTGGAGTGGGGGTTGTGAAGCTTAGCACTTCCTGATGTTGCAAGTAAGCTTCTGTAAGCTTGGCGATTGCGTCGGCTGCCTCAGGGGTCTTCTGTTTCACCCCGTATATCGGACCTGGGGGGGTCATAAGAGGTTTTTCTTTTTCGGGTCTGGGTACTCCGCTTCGGCCCTGTAATCGAGGTTCCTGTGGGGAGCGCTTTCAGTCTCCTTGGTGCTTTATCGGGGCTGATTGAGCATTGTCTCTAGAGTCTCCAGCCTCTCCTGCAGGGGTCATACCGCCTGCGCCACTGCATCGACCAGCAAGCTTCCCAGCACTTCCTTAAAGCTGGCAGCGAGGTCCAGAGGCTGTTCCTCCTCGCTCCACTCAAATTCTGACATTCTGACGAGTGGTGTGTGCTTGGTACCTGAAACAGGTGTCTTTGCACGCCCACGTCGCTTGGTCTGATGTCTCCACTTATTAGCCTTTTGTGACTGTATATGTGCAAATATATATATATATTTTTTCTTTTTTGTGGCTTACACCAGACTGTCTTATGATCTTATTTGCCCTTGAAATAGGCTATTCGTGTCCAATCCACCACTTTCTGGTGGCTAAGAGGCCTTCAATAGGTTAAATACGCCTTCTTTAGTAGGGAGGTAATTCTTCTCCCCTCGCGGGATATTGATCTGCTTTTGCAGCCTTCTATGAGCTGGTCCTGGTGGCCGATGTTGCTGCGTGCCTCCGGTTCAGTTAATTCAGAACTTTGTCATTTTATAATGCGTTAAAGTCACTGCTGGGCCCGGCATCTGTTTTCCTCGCCGTCTCTTCCTCACTGCAGTGTCGGAGTAACGCTCTGGCTCCGCCTCCCCAAGGGTGGGGGCCGGAGCGCTGCGAAAGCTCTTTGTTCCGCCCCCACAAAGGTGGGGGGGAGAGCAAGGCTGCCTGCTCAGCGCCGCAAGGCTGAGCTAAGCCCCTGACATGCCGGTAATACAGCACAGGGCCGCCCGCCTCGCGGCTATGCTACGCTATACTTACCTCATGAGATCACGGCTGCACTAGCTGCCGCGGCCGTGCAACGCTTGTGCTTGGCAAGTTAAAATATTCCCTCGATGCGCATACGCGTAATGTTCACTTCCTGACAATACTCTTCTAATAAAGTCACATTCATTCAGTTATGCTTCCCTACATAACATTTCTACCAATATCTCCCCTCCTATTTAGATATTTAGCTAAACAAACTTATCACACAGGGAGGTGAGAAAATAGTACTTATCTGCTGAAGAGCAGTAAAAGAAGAGGAGGAGCCCAGAGACAGGATGTGTGTCATAGCTAGGCTTTGCAGAGACTTTGAGATTCGTAGTTTCAGAAAAGAAAAGTTAGATATGGACACTTTTCAGAGTTTTCTTGTGTTTTTGTTGAAACTGCTGAGGAGTTAAGTTGAAGCATAATGCTTGCCTCCCATCTTGTCATAGAATGCCTCAAATTGAGTCAGTGGAAATGCATCCAGACAAGCAATGTTATAGTTTATAATATTGCTGCCACAGATCTCCTCTAGGATGCAGCCACTTTGGAGATGGCACTCCAGCGCTCCCCTCTGTTATCCAGTTTTGATTTGGTGGCACCACAAAGGAGGATAAACTCTTGATAGGGTTGAGTTTAAGGTAGGCACATAACATCCAGCCTTGAATGGTGGAGAGGCAGTGTTATAGTAAATTAGTGCTGTTGAGGCTATTGACCTATGCATTGTAATCACATTGGTTGATTGTGATGTTAAATGGGGCCAAGAGTACCCTCACTGGCTCCAGGTAGAGGTTGAAGACGACAGGGTTGAAGATGGAGCCCTATGGGCCTCCAAAGGTCACCGGGCATTGTTGGAATCTGCATGTGCCCATCTGGATGAGCGGTGTCTGTTGGTGAGGTAGGAGTAAAACCATCAAATATCTGTGACATTCAATCCCATACTGGAGGACACGGTGTTGCATATCGCTTTTCTATCGACAGGATCAAATGCGACAGAGGCCCAGCAGGGCCAGGGGGCATGGGACACACCTTCCCATGCTGAGGAGTGCCTCGTCAATGAGCTGGATGGTGGTGGTGTTGGTGCTGCATATTGGTCGAAGGCTGAACTGGTATTCTTGAAGTAGGTTGTGTTGGATGATCATGTTGTGCAGTTGGAGCATGACTGTCTTCTGAGCGATCTTGTCAGTGAAGTGCAGATGGGTGATGAGACAGGAGTGTGGTAGGTCATCCCAGTCTAGTATGGGACAGGGGTATGATGTGGCCACTTAAGTTGCATGAGTGAGGTGTTGGTAGTGTAGGGGGCAGGATATAGAGAGCCTTGCCTGCAATCTTCTTCAGGATGGAGACTGGGATGATGTCCTTGTACGAGGTCACATTGAGTGAGGTGAAGATGTTTGCAAGTTCATCCAATGTTAGGATCTTGAATTCTAGGATCTTTAATTCTGAAAATCTTGGGACATGGAGTGGTGATATATGCTGGGGTACCGACAGTGGGTAGGGTGTCATCAATGTGGGCTCGTGTCGTGTTGATTTTGTTTGTGAAGAACATGTTGATTGCATTGCTTCTCTCTATGACTTTGGGTACTGTGGGGGTTAGTATGGGCTGATGGGGGTTTTTGACCATCTTGAATAGGGCTCTGCTCTTGTTGGAGGATTCTGCTATGAATGCTGTGTAGTGATACCCTTTGGCTGAGGTGATGAGAGTCCTGCAGGCTGAGAAAAGACATTTCAAGGTTGTGAGATCTTCCTGCAGTTATGTTTTCTTCAGATATTTTCTAGTTTGGGGAAGGCATGAAGTTGCTTGAATGGGATATGTTCCCGTTTGGTGCCAATGAGAGGCCCTAAACTGCGGAAAGATGGGTGAGTTTTAAATAAGAAACACAGCTTTCAAGAATAAAGGAAGGGTTGAATTTGTTATGGGAGTGCCCAACAGAAATAAGTTTGATTCTCGTACAGATGTATGGGAGACCTTGAGTACAGGTGGGCCCAAACACAGATGTGTCGACATGCTAGAGAACTTTCATTGTATATGGTGCTCAGAAATAGACTATAGACTGTAGGTTTGCGCAAGAGCTCCACACCAGACACTGTGGAGCTGTAGTGTGTACGCACAAGGAGAACTGTGATGTATTGGTGTAAAAGGAGACAGTTATGAACAGTTCTTGTGCAATAATTGTTTGGGTTAGACCTCAACCTATACAATGTGGTAACTAGAAAGCTGAGTAAACGTGTTTATACTGGGCCAGAGTACAGCATTGACTCACATACTAATCCCCAGACAACATTTGCATGTATTGTTTTATCATGGTTTTATTGTTGTTTGTTTTCTATTAGAATTGATTTAGGTATTTTATGATTCTACTGAGAATGTAATAAAAAGTGAAGCATGTGTTTACTGAAGTTGTGGGAGAGAGATGGGTGTATGGAGAGGCACTATGGAATTAATAAGAGACAGGAGTACAGTAATAGTTAAGAGTACTTCCGTCTATGTGTTGTGTGTTGACTGATATTATTTCCCAGTGATTAGGGAGTACAGGGCTGGGTCACATTTATCTTTATGTGTCCAATTATTGTGGTAAACATGATATCACGGAAAAAATTAATGGTGGTAAAATAGTTATACAAAAACAATGTGGAATTGATATGATAGTACCTTTATTAAAATGGGATTATTTTTGTTCAAAGATGAACACTTTGGATTGATTTGGCATTGCCTTCAATGCTGCAAATTGGTGTTGTACTTTGGATTGTGGGGATATGGTTGATGAGTCGCCCACCCTTTCCTTGATAAGTTTGTCTGCATCACGGTAAGTTATATTTTTATATCTTTTATGTACCTATATCAGTGTTTTTAGAAATGTGGGGGGTTTTTGCATTTATTTTAGTGTTTATGATATATTTTCATGCTTTAATGTTTCTATTTTATTTTCTGCATTTCCTGTATTAGCACTGGATCATGATAATTGTTCAGATAATTTTTGCTCTTTTTCTTACTACAATATTGTGGCTCCCAGAATGATCTCCTGCATCTGGTATAGGTGTAGAGTGTAAATGCACCTTCTAGCACAGTCCCCCCATACATCTGAGACCCGAGACCTGCATTAAGTCAAGCATGTCCCTCTAGATAGAAGCATCCCCAGTCCATGGCAGCCTGTCATCCTCTCATCCCCCCCTTGCCAAGCTCTTGCTCATCACACACTTACGTCCAGAAAACCTTGGCAGGCAAAGAGTGCTGGCCCTGCACCTCCTCAGGAACCGCCTCGGCAGGCAAGAAGTGCATGCCCTGCACCTCCTTAGGAACCACCTCCACAGCCTCTCAGAAATGGGCGTTTGTGAGGTCATGAGAGAACCAGCCAATAAACAAGAGTTCTGCTTTCACATAAAGTCTAGAATGTCCAAGCTGCTACAGGTGCCCGTCATGAAAGACCAGGAAGGTATGAGGCCGAAGACCAGAGTTGGACTGGACTGTCAGAAACTTGAGGAGTTTACAGTCATTACAATACTTCTGAAAGTTCAGGAGGGCTGGGGCAGAGCATGTTATGTGATGTTGTGGTATGTTAATAGGTTTTATACTTTTCCACGTCACTGAAGTAGGTTCAAAGAACCTAACCTTGCCTGTGGAGTAGCATATTTCCCCCACCCAAGGAATCCAGAACTTAGGCTGCTGGAGGAGACAGAGTCAACAAGCTCAAGAGAAGTGGATCGGAAAGTGGGAAATAGATGTTACAGACAAGGCAGGGGGATCCAGCTGGGTAATATTGTTTTTGGTATAATTGGTGCATGTCAGTCCCAGTGAGAAGACCATAATTCTGAAGAGAGAAATTAGGATATCTCATAATGTATGATTACAGTTGTATTGCTTTTCCAAGGCAGAATTGGACTATTATAAGTTGGTACACAATATAATGTTGGATGCGTGAAGGCTCAAGAATGTGCTCGGGTGATCCTGGAAGTTTGGAAGCTTTTTATCCAGGCATGTCTAGACAGTAATCAAATTCCAGATCAGTAATTCTCGGATTGCCAAGCCTGATTCTAGAGTGGCCTAGTGCAATAATGGATTATGTATAAAGGTGAATGTTCCTGGTAAACAGAAAGTAGGGGGAAGGGATTGTAAAACTAATAAAGGCCATTTTGAAAAAGCTTGGCACCTTGATGTAACAATTTATTGTTGAGAGAACGTCCCTGCATTGAATCGTGCTAGATAGTATTTTTAGTTCCTGTGAATAAACAGGTGGTCTAAACTAAAAGTGGACGTAGAGTGAACGTGAGGTTTCTAGATGGCCCGAAAGCTCTATTCCATTGACGTGAAAAGATAAACGAAGATCTATAACAGTTCATCCTGAAGGGAGTCCTCAGGCTCCATCATATGTGAGCGAGATATAAAAAGACATCTAGTTTGACTGAAATATTAAAGGAGATAGGGTACACCTAGTTACTATCACGTAGGAAAGAGGGTAGGTAGATCCCTACAGTGTGAAGAATGCATAGGATATGTGGGAGAGAGAAATAAGAGTTCCCAGCATTGTGTAAAGCTGTAGGAAGAAGGAAGGGGAATTGACAGATGAATTGTAAAGAATGGGAAACAAAGGTGAGATTGTTGGCTTTGACAAAGAGAATGGCTGGCATGAACCTGGAATCTGGGCAGGGCAAGTCCAAGCTACATGGTGATGAAAGGGATGAGGCAGGCTCTAATATGGAAATAGGCAGACATCCATCTGCAGAGGAATAATGATCTTGGGTGCTGTAATTGTAATTGTTTATTTGTAAAGCGCGTGTACACAAATGAAGTGTTTCAAAGCGCTGCAAGGCGGGAAGGGAACAAGGGAATACAGTCGTCATTCTTAGGCCTTGAAGTTTCGAATGATCTAACAAAAAATAACTAGCATACTAGGCCTCAGGCATTTCAACTAGTGCAAGTTCATGTCAGGAAGGAATGAGAGAAGGGGGCGGGGGAGAAGAAAAAGAGCATACAATTCATAAACTACCGTTCTATGCATAACAACATGTCAGATAGTGCAAGTGCATGGCAAAGGGTGGGGAGGGAAAAGGGGGAGAGGGAAAAGGACATACAGACAATAACTACCATACTAGGTCTGGTGAAATTTCACAGTGGGGAGACGGAGGGAAGACAGGACCAACGATCTTGATAGGCCTAGTACATTCAAGGTCGTGCAAGTGCGCAGACAGGACGTGCGAGGGAGGGGGACAAGTGTGCCCAGTTCAGCAGGGGTCTGGGTTAAGTGCAGGGATGTTGCCCCTCTCATGGAACATATTTTGAGTGCAGTAGTACCAAGCAGAGTGCAAAGACCCAGAGGCAAGTGCACGACTGGAGGGGGAGCCAGGGACCTGTGAGGCTCTGGAGGTGCACCAGGCGACCAGTCAGCAAGACTGAGCAAGTTGAGCAGGGGAAAGGAGGATGGGGGCAGGAGAGAAGAGAAAGGAGGTTAGCAGGGGAGAGGGAGAGAGGAAGAGAAGAGGAAGGCCTTGAGGAGTTTGCAGAACTTAAGGTGGTCTGGCTCAAGACAGAGAGAGGCAGGGAGGCTTTTCCAGAGGGAGGCACATGCAGAGGATAAAGATCTACCCCCAAATCTCTGTTTGGAAAAGCAGCTCACCCGCTGACAGTTGGATGAGGCCTAGCGGAGGGCTCTAGAAGGAGAGTATTTAGGAAGAGAGCGTTGTAGATAGTGCGGGCCCCGGGCCCCAGAAAGCCTTGAGGCATACCTTGAAGATTTGGACCTTTTCTGGACACTCCTGAAACACTGTCTCTCAAAACCTTGGTGTAGTTTCTTAATCAGTTGGAAATTTGCTTCAAATTGCATACATTATTACATTTTTACTGTGACCGTTGGTGATAGAGTTGTACCTTGCTGAACTTGCACCTCCTCAGTGAATGGTTCTTAGTAACAAATTGCTTTCCTGATGATTCCATTCTGTCCACCCAATGAAATATCAATGCTTCCCAGACCATTTTTCTTCTTCAAACTGTTTAGGCATTCTTGGTTTCTTTATCCACCCACCAACCCCGTACTCAGCTCCCAGCTTTGACTGGTACCAATGCCCTCCCCTACGCCCTCCACCTTCCCCCGATCCATGCACCTTTTCCCCATTACTTTGCCAGATACCACAAAGCTGTCTCACAGGCCTTCTCTGTGTCAGGTTGCTTTGTTTTAAATATGTTTTAGCCATTGGGTGGGTCACCTCCTGAAGCTTCCATCAACCTTCCCTCACCCCAAGCACAGCTGCAAAGTTCAATACCTGCCCAAGTTGACCCATCCCTAATCCATCTCAACAGGATGTGCTGCACTAAACCGTATGTCTTAGAACTACAGCTCCCTTCTTTATTTTGTGTAAATCAGGCCCTCCTTTGAAGTTGATTTCCTTCTTCCATCAGCACATGACCAGCTATCATTGGGATATACGTTTCCCCTCCTTGTTTGACCATTCCCTTTCATCATGGTGGGCTTGCATCAGACCCTATGTCTGATCTTTCACTTACGTTACACTTTTAGTTGTTTAACTGTCTATTTCACAAATCAGACTTTTTTCATCAGTCATGGTGTTCATCGATGTGAAGTACACCAGACACGAAAGGTATCCAAGTGGATCTAGGTCACCTGACCTAAGCACCCACCACCCACCTTCTTAGCCCTGCCCCTTCCTTCCTGCTCTTATCTCTTAGATCAAGGGCGTCTCTCGCCCGGGCATCTGAAGCGAAGGACAGACAAAGAAAAGGGAAATTCCTGTTTGGACCTGGAGGACCCAGGAAACAAAACCCTTATTCAGACAGCAGGTAAGCATGCACCAACATGTGTTTACTCCCTCTGTCCCCACAGGCCATCCCCACCCCTCTGGTCCCCCTGTGATGTTCCCTTGTGCCCCCACCCCTTCTTGCACACAGGTGTTGCCTGTTTTGCTTGATTCTTCTACCCTGCTCCTCCTCACCCACTCCAGACTACTTCTGCAGGAGTCTGTCCTGATACATTCTGGTTTCACCAACACCGTCTTGTGGCCAATGCTGGTTTTGCCTTTTATGGACTTCATTGATTCACGGTGCATCACCCTTCTCATGTTGGCCCTGAAACATGCTGTTCACATCTTCATCTTGTATCCAGGCTTGCAACATTATGTGTTACTACTTACTTCTGCAATTGTATTTGCTCTCCCCTCTTGCTTCTCCACTCTTTTTGACTGCTTACTCTCTGTTCTCTCCTCCTCTCCCTTTCTCCCTTTTCCTATCTCCTCCTCTCCTCCCCTTACTTTCTTCTATACACTTACTTTATCAGAATTATGATAGCAACCTCACCTGTCTCCTCCCCCTTCCCCTTATTTGCCACCCCCCCAGCACTATCTGAAATGTTGTCAGGCCTAGTACGATAGTCGCTTGTTTTGTTCCTCCCCTCCCAGTCTGCACCCCTCTCCCTCACCTTTTGTTTTCTCCGGCTCTACCAGAAATGTCGTCAGGCCTAGTACAGTAGTCGCCTGTCTGTTTCCATTTCCTTTCCACTCTCCCCCTCCCTTCCTTATCTATGTCTTAGCTCTTGAACTATCTGAAATGTCGTCAGGCCGAGTACGATAGTTAATTTCAGATCCTTACTGTTTATGGCCTGTAAGAATGTAACTGTATTTTCCCTTGTTCCCTCCCTTGCTTTGAAGCACTTTGAAACACATTGTGTATAGGCGCTATATAAATAAACTATCATATCATACACAATAATGTAAATCCACAGATAAATGTAAGTAGGTATAAGGAGACAGACAGACCCCTGGCAGCCCCAGATGTAACTCTGCATCCCTAGATAGAGCATGCATTCTGTTCCACACCGAACATTAAAATCTGACCCATTCTACTTAAGCAATAATCCCCCTGCTCGGGGCTTATTGCTATTAGTACCCCAGCCCATAAAACCGGGGTACATAAAGCACTTTTTTCATTGCTAACAGCCTGGGGTTTTTCAACAAAAAAAAAATGCCCACCAGGGAAGGGGAAAGAGAGTCTGTTCACAATCAAAATGGCTGCCATGGAACATGTAGTCTCTTGACCATTTCCATGGCGCCCATTAAAAAATTGGAAAAAAAGTAAATTTAAAAAATGGGCGCCATGCAAAGGAGACTACAGTCCCTTCTCCCTTTCCATGGCGGTGTGTCGCAGATTGGGAGCGGACGCACTGGGGAGACAAGTGTTCTAAGCCCATCCCCTCCCAAAAAGGAACCAAAAATAAGTTAAGTGGGGGTGGGGTTGGGGGAGGGAAGGGAAATCTGTGGATGGGGGTGGTGGTGGGGGAGGCAAGGACGGGAGCCCTTAGCTAGTTTGCCGGCGGGGAAGATGGCTCTGAGCTGTGGTATTACCATGTGGTAATGCCCCCGTTCCGAGCCTCCTCATTGACTGAGAGGCTGCCACACCCCCACTGCTGGGTACTATTCTAACATCACAGCCATGGCAGCCACTGTATACCTGCGACTACAATAGCTCTCCCTCCTTTAATCTATCACCACATTCAACTACATCACAAACAAACTCCACTACATCACAAACAAACTCCACAAAGGCAGAGAAACTTGGAAAACTAACACAGGCCACCATGCACCACATGTCATGACCCACTGAAACGTGCACCCTAGCATCAGGAAGAACATGGCTAGCGTGATCACCCTCAAGCAACAAAAGTTCACCTCGATAGCTCACATGTGGCCACTACATGAATGGATGCAAGAGAATTTAGAAACATCAGGAAATACAAATGGCAAATCCCCCTGCGTGCAGTCAGAACAGGAGGCTGGGGAGGTCAGGCCACTACCCGAAAGTCCCCCTGGAGGTGGTACTGAGCGGGAGGATCTCATGAAGAGGGATTCCCCCTCTAAGGACAAGGACGACCCTCTAGAGAGGATGTGGTATAATGTTCCTCAATCTCCATCCACTTCCTTTACCTCCCCTTAGTCCATGAGGCCCATGTAGCACCTGTTTTTTTTTCCTGGCCGGGGAAGCCTAGTATTAAAAATACCCGGAGCCAGAAAATGGCAAACCACAAGGACACCACCCCACCACAAGGACGCCACCTCACCCTCTCAGTCCACCTGCTCGGGTGAGGTGTGCTAAGCAGTCTGCAATGAAAAGGTTAGTACAGGAGATGGTCCACAACGCTGAGTTCTTTGATGTTAATAAGGCACAGTACACCGGAGGGGAGTTTTTTTGCCCTCACAGGCTTTAAAATGCAACGGTTAAACATAACTGATTCCTTCAATCCAACCTCCTGCCCCAATCTATAGTCCCATTCCGTGTTTGATGATGCATTAATATGGGTAGGGGATACCCATTGCTCAAACCCCTACGCACATCAACCTTAAGCAGGTTTTCAATTACTTCACTCTAGGCATCCTGTTACTACATCCTTCCCAGAGTCCACATTGTCTGGTAAGCCACTTTCACAGATAGGCCTCCTTGTGACTTGGGATTCTCAGCATTCACTTGATCAGGTCTTTCCATAAACTGTATTCCCAGCATTAACTTGGTTAGGTCTCTCTACAACCTGGTTCTCATCAATCACTTGGTTGGGTTTCTTTGTGAGTTCATTTATTTTCTGCAGGTGCTTGGTTTGGTCTCTCCCTGACAGGGTTCTCAGCAATCACATGGTTAGGTTCTGCTATAATCTGGTTTTCAGCACTAACTTGGTTAGGTCTCTCTATGACCTGACTCTCAGCAATCGCTTGGTTAGGCAACTCCTACAAATGGTTTTTAGTACTCACTTGGTTAGATCTCTCTATGACCTGCTTCTCAGCATTCACTTGATTAGGACACTCAATTCACATGCAGGGCATGGCTCTCAGCAATCACTTCATTCGGTCACTCCACAATGTGGTTTTCAGCATTCACTTGATTTAGTACTCTCCCTGACCTGGTTTCAGGAATGGCTTGGCTACGTCTCTCTATGACCTGATCTACAACCCGGTTCTCAGAAATCCCCTTAGGTCTCTCCCAACCTGTGGGATTTTCAACATTCACTTTAGTATTAGTAGTAGTAATATCAGTAAAGATATTTATTAAGCAAACCCTTATCACCAGCACTAAACCAGTTTCAAGGTGCTATACCAACAAAGCCCAAAACATTACATAAAACATGAAAAACACAGACAATATTTATTAGACAACCGAAAAAAGAATCATAGCCTTTGTTATTAAGGGACATTAAAGGAAAACAAATGCTGTTTTAAGCTAAACTTAAAAGACTATAACACAGAGCAATTTGCATTGGAGGTTGGCAATTGATTCCAGAGGCGGAAACATAAAATATGTAATGTTTATCTGCCATAACTAGTGCTTGTGAATTTTCCTGCCACCAACAAGTCCCTAGTGCTTGATCTCAATGTCTGCAAAGGGATGTATTGCTCAACCATATTATATAACTATTCAGGAGCATATCTATTGAGAATTTTCCAAATCTGCAAAGAAACCTGAACTTGACTTTGATTGCCAATAGTCAGCCATCCTAAAATTAGATAAGGTGGAGAAATATGGTCAATAAATTATTATTACAACCAATAGATCACACATAGTGCATTATTTTGAACAGCTGGAAGATTTCTCAGAGATGCCTAAATAAAGAGGAATGCAAACCTGAACTCTTGAAAGGGCCACAGCCTGAACTTGGATCCCATGATGTTTACTCTCCAGCAAGGACACTCTCTCCCAGACCTTGGGTTTCTCAACATTCACTTCAGGTCTCTCCGTGATCTTTGGTTTCCACATCAGGTCTCTTACAGACCTTTGGTTTCTATATCACGTCCCTCTAAGACCATGGGTTTCTCACACTTCTCTTCAAATCATTCTCAGACCCTGGTTACAATGGGTATTTAGCCTCATCATTCAGTTTTTTTTCTGGCAGGGATATTCATATTCTCCTGCCAGGGTTTTTTTTACTCAGGTCTCTCTGGAAGGGGACCTAATTAGTTGGTGTTGGTTCCATGCTCTCGCCAACAACCTTTCTGGTGCAGCCTCTGTTCTGGGTTTGACAGAGTTTCCACTGAATTAGTTTCAGCAAGCTGCCCGTGGTTTCCCTGATGGTAGCATCCCTGTGTATCCAAGAAGTCTGGTTCAACATGTCTGTTTCGCTCCAGTGTTTGCATTTTTCTGGCATTTCTCAGCACTTTTTATAGTCCTGAGTTGGTGTGTGAATATACAGTCTGGCTCGAGATTGGTTACCTTCCTGAAGTGGCTGCAATGGGTCGTGTCATTGGTTGATTTTCTTCGGAATTTCCAATGGCCTTGTTATGATATTACCTTTTAACGAGCTGTTTGATACTTTTTTGTGATGTTGTGTTGGAAGAATAGATTGCTATCCACAATGCAGCTTAGGGATTATTCTTAGTGGGTGAGGTGAGGGCTGAATGTGTTCAAGCATATTTCGTCAAGCTACTTTTGAGTGAGTTCCTGCTTGCAAAGGTTGCTCTGAATTGCAAATTCAATCTTGGTGAAGATAATCTTTAAGTAGGGACTTGTTTGAATGGTTGCAAAGGATGAGCGAAGGCGAGTAAAATCTTGAGGGGCCTTGGCCTTTTGGTAGAACTGTGTATCATCGGCATACTGGTGCAATTCGATGTTGGGGTCATCTAGGAGTAAGCCCAGCAACTCCATATAGAAGTTAAAGATGATCAGCAGCAGAATGGAAAGGAATCCAAAGGTGATAGGGCAGCAAAAAGGGAGCTCATCTGGACATCAAAAGTTGCTTGGCATGCCACTTCCACAGATGACCATTATATGAGCTCATACAGAAGCAATGTAAAACTTTGGGAGGGCGTTACTGTAGTGTGTCTTGTTAGGGATCAGGGATCTGATGATTCATGTCTTGTGGATTCTGTCTGCTGCTTTGCTAACCGCCATTAAAGATGTTTACCAATCTAGCCTTTGTTTGGATTACTTGCCGAGTGGTGAATTTTACCACAATAAACTAGTGCTGTGCAATCAGATTCCCGCTCCCCTGCAGCTAAAAAACTAGGAGTCGCCAGACGTTACTCTCAGCGATCCCCAGGGACCAAGGTAAAATGATTTTATCTGATGTGAGGGATCGCTGGCAGGAGCACCTGGGGATTTGCGGGAAATAGGCAGAGCACCTGTTGAAGAACTGACAAAGTGGCAGTTAGTGAGCGCAGTTAATTGCATTGCTATGTGTTGTTCTGCTATTTTGCTATTTTGTCTTGTTGCGCTGTGGTAACGGGTTGAGGGAATCATGTTCCAGGAACATTTTGGGAAAGTTCTGCTCTGGTAAACGATACAGGAACAAAAAGTGAATGTACCCTGCCTATTTTGACATCAATTTGGTCTTGAAAGTCAGAAAGTGTCTGCTCACCGCATTTACCGAGAAGTAACTGGGAATGTAACTGTAACACCTAAGCATTGCAACCATGCACAACATGAACAAAAATGAATTATTAATGATAATACCAGTAGGGAGATTGGAAAGGATCTTTTATGCGTACACCTTGTATGGATGTGGAGAAATGATATGGAGTGCATGTCCATTGTCTTTTCTTGTCTAACCCCTCACTTATTCGAACACTACATGTGCAATCTGATCATGAAGAACACATCAGTTTCACCTGTTTCTATCCTATTACAGGAGCTGTTACAAGCATTGCTTTTCTCTCTACGTGTCCTTGTTCTCGACTCTTCTGACCCCTGTCTCTGTATGGGGACTGTTCTGTATACTGGTTAGCTTACTGGGGGATGACGATAATAGACTGTGAAAGCATGGGTAGACCACAACACTGAAAATACCTCCTATACCTCCAGTATCTGAAATACTGGTAATGAGGTAGGAGCGGAACTCGGGTGGTGTCACAATAGCCTCTGAATAGTGAGCTACAGAGGCTAGCATTAGCTGGGTCAACTCCACCAGCCTCCAAGTGTGGTAACCCTTGTCGCTGATGGAGAGCGACGCAGACCTGGTTCCTCAGTAAGCCATTTGTTGTGATTCCCTGTGAGAAAGGATACTAGTCAGTCTAGAGAAGTGCTGCTTCTTCCTAAAGGAAGTCCAGCCCACTTCATGTACAGCCATTACTCTCCCAGAACAAAAGGCACCCTTACACTTGAGAAGACCCAGCTAAACAGTTTCCGAAGGGAGGTACATTGGACCTAGATAGAATCGTATTCTTGAGGGGCGCCCTAGAAACAAAAGGCTCAAAAGTGCATTAAAAACAGTGGGATTGGATTCCAATATGGTGGCCAGATGGTGAGGACATGTGTGAAGCCAGCTCCGTACCCAAAAAGGCCTAATCAACGAAACGGGGCACTGGTAGCGGACACCCCCGATGCTATGAGCATTGAAAAGCACCCACAATGATTGAATGCGTGACGCTGAAGGTGGTGTGAGAAGGGACAGCCCAGCGGCGGCACAGAGAGCCATGAGCGCAGCACAGAAGGCGGCGTGAGGAGGGACTGCACAGCAACAACACACTGTACTGGGCACGGGTCAGCCCAGAACCAAGCACACAGATGCAGACGCTGGTGGGTTGGAGCAGACCAGCATAGGACCGGGGGAGTCGGAGAAGCCTTCCTGCATGCTGATGCAGGACCGGACTTGCACAAGTCAGGTGAGCGGCGAGTAGGCAGCGGGTGACCCGCGCGGCGGTGGTCCACCGGCCCAAACAAAAGCCTTCTCCTGGTGCATGATGCAGTCTCCACTCCTAGGCCCACACTCTTCACATCTGGGACAGAGGACACAGTAAACCCTACTCTGCACCTGGAGCGCGCAGGAATCACTGGATAACTCTGGCGCGACAACCAGGCCAGCACCAGTGTGTACACACACATGCAGGCACCACACAGGGGATGTGGCCTCAACCTATAATCATCTCTGCATAGCACGCTGTAGAGGAGCAGCTGAATGCCTCTGCAGGAAGTCCCGCCCCCATCCTTCCCATATGCTGGAAGCCAGAAATCGTGACAGGCACGACACCAGTGATGGTGCCTATTCCACTGAGAGCCTTAGAGAAAAGTTATCCATTGAGAAGACCTTACATGATGTATCCCTGTAGAGATGACAATCTCTTGGAGGAGATCCCCGAAGGAATATGAAGATGAGAGAAAGAGAAGTAGATGACGTCACAAGAAGCAAGCATGACACACTGAGAAGAGTGGCTAAAGAAGAGGATGTATAGACTTTATGGAATCTGATGACGAAATAAAGAATCGAGTAAACTTTCATATGCGAAATGAAGATTGCACGTGTGAAGAGCACTGCAGAAAATGCGAGCCGTTTTATATCTGTACAGATGTATCACCACAAGTAGACTAAGTGATCTTAAAGGCTAGCTATACATAGTGAATAGACCGCAGGTGGTGCCGCCATTCTATAAAATTGTGGACATCAGTGTCACATATTTAGTAATCTCAGACCCACGGAGAAGGAAGGATTGAAAAGCTGTGTCGCAGCAACATGAAGCTAAGAGCATGGAAAGGCCTGGAAGAGTTGTCTGGCCTGGGGTCAAAGGATGAAGTATCCAAGAACTGGTTATCTATCTGTAAAGAACAGAATCGTGAGACGTTGAATCGTCTCATGTCAAGGTGCATGGAAAGAAAACCATGAATGCCAAGTTTATTAATTGAAGACAATTAAAAGCTGCAAAACAGGCCGAAATACGGTCTCCTGTCACGTGAGCCAAGGATGGAAATAGGAGTTGGGCATGCAGACCAGAACTATGATAAAAGTGTGCCTATACTCTCTTATATTCCCAGGAGCAAGGATACTTTGCCAGGCCAAGTTCAAAGACAATGTTGGGCTAATTGGATGGGGAGACATGGTCAAAGTCCACCCACTGGCACCTGGGGTACCAGCTTATGTGCTGCTAGTGAGCCGAATGTTCCAGAAGGGCACGAGCGTGCCAACCAATTGTAGAGGGCATATACATTTGAGAGCCAATGATATACTGTGTACCTAACAACTGTTCAAGATGACTTGCACTAGGAGTGGGTATAAGTTGTCCACCTGACTGTGGAGACCCAATCACAAGCCGTCCCTATATAGAAAGTATACTTAGATGTTCCCTTTGAACGTATCACAACCCCCCATAGGTTTTACTTGTTTGCCACGTAGTATGACGTCAGATATGACACATTTTTTGTATATAAATGTGTTTTTTATGCAAAATATTTGAGAGCTCGAGCGAACGTCAGTTTTAGATAATTGATAATAAAACAGTCTGATGAGACTTTTTGCCAACTTCCTGTGTCCGCCTTATTATTGGTGTAAGAGTTATTCTGCATCCCATCCATACAAGACTTGTTGCTTATTCAATAAAAGACCCATCGACCTGTTAGAACTCCCGTGTTTCGGACAATCAGACATCCTCCGCCATCTAGCCGGAAGATCGCGGGTTTCCTTTGGAGAGCGGCCGAATAGAAATCTTGCAAGAAAATCGAGACGGTGGGCAGGATCCCACTTTGATGAAATCCCTACCTTTTTTCCACAGGTGCTTTGCGGACGGAAGGCAAAAGTGATCGATTGGAGGAGGAGACGATACCGACGGCCTCGAGCCAAACAAGTGATTGGTGAGTAGACTGAAGGGAATGGCAAACTAAGGGGACGGGGTTGTGATAATTTAGAAAGTAATGAAAGTAATGAAAGTAACAGGAGTAATAGGAAATATTGTATAAAGAGAGTTATAATCCCCAACAATCCTAACCCAAAGGGGATTCAGAAGAGGTTGTCTCACACTCCAATCAGAGTAAACTAGGCTAGATGCAGAATAGCTCCGCATAAGGTGACAATCTAAACTCTGTGATCAGAATATTAATTAGGGGCAAGAGGATGAGGTTGATCACCAAGGTTTTTATATAAAGAGTTGTCTATTCTGTCTGTTTATGTATTTGTGTTGAATTAAGGTGTTGAGGAGTGACATGAACAGTTGTGTGAGAATTGAGAAAAAGTAAAGAAGTTATACTATCTATCTAGGGAAGTGGTTGGTACCAATAAAGATGTAGACAGAGAACACTCGATAAATTGAGGCTTTGAGCAGCGATTGTTTAAAGCGCGCTCATATTTATTGTTTTTAAGAATCTACAAGCAGCAAAGTATTTTTATAAATTCTGGTAAGTATTTACAGTCAAGTGAGACTTGGCACAATGGGAGATATCACTCCTCTGAGGAATTTATGTAAGACATTGTCAAAGCACATGCCCAAGCTCAAACAGTATTGTACGGAATAGGTGAAAGGCATGGCAGACAAGATGTTCATGCGATGGGCACAAGGGGGATCATTGTCAAAAGTGGTATTGCAACACATGACAACATACTTGCACGCTGCATACACGGTAAAGGAGTTAGAGAAGAGGTTAGCTATTTGAGAGCTTTGGAAAATATACCAGGAAGAGAGAGAAGATCCACCACCTGAAGAGTGGATGCTTAATCAGTGTAAGGAGGAAGGTGTTGAGCCCTCAGCTCCCCTTACCTCGCTGGAAGTAAAATGCGATAGTACGGAAGAAATAGGATTGTATCCTTTAAAGGAACTGGAAGTGGCAACGTGGTATAGTAATCCAATATACGAACCGCCTGCTTATAGCAGTGACGATAGTCCAGAGGAGAGTAAGAGAAAAGAGGAGATCCTTAAGATCTTACAGGACAAGGAGGAGAGAAGTGAGCAATTGAATATATCAACAGAGATAGAATGAGTTAAGAGCTGGAAAGGAGAAAAGGATAAACCTGTTGAGGTAATGTCGTACAGAAAAAATTGATGGGAGGACAGACATTACTCAGATGGGAAAAGCATTGAGGAAGTAAGGCAAAGACAAGATTAGGATGAACAGGATAGAAAAGACAGGGAACGAGAAAGGAAGACGAGCATACAAGAAAGACCAGACAACGGTGAAAACAGATGTATCACGAGGAGCAACAAAAGAAAGAAGAAAGGGCAGAGGAGCAAAAAAAGCATGATAATAGGCAGAGAGCAGTAGAAGAATGGGATAGACAAAAAAGGAAGAGAGAAGAGGAGGAAGCACGGAAATGAAGGGACAGAAGAATACAGAGGCAAAGAGAAGAGGAGGAAAAAAGAGCAGCAGTAAGGAAAGAAGAGATAAGACAGGAAGAGGAACGCGTTAGATGGGAAGCGAGAAAGCAAAGACAGTTAGATGGAGAATTAGAACGCAAGAGGAGACAGCGGGAACTTGATATTAACCACATTCAAATGGAGCCAATGGAGCCAAGTCCTACAATACGACAGGACAGAGTGGAAGAGTTCCTTCCGGTAAAGGGAGCAATGCCAGGGCCATCTAGAGTGGCCTTAGAAGAGAACCTTGATATAGGAAGTATCAGAGACAGAATTGATGCACTGCTTGCCACCACATTAGTCAACTCTAGGCTTGACTATTGTAATAGTCTCCTAGAAGGCACTTTGCAAGCCAATATTCAAGCCCTGCAGGTTGCACAAAACAATGCAGTATGAGCCATACAGGGACTGTCCAAATGTGCCCACATCTCTGAGGCCAGAAGGTCACTCCATTGGTTACCTATTCAACATAGGATCACCCATAAATTCCTGACCTTTTCCTTGAAATGTCAAAAAATGTGTGTTCTATCCATCTCATTGACAGAGTAAAACCCAAGGTAGGCGGTAGGGAGCTTTGATCCTCCACCTGCCCCATATTCATCCAGCCCAGGTATAAACTGGTACATTTTGGGGGTACCACCTTCAATGTCCAAGCTCCTCTGCAATGAAATCTTCTTCAATGACATATACACATGACTGAAAGCCTGGCTCTTTCGAAAAAATAAATAAAAATGCTTCTTTTCAGCCAGAACCCTGACTGAACCTAGCCTGCAGCTCTTCTGCTCCCCCCTGCTTACTCCCTGAAATCCCCTATATGTTTGTTGTCTGTCCAAGTCTCTTTGTGCGCTCTGAGGCCCACAGGCATGTGGCGCTTTATACAAATTGAAATAAATAATTAAATAAATAAATAGTCACGATTATGGTAGTGAAAGAATGACTTATCATTTGCCAAGAACTCAATTAATGGAGATTTAAGGAAGTGCACCACAGGAAGAGCAGGAATTATGAAAGCAAAGGGCGTATTCTTTATCCCCCAATGAAGCATTATGGCGACAGGATAGCACTGGAAAGCTGGTGATGCCAGTAGCATTGTTAAAAGTAGCGCTTGAGCAGTTGCACTACTGTGCGCATGTAACTAGGGAAAGTCTTGCTGCAATGATTACAGAAGAATGGTTTACTACAAATGTGTTAGAACACGTTGCATTTTATGTAGTAAACTGCATCCTATGTCAAACGTTTTACCGCTGGGCACAATTAGAGGAGTAATTCCTCGACCGAATGGTCTTTTCCATATTTACTATGTTGATATGCTGCAGGTGTGTAGTAGATACAGGTATTTGATAGTGGTGGTGTGTCCCTTCTCCAGGTGGATTGAAGCAAGTCCATGCACATAACCTTACGCACTTGCAGAGCATAGTTTTTAGTATGTGAAGTTTTTCCAAGATGGGGAGTGTGTGAAGTGCTGAGATCCGATAATGGGCCACATTTTGTTAATGAAGTATTTGAACAAATAGCACTATTATTGAATGTTAAGCACAAGTTTTCTTCTGCTTATCAACCGCAAGCGAATGGAATATGTGAGATTCTCAACGGCCCCCTTAAAGAAATGATTGCCAAGCTCAAGCTAACATTGAAAAAGGGATGGCTATAATGCCTGCCCTTAGCTTTATATGCCCTAAGGAATCAGCCTGGTTTGGACCACCACCTCACACCCCATGAACTAGTAACAGGGAGGCGAATGAGAACGCCTTTGAGGAGTAGAAGTGATGCCCGGAGTACAGAAAAAATGTTACGAAATGAGTTACGTGATTATTTAACATGTATCTCCGCTAGTATCTCTCTCATTTCAGATCAACTCAAGCGCCAGTGGAGTCGGTCTCAGAACACAGATGAAAACCATTCAGCAACCGGATCAAGTGAACTTTTATCAGCACCTAGACTATTTGTTGCAACACCATACTAATTAAAAGCTTCACTAGGAAGTGGCACAAGCCGAGATTTAATGGCCCGTTTATTGTCGAAAGTGTCACTCGTTCAGCAGTAAATGTCCAAGGCAGACGAGTGTGAATACACCTGAACGACATCAAACTCTATGCTGGCGAGATGGCAGCACCCCCAGCTATCAGTCCAGAAGCAAGACAAGAAGAATTTCAGCGTGTGCAGACTTGATCGATGACAAAGAAGAAGGACGATAAGGCTACAAACTAATAAATGCAGATTTGCATTGCGACTGTGACTCCCTGTGGACACTCCTTTTAGATATCATACTAGGCATGCAATTATTTGCTTGAGTCACAGGAATCTTTGAAAATAAACTTTAGAGAAATGATGATGTATCACGATTATGCCTAAATGGCAGCACTTAGTTAAGAACTGGAAACATCAGCAATACCCTGACTCGTTTCTCACTGGGCATTTATTTGGCTAGCTCTATGGTCTTGTCAAACAGAGATGTGCATTGACTCGTACTTGCTGTTTTTGTGTTTATCATTCAAGCTTATCCTACTCTTGTCAGCAGAGATGTGGCTATCCACACTTTTATACATGATCCTAAGAATGGCCCTGTAATCAGAAGGCTGCTTGTAGCAATAGTAGAGGAATTACTGCAGCTACCACATTCATTACAGTTACCGGAGTAAAGTGTTTTCCTTCCTTAAATTGCAGTAAACATGAGGAAAGTTGAAGCTGGTACAATTTCAGAGAATGAGCAAGCTCAAGACATTCCAGAGTGGCACAAGTGGTGGGGATTAATATGTTGGTTTGTGATATACATATGCACCATTATGCTTTGTGTTTTTCATTGCCTGACGCATCTCACACTTTGCCAGACAAGAGGACAGTTGCAAGGCAGAAGAGCATCTATGGTATGGATAAGTAAAGAGACATCTCAAAGCGAGGATAACTATGTGCAAGACTTGAAGACAAGAGAGAAGCCAGAAACAAGGCATCGGATAATCAGATATGAACAGCCTGGAACGAACGGAGCAGGAATCAGGATGGAAGAAAACAAGATGCTAAATTGTCAAGGCAAGAATAAAGAAGAGATAAGGAGATGCTGGGAAAGAGGTCAACTGCAAATCAAAGGAACAGTGTTGACTCAAGAAGGATGGGCTAATGGACTGATTGTGTGTAAAGCAATAGCATTAACTGGACAGTACGAGCCAGTTATAGAGACTGCAGAAAAAGAATGCAAGGATCAATAGTCGAAGATTACAAAATTGTTGATATGGGTCGACAAAGGTGGACCATTACAGACACTACCTCTAAAAAGTGCATCCTTGTGTTTCAGAAATAATGGTATGAGGAAAGTTGGAGAGAATCACCAGAGTGGCTGAATTGTTAATGTACTAAGCATGAAGGATGGAACAGTTGTCCTAATGGATCACTAGTGTGCCTGTGGGTCCAGAGCCTACACGAAGCTGCCCAAAGATTGGTGAGGGATGTGCTCCATAGTGCTTTTCCATGTTCCAGCATTAGTGATTCCTAAGAGTGACCTCAACATTGGAGAGTTTCCAAAAGCAGATGCCCATTTGAGGAGAAGATCACTTGAATTCATCAATCGAACAAAGAGGGAGAATTACTTCTCAGCTGAATCGATAGAAGCCTTTGACGCTATTCCATATGAGCACAGGTTGTTCAGCCAGACTTCAGTGATATTCACAGCTATCTTAATGCAAATAAGGCTGTAGGTATGAAGATCATGATCAATGTTGAGCCAGGGTTTGGACCCAAGGAGTTGACAGATGAAGAGATCAGAAAATATATAGAAGCCAGCATTTTAGCACCTGAGGGAACAAATTTCCTGCACCCAAGAAATCATAAGAAATATGTAGGACGATGGATATATTTTTGTCTGAATGGACAGTGTAGCCACATGATTTGGAGTGTTGATGAACTTGTAAAATCAGCAGGGTCCCTGAAGGGAGTGGTGAAGATCTGATACATAGATGTGAAGACTGATGGAGTGGTTGATGAATCAACCAGAGGGGGGAGTGTAGAGGAGCAGCTGAATGCATCTGCAGGAAGTCCCACCCCCATCCTTCCTATATGCTGCAAGCCAGAAATCGCGACATGCACGACACCAGTGATGGTGCCTATTGCACAGAGAGCCTTTGAGAAAAGGTATCCATTGAGAAGACCCTACATGATGACAATCTCTTGGAGGAGATCCCAAAAGGAATATGAAGATGAGAGAAAGAGAAGTTGGTGACATCACTAGAAGCAAGCATGACGCACTGAGAAGAGCGGCTAAAGAAGAGGGTGTATAGACTTTATGGAATCTGATGAGGAAATAAAGAATTGCATAAACTTTCATATGCGGAATGAAGATTGCACATGTGAAGAGCACTGCAGAAAATGCAAGCCGTTTTATAACTGTACAGATGCAGCAATGCAAGTAGATTAAGTGATCTTAAAGGCTAGCCGTACGTAGTGAATAGACTACAGGCGGTGCCGCATTATATAGAATTCTGGACATCGGTGTCTTATATTTAGTAAGCTGAGACCCACAGAGAAGGAAGGATCGGAAAGCTGTGTCGCAGCAACATTAAGCTAAGAGCATGGAAAGGCCTGGAAAGGCCTGGAAGAACTGTCCGGCCTGGTGTCAAATGATGCAGTAGCCAAGAACTTGTTATCTATCTATAAAGAATAGGAATCGTGAGTTGTTGAATCGTCTCATGTCAAGGTGCATGGAAAGACAACCATGAGTGCCATTATTCATTAAAGACAATTAATTGCTGCAAAACAGGCCGAAATACGGTCTCCTGTCATGTGAGCCAAGGATGGAAATGTCATGATCTCTGCTTCCAAAAGGTCAGGGTTTTCCCAACTCCCTTGGAAGCAGATCCATAACCCAGGTTCCGAGTGCCAACCAGTCCCAATTGGGACCTTTTGGACCCAGTCCTGGCGCCAGTGGCACCAGGCTCATAAATATGCCCAGTCCCAGCGCTGGAAGCGCCGGGCTCATAATGCTTGGGTGGACTTACCTGCAGCAGACCATGCTGCTTACTTGCCTGCCAGTTGAGCCTCTGATCCTCTTCTGTTTGGAACTACTTTTCCTGTTGGGTGGGGCAGGAGCCACTCCCTAGATTCAGAACACTGGAACTCTTCTGGAAAGCAGGAACTCTTTTCTTACCTAGGCGTGGCTGTGGAAGGAGATACCTAAGCACTACAGGAGGCTATTTAAACCACACCCGATGGATGAATCTTGCTTTGCGTTATTCTGCATCCTCTGCAGCAGAACGCTCATCGTGTCTTCTGCATCTGATCCTGGGCCTAAGGAAAAAGGCTTACCATCCTGAATCCAGTCTTCAGCAACACCTATAAAGACAAGAAAAAACAGGTTAGCATTACAGTCTTCAGTGACAGCTCTTCACTTACCTGGTCCATCGGCTGTCACCAACGCCTCGCGCTGCATTCCGGCATCTGAAAGACAAAGGCTTACCTACTCTTCGTGCGCTCCGGAGGTCTTCACACTGCATTCCGGCATCTGAAAGACAAAAGCTTACCAACTCTTCGCACGCTCCGGAGGCCTTCGGCGCTGCATCCCGCATCTGAAAGACAAAACAAGGTGCGTTTAAAGACATTGGGGAACTTTAATACTCACGTGCCATTACTCCTTTCCACATCCAACCCAGTGGGTATTCCGGCACCCTGCAGCCGCTCCGAACTTGTACCTGCAAAATAAAAAGACAGTTAGAGCGCATCGTGAAGCAGGCAACAAGCGCTTACTTACGTGCTTCCAGGCGCTTCTATTCATCATACGGGCTCCATCTTCAACTCACTTCAGCCCGTCATCCGCCATCGCCGGAACCCTGCAAAACAAGAGACATCATTACTAAAGACTTTAAAGACATTAGAATTACTCGAAACTTACCGTTCGTGCAGTAAACGACAGACAGCAGTCCTCTGAAGTCAAGAGGCCTGCTCCCCTTATCCAGTGAAGAAACTGGTTACAGCACCCTGCCCCGAGGCAGATGGAGAGCACAGCGTTCACTTACCTAAGGTGAGAGCGTTAACCTTTGGGGTTCTACAGGAGAAGAGAAAGGGAAGAAGAGAGAGACATTCAATAACCCAGTTCCTTAATCCCATATTTTCTATCTGCAGACATCTTACCCTTCGAGTCAGACATACAGTGCACAGAGGTCCAGCCCAAAGAGCCAGCCGTGTGTTACACATCACCTTTGAAGATACGGTATACGCCCAGTCAAGACCGGCGCCTCTACGGGAATCAGGTGAGCGTTACAGAACGCAAAGCCTACCACAAAACTCCCGTCCAGGCGCTATGGAAACCTCGGATACCGACCAGCTAGCCCAGTTACTTGGGGAACTAAGGGCAGAAGTGCATGCAGCCTGTCAGGAAACGAACGCTCTAAGAAGGGAACTGATTATTTCCAAGGAGCGAACAGATGATCTCGCTAGACAATTGCTACAGTCACAAGCCGGACAGACCCCGTTACCCGCATCTGGGGGAAATCTTCCTTCTACATCCTCTATGAATCCAGTGCAGATCAACCTACCTGGGAATGTACCTCTGGCTCCGCCCGAACGATTTTCTGGTGACCCAAAGAGGTTTGCAGTATTTATCAATCAGTGCCGGTTGCATTTCTTATGCCGGCCAGCAGCCTTTCCAACTGATCAAGCTAAAGTAGCTTTCGTGCTTTCGTACCTTAGTGGCAATGCGGCAGACTGGTCGATCCCTCTAGTAAATCAAGATGATCCGGTCCTCCATGATTTTCAAGCTTTTCAGCTCAGTATGGAAAAACTGTTCGCAAGACATTCACAGGGGCAGGCCTTGGACAATGAGCTTCTTTCGTTGCGACAAGGTAATCAAGACCTTTTGGCTTATATTGCGTCTTTCAACAGACTGATAGTGGAAACTCAATGGCCTGAGGACAAAAGGATTACGCTGTTTTATAGAGGTCTACGTGGAGAGCTCAAAGATGTGTTAGCCCAAGTAGTGAATCCCCCACAAGATTGTTCGGACTATATAGACTTAGTCGTTCAAATAGATCACAGACTGCAGAACAGGAAGGCCGATCGTTCCAAGTTTGATGCTCGAGTATTTTCCAAACCGCCAACTCCTTCCAAAGGAGTAGACTCCGGGGAACCCATGCAAATAGGGGGTCTGAAAGGTCCTCTAACACAAAAGGAGCGGGAAAGGAGAAAACAGTTGCAATTATGCCTCTATTGCGGAAACTCAGGGCACTTTCTTCGAGACTGTCCGGTGAAACCTGCCAAGAAGGCAGTAGGAGCTGCAGTTACCAAAGTTACAAACTCTGAGCAGGGAAACGACCTCGCCCGACAAGAATAGAGGTCCTCTTGCCGAGCGTGAAAACCAGTTCCGTGACCTCGCATTTCGTGATACCTATGGTCCTCATTGGCCCTGATAATCCGGATCGATTACATGCAATTGAAGCTTACGTCGACAGCGGTGCCATCGGCAATTATGTGGATCATGAAATGGTTTTGAGGATGAATCTAACTCTTTGTCCCACGGCTGTAAAGGATGTCATTACTACGGTGGATGGTACGGAGATAGCCTCCGGGCCAGTAACGCATACCACTCAAGAGGTGACGCTAGTAAGTCAAGATGGACACCATGAGAAGATCGTGTTCGATGTGATCAAGGCCCCTCAGTTTCAGATTATTCTAGGAATACCTTGGTTAGAGAAACACAATCCTCTGATCGATTGGCAAGCAAGAACGGTCCAGTTTCCAGAATGTGTCTCTACTTGTCACCCTCCACCTGGTGTTGCACTGGCAGCAATTTCTTCAGAGACTCCCCAGTTACCTCCCGAATACCTAGAATACCAAGATGTTTTCCGGAAGGATCAGGCTAACTCTCTACCTCCTCATAGGTCTTATGACTGCCAGATAGACCTGATACCTGGATCTACTCCTCCTTGTAGTAGAATCTATGCCCTCACCGAGCCTGAGAACCTTCACCTTCGACAATACCTGGATCAATACCTGGCAAATGGGTTTATTCGTCCTTCCAAGTCCCCTGCTTCTTCAGCTTTGTTCTTCGTTCCAAAAAAGGAAGGAGACCTTAGAACTTGTATAGATTATCGCTCCCTGAACCAGATCACCGTTAAGAATAGATATCCGTTACCTTTGATCCCTGAACTCCTGGACCAAGTCAGAAAAGCATGCATATATACAAAGCTGGATCTTAGAGGAGCTTACCACTTGGTACGAGTAAAAGAGGGCGATGAATGGAAGACGGCCTTCCGCACCAAGTATGGGCTATTTGAATATCAGGTCATGCCCTTCGGACTTTGCAATGCCCCGGCCGCCTTTCAATATTTTATGAACGATGTCCTCAGAGAGCTCATAGATGTGTGTGTTGTTGTTTACATTGACGACATCCTCGTTTATTCTTCATCGGAATCTGAACATCGGAAACACGTGAAAATGGTCCTCGAAAGATTGCGTCAACACAAACCTTTCGCTAAGTTGGAAAAATGTGTTTTCAACGTGACTGAAGTTGAATTCTTGGGATTCATATTATCACCTGGCGGAGTGCGTATGGATTCAAAGAAGGTCGATGCAGTTCTCAAATGGCCATCACCATCCTCCGTAAAAGGTGTGCAAAGCATGTTAGGCTTCGCTAACTTTTACCGCAGGTTTATCCCCGAATTCTCTCGAATAGTCCAGCCCATCACTGCCTTGTTAAAGAAAAACAAACGTTTTGAATGGTCTACCGAGGCGGAACAAGCTTTCCAGGATTTGAAGACTAAATTTATCTCTGCACCAATCTTAAAACACCCTCGCCCCGAACTCGCCTACATCGTGGAAACTGATGCTTCAAGCCTTGCCATGGGGGCAGTTCTATCACAAAAGGCCCCCCTAACCAATCAGTTGCATCCCGTGGCATTTTGGTCCCGCAAATTATCGCCTCCTGAAATCAATTACACGATTACTGACAAGGAACTTCTGGCTATCAAGTCTGCCTTTAAGGCTTGGCGGCATTATCTGCTGGGGGCCCGACACACCGTTACTGTGATTACGGATCACCGAAACCTGCAATATTTGAAAACCGCAAAAGCCCAATCCTCTAGACAACTCCGTTGGGCATTATTCTTTGCCGAGTTTGACTTCATAATTACCTATCGACCTGGTACAAAGAACGGTAAAGCTGATGCCCTTTCTCGGATGGGAGTGGAAGAACACTTGATCAACCCTAAACCTGTACCAATCATTCCCGAACAAAGAATTCTGGGTGTAATCGCCACAGAATCCATAGAAGAAGTTAAGGATAAAGCCAGGCAACTTGTAACTCCAGCAGACATACAGAATTGGCATCTGCAGGGAAAGGACTTTGCAGTAAAGGACAACTTATTGTATTTCCAAGAACGATTATACCTACCCAGCACAGATTTACAGAAAAAAGTAATCTCTTGTTATCACGATTCTTTAATGGTAGGACATCCCGGTATGGCCAAGACCTCAGAAAAGATCAAGCGCTACTTCTGGTGGCCGTCTTGGAAAAAAGATATCAGAGACTTTATAATGTCCTGTGGAGTATGCGCCCAAAACAAGAGTCAAAAGGAAAGACCAGCAGGCCTCTTACGCCCTATTGACATCCCACCTCGCCCTTGGCATACGCTTTCTATGGACTTCATCACCGATCTACCTCCATGCTCCGGATACAATACGATTCTAGTAATCGTGGACTTATTCTCCAAGATGGCGCATTTCATTCCGCTCAAAGGCTTGCCAACAGCAGCAACTCTGGCCCGAGAATTTCTCGAAAACATCGTCCGACTGCACGGTTTTCCTTCGGTTCTAATTTCGGATCGAGGTAGTCAATTTATTTCTCATTTTTGGCGAAGTTGCTGTCGGTCGGCTCAAATTGATGTGAGACTATCGACCAGTCACCACCCTCAGACCGACGGACAAACCGAGAGGACCAATCAAACTCTGGAACAGTATTTACGCTGCATGCTGCAACAAACTGAAAAAACTTGGAAAGACATCCTTTGGATAGCCGAATATGCCTACAATAACTCTGTCCATTCGGGAACTGGGAAAACCCTGTTTTTTCTTTTGTACGGCAGTCACCCTCGAACCTCGGAGTTGGATCCCCTCCAAGATCTTGAAACACCAGCAGTAGACTACCTGCATTCTACAATCACCCAAGCCTTTAAGGAAGCTGTTTCTCACCTTCAAAGGGCTAAAGAACAATACAAGAAAGGAGCAGATCAACATCGGAAGGAAGCCCCTCAATATCAAGTAGGGGATCAAGTCTGGTTATCCACCAAATATCTACCTCTAAAAGGGCCACGCACATTCAACCCAAGATACCTTGGTCCCTATTCCATCACTACCATAGTAAACCCAGTAGCGGTCAAGTTGGACTTGCCCCCGCACATGAAGATACATCCGGTCTTCCACGTCTCTCTATTAAAACCCGTGCAACCTCAAACCCGACTAACTAAATCTCCAAAACCTATCCTAGTTGATGGAGAACTCGAGTTTGAAGTCAAAAGCATTCTGGACTCCAAGATCTCCAAATCTAAACTATTTTACCTAATTGACTGGAAAGGCTACGGCCCCCAAGAGAGATCCTGGGAACCTGCTGAATATGTCCACGCTCCTTGCCTAATCAAAAGATTTCACCGAACATTTCCTGACAAGCCAAAACCCCCGGAGAAGCCCGGTTTGGGAGGGGCCTTGAGGGGGGGTACTGTCATGATCTCTGCTTCCAAAAGGTCAGGGTTTTCCCAACTCCCTTGGAAGCAGATCCATAACCCAGGTTCCGAGTGCCAACCAGTCCCAATTGGGACCTTTTGGACCCAGTCCTGGCGCCAGTGGCACCAGGCTCATAAATATGCCCAGTCCCAGCACCGGAAGCGCCGGGCTCATAATGCTTGGGTGGACTTACCTGCAGCAGACCATGCTGCTTACTTGCCTGCCAGTTGAGCCTCTGATCCTCTTCTGTTTGGAACTACTTTTCCTGTTGGGTGGGGCAGGAGCCACTCCCTAGATTCAGAACACTGGAACTCTTCTGGAAAGCAGGAACTCTTTTCTTACCTAGGCGTGGCTGTGGAAGGAGACAACTAAGCACTACAGGAGGCTATTTAAACCACACCCGATGGATGAATCTTGCTTTGCGTTATTCTGCATCCTCTGCAGCAGAACGCTCATCGTGTCTTCTGCATCTGATCCTGGGCCTAAGGAAAAAGGCTTACCATCCTGAATCCAGTCTTCAGCAACACCTATAAAGACAAGAAAGAACAGGTTAGCATTACAGTCTTCAGTGACAGCTCTTCACTTACCTGGTCCATCGGCTGTCACCAACGCCTCGCGCTGCATTCCGGCATCTGAAAGACAAAGGCTTACCTACTCTTCGTGCGCTCCGGAGGTCTTCACACTGCATTCCGGCATCTGAAAGACAAAAGCTTACCAACTCTTCGCACGCTCCGGAGGCCTTCGGCGCTGCATCCCGCATCTGAAAGACAAAACAAGGTGCGTTTAAAGACATTGGGGAACTTTAATACTCACGTGCCATTACTCCTTTCCACATCCAACCCAGTGGGTATTCCGGCACCCTGCAGCCGCTCCGAACTTGTACCTGCAAAATAAAAAGACAGTTAGAGCGCATCGTGAAGCAGGCAACAAGCGCTTACTTACGTGCTTCCAGGCGCTTCTATTCATCTCGCGGGCTCCATCTTCAACTCACTTCAGCCCGTCATCCGCCATCGCCGGAACCCTGCAAAACAAGAGACATCATTACTAAAGACTTTAAAGACATTAGAATTACTCGAAACTTACCGTTCGTGCAGTAAACGACGGACAGCAGTCCTCTGAAGTCAAGAGGCCTGCTCCCCTTATCCAGTGAAGAAACTGGTTACAGCACCCTGCCCCGAGGCAGATGGAGAGCACAGCGTTCACTTACCTAAGGTGAGAGCGTTAACCTTTGGGGTTCTACAGGAGAAGAGAAAGGGAAGAAGAGAGAGACATTCAATAACCCAGTTCCTTAATCCCATATTTTCTATCTGCAGACATCTTACCCTTCGAGTCAGACATACAGTGCACAGAGGTCCAGCCCAAAGAGCCAGCCGTGTGTTACACATCACCTTTGAAGATACGGTATACGCCCAGTCAAGACCGGCGCCTCTACGGGAATCAGGTGAGCGTTACAGAAATAGGAGTTGGGCGTGCAGACCAGACCTGTGATAAGAGTGTGCCTATACTCCCTTATATTCACAGGAGCAAGGATACTTTGCAAGGCCAAGTTCAAAGACAACCTGAATGGCAGAATGCATAAGCAATGAGAGATGTTGGGCCAATTGTGTGGGGAGACATGGTCAAAGTTCACCCACTGGTACCTGGGTTACCAGCTTACGTGCTGCTAGTGAGCCGAATGTTCCAGAAGGGCACGAGCGTGCTAACCAGTTGCAGAGGTCCTTATAGTTTGAGAGCCAATGATATACTGTGCACCTAATAACTGTTGAAGATGACTTGCACCAGGGGTGGGCATTAGTCGTCCACCTGACTGTAGAGACCCAATCAGAACCCGTCCCTATGAGAGCTTGCGAACGTCTGTTGATGTTCGTTTTAACTCCCTGTTTTGGATCATTGATAATAAAACAGTTGGATAAGACATTTTGCCAACTTCCTGAGTCAGTCTTATTGGTATAAGAGTTATTCTGCATCACATCCATGCAAGACTTGTTAGTGATTCAAGGACCTCCCGGGTTCAACCCATGGCCCGTATCAGTAGGCCTCCACAGACAGCCAGTGAAGGCTACACTAACAGACCCATTCATCTCCCCTCCAGGTGGCAACCGTCAACCCCTCCCGGCCACCAGGAGCAGAAAAGAGGAGACCGGTCAATAGAGAGAGGAGAGGGAGACCAAGGGGATACTGGGACCCCCAGTAAGCCTGGCACCAGTATTACCAACGGGCGGGTATCACACTCCCCCGGAAAAGCACGCTCTACAGTACCCCACAGGATCATCAAGCCCCCTGTCAGGCCATGGATAACACCAGCCTAAGAAGTGCACACTGGGGGAACAACAAGGCAGCAGGCCGCCGAAGAGGAAGACTCGTAAGAATTGCAGTACCTGAAACAAGCGATGCAGGGGAGAGTTAAGGACCCCCAGGCAAATCAACCTGTTGAGGCAGCTAGGGTGCATGCCACAGGGCAAGTGGGCACAGGCTGTTGGAGGGGCCACAGCCAAGGGGCATACCTGATGCTGGGACCCCCAGCAAGAGAACTCAAACAACTATGGGTCGAGATAGCCCCATCCAACGCTGCTGGGCTAGGGAAGCAGACCCTAGGGATCAGCTAGGCAAAACACAGAAGCTCCCGAACATCCCAGAAGATGAACCAGGTAGCCCACCCCCCAGAATGGGCGCCTTGAAAGCCGACATCGAAGCCTACTTCCTGGAGTTCCAGGATAAACTCACAGCAATGTTCCAAATGCAATTAACCTTTTTTATGGGAGAAATGAAAATATCAATCACAGACATTAGGAGAGACATCACAGAAAGGGCCCTGCAAGAGGTGGTAGAGGATATTCGCAAAGTAGATGTGGCTCTGGAAGACCTAGCAAGGGTAGCCCAAAACATGGAACTGCAATGTGAAGAACTTGAAAACAGTTCCTGCACGTCGAACATAGGCATCCGAAATCTGCCAGAAGTGATAGGAGACGCAGACCTGAAATTCACGGCCAAACAGATTTAGTCTGACCTCCTGGGAGTGGAGGAGTCTGGGGATAACCTTATCGACAGGATCCACAGGATGGGCCCCAAACAACAAGAGCCAGGCACGCGAGCAAGAGACCTGGTTGTCTAGCGGAGCCAATTACTTTCAACGGAGCAGAAATTCACCTATGTCAAGATCTAGCTCAGTCAACCCTCCAGAAAATAAAATAAATGGGGGCGGTGGTGAGACTGCTCCAGGATAAACAAATTAAGTATAAGAGGACAGTCCCCTTTGGGCTTCTCTTCCAGTAGCAATGCCGCCAGCACAGGATTACAACATGGGAGGAAGGGGCACACCTTCTACACATCGAGGAGGAGGAGGACGACCGCCCAGAAATAAGGGAATCGATCCAGCTGACACAATGCCCTGAATCATAAGAATCGACACCGGCAAGGAAAAACTGTAGGCGACCCCAGCTACGGGGCCCACAGTACCCAGATCTTTAAAAAGAGCAAGGGTGCCGCAAAAACGGCTGAAAATGGACTCTGGAAAACCGACGACATTCATCACGGACACAATATGCCCAAGCTGCAGGCTCAAGGGGACGGAAGCTGCAGTTGGCCGAAGGCACTTTAAATCATGACAGGGGCTTTAGGATGCCCCACAAGATGTCCCTAGCAGGATATGCAAGCTCAATTCCCGGGCTTTGGGCTTGAGAGTCACATAGGTACTGTGACTCACACCAGGGTGAAGGGAGGGGGTTTGGGGAAGGGGGAATAGGGGTGGGGGAAGTTGAGGGAAATGTGTTAATGGACAGGCTAGGGGAGGGACTAGGGGGCCCAAGTTGGGGCATGGCTCCCATTATAGTTTTGTTTGTTGTTTTTTTTCCTACAAGCTACACAAGAAACATCACTAACGATGGTCAAGTTCCTCACACATAACATAAGGGGGCTAAACACTTGGGTAAAAAGGAACACATTAGAAAGGCTGCTTACACACCATACACCAGACATTATTGCACTTCAAGAAACACATATCAAGTGTGCCGACAGGCACCACCTGAGTCTAAGGCGATACCCGCAGATATTACAAGCAAATGTAAAGGGCGAGGTAGTGGGGGTTCTAATCCCAACTAATCAAGAGCTGGCAGTGCAAATAATGGCTTCGAAGGCAGACAAAGAGGGGCAGTACCTCTTCATTACTCTCCAAATAGAAACATCAATACTGACATTTGCGACAATATATGCGCCAAATTCTGGGCAAGACGGCTTCCTGAGGACATTCCTCACAGAATTGGAACTATTTAGTCAAGGTGAGATCCTGGTGATGGGGGACTTTAACCTGGCGTAGGATCCCAGGAGAGATGGGAGTGCAAAGGAAACACAGTATCACACCCCACCTTCAACTGCCCTAAAAATGAAAATGGAACACCTGACACTACAGGACGTTTGGACGTCGATGAAGGGGTCAGAGTCATGCTTCACTTCCTATTCCTGTGTACACCTCTCCTTCTCGTGCATTGACTATATATGGTCCTCTACTACGCTCCTGGGCAAGATCACACAGGTAGACCACACCATTGCACTCTCAGACCATTACCCCCTTTCTATGACACTCAACCTTCAACAGCATAAGTGTGGGCTCTGGAGCTGGGGTTCCCCCAGGGAGGTACTTGCAGACTCTGTCATGAAGGGGGAGGTAGAGGGGAAAATCAAGGAATACTTTGAACACAATGCAGATGCTGGGGTTTTTGAGGCGGTAGTGTGGGACGCTTTCAAAGCCACACTTAGGGGGGACTTGATCGCCCTACGGTGCGGTGGCTCAAGCACCTGCCGGCTCTGGGAACAAAGTTGGAAGATGACCTACAGGACATCATGGGTAAAATGGTCCAAGACTCAACTAGAAAGTTACGTAGAGCATATCAGAATGTCAAGGGAAAGCAACACCTCTTACAGAGGAGGAAGGTGGAAAGGAACCTCCTAGCATTAAAACAGAGATACTATGTGCAAGCCAAAAAGGCAGATAGGCTGCTTGCCAGACAGATAAAGCAGAAAACGGCCTCCCAAATAATCCAGGACATCGTCAACCCACATGGCATTAGAGTGAACACCAGCCCTGAAATCGCTGAACAATTTGTCAACTTCTAATCCCCACTTTATAGGTCAGACGAACCAGGAGGCACACAGCAGAAGGCGTACCTGAGGTCACTCACACTCCCAAAAGTAACCACAGAGGACCAAGCAGCATTAGAGGCAGAGATTACGAAAGAGGAAGTGGGACAAATGATCAGGAGCCTACCCCTTAATAAAGACCCGGGGCCGTACGGGTACCCAGCAGCATTTTACAGAACGTACCAGCAGGTCCCAGCACCCAGGTTAGCCTCACGATTTAATTCCTTTGGTGAATCCGGTTGCATTACCCACACGATGGAAGAAGCTAAAATGATATTGTTCCCCAAACCAGCTAAAGACCTGGCACAATGTGGGTCATACCGTCCCATCGCCCTGAAAAATGTAGAGACAAAACTGTACACCAAGATCCTAGCCAATAGACTAGAAACCCTTCTCTCACAGCTTATCCATCCGGACTAAGCCGGATTTATTCAACAAAGACAGACCGATGACAATATCCAGAGGGTCTGTCACATCATAGAGAAGATCCAACGGAAGGGAGACCCTGCCATCCTCCTCTCGCTGGACGCTGAGATGGCGTTCGATAGGGTCGAATGGTCCTACCTATTCAACGCCATGGAGAAGATGGGTTTCAGAGCAGGCTTTATCAACACAATCCATGCTAATTACCGGGACCCAACTGCCTGGCTCCTAATCAACAGAGACCTCATCCAACTGATCAAGTTGGAAAGGGGGATCAAACCAGGCTTCCACCTCCCCCCACTCTTATACGCCATCCATTTGGAGACATTCCTTACAGTCTTATGGACTAAACAATCGATACGGGGGATACCATTTGGGAAGGAGACACACACAGTCATGGCATACATGGACAATATGGTCCTCACCCTCACAGACCCAGAGGCATCTCTTCAAGAGGTGACACGGGAACTAAAGACGTTCGGGCAGTGGCATGCCTGAAAGTAAACAGAACAAAATTCAAAAATTGAGGGGAGAGGCTCCAGTGGGTTAAAAAGGCATCCCAATTCCGGTGGCTGCAGGGTGGTATTAAGCTCCCAGGGTTCACCATCACGCAGACACTGCAAGGGCTTTATAGGGCGAAGTACCAACCCCTGCTGACACTCCTCAAACAACAACTGCCTCAGTGGGGTCTTCTTCCGGTACCTTGGCTCGGCCGGATAAACGCCCTCAAAATGGTAATACTTCCCAAGCTCCTCAATGCCTTCCAGGCACTCATAATTCCAGTCCCGGAGTCCTTCTTTCACGCTCCTCTGCACAAACTGATAACCCCTTACATTTGGAATAAAGGTATTGTCCAATTGGACCTGTTGCCAATTTGACCTATTCCAAATAGGTTGAGGTTGGGGGAAGTTGTGGAGGTGCAAGGGGTCTCCCGCTCGCAGTAGGTAAAAAAAGGTAGTTCAAACAAATTAGGTGAAATGGGCAGTAGGTCAAGTTTTTTAGGTCAAACAACCCATATCCTAGAATAACAAAGCCCCCCGCATATCGCTGAAAACACTGATGGCCCCCGCCAACAAAGGTGGGCTATGCCTGCCGAACGTCCGTATGTATTACTGGAAGCCAAGATACAGGTGATGGATCCAAATGCACAAGGCAGTGGTGGGTGCCCCCCTGAACGAGGGGGGGCACCCACCACTGCCCACGAAATATGCACATATCCGAAATGCACAGACAGCCCACGAAATATGCACATATCCGAAATCACAAAACTGGTAGAAACCACTTGGGATAACCTGGCAAAACACAGGCAGGTCACCACCTTCCTGCCCCCATTCACACCTACGTTTGGTGATCCCCAATTCAACCCTTAGCTGGAAAAGGGAGTCTTCACACATTGGAAAGAGACAGGCTACACAAAAATCAAAGACATGTTTCAGGGTACGGAAATTAAACGACTCATCCAATGCAAGTCAGAGCTAGGACTATCAGAGAATGATAGACTGCCCTACTTCCAACTACGGCACTAACTACTGAACCCAGACATGGGCGGATCTGCAACCCGCCCCCCTCACTCAATTCAAGAAATTCCTAGCCACAAAACCCTGAGATAGACACCTTATGTCTAGTTTATATATACTGGGTCTCGAAGCAGAGTGGAACATAGACCTAAAATACAAGACCAAATGGGCAGACACATTGGGGGCACCAGTTCCGGAAATAGAGTGGGAGCAATTGTGGAAAGACATCCCTAAACTCACTCAAGCCATTCAATAATGGAAGTTCTGGACAAGATAATGACCCAGTGGCACTACACTATGGTGGGCTTGTGCCAAATTTACACTTCAAACACCCAGAAATGAAACCCGGACTGTGGCAGAGTGGAGGACTGGCTCCATATATGGTGGGGATGCCCAACATTGGGGGAATACTGGGACACAATTAATCACAACATGCATGCACTATTTGGGGAACAGGGGCACAGAGGCCCAAAAGAAAGTTTACTTTGCACAGGTGGTCAGATCAACAAGTCCTGGGCGAAGTATAAACGAAAGGCATACATAATACTATCAATGGCATCCCTGCTAGTGATAGCGCATAACATGGAAAGCCAAGGACCCCCAACAGAACAGGACTGGCTAGCCCAGGTCTGGAACATTGTGTCCCTGGAGTGGATCACATACTCCCTCCAGGGGAACCAAGCCAAGTTCTCGATGGAATGGGAGGCGGTTATGCAATTCCTGCATAACGACTTTAGAGCACCGTATTACCCCCACAAACTACGAATTCTGGGGATAAAGTGATGAGACACTGGAGGAGTGGTAGCCCTGGGAAAGTTGAGGGTGAAAGTTGGGGGTGGGTGGTTGGGGATGTTTTACAATTCTGTGACTGTTGGTTTTGGAAATATAAGGACAAATAATCTAAAAAGATTCTAAAAAACAAACAAATAGTGGGATAGCTACATGAACTGGTACTCCGAAAAAGCCAAGAGACAGAATCTAAAATGCATGTCCTCAAGGACAAGCAGGAGAAGCTGCAGGAGCAAAATTAAACTCTAAAAGCAGAATGCGCTAACCTGTAGGAAGAGGCTACAGTCATCTGTATCCAGTCATCCAAATGGTACACCCACAGAAAGAATTACCCTAGGATATTCTTAACTCATATTACCCTTCTATTTTGAATCTTGTGCCCAATCCACCACCTGGTCAGGTACCCATTTCTGCTTGTGCTACCTCTCTACATGAAAACGAACGCAGTATAGTTTCAAGTACCGAATCAACCCTAAATTAACCACCCTCTTACAACCAGCCCACCCCTATATGCTCACTCACTAGCCCTGCATGATCACTTCCTGTTCTGGACATCATCCAGGATCAGCTCTGCAGCTTCTACCGGTCCCCATCATCAGGTGCCTTCGGTACTTTCAAAGGGTTTCCTAACTCCCACCTCTCTGATACCTCTGCAGCTTTCCCTTTAAGATAGCTCACAGGGGGTGGGAACTTTGTGGTTACCGTACATGCACCATGGAGCGCTACTGGCCTGTTTAACATTGTCCATAATTTCCCCCAAATCCAGGAGGATCCTATCAACTTTCAGGAAGCACTGCAAGTCGTAATTGGCTGTTACTGGCCCACGTATACTGACCTTAATCAATTATTGAGAGCTGCTCTACCAGCTGGTGCTTTTGTCCAGATGTAACTGTCCAGCTGAAGATCCGCTCCCCCTCCCCCACTGAAGGTCTAAAAGCATGTTCTGACAGATTAGTACAGCTGTTGTCGAAATCTGCCCCAGGAAAACTGATTGGTCAAAAATAAATGCATGTAAACAAGCTACGATCGAAAATCCGGCTGACTTTTTTAAGAGACCGAAATGATGTTTTGATCAATATCCAGGAATCATAGATGCGACCATTTTCACCCCACAAGCCCGTGGGGTGATAATGTTTGCTATGGGTGTGCAACTGAAAATGGCCAAAGGGATCATGTCTATTTTGATTGGTTGGGAAGTAAAGAATTTGACTGAGGATCTGTTAGCTGTGAAACACTTTTTTAAAGAAAGACAGAAAGCGAATATGAAAGCAAAACACATGATGTCACGGATACAGCAATTACAACCTTCTGTGGGGCGAGTAGGCTTCCAATATGCCTCAAGGGACTGTGGAGAGGACCAGGAGGAGGTGGTCGGGGCCTTCCCCTTCCTCACAATCCAGATAAGGAAATAATGATGAAAGACGGACAGAGAATGTGTACAATGATCAGTGTATTCATTGTAAACAATTTTGAATGTGTCTAAAAGATCACCATAGGGTGGATGAGGCTGCCAGCCAACCGCCCCTGCTTCACTTACGTTTCCCCCACCTCCACTGCCTGCCACATTGAATACCCGTGAGGACAGCTAGGGGTTCCATGAGATGGTTGCCCCATTGACAGTGCTTAACCCTACTTCTACTTTTGTAGGTTCTGCTGTCACTGGACAAAAGGTTTTATGCTTGGTTGATACCGGGGCTTTGAGTTCCACACTGAAAGCTTCTGAATGTTCTCATGTTGTGTGCTGTTAATGCTGTTGGTATTGGGGGTAGGCTGATACCCCACACAGGGCCTGATTCAGAGGTGCATGCTAAAATGGAAAAGTGCTGTGAGACACTTTTCCATGAAGACATGCATTCCGATGTATTACAAGAGTGGCGGCAATAAACGAAGCCCGCCAGTCCTGTAAAGCCGTGATCTATGGCATGGCAACAGCCTTGCCAACCACCTCACATGCGAGGGGCTAGCAAGGACTGCATTCAGAGGCCAGAACACCCTTCCTGCATCAGCCAAAAGAGGCAGACATTAACGGTACCCTGGGAGGTGCCATTAAACCCCACAGCACCCATTCTCCCATTATGTAGACAGCATTTCTCAGACTGCAGCACCACTTTTCTCGTTCAATGAAAGTTAAAGAAAACGTTCCTGAATTAGAAAAGTGGCAGTCTTTTGAGAAATGCTCGCTAAGCCACTGGAACATGTTTCCTCTCTGCATTGTCCACAAGGCCTTCTGGGGCCTGGGACCACCATACCTCCAACTTTTAGAAAAAAGAGGGGGTGAGGCGCGCACTCTAGTTCACAGCTTTGTGTACCTTCTGCAGTTCAGTTGCTCTTCTCCTCCAAGCGCTTTCATGCCTCTTGCAATCTTCAGGGAGTTAGTCTGTTCAGGTGTTGCTGATTAATACCAATTTTGGCCTCAGAGAATTCTGGTAGCTGTAGTCAGAGCTGGTAACTGGCAACTCTCTCTGAAAAAATATCTTCCTACTCGAGCTCTTCGCTTCTCCACCTCCAACTTCCTCAGGATCAGTCGCTTCTCCAAGCAACACGTTGGGGGTAGATATCTTTCTTCGGCTGGTGCCTCTCTCTGGAACAGCCTCCCTGCCTCTCTGAAACTTGAGCAGAACCATCTCTGGTTCCGGTAGCAACTCAAGACCTTCCTCTTTGCTTCTGCCTTCTCTCTTCCTCTCCCTGCTGATCTCCTGCCTTATACTGCACTGGTCACCTGGCTACCCTCTGAATTCGGGCCCAGGTCCTTGCCCGCCCAGTTGCACACCCGCACTGCCTCCTGGCAACCCCTGCACTTGGGTCTGTATCTGCAACCCTACAGTCCCCTTATCTGCACTTATTGGACACCAGCTGTCTGCAGTTAACACTTGCACTTGCCTGGCCGCACTACTTGTTGTTGTTTTTTTACCCCATGTACGGCACTCGGCCTTCCTCCCCTGCCCCTGGCACTTTTGCCCTACCTTCTCCTCTGCACTTGCACAATCTCAATGTAACTAGGCCTAGTAAGATCATTGTCTTTGTCCTCCCTCTGTTCCCCTCCCTTTCCTCGTTTCGCCTTGAAACACTTGTGTATAGGCATGCTATAAATGCCATATCATTTTATATCTTATCATATCATATCATATCATAAAGAGTTTAGCAGTTTTTGCTGCTGGAAAGCACGATATTTCCCCTCCAGTATTTCCACCCATCTCAGAATGATGGTTTTGGGAACTGGAGGAGAGAATGTCGGCTTTCCACGCTATATTCAGCACAGACTCTGAATCAGGCCCCCATTGTCTCACCCTCTTACTGTTACTCCAGGACATATTTCTGAAGAACATGCTTTCCTGCTTAGCCCTTGCACCCTTGTGAATTTGTCGGGTTTGGATTTGTTATGAAAAATGTGTTTCTCCACCCATTGCTCCCTAGAAGGTATTTTACTTGACATTCCCTTTAATCTGGAATCAGAGGTTTTGATGCATTGCAGGAAGAGGCAAATCGGAAACTGGGAACCTGGAATGACTCTCCCTTGTTGCAACAGGGATTGTGGGACCAAATTTGTTCCAAATTATGGTCCACACATGAAAACGATGTTGGTTGCATGCTAAATGCCGAGTTTTTAAGAATCAACCTAAACCCAGCCAAACCTCTACCATTTGTACCTTATCACCAAACAAATTGAGGAAGGTATTCGACCTGTCATTGAATCACTGCTTAAGTAAGGAATTATTGTTCCCACTCATAGTCCTTTAACTCTCTGATTCTTCCAACTAAGAAATTATGGTAAAGAAATGTATAATTTTGTTCAAGACCTGCGTGCAGTGAATGCTGTTGTCTTACCCACCTTCCCTGTGGTTATGAACCCAGCCGCTATATGATCTTGTATTCCTGACACTGCTACACAATTTATTGTTGGTGACTTGTGTTCAACTTTCTTCTCAGTTTCATCAGAGGTGTAGGATACCTCATACCTGAGCTGGGTGTGAAACTGAATTGGGACAAACTGTCTAAACTGTCGAGGCTAATAGAAGAAATTGCCAATGCCCTCTTATGAAAAGGTTGATATAGGCAACATGGTACTTCAGAAAACTATGCCATTAGACACCCTCTCAGCATCCAATAGGGGCATGTGCGCTCTCATGAAAAGGGAATGTTGCACTTATATACCAAATTCCCATAGGAATATCATAGATATAATCTTTCACAATCGCCAGACCATAGCTGCCCTCTGTGAGAATGATAGTCCTGGTTGGACTGTGTATTCCTGGATTACCAATATCCTTGGTTCCTTAGATACCTCTGCCCTGCAGATTGCTCTGATGATACTCCTTCCCATGTTCATCAAATGTTTATACACCTGCAATCAAGAGAAACTTAACAGGCCACAGAGAATGACACAAATGGTATAGTCAATGCAGTACCACGGAAGAAATACACTGTCAGGATGTACAATTATGGGACCTATGTATTCCTGGATCAGTCAATGAATAAAACTGGAGTGAAGGTCTCATGGGAGGGATGTGAGGGGGGAAACCATGCCTCTACTGCTATTGATGTAATGCTTACAACGCTTTACAGGCAGAGCTCAGCCTATGGTCATGTATGCCATCTTGAATCATGGTAGCCTAACCCTATGTTGTTGTGTGCATGTCTAAAATGAGTGTACACCAGGTACACTGCAAGGAGCAGCCCTGGTTCATGGTCTTTCCGCTTCTTACGTGCTTCTTGTTTACCACAGACAAGTGTGTCTTAGAGCTACGCCTTGCGAGGCGGGATGGCTTAAGCGTGTAGAATTAGTTACATTAGGCGGGCAATGCACTGCCTGAGAACTCTGAGACCCGTAGTCGTAGTGCGAAATGCTGGCATGCTAGAAATGTATCTGCATATGTCTGCTTCATGATGCAACGTTTACTCGCCAAGGTATGAGAAACCAGCTGATGCCCATACACCTTATTATGAGAACCATGTAGAACAGGTTGACGATGCCCTGATACATTTTATTTTGTGTCTATCAAAATCTGTCGAAAGTTGCTTGGCACAGCCCTTCCATAGACAACCATGTTATGAGCTTGTACAAAGCAATGTAAAAGCTGGGGAGAGTGTTACTGTATTGTGTCTTGTGAGCACACAAGCTTATTGCAATGGTTTATTGAAAGAAATCCCAACCTGCTAGCATCAGAAGGGTGATTTGGGGCAGTAGGCAAACTGCAAGATTGAATTTTAAGGAAGCATACTGATTCTGTTTATATCATGCCTGCAGGCTCCGACGGGCTGATAGGGCAATAGGCCCATGTTCGAACCAAAAACGCAAAATGTTGGTGTGGACCAGATTTTTGTTAAAAGTGGTACACCTTTTTGGCCAATGGAGGCCAATTTGATGAGTTACTTCACTCTGCGGCTAATAGTTTTGACCAGTGTTGCTGAATAAATATTCTTTCAAATGCACAATTTGCATCACATTTTATCAAAAATCTCCCCCTTGGGAAGTATTCAAACAGAGTCACAAAAGGAATTAATAGCCATTTACAACTATGGGCCACTTTTTCATTGGTGCCCGAAACAAATGTGTGGCCCAGTCTGACCCTTCATGCCTGTGTCGTGGAAAAATTCTCAACTCGTCAAGTAATCCAATCAATGGGTAGGTTGCCAAGTGTCTTTAATGGTAGTTAGCAAAGCAGCAGACAAACTCCACAAGACATGAATCACCTCAACGCTCGACTCACGACACTGCACTACTGTCAAAAGATGTCAGCCCAAACCTTGGCTACCCATACTCTGTACAGAGCTCTGAAACAATAAAATAAAACTACAATTGCACTGACTGGCTCGAGGGCAGGAGAGCTCTTGCTGACACACCTGGGATTGGAGTTGTGAGGGCACGAAGTCTGAGCACTGCACACCTTTTAAACATGCCCTGTGTGGTGTCACCACTTTCTATTGTCAGAGGATGAGTCCTCTGTCTATTGACACTGATCAGTGGGCTGCGACCCACGTGAGTGGGAGGAGGCGGGGTTACCGCCAAAAGAGTTAGTTAGAGGTTGATGCAAGAAAATAAAGACGTGTTGCACCCCAGCTCCAGTTGTCCGTGTGTCCTTACCTGGGTGAGCGGATAATTGTGTGGTAGCGTGAGGAGGTCCACGATCACGACATTACATTGGCGACGAGGCGGACACGTGTCTCCACCGTGCCCGCCACCTCAAAAATCCAAAGCGCTCGTGGCGTGCAATCGGGCGCCACTGGAGCCGTCGGATTTTCGCCCAGTCGAGGACTCCCGGCGACGGTGGGTGGAGCGAGGGGCTCCCCACTGTCGGAAAGAGGCCTGCAGCCCTGCGCGAGCTCCGAAGAGACTCCTACACGCACAGTCCGCGGGTGGAGCACCAGTAGCAGCTCCCCGCGTAGCATACATCCGGGCGGGGAGAGAGGAGAAATAACTCTCCCGCCAACGGCAACCACGCCAGTAGACGCAGCTGTGTCATCTGCGGGTGGAGCAGCAGCTCCCCGCGCACGTCTCCGGATGGTTGAGGAGCACTGGCCTCCTGCCAACGGCAACGGCTGGAGCGAACCTCCAGCGCATCTCCGGGCGGTTGAGGAGCACTGGCCTCCCGTCAACGGCAACGAAGGCCAAGGAACACACGCAAGGGTAAGCTCACGCGCCCCAACGCGAACCCCCGGAAAAGCCCGCAAACACATATCTTTCAAACCCAAGGCCTACAAGGCTGCGCACACATGGCGCAGTGCCTCTCCTGGCACAACACGTGCGAGGAGAACCTCCCAAACTCCCGAGGCATAAGAGACTGAGCCCAGCCAGGAAACACCAGAGCCCCACAAACCTGTCATCCACGTGGCGCAGTGCTCCTCCTCTCTTCTCGGCACACACAAACTGCCATACGCCAGACAGTGGGCCTCATACACACACGCCCAGTGCAGCGGCCTGCCAGCAACAACATTTCTCGTCACAACCTGAGAAACCCGGCTCAGTACGGCCAGCACAAAGAATATTCACCTGAAAGCTGCTCATGAGTGGATCGGAAAGGAAACCGTTGACATTCCCTGTGACGTCAGCTCAGCCCCTGAGCAGCTCGGAAGAGGAGACATTGACAGTCCCTGTGACTCCCGCCAGAATAGAGCACAGAAAGATGACAGACAGCCTTCTAGCCCAATTGCCAGCAAACTTCAACCTCACAGACACTGGCACTCTCGGATCAAGGTGGAGAAGATGGCTGAGGGACTTTGAAGTATGCATAAAAGCGGCCAGACCCCTAGAGGATGAGCAGAAACTAAATCTATTAAACCATGCAGTAGGGGCCAATGTGCGAGACATTCTCGACGAAATACCGGTGGACACCATAGTCACCTACGTCAAATTGAAAACAACACTCACTGATTATTTCACACCTCACACAAATGTGGACTATGAACGGCACGTATTCCACACCACCAAACAGATCAAGGGAGAAACCATAGAAGCTTTTGTCATGAGGCTACGAGCCAAAATGAAACACTGTCATTTCAATAATTACTCCAATGAGGAGGCCTTCAGGTCGCAGATCATTGTGGGATGTGAAAGTGCTGATTTTCGCAAACAATTGCTGCAACAGCCGAGAAGTTTGGACGAGATTCTACGCCTGGCCCGATCAGATGCTGCACTCGCGGCACAGGTAGAAGGCTTGGATGAAATAAAAATCACGCATGGGAAGCACGAAAGTCTTAACAGACTAGAAGGCACAGTGAGAACCAACAGTGACCCATTCTGCTATCGGTGTGGACACGAATATCCCCTTGAAGGGACATGCCCCGCTATGGGCCAGACATGCTCTGCATGTGGTGGTGACAATCACTACAAGGCTGTGTGTTTGATATTCAGCAGCAAGATGAAAGGGGCAGGAAGAAGCGGAAAACCCATGAACGAACTGGAGCAAAACCCACCCACACAGCATCCCCGGGTCACCCACAAATCTCATGAACAAGGACGTCACTGATACCTCGATGAACAACCAGAAAGAAGGCAAGACAAAAGGGACTGGAGAGAGAGCAAAGCCACAGCCACACCACACAAGACCAGGAGAAGACCCAGGAGGTACGTGCAATGCCTCGTAGAACAGTCACCATCAGAAAGCATGTCAAGTACATCATCAGAAGAGAGAGACCGCAGACCGGAAAAACACCAGGAAGCACCACGAAGAAAGGGATACCTATATGCCCTTGGAAGCAACACAGCAAAAGAACATAGCCCAATTTTGAGGATACAAGTCAACCAAGCCACGGCCGAATTCCTGATAGACACGGGAGCAACCGTAAATGTAATCAGTGAGGAAGTCTATGAAAGCATACCAAATGCCCCTCATCTACAGCCAGCACGAGCTCTCATCTACCCATACGGCTCAAAAACACCACTGGCATGTAGAGGATTCTTCATGGCCACATGTCGATACAAGGAACATGAGAAGAACATCCCCATGCATGTGCTTGAGGCTGCCACTGAGACCGGGTGCATTCTAAGCTATTGAGCAGCCATTGAGATGGGACTTATTCACATCTTGTATCGCCTCATGGTGCACAAGTACTTAGACCCCACAGCAAGCACAGACCAAGTCTTCCCAGCACTGTTTAAAGGTCTCGGAAAACTGAAGGACAGGCAGATTGAACTTCACATCAACGCCAGCGTCCCACCAGTAGCACAACACTACAGGGGCATCCCCATTAACATTCAACAGCAAGTTGAAAACGAACTGACCAAACTGCTCGAGGCAGACATCATTGAGCCCGCAGAAGGCCCCACGCCATGGGTCTCCCCTATAGTGCCAGTGCCCAAAAAAGACTCCTCCGACATCAGGATATGTGTAGATATGAGAAGACCAAATGAGGCCATCCTGAGAGAACGACATCAAGCCCCGCAAATAACAGACATGGTACACCTGTTGAATGGAGCAACTGTGTTCTCCAAGCTGGACTTAAACAAGGGCTACCACCAGCTGGAACTTAGCAAAAACTCCCGATATATAACAGCGTTCGCCACCCACCTAGGTCTATTCCGTTACAAACGGTTGAGTTTTGGGGTATCCTCAGCCGCAGAAATCTTCCAAGCGGAAATTCACAATGTCATCAAACACGTGCCCAATTGCTTGAACTATAGCGATGACATCCTGGTTTTCGGCCAAACTCAAGAGCAGCATGATGACACGCTAATGAGGGTCTGCATGGCCCTAGAAAAAGCCCAGCTGACATTAAACAAAGAAAAGTGTGAGTTTCGCAAGAAAACACTCAGGTTATTTGGACACATATTCTCCGAGAAGGGAATGACACCCGACCCTGAAAAGGTAAGCGCAGTCCGTGAAGCTGAACCACCCACGACAACCTCAGACCTCAGATCCTTCTTAGGGCTTGCAAGGTATTGCACAAGATACATACGGGATTTCGCGTCCATCAGTGAACCTCTCAGAGCCCTCACCAAGCTAAATACCGAATTTGTCTGGTCCCCAAAATGCCAAGAAGCATTCCAGAGTATTAAGGACCGCATCTCTGACGCCCGCAACATGGCATATTTTGACCCCAAGAAGACCACAGAACTCATCGTTGACGCCAGTCCCTTAGGGTTAGGCGCCATTCTCACGCCATTGGACAACAAAGAGGGAAGCGAGAAGCACATAGTATCCTATGCCAGTCGAAGCCTCTCCAAAACTGAACAAGCCTACTCGCAAGCGGAGAAGGAAGGTCTAGCGGTCGTCTGGGCCTGCAAGCACTTTCACCTTTTCCTATATGGAAAACCGTTCGTAGTGGTAACAGACCACCAGGCACTCATCTTCATTTATGGAAATCCTCAGGCAAAAATGCCACCCAGAATAGCCAGATGGGCACTTCGGCTACAGGACTACCAATTCACAATCACACACAGGCCCGGGAAAGAACAAAACCCGGCGGACTTTCTCTCTCGCCACCCAAGAGAAGAGAGTGGACCAGAACCATCCATCGCGGATCAGTATATAAGATATGTTATCCACAGCAGCACACCCCAAGGGCTTGACATGGAGCAAATAACACGGGAATCCAACACCGACCAAGGAATACAAGTCATCCTAAGATGCCTAGAAACAGGGCGATGGAAACACGCAAAGCAGATCCGTGAAACAATGAACGATGACACAAAACAAGACATCAGATGTTTCCTCGCTGTAAAAGAAGAACCAGCCAAGACAGAGGAAGGACTACTGCTAAAAGGGACTAAGCTCGTAATCCCGAGAAGCTTACGACAGAAGGTTCTAGAACTAGCCCATGAAGGCCATAGGGGCATTGTATCCACAAAAAGGATGCTAAGACAAAAACTTTGGTTTCCCCAACTAGACACATCCGTAGAAGGACTGCTACAGAACTGCCCCACCTGTGCCATCATAAAGCCGCACACATTCCCTGAGCCGCTAAGCATGACGGCGCTTCCTGAAGGGACATGGGAAGAAATAGCCATCGACCATTTCGGGCCCAGGGAAGGGGGTGAGTACATACCGGTAGCCATGGATGAATATTCAAGGTATCCTGACCTACAGATAGTCCCGTCCACCTCCGCACATCACACCATCCCAGCACTGGATCGGATGTTCGCAATCTACGGCATACCAAAAACAGTAAAGTCCGACAATGGCCCTCCATTCACTGGACAAGACTTACAGAGATTCGCAGAATACATGGGTTTCCGCCATAGAAAGGTAACGCCTCTATGGCCTCAAGCAAACAGTACAGTGGAACGATTCATGAGTACAATCAAGCGCACGACACAAATTGCGCGCCTCACGGGAGAACCCGTCGAAAAACTGCTGTGCCAACTCCTGCGAGATTACAGGAACACACCACACAGCACCACCGGGAAGTCGCCATCAGAAGTGATGTTCGGACGAATGATCAGAATGCGACTACCTCATGTAGCTGCAGAAGAAGACCAATATGTGGATGACGCAGAAATGAGAGTTAAAGACACCCTCATGAAAAAGAATATGAAACAAACTGCTGATGCTACTCGCCGGGCCAAGGGAAATGACCTGACACCAGGGGACCTGGTAGTGGTCCGACAACCTCAACAGCACAAAAATGTGGCTCCGTTCAGTGAAGAACGATTCATCATAGTAAAGAAAAAAGGATCACTTGTCACTGCGGAAGGAGACCACAGGTCCATAACAAGAAACTCATCTCACTTCAGACGAATACCTGACACTCATTCCGCAGATGTTGCGCACATGAATAATTCGTTCTCTCACTGGGACTCTCCCTATGAAGGTGATCGAGAAGACTCTGAGAACGACATGGGACCAGAGATAGGGACCGATCTGCCGGCAAGAGTGGACTGTCGACCGCAGAGAGCATGAAAGAAGCCCCACCGCCTCATTGAGGAAATGAACTGAGGGTACTACTAAATGTTTAGTAACGGGAGGGTGTGGTGTCGCCACTTTCTATTGTCAGAGGATGAGTCCTCTGTCTATTGACACTGATCAGTGGGCTGCGACCCACATGAGTGGGAGGAGGCGGGGTTACCGCCAAAAGAGTTAGTTAGAGGTTGATGCAAGAAAATAAAGACGTGTTGCACCCCAGCTCCAGTTGTCCGTGTGTCCTTACCTGGGTGAGCGGATAATTGTGTGGTAGCGTGAGGAGGTCCACGATCACGACATTACACCCTGATTCAATTTAATAAGCAATGTTTTATAAAAACTCTTTAATACCGGAGGCTAGACTAATAGCACAAGGTGGGGATTTAAACCTCTGGAGCCCTGGGTTGTCTTGCTTCCAAGACAAAAGCGTTGCTCCTGAGCTATCCTCCGGGTTTGATGGGCAGACCACGAAAGCTATCCTATTCATTGAAAATAAAGTGATCATCCGAGGGCGATGGTTAACCAGCTGTCATATGTGCCTGCATGTCACAGAGCACCAGAGCATGACCATGTACCCGTGAGGTGCCGAACAGCCTGGTAAGGGATAAACTAAACGGCCTAGACACTCTCCATACCAGTCAGAAATTATTAACATGACATGTACTTTTTGTGTTTTTGAAACATATTTTCCAGCATTGCTGGCCCGGGAAGCAACAGCCCAGGCAACCTGAGGGGCAATTGCCCCATGTCATTATTGCCAGCTCTAGGGTGGAGGGGGGAGGGGGGGTCAGGGGTTTTGCGAAACGGTAATTTGGTAGCAAAAAGACACATGTAGGAGACTGTCGGGAATATCAGAACAAAGGGGAGAACGTATGCAGAATGTAAGGAGCAAAACAGTATACCGGAAGTAAGCGCAGCGAAGCCACCCTTGAGGAGTTAGAGGTGAAAGGGCTTAAGAAAGGAGACTGTTAGTTCAGTGAACAAAAGGCGCATTGCTGCGAAAGGGGGTTATCGAACAGAACAGGACAATAGGGGGGGGGCATATGCCAGACAAGTAATCTAACACAGCAGAGCCTCAGCGTCTAAATTCTACAATGGCAGATAAATCCGCAAGCGCAGAACAAAAGCCACACAGCTATTGTGTACCAATGGCAAACAAATCACAACAAACAGACCGAACAGGCACATGAGGTAAGTCCCCCATGCGCAACACCAGACAGCCAAAGTCAAGAACATTGTAGACAGGAATAGATAGGCAGGGCTGAGCATTTCAAAAATGCGAAACACGAGGAAGAGAAACAGAGCGATATGTATCCGGGGCGAGCCACACGTGTGCAAATAAAAGAGTCCAGATAAAGAACTTGGCAAGCAGCAATAATGACAGGGCATACATATTGACAGCATGCAGAGCACGAGGAACAGAAACAGCGACCTACCAGGGCATGTCCCCTTGTGCAGCTCGGATAACATAGGCAGACAGGCACTGTTCGCCCCTCAGCCGCGTCCATATTAGCTTCATTACCCTGCGCCTTTCCTTGCCTGATGTTCACAAAATCAGACCCAGGCGTAGTCGTGGAAAACAAGGCCGCAATGTTGTTATTTACTCTGCAAGAAGGCTTCTGCTAGATCGTTTGTGTGTCTGCCACGGCAATGAGGGGGGCCCATTTTGCTTTTTTTAAATGTATTTGATTCGAAATCCAGAAGCCTGTGTCCTTGCTCACATGCGACAGGTGCACTCCATCTTTGTCATAGTACCCTGACACGCCTAGATTTATCAGGCCGTGCCTTATTGTTTGAAAAGCCTGCGCACCTGCAGAACTTCGCCATTGCCATTCACTTTAGCAATTTTTCCAATGTCCTCCTTCACTGGAATCTAGGTATAACTCCCGACCACATGAGCGCTCTTGGGGTGCTCTCTCGTACAGCTGCACCTTTAAGCTCTGCCCATTTAATTAATTCCCCAAAGCCCAATTTGCTTTTCCCTTTTCTCTTTTTGAAGTTGACCCCTTCCGCTGTCCTGGTTACAAACGAATGCCTGATCAACCATGCCAGTTTCTTGTCCAGCATCATGGTATCTGTCATGGAGGAAATTCAGAATTTAGAGATGGTCAGTACCCCCGGGTTATTCGCGAACCTGTCTTATCTATCTCTTGTAACTGTTTGACCTCCATCGACCAATCTCTTGTATCCCTTGAACACTTGCCCCCCAGCCAGCGGCAGTAGCTGTCCCAATCCTAAATGAATGCATTTCGTAGCAGGATTTTTTCTCAACCTAATAAACACCATCTTCATGATGGCACAGAATTAGAATACTGTCAATGGTACGCCATTCTCGTGCACCAAGGGACTTTTAGGCCCCTCAGCCTGTATCGTAGTAACTCTTATTTATTTTTTTCAACATATTTTTATTGACATTTTCAAACTTATAGCATACAAAATCTCCCCCCACAACTCCCATAAATCCCGCCCCCCCCACAGCTGCCGCCGTTGTCGATATCTAGTCTTTAAAAAACAGTCCTCATTATACATTCAGCAAAATAAATCTAAAACCCGTATTCCTGGGCACCAGCTCTCTCGATAGTCTTTATGAAGAAAATTCCACACCAAACTTCAGTCCTCCTTAAACTTTTTTTGTTTTCCTTGTACCTCATATGTAACCCATTCCAAAGAGACATAATGCCAAATTTTCATTAACCAGTATTGCTCGGTAGGGGCCGTAAGTTGTTTCTATTTTTGTGCAATGATTGACAAAGCGGCTACACTTAGAATCACATATGCTTTCCTATGAGTCTTTACAGGAAGAACCTCCATTACATCCCCCATACCCAACATTGCTTCCCCCATGTCTCTACGTATTAGGGACCAAAAATCGCTTTCGCCTCATTCACACTTCCCCAATATGTTATCAATTTGGGGCACTCCCACCATATATGACCCCATGTTCCTATCGTCTTATATCCCGCCAACATTCTTTTGAAACATTTGGGTAGAATTTATGTAGTTTCTCGGGGTAAGATGCCATTGCACCATTATCTTGACCCACATTTCTCACATCTGAAGTGCCCACATTAATTTCGGAATCGCCTTCCAAACTGCCAACCATTGCTCCTCCTTGATGGTGGTGCATGTGACTTTTTTCCATAACTTCATGAACCCCCACTACACTTGGCCGGGATTATTTCAGACACCCACCACATGCCTGTTCCTTGGATATGTGGTAATGTATTTCTCAAACGGGGTAAGAGCCTTTATTATAAAGCGTTTGATTCGCATTAACCAGTGTCGAAGCTGTGCATACCTCAGTCTTTCTTTTTCCCTCATGGAAATGCTTGTTTGCTTTGTAGGAAAGACCTAATCTCCTGATCCTCCACCATATCACCCATTTTTAGACATCCTGCTTCCTCCCATTTCTTGAAAGCACTCTGTTCTAATGTCGAGGTAAACTGGGGATTGTGAAAAAAGAGGTGTAAAGGGAGAGCGAAACGTAGTGATACCTGACCGCTTAACCACGGCATCCCATACCTGTGCCATCAGAGATGTGATTTTGCAATTGTACATATTAATAGGGCGGTCTTGTTTTTGACACCAATGGACTTCCTGGGGGGGCCTACCCGCCACGGCTCTGTCCATCCGCACCGACATTATTTTCATGTCCCCTTTAAACCATTCCCTAATCATTCTCAGCTGGGTCGCCTGAAAATATTTTTTTTAATCTGGCACCCCCTTGCCTCCATTAAGCACTGACGCTGTTAGTACCTTCCATGATACCTGTGCTTTCTTACCCTTACAGATGTATTCCCTTATTATCTTATTGAGTACCTTGAAGAATTTCTGGGGGACCATTATTGTCAGTGCCTGAAAGTAGTATAATACTTTTGGGAGAACTAGCATTTTAACTACATTTATTCTCCCTGTCCATGAAATGGTCAGGGTGTTGCGTACCCTGAACCACTGTTTGATTGCTTCTAATAAAGGGAGATAATTAGCAAGATACATTGAATCCAGTGAATCAGTTATCAGGACTCGCAAGTATCTTATGCCATTATCTGTCAATGCAAACTGGTTCTTGTCGTTGTCACCCGTCCCAGATATTTTTTCTTCCTGAAATCTCATCATGACTGATTTGTGTATGTTTATATTCAGGCCCACCACCTCCCTGAATTGTTTCAGTTCTGCTGCTAAGGCCGGCAACAAAGCTGTAACATCAGTCAGCGTCAATAATAAGTCATCTGTGAATGCCATCACTTCATGTTTTTCTCCCCCAAATTGAATACCCCTGATTTGATCCTCGTGCCTAATTATGGACAATAATGGCTCAAGATGGAGCGCATATAAAACCAGAGATAGCGGGCACCCTTGTTTGGTCCCCCTGGTTACCCGTACTTCATGCGCAAGATCTCAGTTGAAATCAAGGCGTAAAATTGGGGATTGATATGATATGACATGATATGGCATTTATAATGCGCCTACACACAAGTGTTTCAAGGCGCGAAATTGGTAGTTTGCCCTGGCCATTTGCAAAAATCTGGGTCCAAATCCCATAGCCTCCATAGTAGAGAATAAGAAGGACCACTCCAGGCGATCGAAAAGCTTTCTCGACATCTAACGTTATTACCCCTGCCGATAGTGCTGCCCACGACGAATTCTAATTGATCAGGATGTACTAATTTGGGTACCAGTCTGCCCAGTCGAGATGCTAATATTTTCGTATAAAGCTTTGCATCAATGTTGATAAGAGCTTTGGGTCTGTATGACCCACACTGAATTTGATCATTGCCTGATTTAGGAAAGAGCACCACCGTTGCCTCTTCGATGTAATAGTGCCCTCCCCACTGAAGGAGTTGAAAAGAGGGGTCAACACCGGGGTCAGGAGCTCATTGTAGGTCTTGTAAAATAATGTCAGAAAACCATCCGGGCCCGGTGCCTTATTGAGTGTTAAGGACATTACCGCTTCCCATACTTCCTCGGGGTTATTGCAGCTTTAAATTCCACTCTATCACCTGGTTCCAATCTGTTCACCCGGCATTGTTCCAGATAAGACTTGTACTTGGGTATCCGAGGAGTCGGTGGTATACAGGGATGTGTAATAGTGAATGCTTTTACCATGTCTTTCGAAGATGAGCTAATTGTGTCTTGTCCGGTTTCTATGCTACGAATGGTCCTTGCTTCTTCCTTCATCCGCACTTGCCATGCCAGCAGGCGATCGGCCTTATTGGCCTTAGTGTAATACCTTTGTCTTAAATACAACAGGGCTTGCTCCACGCGCCTTGTCTGTAACAGATCTAATTGCCCCCTGAGATACCTAAATGTTTTCCATACCGCTACCCCTCCTATTCATTTCCATCTCCCTCATGACTGTTTTCAATTGCTCTTCTAAATCTTTTTGTGCCAATTTTAGTTGCTTTACTCTCAGGGGTTTCTTAGATATCAGTTCTCCCCTCCTGGTCGCTTTGAAGGCACCCGAAACCTATCTTTCTGATGTGCCCTGAGTGCCATTTAGTTCAAAGTATTCCCATATTTTAATCCGCATTTCTTCTCGCAATACCAGATATCTTAATATATGATCTGGAAATGTCTTCTTCCATAATCCTGACGCTTCCCTTTCCTGGACAATTACTATTGTTAATGGTGCGTGATCGGACAAGTTTATAGGGCCCAGGACCATTTTCTGTATTCGTCCTAACAAGGAGGATGAGACACACATATAATCTATCCTCGTAAATTACAGATGAACGTGTGAGTAACATGTATACCCCTGTGTTCCCTGTTGTGTTTCTTTTCAGACATCGATTAGAGTTAAATGGGCCATGCTAGATTTTAATTTTTGTGTGGCAGGTCGTTGCGAAGACTGTCATGCCCCGTTCCTATCAACTTGTGGATCCCATGTCATATTGAAATGTCCTGTCAAATTTATTTGACCCTTGGCAAAATGTTCAAGCTTACCCAGGACTCCCTGGAGGAACCTGTCTTGCCCCGAATTTCGGGCATACACTGTAGATAGGGTATAACGTTGTCCCCCTATCTGAATACGAACAAAAATATATCCTCTCTCCTTGTCTGTTTCTTTGGCTATTAGGTTCTGTCCCACCAGGCCATTCAAAGGCATTAGGACTTCCCCCGTCTTTCCCTTGTTGTTTGCTTATATTATATGAGGATACCCGGCTAGCTTTAATTTGCTACAATCTTTCCTGCAGACGTGAGTCTCTTGTAGTGTCACCACATCGGGCTTCTCGCGTCTTGGGAATTACCCCACCATACGCCTTTTAACAGGTGAGTTTAAACCTCTTATATTAAGGGTCAAGATTCAAATTCCTTTGCTACCTCCCATCAAAATGTATGTACATTGCTTGTACCATTGACAGTTGATCCCCTCCCCCCGAATGTTTCCCCCCCATCCCCGTACCCCCAAACCCCCTTTACCCCTCTCCTCCCCGGTCAAGCCCAGCCTATTCCCCCTCGTCCCATGCATTAAGCAATGGAGGTTGAGCTCTACTGCACTCCTGGGGATTATTTGTGCGGTTCTACCCAGACCTAACTCACCCCTTATTCCAAGCACTGGGATCATCCCTGCCGCCCATTCTGTCAGAATTCTGCCCCCCACTAGTAATAGCATTTGATCATAGCTTCCCCTAGAGTCCCACATTTTCTAAACCTGTAAATAGAAACCTTTTACCCTCATGGTGTCCGGTATTGTCCATACACCATCACGTTCATCCCAGGGGTCATTCCGTAGTTGGCTTTCCTCTTGAAGTTTTAGTCCATTCCCATTGTTTGTACTTCCCCGTCGTGCGTGAGGTGCCTGCATCCATTTGGGGTCCCCTTTCTTCTTCCTCAATCTTTAATATCCACAGTCCTTCATCGCATGTGGTAATTCGGTTTTGTTGACCTTCGCATGAAAAAAGCTATCTGAATGGAAATGTCCATCTGTATCGGACTTGGGCTTTGATCAAAACTTTTACCACTGGTCCCATCAGAATTCTTTTCAGCAATGTTGTCTGTGCCAAATCCTGATATAAATAAATTTCTACTCCATTAACCTTGATGGGGTTTGCTTTTCTTGCTGTCTGCAGGATTTCCTCTTTTTGTCCATATCTTTGTATTGCAGCAACCACTTCTTGTGGCCTAGCTCCTGGATCCATGCGTTTCGGGCAACCCAGTGAATACGATGCAGCGGAACTTCTTCCCCAGTGTCCAAGTCAAGAAGGTCGGCTAACACTTGTTGCATTGTTCCTCTTAGGTCCCGATCCTCAATCGTTTCTGTGGGAGCTTTTACCCTGATGTTGGATCTCCTTGATCGATTTTCAAGGTCCTCCATTTGGATTTCCAAATTATGGGTGGCCCTTGCCAACTGATCAGTTAAAATGTCTATTTTACCTGTGTTCTCTGCCAGATCGTGTATCACTGTTTTGTTGGTGTCCACTCTCTCAGACAGATCTTTAATGTCACTTTTCACCTCCTTTAGAGATTGTGCAAGTTCTGCTTTAATAAGGGATATTTGCGCCTCGCCTAAAGTGTTTTAGTCATCTTATCTTTGAAGTCCTTAAAGCATTGTTGTATCACTTCTTTAGTGGACTCTTGATCAGGGTCCCTTACGGGTGAAACCACCCTGAGATCTTGAGGTGGTATTGTCCGTTTTTCACTTGCCGTCTCTCTATCTTCTTTGCGCCATAGCTTCATTAGCGCATCCTCCTGTTGTTTCTTCTTTGACACTTTAGGAGTGGGCAGACCCTGCGTGGGATCTTTAGGCCGGTTCCTGGACATTTAGACAGATGATCAATGGCAGATCTAATGTAGACTAACAGTTACCCGTCTGTATGATTAAGGATATTGTTGCAGTGCTTATTGCCCCCAAATCTGATGGATAGGAGCTGTTAATTGCTCAGCCCCCCTTGTATTGCGCCTATTATCGCGGGCGCCGCCACAATTGTTTTTACCAGCGAGGGGTCTTTAATAGCACACTATGAAAGGCCTCCTTCTTTTGTACCTTTGAGTACCCTTATCTGCAGTATGATGTCCAATCCGCTTCTCCAATTGTCTGCTGCCCTTGCAATGCAGGAACTCCATGCAGGCCCTCCAAAGTTGGGCGGACCTCACCTCCTCTTACTTCTTGGGGTCCACAACTCCTTTCCATACAGTTCCGCGGAGTCCCAGAGGTTTTTTGGGGGTGATGTGCCAATAGCACGCTCCAAATTGAAAACCGGAAGTGCCACGCCCCAGCCAACGACTCGTTCCAATCGCGGTCAAATTGTATGGAAATCCGCCAACATCAGTGTTTCAAACCACTCTCAGCACATCCCGGGGGGCCAAGCATTCTCTCCTTATTGCCTTAGGTTTGGTGGCAGTTGTATTTTAGCTTAAACTAGGGGCGGCAGGTGGGAGCCCTCTCCTCACAGTGTTGATGACTCTGCGGCCATCTTGGAATTCATAGTAACCCTTTTAAGAGACACACAGGGTGACATCAATTCGTTCCAGTTGAACTGTAAGCGCAACCCTTGCCCTCTTCCTTCATAATCTGTTTTTGATCTCCTGGCCTTTCGTTTTAATTCCCACAACCCTAGCACTGCATCCGTCCACAACAGGCCCCGAACCCCCCTCACCACCGCCATTTGTATTGTTGCTGGCTGTGACCAGATTGCTCATCCTAATAGCCCCAAAGAAAACTAGCGCGAATGCTGTTTTGAAAAGTCTTACTTCACATTCCTCTATGCACACCCAGGTAACTCTCCCATCATTTCCACCAATTTCCGAAAGCAAAATTGGCTGCCTGTGGTCTGGCTTCCTTCCCTCCTTTCTCCTCCATCCTTTCATAGCTGCCTCTATTGTATGACCCTTGGGATCCCTGCGCTAGCTAACTGTGCTGAAGAATGCTACTGGTGCGAGGCAGGATGCCACCCATGCCTATGATTTGTTAGCCGTGTATGCCTTCTGGATGAAATGTCTGACCTCTTTTTCTCCTATGGTGCCCAGAAGCCTGGACCACGCTACAGAATTGACATATTGTGGCCTCTGGTGCCAGAGAGCTTCTCACCAGAATTACTAATACTTCTTTGCTTTCCCCAGAGCCAATCCGGCAAGGCTGTCATCTCTTTGTCCACCTGGGATGCCAGTTCCCTGAATTTCCTCCACTGCAAACGAGATAGCGCATAGGAAATGTTATTCTTTAAGCCTGGTTTGTGCCGAGCCCTTAATTCCATGTTACACTTCAACCAAGTTAGTTTCAAAAATCTCAGCAGCGCATGCTCAGAGGCACACTTTGCTGGGCCACTGTTAACCCCCTGCACCACGGCCTGATTGTTGCACCATAGTGTAATCTTCTTGTTGTTAAGCTTTTCCTTCCAGATCTGGAAACGAACTGCAATTGGAAATAGCTCTAGGGATGTTATGTTCCCTGTTAACCGCTTTCCTTCCATGGCGCCGGCCAAGAGCCGGCTCACAAACTGTCATTAAGGAAAGCCCCGAAGCCCCTCCTTCCGAAGGCGTCAATAACAGCTGCAACTGTCCCCTAGATTGCCATGCATGCTTCCTTGCAAACCGATATGCCATTGAATCCCCCAAAGAATTCTTCCTAGACTGCTAAGCAAGCTTTCACTCCTGCTCCCAGCCTGCCATGGTGGTGTTTTTTTTTTGTCAGGCCGGTCGTTTTCAATGCCAGTCTTGTTGCGAAAACCCTAGCCGCGGGAATGACTCTCCTGATGAAGTTAAGCTGACCCATCAATTTATGCAACTCAGCCAATGTTTCTTCCTCCCACCCTTTCATAGCTGCAACTGCCCCCCTTAACTGGTCTACTTTGTCTTTCGGCAGCATGCAGGTCCCTGCATTTCAGTCTATTTCTATTTCCCAAAACTTCAGTGTCGTCTTTGGGCCCACTGTCTTATCCGCAGCTAAAGGGGCTCCTCTGTCAGTCTCTCGAAATCCCTTAATTCATCTCTACAGCCATCTTCTCCCTCTATTCCTACAAATTGGAAGTCGTCTAGGTAATGCGCCACCATGGCTCTTTCCCATCTCTTTCTTACCGCCCACTCGATGAAGGTGCTGAAAAGTTCAAAGTAGTGGCAGGACACTGAGCAACCCATGGGCATGCATTTGCCAAAGTACAATTCATACTGAAACAGGAATCCTAGCAGCCAAAAACTGCTTGTGAGTACCGGGAGCAGGCGAAAAGCTGCTTCAACATCTGCCTTAGCCACTAGCGCCCCTTTGCTTGTCGCTTTCACTAGGTCTAGAGCATCATCAAATGATGTGTAGGCCAATGAACTCTGTTCTGCGTCTATGCCACTGTTCATCGAACATCAGATGGTGAATCTGCCTGAATTGTCTCTCCTCTTTCTTAGGTAATGCCCATAGCGGTCAGACCACAAAAGCTTCCATAGGTGGAGTGTCAAACTGGGCCTCAATTCTCCCCAGTGCTTTCTCTTTCTTAATCTTTAGCTTAACTTTCTATGGCCTATACATTTCTGATTTCAGGTTGTGCAACATCCTTCCACTAAAAGTATTGCAGTATGGGATTGGGAAACCATCTGTAAAACCCAAAAGCAGCATCTCAGCTGCTGCCCTATTATGATTCTCATTGAGTAGTGGCTGCAATACTTCAAGCGTCATTGGCGTCGGAGCCCTTCCAAACACCCTAGTTTCCTCCCCCTTTCTGCTTGGACTGTTCTCTCTGGGTGTCTGTTTCTGTATTTGCTCACAGTGGGCGACTGTGCCTGCCACACCTGCTGCATGCGTATTTGTACCCGCAGTTTGCTCCCCACGTGCAATTTCCTTTCTCAAATTTCCAGCAGGTGATATTTCTACCAAACGCCCCCAGGTTGGGCCATCTTCCACCCCTATTCCAAAGGGCTGCTTCCCCCTGTGATTGCTGTCACTCTAGCCCTACCCCCAGAAGCTGTCAAAAGCCCTGTGGTATGGCCCTTGCTCCCCTGTCGGCTGGTCCTGAAAAGATGTATCTGCTTTCATTTTGTGGATGTACCCTGAAACATCTTTGTCATCCAAATTCATACTGGGGAAAATCTGTATTTTTAGCCTCAAACCTTCATCATACTGCAACCATGCATCCCCCCCTACTGCTCCTTGGCCTCATGGATGCCCTGCTCATATATGATTGACAAAGCTGCATCCCCTGGTTACTTTTCAACCATTATTGCTGTGTAGCTTCTACTGAAGCTATATAGCCAGTTCATAATATTCTGCTCTTTTCGTACCCTATTCCTGGCCTCATATCTGTCTTCCTCTTTCTTCCCTTCTTTCACCAGGTTCAAACCTAGCTGTTCTATCTCAAACGGAGAACATATCCATGAACGTTTTGTTCCAAATGTCTTCTTTTATTGCGACTGGGACATGCCAAACCAGGCACGCTGCTCTCGTCGCCATTGGTGTGAACCCCTGACTCTACTATGCGCAGGTGTTCGCGTTCCGCATTCCCCTTTGTCTCCTTCCTTAGATGCTCCCATTTGCTTCGTCCCATCTGGTCCACCCTCTGCTACCTTTCTTGTTTTGCATGCATTGCTAGCTTCTTTTGAGCTTAGCACAGTGTTTGTATGGTCCTCCCTGCTTGAAACTGCTTGCAAACCATAATTATTTGTGCATGCATTTACATTGTCAACGTGTATGTTATCATTCATGTTATTCATATGCAATGCATTCTTTATATATTGGGTGGCCATTCTGTTGATCTGCTCACCTAAGTTCTCGGTGTCAGTCTCCACCCTTGAGGCCACAGGCGATTGCTGTCCTTTTTGCAAAGTGGAGGTGGTTGCCTTTCCCTTGGCTGCTTCCACCACCTTCTTTGAAGCCTTCCTTGCCCTCATCAGTCTCTTGGGTGGGAAGGGGTGCGGGGAGGGAGTTTGCGTTGTGCTTTTCCATTAATTTCTTCTACGTCACTGCGCCCTGCTTGATGTTGCAATCGCTTGTCCTTGCCCCGTAGGCTGTGGCTCTATATCCGGGATCCATTCATCCTCTTCACCTTCTTCCAACTGCACTACCTCATCCTGTTCCTGTTCCTCTCCGGTAGCCTATGCTATCAGCCACTGCACTCCTTTCTTTTTCGAGGCACTTTAACAGTGTTGCCAGTTCAGCTGAGCCTTCTGTGAGGTCCATGATGCAGCTGGCTGAGTGCCACTACCCACGTATTTCCCTGTGCTCCAGTGAGGCTTGTACCCTCTTATCTTGTCCCTGCAATAGCGCTCCTTCAATGTGCTCCATGTATGAAAACCATTTGCAGCTTGCTCCGCTGTTGAAATGATAAAGAGCCATCTAGACTCGAACATGTTCACTACAGAAACAGCACGGATCTGAGGCCCATGCACCTAATACAGTGAGCTCTCGTTTCTGCACTCACACCGCCACTTTAGAAGGAGGGCGCAATAAGATAGTATCTTTTAACAATGTGTCTATCCCCAGCTGCCTTCACAGGCAGATCCTAGGGCATGCCTTGACCCTCCAGCCCCTTTAAAAATGTCTTATGATGCCCTTCCCACCAGGGTCGGACTGGGACAAGAAATAGGCCCGGACACCCAAAAAAAAGTGGCCCACCCATTGCCTCAAAAAAGTGGCCCACCCCTCGCCTCAAAAAGTGGCCCACTCCTCGCCTGAAAAAAGTGCCCCTCAAACCATCATCCGTGAATCACGTCAATTCACGACTTTACAGAAAATGGTACTTATGGAGGGTTGATGTGTTTGTTGCATGTTATGTTTTGTGTAAATGCTTGAGAAAGTGATAACATTCCTTTTGTTCTTTAAAAAAAAAAACATCATCACATAGGTAAATACTTATTTTGCAGAACCAGACTCAAGAATGTCTACTAGTTGCCACCAGTAGTGAAAATAGAGTTACATTTAATAAGCAGTACTGCCAAATGACACAGCAAAGTACCTTGCCAGTTGTATTTGTGCTCACATTTTACATTACAGCACAACTCATAAAATAACATAACAGATATGTACCACTCCAAAGTTAAACTGCATGCACACCACAGATATTCTCAAATGTCCCAGCTGCACAGTATATATACACCACTTCAAATGGCAAGAGTACATGGATCTGCAACACAACTGCAACAGTGTACCACTGTACAGCATAACAAACTGCACCAGCACACAGCTCTCCAGCATGGCAGCACCACACAACTCTATAGCAGTGCCTACTGCAACACTGTGTGGATATACAGCACTCCAGAGCGCGGCACACCTCTATGAACTACAAAATTCAGCACAAATGAAGCAATAAGCTGGCCTGCTGCAAGGCGAGTGAGACGAGATGCAGCCAACAAATAATCACTTGAAGCCGAGTCGGAGTCCAGGCCATCATAAGCCGACAGTGGGGGAGTGAAAAGACTTCTCATAAAATTCATTGGAGGCTCTGGGCTTGTAAATTGCCCACTTTTCACAAAAATCGGTCTAGTGATTTCGGATTTGTTTTTTTAAAGACACACGAATAATAGAGTTTGGCCGAAGCAGGCTTGCAAGGTACCAATGAGGAGAAAAAGGAAGGGCCGGTGCCTTAATAATGTTCTTTCACATCTACCATGACACACTCACTCTTCATACCCTTCAAAGAGATAATGAGGGGCCCTTATAAAGACGCTGTCTCCCCCCCCCACAAACACCGGCCTGCCTGCCGGTTATGTGTTTGTTTTGGTATGCCTCCCCAGTGATCTCATCATGCCACCCCTATGAAAAATTTCTGGGGGCGCCACTGACTGATGTACAACCTAAAAACTCATACAGCCGTGTACAACGAACAACGAGGAAAGCGCTTGTGGCCCAAACGATTACACTACTGTGCACCCGGGAGACAGAGTACAAGTGCAACCTAAAAAGGTACACAGTTGTGTGCGCAGCGGGATTTAGCGCACATACCAACATAGGACTCACAGCAATATACACGGGGAGAACAAAGAATGCAACTCCGTGAATCAGGAGATAAGGGGCACATGTGCAATGAGAAATTCAGAGCATGTATAACCGCAGGAATTACAGAACTGTGCCACTAGGAAAAGGCATGCAAACCAGCAAACCACACAGACCGTGTGCACCTGGAGGGCCATTAACACCTAAGGATTTACACATCGTTGTGCACTGCCAGAGGGTGAATGCACCATCAATCACACATCTGTGTAAGCTCTGCGTTCAAGAAGTAGGAAAGCGCGCAACCCAAGAGATAATGCAACTGGTGTTGGGAGACAGAGCAAACGAAACTCACAAATCTACACCCTTTTGCACTGAGAAAATGGGTGCAAAGTTACAAAACACTATGCGCTTAAGAGGAGATAGGACGTGCAGTCTGATACTTTACAAATTTTAGAGGTGCTGGCAGATGCGATGCAGCTGAAACCAATGAAGCAACTGTGTACATTGGGAGATGGAGCACATGTATGCCTGGGAATACATGCAACCCAAGGAATTATTCAAGATATGCTTTATACTTAAAATACAATAAATTACTCTGTGAGTAGGTGTAAATGCAACTAAATACGTACACAACTGTGTGCACTGGGGGAGAATGGGTATCGGGGCCCAAGGAATCACACAACTCCGCAGAGAAAGGGTTAATGTGCAGCTCAAAAAATGTACATAACTATGTACACTGGCCTGGGAAAGGTGACTGTTGAAGTTACAGATGCGCACGCTGCGGTCTCTAGGGGTGCGGAGGGAGTATCATATGCTTGATGCTTCACAAAACCTACAACTGTATGCCTGGGAAAATGAACTTACTGTGCACAATGCCGTGCAGGGAAGCGCCAGTGACTGTGCCCCTCCAATGCCCCTACTCCACTCACCATACCACGATCCTGCCTATGTTATTCTGCCCCTCACTGTCCTCACCTGCACTCTCTCGTGGGGCCTCTATCTACCCCATGCTGGGGTAAAGGCGCTGGCAGAGCAGGACCAGCGGGTGCGCTGCCATGGTGCTGCTGCCAGGCATGGGGTGCGAGGACGGGGGCTGAAGCAGCTCTGCCATTATAATACAAATCACTGGGAGGGAGCAGGCTGGGCAGAGGCAGCCCCGCCCAGCCCTGCCGCTCCCTCCCAGTGTTTTGTAATACCGAGTGCTGGCTGGCGCCATCGTGTCGCAGCCTGCCGCATTCATCAAAGAAAGGTAACACTTCAGTGTTACTTTTTTTTGATGAATGCAGCGGGCTAGCGCCGGCGTGCTGCAAAGGATCTTGCAAGTTACAGATCCTTTGCAACCTACGCGTCCGGCGGTGGCGAGGCCCTTGGGGCCGTTTCCTGAAACCCACGCCTGGGCCGGCCCATGGTGGGCTGTAGGAACCGGCCCCCAGGGCCTCGTCATGATTTCGGACCGGCCACGGGCCGATTGGCCGGTGGGCCAATCCAACCCTGCTTCCCACTGCCATGTCGCAGCGCTCCAGCGCATCTGCAAGGCTGTTGCAGTGGGGGGCGGGTTGCCTCCTTCAGCTATCAGCTGCTTGTAGACCGCTGAGGACAGCAGTGGGTATTGGGCTCTGCACGGTGTGGTGGCCTGAAAGGAACACTGGATGCAGGGTGACTCAATAACTGGCTTTATTTCTCTGGAAGGCACATGTGGTTAAATGTACACACACACATCACATATTGTAGGAGTCTCTGATACAACCACAACAGTTGCCTCACTGCTGTGGGATTATGTCTCTACCAGTGTCTATGGATGCAGTATGGGTGGCAACCACAGCTTTTGGATTCAAAGCAGTGGGTTTATGCCTTCACACAGTTCAGTATATGGTGCTGGCATTGCGGCACCATCAGGCAGGGAGCCTGGTTGCTGACTATATACAAATCACAATAAGAGGAGAACCGGGGAGCGTCCTCCTGCCTCCCGGTCCACTGCACGTTTGCCGGGCTCCAGGAGCTGTGCATGCTTTGCGCGTGAAGTCTTGTGAGATCTTGCCGCGGGATCTCGCAAGTCGTGCTCCTCACATATCTCCTTTTGTCGAGTAGCTTGGTCCCACTCCATGCCGAAATCTCTGTACTTGGTTGGTCTTCGCTTTTCTCGATGGGGTCGACTCTCACAGGGTAAGGATCTGGGTGGCGTGGATTCAACCTCCGGTGCTGATTCTTGATCCTGTGATCCTGGGGTCCTCTATCGGTGTTGTTCTCCTACTTCATGTGTGATATCCTTCTGGTGACCACTGTTGCAACCCTCATACTCCATGTTCTCTGTCTCTATAATCTCAGTACCTTTGCAAGGATGCTGACCTTCTGTTGGACCCTCTGTTCCTGTGGATACTCTCTTCTCAGGCAGATTTATTTTGAACACGGCCACTCTATCCAAGTTCCAACTTTTACCATCACTGGTGTAAATGTGGTTGGTGCCTCTTTGAGTGACCTCTATTGGCTGGCTGGACTTGGACCCTCTTACCAGATCTTTATGAGGTAGTTTTATTTTTACTACATCGCCCACCTCAACTTCTGTCCGATGAACTGCCCTGCACATGCCGGTAAGTGCTTTCATTTGATCCTTGTTTTTCTAGATTCTCCAGACCACTTCTCTCATGTCAATGGCCTCATCATGCCTCACCTTATGTAGCCAGGGCGGTACTACCGTAGATGCCGCCCTCCTTCCTCTCAGCATTTGGAAAGGTGACACTCCCGTGATCGCGTTGGGGGTCAGGCGGTGAGCAGCTACGGCTTCTTTCACAATTTTGTTAAGATCCATTCCTGCTGTGCAGGTTAGCTGCAAGACTCCTTTTATGAATCTATTGGCACGCTCTACTAATCCTTTTGCTTGTGGGTGGTAGAGACTGGACCGCAACTGTCTAATGTTGTGTTTCCTCAGAAATCCTTCCATGTCCCTCGGAACCAGTTGAACACTGTTGTCCATGACTATTTCTTTGGCTAAGCCTTCCCCCTGGAACATAGAATTTAACACTTCAATTACGGTGGACGTGGTGATGTTTGGTACGAATTCTACCACAACCCATTTGGACAAGTAATCAACTAGGACTACCCCATACTTGTGAACCCGTTACATGTTGTCCATTGGACCAATGAAATCCAGACCAATTTTATGCCATACCCCCGAGGGGTTCCCAGTGGGAATCATGGGTGCTTGTCTCACTTTGAGCCTTTTGTCGCTGTTTGCACACTTGTGGCACCTCTTAATCATGATCCTGATATCTTGGCCCATGCCTGGTCAGCAGCATGCTTCCCGCACCCTGCCCCTGGTCATGTTGCTGCCGAGGTGTCCTGCGTGTTCTCTGCACAATATCACTTAGCGCATTCCCCTGGGCGGTATTATCTGATCACCTCTCATTACGAGACTATCCACATCAAATATTTCTTCATTAACTTTCCAATATGGGTGCAGACATTCTGGAACCGCCCTTTCGTTTGGCCAGCCATTGTTGCCCCAATTTGCCACCTTACTCAGAGTCTCATCTTTTTTTAGTTCCTCCTGTTAGTGGGCTTCACTAATCTCTAGTAATTCTTGGCTACTTAGATCCTTGACGGATGCCACAACGCATTCGACCTTGAGAAAAGTGGAGCTCGAGGTTCTGTGATATACCAGCCTTGACATGCAGTCTGCCTGAGCATTCTTACAACCTGCTATGTGTAGGATTTCATAAGTATATTTTTGCAGCTTGGCTGCTATTCAAGCCAGTCCTGGCATTGAAGTATTGGTGCCACCTGCACTCAACATGTGAATTAACAGTTTGTGGTTGGTGACCATGTGGAACTTTGTACCCCATACGTACATTCTAAAGTATTCCACTGCCCAGGCCCATGCCAGCACCTTCTTCTCGATGGTGGACACATTTGTTTCTGACTCGGAGAGTGCTTTGGACGCACATGTGCTCCGTGTAACCTTTCTTTCGTGTAAGCGTGGCTCCTAGCCCGTAGGCGCTTGCATCCATGTTAATGTGTGTGGCCCATGTCGGATTGAATGTTTTGAGGCATGGGGCGTGGACAATCCTAGCCTTGAATTGGTCCAATACTAAGGTTTGGGATTAGCCCCAGTCAAACTCTGCTCCCTTCTTCAGAAGCTCCCTCCCCTCAGGGGAACAGTTATTTCGGAGAACCTTGGCAAAAACATAGCGTAATACTCTGCAAGTCCGAGGAAGGATCGCAGTTCATCTTTTGACGTTGGAGCAGGGGCTCTTACAATGGCCTTTAGGAGATCCTTCTTTGGGCTTACTCCTTCCTTCGAAATTCGGTACCCGAGGCATTCCACTTCTTGAGCTCTCATTTCACATTTTGGTGTCTCAACCGAACCCCTGCCTACTGGAATTTACTCAACACCTTCTTCAGTGCTTTATCATGGGTCTCTCCATCTTCGGCATATACGAGGATGTCATCCTGGAAGTATGACACATTTCCAATTCCTCGTAGGAGGTAATCCATCATGCTCTGGAATGCCGAAGCAGCTGAGGACAGTCCGAATGGCATGGACGTAAATTGGTACGTTCTGAAAGGCGCAATGAAAGTCGTGAGCAGATGAGATTCTTTATGTAGGCTGATTTGGTGATAAGCATCACGCATGTCCAGCTTTGAGAAGACAGTGACCTCCTTCATCATGAGAATGAGTTTGTTGATGCTGGGTAGCGGGCAGCTGTCCGGTATCACATCCATATTGAGACTGCGTAGGTCAATGCTATATACTTTGGAGACAGTTGGTCTGCCCTTAAATTCTATTAATGCCTTGATATAACCCAGCAGTCAACTGACGCACCTCCAAAGAATGTCAGCTAGTGCTTGTTATTTTTAACTTCCACCATCTGATGATATACCATGCTTTTGTATGTCGGGATGCGAATGATTGTCAGATCTGAGCCAGAATCGACCATTACTCGTGTCTCATTGCCATCCACTTTATTTGCGCAATGGGATTTTCCCTCCTGGCTCGGGTAGAGTGTACCATGATGATGGTCATTCTGTTGACATCCCCTTCATCATCACTTGTGGATCTTTCACCCTTGATGCGCGTGACGATTTTTCCCTTCCACATGCAGGCAACTGCGGAGTGTCCAAATCTCCTGCAATTGGAACATTCTTTGTTCCTTGCTGGACAGTCCCTGACTTTTGCCAGGTGCTTCGTGCTATGGCATTTCAGGGGCTCACTCTTCCTAACGCCTCCCTCATTGCGTGCGGCTCTCCTGGGCTTGTCGCAGCATTTCTTCCCCTGTATTGCCGCCAACTCGGCCGCCGGTGCCATTACCGCCATATCTTCTCATCTGCTTGCAGTTTCTTCTTCTGCTATCTGGATGGCTTTGTCCAAGTCCAGTTGTTTCTCCAGGATGAACTTGTCCTGTGCCTTCCTGCTATTTGTGTGTAGCACCAACATGTCGCAGGTTACGCTCTCAGCATTGTCCCCAAATCTGCACAGAGCTTCCAGCTCTCTCATGCAGGTAATGTAGTCATCAACAGGCTCACCACTCTCTTGTTTCCTGGTGTAAAACTTTAGCCGGTGCAGAACTATGTTTGCTTTGCCGGAGAACCTTTTTATAATGCAGCAAATTACCTCTTTATACGTGTCATCACCTTCAACCCCGACCGGCTCTGGCTTGAGGCCCGCAAAGACCTGCTGCCCTTCAATATCCATAGCGTTGAGCAACATGGCCCTCTTTCTGCCTGCAGAGTAGTCTGTGCCTCCCAATGCTTCCAGGTAAGTGGTGAACAATGGTTCCCATTGTAGCCAAGATATTCTGGGCTTCCCTGGGGACTGGAGGCACGGTTGGGGTGGGTTATGTGAGAAACTCATGGTGGCAACAGTAAAGACAGACACAAGGGATCACAGTTCAAGGGTGTTTATTAAACTGTAAATGCAGGGTGGAAAAATGCCTAAACTAAACCTAAATCTAAGATGGGAGCAAGCGTTGACCATCAAATGAAAAGAAAGCAGTCCTTGTGGCGTTGTGTCAAAATAAAACTGCCTATACTAAAAAGAAAAACTATTGCCAATCTTTACGCTAAATACAAAAGATGTGTGGGATAGGGATTCCAATAAAGAAAGAAGTGTTCACAAATAATAAGTCAGGATGTGATTGCCAGGGTTCTTCCTTCTCCGCGTTTTGAGCACGGGACAAAGCAGATTTCCTGAGCACAGCACACACTCAAGATTTCTGAGCACACGCCAAAAGTTCCATATCAGCTATCAAGTTCTTTGATGGTTAAGTCTCTTTTCAATAAAAGTCTCATGCCTTCGAAGCCTGATATTCTCAACAAAAAAACACACAGTTCTGTTCTAAAAATGCTTTGGGTGATGGCTTCACCCCTGGATTCCACTCTTCTTGGCGCAGACCCCTCACAAGTGGACTTCAATAAACCAACTATACAGTTCCTTTCTCAATGAACTTCGGGTGGTTACTTTTCACCCCTGGATCTCCCTCGGCCGGGCTCGGATCCTAATTGACAAGGGGGACACTTCCCTTCCCCTTGTCTTGCAGTACTTCTTTCAAGGCATAAAACAAGCAGTGTCGCAGAGCCATTTGCTATGCAATTCTGTAGGTTTGCTAATTAAATCGGCACCTGTGTAGCAAAACTAGCTATTTAAGTTACCCTGTTCGTTGAAAGCACAGCTCACCCTGCATCCCACATGCCTTCAGAGCTCTCTCCACCGTCTTTTCTCTGTTCACTGCAAGTTTCATAGGTCTAATGGAGAGAGAGTGCAGCAGTAATCATCCCCTTCACTCACGTGCCAAAAGGCCTCTGCAGGAGTGCTACGCACATTTCTTTTTCTTTTTGAAATAGTTGCAAACCAGAAATAATCGGGATATTACTGTTATTAAGCTAAGTGTATCCTGTCTGCCAAAGTATTGCACTGTAAAAAACTGCATTGTCTCCATGCTTTACAGTGAAGTGTATCTAAATCTCAGTGTCAACTAGATTTAATTTTGTTTGGGAAGATGCTTCATCGCGACGAGTAGACACTTTTGAAAATGCACATGACCACGCAGCCAAATGCTTTGATGGCAAACCTAGTCCTGTGGCCTCCTGGTTACATACAGCTTGTAACTGGTGCTCAACCCATGAGCTGATCCCATAATCCTTGACATTCTATTCTACCATGTTGCTTTATACCCGCTACCCTGAGACACTACAATATTCTGCCTAGTTCACCCAGTTCTCTGCCTGCTACACCATCCACTCTGCTTAGTCATTTACATAATGAATACACACAACTAACTTGATATTTACTTAAAGTAGCGATTAATAAATTCATCCAGTCTGTGCATACACAGACCTACTTCAAAACTGTCACTGTAGTTGGCCTCCAGAGCTCACTTTCATCTATGATTATGATTGCATTATATATTTGCACCCGCAGTCGAGAGAGCTGGCCATACTGTTTTCAGAGCCTTTTTATCATATCTATTTATTTGTGTCCATTCATGCAGCTAACCTTTTTACAGACACTCATGCAGGGCTCGCAAAGTATTTTCACCCACTCGCTTAGTCGAGTAGATTTTAAGACGGGCCAGTACAATTTGTAGGGGATGTTGGAAACTTTTATTAAAACTTTACTTTGCAGTAAACGTCAAAAAAAGTTTCACTGTGCATTAACAATTGCTGTCATCCGTTGCCATGGGTCTAGTGCATGTCCTTTTAGTCGAGTGGGTAAACTAAGTTACTCAACCTGTAGGTCTAGTGGAATATTAAAGAATTTGCAAGGCCTGACTTATCTCACTAATGTCTTACTTCAGTGGTAAAATAAACTGCTGTATTGTTGCTCATTGTATATCTTGGGAACAAGTATCTTCTGGTGGCATTAAAAACATTAGTACAACATTGCTAATCAAATGGGTTTGTTTGCTAATCTAGACAAATTTTATTAGCAAATTCTGCTAGTCAATTTTTGAAAACTAATTTATGCTAATATTTCACAAATCTTAATGTCTTTTCAAACAATTCAGTGTGGGCCTCCTCCGATTGGGTTTACTCTTTCCAACCTTTGCTACACACTGACCATGTGTTCACCTCACAAAGCAGGATTAATTTCCCTTTCGCTTCCCAATCATCTGTCGGTCAAAGACTTTCATTGATACAGAGGATTTTGCAAGACCCCTATATGACAACTTTGACCCTCTTCTCGCATTCTTCCAAGGCCTTCAGGTTATTGTAGTTTCAACAACCGGGTAATCGCCAGCGCTTCCTAAGTAAGCACCTACGTGGTGCCGGACTCCTCTGCAGCTGGTTTTCCCCCTTCAAATACTAACAGTTCTTTGTTGGTTCAAAGTTCAATTAGCCACTTGCTATTTTTCGTTCAACACAGTTTCTTATCTACACTCCTCTCGATTCACCGGCTGTGATGAACCGCTTTGCTTTCTTTATCCTTCGAGTCAAGGTTGGTACCACGGACACCAGCGTCTCTCCCCAGCTTGCTTATCAGTGGAGGAGGGTCTTGCGTACCGCTGACATCTGCTGCAACACGCGCTGGCTATTGTTCGCAGATTTATTATTCCTTCAGCAGAGGTTCCACGGGCCTCATTTGGAAAGGGCAAGGTCGATTCTCTCCTTGTCACCCTCTCAGTTTGCGCCGTCTTTCTCCTCCTCTTGAACTGCCGTGCTGAGTTAGCCCTTACATTGTGCGGTCTGCCTTGCTCATTCAGTGCTCTTGTGCTACACCTTTTATCCCTGCGGGGAAGGCAAAGGGCCGTCAGGTTTGTGTGATTCTGTCCAATTGCCTGACTTTGCCTGACCCTTGTATTTGGGAAAAAGGTGTTGAAGGAAGGGGGATATCGTATCTCACTTGTTGGTGTCTCACTGCAGGTGATCATTCCTCACTGGTCCACCCCCAGGAACTGGATCCACTGGCCACCTGGATAACAGATCCCCGGGGACTAGCTAGCGAGACACCTTCAGGTTTCTCACATACCCTTCCTTCATGCGATGTAGCCACATTTGTTTCACAGGGGAACCGGGAAAGAAAATCTACTTTTCCCTGATCTTTTCTTTTTCGGTGTTCCACTGTGAAACAATAGGGTTATAGGTCTAGAAACCATTGCATGACCCTAGGGTTGGAGTCTTTGCGTTGACTAATCCAAACTAGGGGTGAGTGGTCTGTAACCATTGTGAACATTCGTCCTAATAGATACTACCTAAGATGGATAATGGCCCACTTGATGGCCAGGGCCTCCAGTTCAAACACAGAGTCATTTGTTTCACGTGGGAACAGCTTGCGGCTGGTGAGTAATATGGGATGTTCTAATCCATCGCAAACCTGGGATAGGACGTCTCCTAAGCCTGTAAGAGAGGCACCTGTCTGTAGGATAAATTCCTTAGAGAAGTCGACTACCGTTAGGATTGGGTTCTGACACAGCGTTTGCATCAAGGTGTTATAACATATCTCATTCTCGTCATTACAATGAAGTTTCTGGGGTTTCGGCATTCTTAAGTTTATCTGTCAACTGGGCTGTTTTATCTGAAAAGTTGGGGATAAACCTTCGGTAGTATCCTATTAACCTGACAAAAGCTCTAAGATCTCTTTTGGTCTTTGGAGTTGGTGTTTGAAGACAGATTTTACCTTTTCATGTTGTGGTTATACACTCCCATTTCCTATAAAGAAGGCAAGATATTTTACGGCTGATTGTGCCAATCTGTACTTAGTTGGATTAGCAGTTAGGCCAGCGTTTCTAAGGACTTTCATGATGGTATGAAGATAGAAGACATGGTCCTCCCAAGTTTTACTTTAAATGACCACATCGTCAATATAAGCTCCACAGAAATCAGAATAGGGTTGTAGGATTTTATCCATGAGGTGCTGTAAAGTGGCTGGCGCACCGTATAGACCGAAAGGTAAGACTTGAAATTGGAATAGTCCTAACAGTGCTGAAAACGCAGTCTTTTCCTTATCTGGTCCATATGCGGGAACTTGTTAGCACCCTTTGGTTAAATCTAGGGTGGATAGAAAGGTGGTTGCTCCGAGTTTATCAATTAGATTGTCGATGCATGGCATGGGATAGGCATCTGAGTCTGATATGGCATTAACTTGACGGAAGTCAATACAGAATCTCCAGGAAAGGTCAGGTGTAGTGACCAGCACGATAAGAGATGACCATGGACCTGAGGATGGCTCAATAATGTTGGCTTTCAACATTTTGTTGACTTCCTCGATCACTATCTGCTTACGGGCGTCTGGTTGTCGATAACGTTTTAAGTGTACCACTTTACCTTTAGGTGTTCTGATATAGTTGTATCTACCTTTTACTCTTCCTGGTTTTTCCAAAAATACATCAGGAAATTAAATGATTACATCCTTTAGGTCTTGTTGATGTTGAGTAGATAGCTCTGAAGTAATTAAATCAAAGTTATCTGTGTCTTCGGGAATCAGAAAGGTTAATACTTTGTCATGGGTGGCTGATGGGTTCTCCTTCCACTCTTTCAAGAGATTTACGTGATATAATTGGATTTTCTGATTTCTATCTGGTTGGGCTACTGCATACGTACAGGTTCCAGTTCTTTCTACCATTTCATAAGGTCTGTGCCGTTTAGAGGCCAGTTTGTTCTCTGAAGTTGGTAAGAAGACCAGTACTTTTTGTCCCATGCAGAATTATCTTAAATTCACTTACTTGTCATAAGTGACCTTGTGTTGGCTTTGAACTTTTTCCATATGAGTACAAACTAAACCTCGGACCAACTTCATATGTTCTCGCATTCGGGTGGAGGCTTGCGAGATGGGAATAGGGGCCTCCTCTCATTCATCCCAGGTTTCCCGTAGCATGTCCAGGATATCTCTCCACTCTCTTCCATAAAGCAATTAAGAGGGAGAGAAACCTGTGGAAGCTTTGTTTTTTTTTCTCACTGTGAATACTGCTCATGGGATCATTCGGCCCCAGTCTTTCCCGTCCTTGTCTACCAGTTTTCGGAGAATTAATTTTAAGGTTTTATTGAATCTTTCTTCCAAGTCATCGGTTTGAGGACGGTTTACAGAAGTTCGCAAGGCGGTTATGTGGAGTAGATCTTGGACTTCGGCCATTAGCTTACTCATAACATTTAATCCTGGTCCATTAGTATTTCCTTGGGGAAAACGACCCTGGAGAAATAAGGTAGAAGATGTTTAAGGATCTGCTGGGTGGTATTATTTTGCATTGGGAATGCCTCGGAATATCGGGTTGCATAATCCACGATCACAAGGACATATTTATTTCCCAATCTAGAAGTTTCAAGTGGTCCAATTATGTCCATACCAATTCTCAAACAGGGAATTTCTATAATCGGCAAGGGATTCAGAGGGGCTGGTGATGGGATGTACGTACTGTTCTTTGGACATATTTCGCATGTCTGTATGAACGTTTTTACATCGGCATGGATACCGGCCAGTAAAATGTTCCCCCAATATGCACCTGGGTCTTAGATTGTCCTACATCTCCCCTGGTTAGGTGGGAATGCACGATTTCCAGTACAACCTTTTGATGGCTATTGTGTTTTTACCATATCCTCTGGGGAGGATTCTTTTCGGTAAAGCAATCCTTATTTTCGAAAGAAATCTGAATAGATGGTGAGCTCCTCTCCCTTCCTTTCCTCGATGTAAATGGATGTATCCATTTCCCAAAGCCTAAGTTGCCTCTTTCTGTTTTATCTGGTTCACTTTCTTTAAACTGAGGAAATAGATATCTCTCCAAAGTCCCCTGGGCAATTTGATCTCCCCGACGTACCTCGAAAGGGATCTTGCCATCGTTTGTAAGAGAACCTTCACATCTTCCATAAAGTTTGGATCAATAACGCCTACTAAGACGTCTATCCCCAACTTCCATGCTAGGCCAGATTTCGGGGCTAATCAAATGTAACACCCCGGAGGGGGTATCAAAACGAAGTCTGTAGGAATCATTCCTCTTTTCCCAGGGGGAGCGGTAGCTTCCCTACTGCTACAGATATCAAATCCTATTGATTCCCTGGTGGCAATCAAAGAGCTAGAGGCTCTCTGATTACGTTTTTGAAATTGTAGGGTTCCCCAATTAGTTTCAATTGAGTCACATCACACTCCTGACACCATATGTAAGGAACCCATGGTGGCAACAGTAAAGACAGACACAAGTTATTATAGTTCAAGGGTGTTTATTAAACTGTAAATGCAGCGTGGGAAAATGCCTATACTAAACCTAAATCTAAAATGGGAGCAAGCGTCAACCATCAAATGAAAATAAGGCAGTCCTAATGTTGTTGTGTCAAAATTAAAGGGCCTATACTAAGAAAAACCTATTGCCAATCCTTACTCTAAATACCAAAGAATTGTGGGATAGGGTTTCCAATAAAGAGAGAAGTGTTCACAAATAATACTTAAGGATGTGATTGCTAGGGTTATCCCTTCCCCACGTTTTGAGCACGGGAGAAGGTGGATTTTCTGAGCACAGCACACACTCAAGCTTTCTCAGCATGAGCCAACAGTTCCATATGAGCGATCAGGTTCTTCAACGGTTAAGCCTCTTTTCAATAAAAGTTTCTTTACTTCGAGGCTTGATATTCTCAACAAAAAAACACACAGTTCTGTTCTACGAATGCTTTGGGTGATGGCTTCACCCCTGGGTCCCCCTCTTCTGGGTGCAGACCCCTCACAAGTTGACTTCAATAAACCAACTATCCTTTCTCAATGAACTTCGGGTGATGACTTTTCACCCCTGGATCTCCCTCTGCCGGGCACGGATCCTAATTGACAAGGGGGACACTTCCCTTCCCCTTGTCTTGCAGTACTTCTTGATTCACAAATCTTAATGTCTTTTCAAACAATTCAGTGTGGGCCTCCTCCGATTGGGTTTACTCTTTCCAACCTTTGCTACACACTGACCATGTGTTCACCTCACAAAGCAGGATTAATTTCCCTTTCGCTTCCCAATCATCTGTCTGTCAAAGACTTTCAATGGTACAGAGGATTTTGCAAGACCCCTATATGACAACTTTGACCCTCTTCTCGCATTCTTCCAAGGCCTTCAGGTTATTGTAGTTTCAACAACCAGGTAATCGCCAGCGCTTCCTAAGTAAGCACCTACGTGGTGCCGGACTCCTCTGCAGCTGGTTTTCCCCCTTCAAATACTAACAGTTCTTTGTTGGTTCAAAGTTCAATTAGCCATTTGCTATTTTTCGTTCAACACAGTTTCTTATCTACACTCCTCTCGATTCACCGGCTGTGATGAACCGCTTTGCTTTCTTTATCCTTCGAGTCAAGGTTGGTACCACGGACACCAGCGTCTCTCCCCAGCTTGCTTATCAGTGGAGGAGGGTCTTGCGTACCGCTGACATCTGCTGCAACACGCGCTGGCTATTGTTCGCAGATTTATTATTCCTTCAGCAGAGGTTCCACGGGCCTCATTCGGAAAGGGCAAGGTCGATTCTCTCCTTGTCACCCTCTCGGTTTGCGCCGTCTTTCTCCTCCTCTTGAACTGCCGTGCTGAGTTAGCCCTTACATTGTGCGGTCTGCCTTGCTCCTCTTGTGCTCCACCTTTTATTGCTGTGGGGAAGGGAAAGGGCCGTTAGGTGTGTGTGATTCTGGTCAATTGCCTGACTTTGCCTGACCCTTGTATTGGGACATGTCAGTAAAATGGCTCTGGTGTTAGTCCGTTGACTTTCGTGTTGTGCGAAAGTGTTCATGTGGGAAAAAGTGGGGGCAGTGTTTTAGAATGTCCTATGTGGTAGGATGGGGAAAAGGTGCTGAGAGAAGGGGGATACCGCATCTCACCCATTAGTGTCCCACTCCCACTCCCCACGCACCCCCCATCCATTTGATCCTCCCTCACTGGTCCACCCCCAGGAACTGGATCCAATAGCGAGGGCCGTGTCCGGGCCACCTGGATGACAGATCCCCAGGGACTAACCAGGGAGACACCGTTAGGTTTCTCACAACATGAAGTTAAACCTCTCCACTGCGTCATTGGCTTGTGGGTGGTACATCAACACTGTGGGTTGTTTGATCCCCATGCTCTGCAAAATCATATTCATGTCTTTAAAAAAATTACTTGCACCCCATTTTCTCTTGTGATATGATATGATATGGCATTTATAACGTACCTATACACAAGTATTTCAAGGCGTGGCGAGGCAAGAGATGGGAAACAGAGGGAAGAAAAAGACAACAATCCTACAAGGCCAGGCGACATTGAGATCGTGCAAGTGCAGGGGAGGGGAGAAGGGGAAAAGTGTGGGGGGAATGGGAGGAGGCAGTGCAGTACATAGGATAACAGTAAAACAAATAAAGACAATATACAAAAAGTGTGGCCAGCTGGTGGCAAGTGCAAAGGTAAGTGCAGACATCAGGTGTCAAGTGCTAGTAAGGCCTGTAGGGATACAGGAACAGTCCCCGAGTGCAAGAGTTGCCAGGGGGGCAGTGCAGGTGTGCAACTGGCGCTGAGGGGACCTGGGACCGAGATCAGAGGGTAGCTAGGTAACCAGTGCAGTTTCAGATTCAGCCAGGAGATCAGCAGGGGAGCGGAGAAGAGAAAGCAGAAGCAAAGAGGAAGGTCTTGAGGTGCTTCCAGAACCTGAGATGGTTCTCCTCAAGTTTCAGAGAGGCAGGGAGGCTGTTCCAGAGGGAGGCCCCAGTAGGAGAAAGAGATCTACCACCAACTTGCTGCTTGGAGAAGCGACTAACCCTGAGGGATTTGTAGGCGGATGAGCGAAGAGCTCGAGAAGGAAGATATTTAGGAGGAGAGAGTTGAAGGTATTGAGGTCCCAGGCCCCAGAAGGCCTTGTGGACAATGCATAGGGTTTTGAACTTAATCCTCACCGCCACTGGGAGCCAGTGCAGCGATTTCAGTTCTTGAGAGATATGATCCCTGGGCTTGAGGCCAAGGATAAGTCTTGCAGTCCTGTTTTGGATGAGTTGCAGAGGGCAGAGAGTAGAAGCAGGAACATGTAGAAAGAGGCTGTTGCAGTAGTACACCCTAGAGAGAACCAGAGCTCTGGAGACAGTGAGCTTCTGGTGGAAGGAGAGGAAAGGAAGAATACCTCTGAGGAGGTGCAGCTGGTAGTGGGACCTCTTAGAGATGTCAGAGATGTGAGGCGAGAAGGAGAGTGTGGAGTCCAAGATGACCCCAAGGTTTTTAGCCTCACAGGTGGGAGCAGGGAGAGGGCCAAGAGAGGCCGGCCAGAGAATGACAGGAAAGGAGGGGGCAGGTGTGCCGATGAGGAGAATCTCGGTTTTACTGGCATTAAGGGAGAGATCATTGGCGGCACACCACTCCTGGATGGCGGACAGACAGTCAGAGATGAGAGAAGGAGAAGAGGTGGCAGAAGGGAGCCTGAGAATGAGTTGCGTATCATCCGCATAGCACTGAAAGCTGGGGCAGAGAGCAGCAATGCAGTGGGCAAGAAGTGCCAGGCATTGGTTTAACAGCCAGGAAGAGAGGTTAGACCCCTGGGGGACACCACAGGTAGAGATAGAGGAGAGGAAGGCCCCAAGTTGGACCTCAGAGCGTCGAATGGAGAGGAAGGAGGTCAGCCAAGCCAGGGCCTGATCCGTGATACCCAAGTTATCACAGAGACGGTTGAGCAGGATGGCATGGTTGACCGTGTCAAAGGCAGAAGAGAGATCAAGTAAGATGAGGACACAGGGGGTGTTGGAATCGAGGTTGGAGAGCAGGTCTTCAGAGATGTTCAGGAGAGCAGTTTCCATGCTTCTAGCAGCTCTGAAGCCAGACTGATGCTCATGGAGACAACCAACAGTTTCAGAGTGAAGATTAAGCTGGAGATGGCTAGCTTTTCCAGGGGTTTGACCAGGAAAGGAGTGATGGAGATTGGATGATTGTTAGCCAGGAAGTTATGGTCTTTACAGGCTTTGCTTCTCTCCTCAAATACACTTCTGCTAGATATTTTATCCACAAAAGGCATTCCTGGTCATTTAAAAAAGTAATCAAAATGCACAAGCTAACACATCTTATTCATCACTAAACTGGGGTATCGACTTGCTAAATTCAAGGTAACTATTTATCACTGGCCTTGCAGAATACTTCAGAGGTCATCAAACTTTGCTCTTTGGATTTTCTGGACTACAACTTCCATTGGCCATAGGAAGCATAGTCAATGGTGAGAGATGATTGTGAGTCGTAGTTCAAAATGTCTAAAGAACCACAGGTTGTAGAGCCTTGGTTTTGGCGAGCTAATGGTTCAACATGCGTCCTGATTTGTGATTATTGTCCATGTACAGCACACAATCACTGATATAACTTTCAATTTACTGGCCTAAAGCAGCCTACCGAAATGCATCTCTAATGGTCTGTTATGTAATGGTGATACACAAGTACCCAGGTTGGGCATTGTCCATTAACTGCCATCTCAGTTTAGTTGGGACTGGATCCCGTATCTCATGCAATTTCTTAGCTACCAGCTGATAGTATTTTCTGAGGTCACTAACATCTCTTGTTCTAGACCAACAGGCTTGATGCACTGTCTTGCTTAGAACACGATCATATGTGCAAATTAAATAACAAACATCCTTAGGTACTCCAGAACTATGAGTAGGAATAACCGCTGCACTAGGCTCCAAAATGTGTATTTTTATTTCAATCTTAATTCAGTGAGTAGGGTTATAAGGATAGCTTCAAGGAACATTTTTAGTGGTAGGAAAAACAAATGCATAAAATACTGGCGACATAAGCCTTATGGTGCACGCGCATTGTGTTTCACCCTCCTGGGGGGTTTTCAAGGCACAATCACTTGTTGCATCTTTTTACATCAATGACCCAGCTAATTTAACAATATAGCAAAAAATGATTTTTTTGTTAACCATTTCCACTAAATATCCATTGGTTGTGCTGTGGAGAATAAAGTGGGAGGCAGAAAGGGTGGAGAAAAAGCCAAAGAATGAATATTAGAAATTGACCACAATGTATAGTTTAGCTTTTCACACATCTCTCCAGTCTTACCAATCTTATAACTCGTATTATGTGTGATCCTCACAATAATTTCTTAATCCATTGTTGCATTCTTAGATATTACACATTTTCCTATTTCTGCAAGATCAACCAGAAAACAAAAAACAAAGAACAAAAGGATATATAATATAATCTCTTGAAGTGACACCCAAAACTCATGCTATATCGTTATTCATTCTGTTTTATAAATGTACGGATTTGTTTGAATACCTGAGTTATCTTGAGATCAAGCACACTTGAGGAATAGATGTACTTCTTGAGCTGATAGCTTCTACTGAATGTCACTTACAATCGCCATGGTGTCTCAACCCTACAAACAAATCAAAGAGCCGTGTATACTAATAGTCTAAAAACATAACACAATTGTACCAAATTATTCTGAATTACAATTATGCTGTTAACTGCCACTCATATCTTATACCAACTGTGAGAAACCTGAGGTTATCCTCACTCCTAAACCCCCTGAATTCTCTTCTCAGATGGCCAGTGAACGGCCATTGTATTTTGGATCCTGACCCTGGGGGTGGAGAAGTGAGGAAGGATCACCTGTGTGGAGAGTCCTTGAGGATTAGGAGTGTGGTGCCCTCTGGTGAGACATGGTAGCTCCCCATTCCTATTGACGACCAACCTAACCCTCCCCAAACCTTTATGGACTATTATAAGCCAGCTCTCCTCATTTTCCCACTTGTAACCCTTGACAGCACTGGAATGAAAAAGAAGCAACTAAGAGTAATGAAGACTACACACTTTCACCACTCTGGTACTGGGATGAGGAAGATGCCTGCTAAGAGCTGTGAGGGACAGGCATGTCCCTTTCATTGTGGTCAGGCAGGGCTAATCAAACATCCACACCTGCAGCCTGTCAAGGGGCTGCAGGTATGTAAAAGGAGACCATTCCAGCAGGGAAGAGAGGAACAGGGAGAACAGCAGGAGACCCTTGTGAGGAGGCAGCCGTGGTGGGACCGGAGGATGAGCCAGAACACCGGCAGCTATCCCAGAGGACTTGTGATACCCAATGTGGGTGGGCTGTGTACCTCCCACAAGCCTGGGAGCCTCTGTGCCCAGCAAAAGCTGCTGAGGAGCCGAGAGGACACCATCCGTATCCAAGAAGAAACCTTGGCGGTGCCGGAGTGTGGAAGGAAGCGCACAGCAAGCGAGAGGGCCTCGCACCAGTGGATTTCCCAGCTTCGAAAGCTGAGAGAAAGTCACGGGAACAACTGGCAAAAAACACAGAAGGCTGGTGAGTGTCAGAAGGACGCTCAAGCACCAGGGCGCTTCTATAGGACCGCGAGAGAGTAACGGTCTGTGAAAGAAAGCCAATAAATATATATTGAAACCAACAAATGCATTTTGAATACCGAACTAAATGGACATTTAACATTGAAGCAAACACATGTAGACTGAATGCCGAACTAAATGGAACATTTTAAATTGAGGCAAACAAATGCATATTGAATACCAAAATAAATGGAAACTTAACATTGAAGCAAATTAGTTCATACTGAATCTAATAAGGCAACATAAGTGCCTATTGAACACCAAACTGAAAGCTAACAATGTTTGTTGCACAACAATTTAACTCAAACCTTGAAGTCAAGTACATTGAAGGCTGAAGGAAGCCAAACAGTGAACTATTATGAGTGAATGCAGTGTGGCAAGGCCACGGTTTGGCAAGAGGTGTGTGACACGTGGTGGCAGAGCCATGAGGCTATCAAGGAGAAGCCAGAGGAGCAGAAAATTACACACTAAGCCAAGAGGCCAACAAAAAGTAGCTAAGTAAGGGTGACTTGGTGCACAGGAGCAAGTGCCAAGTTCCCAGTGTGGGCTGAGGAGTCCAGGGATCCTGGTTTTGCGACCTGTGATGGGTGGACTGTGTGGTCTAACAACTGTGCCTAGACCAGAGAGCCCTAAATGGTGAATGATAAGGACACCATGAAACAGCCCAATGAAAACACTGCAAAGGAACTGGCGAGGTAAGCCAGAAAGAGGGTCAGGTTGACCTGGTGTTTTGTTAAGACTTTTGAAAAGAATGAAGCAAGTGTAAATATTGACATTGAAGTCTTGGGGACAGGAGCACTGAGACTTAAAGGACTGCACTTGGTGGCTTGGGAACTGAGTCTCAAGCCCTTTTGTTTTTGGATTGTGTTACGTGAACCTGGGGAAGGGAACCCCAAGGATTGGTTCTGAACTGTATCACCTTGAACTGGAGAAGGTAAACTTTGAGACTTTTTCATGGAACTTTCTTATGATTGGGGAAGGGGAGCTGAAAGAAAGCTAACTGGAATGCTACGACGAGGTCGATAGTGGGTTACTTGGTTACATGGGCCCAAGGGGGAGGGGAGTGAAGGGGGTAATGGGGGAGGGGGCATGGGAGTAAAGGGAGGAGGGCAAGCGCTGGGATGACCTGCGCCTACGCGTCAGGAGCATTCTTGCAGCCAATTGGAGCCAGGGCATAAGAACAGGTGGCAGAGGAGGCTCACCGATCAAGATGACTCACTGGGAGGAGACATGTGACAGCACAATTGGCATGGGGACAATTGAGGGAGTGGGGGAGATGGAGCGTGGAGCGCCGTCATCGGCTGATGGAGGTGAGTGTCCACACAAACCACTGTAATGCAAAGCATGAAGATGTCCCCCAAATGTGACATTGAAATGAGCCAATGCATAGGCCATCACACATACATGTACACAGCCCAGCCTATAGGCTGTCCACAGCACCATCACATCCACATGCATGCAGCACCTCATACATGTGTCACCCAGACGTATGCCTCAATGACCCACCCATATGGCAAGCAACATGTATGTCACAACTCCAAGTCCAAATAGCCTCAAATGTAGAGAACTGCAAAAATACAAATATATGCATGATGCACGTAGAACCATCACTGATGCTGTCCCTCTCTTGGTCCCCCACAGGCTCACAATCTGACAGCGAGGACCAGGAATCTGCGGCGCAGACCACAACAGCCATGAAGAAGGCCGGGGGCACAGAAGGAGGCAACAGGCCTACCACATCAAGGGGCACAGGCAAACCTGGACTGCCACAGAAGCCCAAAGCATCTCAGGATGCAACGGCACCGAGGCGTGAAAGGGGCACTGACACCGCGATAGCACCCACACCAGCTGCTAACACCGTACAGGAGCCAGTGGCTGATGGCTCACTGTCGGCTGCCAACAGTTCTGTTGGAGAAGCAGCTGCCACGGCACCCTTGTCAGATGAAGAGGGACACTGCCAAACACCCGGAAGACATGGCACACCCAGCCCGCAGCTGTCACACCATCTCGCCCCACACCCCACATCCAATGCCAGCAGCCATGAGCTGTCTGGAGGTGAGTCATTGCCAGGGAGATGGAGCCCCACGGAGAGCACACATGATGGGGGACCCATGCCGCACGCTGCATCAACATCCACCGGTGTCAGGGACAGAGACCAGGGAATCGGCCGCATCCAACAGCGCCAGGAGGAGCTCACAGCAGAGGGTGTGTGGGGGAGTTGTGGGGGGAGCGAAGGGGGGAAGGGTGTCTGGGGTGGAGGGTTTATGCACTTTCTATACACTTTATGGTTAATAAACCCGTTGTGTCAACAAAAATCACATGACTGGACATTGGTTATTGTGTATGTGTGCTTTATTGGTGAACAGGGCACAGTGTCCATGTCTCCCCCACACCCAGTGCCCTGAGTCCCACCACCATGGCACCCTCCGCATCCATGTGTATTAGAAATATTCGTCTATCACATTCTGGCACACAGCACGTCCCTCCTGTGCATCGCCACCTGCCTGACGTGCAACCCCATCTTCTTCCTCCTCCTCCTCAGCCTCACCTGGCGGTTGCAGTTCAATGTCAGGGGGCAGTGGCACGTTCCGTCGGATGCACATGCTGTGCAGCATGACACATGCCATGATGATCTTGGCCACCTTCTCATGCCCGTACAGGAGTGCCCCACCCGACCTGCTGAGGCAGCAAAACCATGCCTTCAACAGGCCAAAGGTCTGCTCGATCACCACACGGGTACGGGTATGCGCACAATTGTAGTCCTTTTCGTGCCTGTTCTGCGGGTTCCGGACAGGGGTAAGGAGCCACCTCTTCAAGGGATAGCCAGCATGACCTGCATGGGTGCAACATTGGGTACGTCTAAGTGATTTCATGAAATGGAACCTGTACGTATCACTCACAAGCCTGCAGTTATTTGTTGCTCACATCCACATATCCCTGCATGAATTCAGATGTTCAAAGTAACCCCAATGTGTGAAGTCACATGGTCAGACCACAAAAGTGATGGGTGGAAGGTTTCGAATGAATCTAAACCACTGGCAATTGCTCTGGGCAACCTTCCACACCACCGTTTTTTAGCCCGTCTGGGCCATTGCAAAAGGGGACCAGCCGTGTGCAAATCAGTCAGCAGCTGCTGCCACCGAAGGTAGCAGCCCAGCCCGAACTGCTAGGCCAGGTCCCCTGTGCACAGAAAACCAAGCAACCCCAGACATGTTTCGGCCTTGTTGAACCTCCTCAGTGAGGTTCAGCCTGGTTCCCTGTGGCACAGCGAGCAAGGGACCCACGTCTGGGCATACCCTCTCTCACAAGGAGAAACAAACAGACCACAAAAGTGATGGGTTGAAGGTTTCAAATGAATCTAAACCACTGGCAATTGCTCTGGGCAACCTTCCACACCACCGTTTTTTAGCCCGTCTGCGCCATTGCAAAAGGGGACCAGCCGTGTGCAAATCAGTCAGCAGCTGCTGCCACCGAAGGTAGCAGCCCAGCCCGAACTGCTAGGCCAGGTCCCCTCTGCACAGAAAACCAAGCAACCCCAGACATGTTTCGGCCTTGTTGGACCTCCTCAGTGAGGTGCAGCCTGGTTCCCTGTGGCGCAGCGAGCAAGGTACCCACGTCTGGGCATACCCTCTCTCACAGGTCCACAGGTGTTGGTTGCATCGTCTAGTTGATGCAGGGTGTCCTAATCCTTGCTAGTGTTCATGCACTGTGGTTGCCTACGGCAGTGTTGCCATGATCTATTTGATGTGTAGTTAATCGTATGCATTGATCCTGTCACCGTTGCCACCAGACACTTAATGATCTGCCATTCCACAATTGATGTTCTCATGCTGGCATGCTGCACTTCTGTGGTGGTGTGCCAGTGACAATCTGTGTATTGCCTTCGTGGGATTCCTTTGTGTGCACTCATGGAAGCATGTCCGGTGTGATGCTGTGCAGCGGTCATTTGCATTGGGCATACTGACAGCATGTTGCTGCATTGTGTTGCAGAGGGTACGGTCTGATGATGTGCAGTGTACATGTTGATGGATATGGTATGGTTGCAGTACTGTCATGTTGTCATTGTTGTGCAGCTTACGTCTTGCATATTGGTTTCAGGTGTCAAGTTCAGTCTGGGATGCTTTGGAGCACAGTGTGTTGCAGTATGGGCATTGTCCAGTCACTCAACTAATACCACCCAGGTAAAGTATGCATCTCCCCACCCCTCAAACTCACCCAGGTGAAGTATGCATCCCCCCCCCCCCCAAAACTCACCCAGGTGAAGTATGCATCTGCCCCCCCCAAACTCACCCAGGTGAAGTATGCATCTCCCCCCCCAATCTCACCCAGGTGAAGTATGCATCTCTCCCTCCTCCCCCAATCTCACCCAGGTGAGGTATGCATCTCCCCCCCAAACTCACCCAGGTGAGGTATGCATCTCCACCCCCCATCACACTGCCATGTGCTTGCCATGCAACTCGCCAAGTAGCCAGGCACGTCGCCCCGGCATGTCACTCCATGTAGCGTGGTATCTTGGAGTTCCGCAGGACCATTGAATCATGGGTTGATCCGGGAAATCGGGCACAACAATGTGTGATGATCTCGGTTGAGTCACATACCATTTGCACGTTGATGGAGTGGTATAGTTTACGGTTGCGGTACACTACCTCCATGGCATGTGGGACCACCAATTCCACATGGGTGCAGTCGAGGGCACCAATGCAATTTGGCATGCCTGCCAGTGCATGGAAGCCAGTTTTGGCGTTGGAGATCTCCTGGGCAGTCTGTGGTAGGGATATGTGGTCGCTTGTGTGCTTCAGGAGGGCATCGAGCACTTGGTTCAGCGTGCATGAAAATAATGGTTGTGATATGCCATGCATCTGCCCCACTGTGTGCTGGTAGGTGCCTGTGGCCAGGAAGTGGAGCACAGACACCACCTTCAGTAGAGGGGGGATGGCAGTACGGATGTCAATGAGGCTGGCGATGTCGTTGTGTATCATATCCATGATGGTGGGGATGGTGTCCAGTCCAGACGGTACAGGGTGTGGATCTGTTCAGGGGTGAGGTTGAATGGACTGGCTCTGATGCGACGGATTGGGGGCTGCCTGCGTGGTACGACTGGCTGCACTGGTGGGGCATGCTGGGCCTGTCTCACCCTCCTTCTCCTCCTTCTCCTCCTGTGTCTCCTCTGTGGTGCCTGCTGTTGTTGTTGTTGTTGTTGCTGTTGCTGGTGTAGCAATGCAAGCATGTCCTCCAGCCCGAGTATTGCTACTAGTAGTGGAATCATTTTGGTGTGGGAAGGGGTGTTGTGTGCTTCTTTTGTGCTGGCCCAGACTCCATTGCCTCCACCTGTGCTGATTGTGTGCACCTGTGGCATTTGGGAACACTGCACATAGCAGTTTACGGGTGGTTCACGATGCCAGTATTGCCGGCATGCCGGTATCCCCTATTAGCGCCTTCATGATGCCGGTATTTGCATGTCCGCCTGACTTGTGATGTCCTCCCATTAGCAGCATACCAGTATTGCCGGCCTGAAGGCCTGCGTGCCCGCGCCCTTGCCGCTATTAGAGGCACTGTTATTAGCGGTGCCTCTAATACCGGGTTCTTAGGTCGGAATATCCCGGAGTGGTATGCAATGCCGGTAATCCTTTACCGGAATCGTTTTTCCCTTACCTCCAACCTCGTAATGACCCCCCAAGAGTCTTAGTCACTGGGGGCTCTCTTGGGCTCTACAGTCTTCCTGTAGGAAGGCCAGGATCTCCCTCCAGTCTCTGGCGAATCGTGCCTTTATTCCCTCATTGATTTCCTTGAGGAGGCCTCCCTCACCTGCCGCCTAGTCTTCTCCACCTCCTCTTTTAGTTGGGTATCCAGAAGCTTCGACTGCCTTTCCCTCTGCGCCTTTGTGGCTATGCATTCCCTCCTTATTGTGGCTTTGAATGCATCCCATCTGATGCTTTCGCCCGTGTCAGCCACATTGTTTAACTCAAAGTAGTCCCTGATGTTCCCCTCCTACTCCTCTCTAATGACTTGATCTCGCAGCAGCTCCCTTTGAATCTTCCAACCCCAGATTCCTGCTCTGCGCCCAGTAGGCGCAACTTCATCCTTATCACCTCATGGTCAGCTATTACAAGGGGCCCCACCTCAATATGCACGACTGCTCCCAACAAATGTGCTGACTCACATATATAGTCAATGCCGGATTGTATGCCATGGATGCTGGACAGAAATGTTTAACCCTCTCTGTTCCCACTTACTCACCTCCAGAAGTCCCACAGCGCCAGGGATTCAAATCTATCATTCAGCGGGGTTGAGCACCCCCCTGACCCCCCTATGTGAGCTCCCTCCCGAGGTCCTATCCAAGTTCCAGTTCCAGGTGTGAGAAACCTGAAGGTGTCTCACCCGCTAGTCCCCGGGGATAAGGCATCCAGGTGGCCAGGACACAGCCATCGCCACTGGATCCAGTTCCTGTCATGGTCATGAAGTCAGGGGCACAGGCATGCAGGGGTTGCATGCACAGGAAACCTGGGTGGACACTGTCCTGGAGCCTTTGGTGCCAGGCTCATGAACAAAAGTAAACAAGAACATCCATTTAACACCAAAAAGCTTTTATTATGGACATAACACTTCAGATGCATTAACCTTGAACATTCCATCCATAAAGCAGGATGCATTAACCTTGAACATTCCATCCATTAAGCAGCCCCAAGTGTATTCTTGGGTGTGGCTGCTAATGGATTGCCTTTGCACGTGCTCACTCTCTAGGAGAGGCAAGGTGTGGCTGGTAAACCGGCCCTAATGGGCGTGCCCATGATCTCAGCTATATAAGCTGACCCGATCCTCAAGACAGACGCTTTGCGTTATTCTGCACATGCAAGCAGCGTAACGCTCAGGGTCGCCTGAGGACAGACATACCTTTGAAGATCCTGCTTCCTGGACATCCTGCTTCCTGCCAGCATACTTACCAACTGGGGGAAGCTGTTCTTACCTGTACATCTCTTTGGCGAACCAAGTATTCATCTTTACACTTTCTGGAACCCCGAAATCTTCATCTTGGCACCGCAGCACGACACGCTCCATCGTCGACAGCAGCGCCTGCAAGGAAAAACATAAGACAAGGTTAGACATCGAAACAACAGTCAGTTTAAGGTTGCGCTTTGCCATACTTCGCACATTTCCTTAAACCATCACTTACTTGCTGTTGAACATTGCGGTAGCATCCATCTTCCATCCGGCCGCGTCTCGCGTCTCACAGCTGCATTGAGGCCGCATTTCCATCTAAGGGAAGAAAACAGAAGAGAGACATTATTGCGGGCATAAATAGGAGCAACATAGAAATACCTTAAGCAGAACGAACAGCATCACAAGAGCTCAAGAAAGACTTACCTATCATAAGGAGAAGCATAGTCGCAGCTGGACTGGACATATCCTTATCAGGGATCAGTGAAAGAACTAGATCCCATTCGACGCGCCCCTGCCAGAAGTAGCAGGACGAAGAACTTATCTTCCATAATTCACAGGTGAGCTTTATGGGCCGGCGTATGCTCACAGAAACCGTACTTTGGGGTGAAGAGTTCAAGAGGTACAACAATCACAGATTGGCACACTCACACACTCTTATCTCCACGCAGGAGCTGTATCACCACGTACCACTGCTCACAGCTTTTTTACTGAGGGAGAGGCCTGAAGGGGGTGATTCAAGTTCAGGGAGGGCTGCAACCATGCCCCAACACCTCCGATGGACCAGGTGAGCGTAACAGTTCCCGGGGGTGGAGCAGTGCAGGAGAATCACCTGGATGAGGGGTCCTCAGGGAGTGAAAGTGGGACACCGACGAGTGAGAAGCGGTATGCCCTTCCCCATAAAACCTTTCCCCCCATCCTACCCTGTAGGATATTCAGAGGTACTACTGCTCCCCCTTTTCCAACACGAACACTTTCCTACACCGTGACAGACAACGGACTAACACCTGAGCCGTTTACCTGAAATATCCCAACACAAGGGTCAGGCAGAGTCAGGCAATTGACAAAAACTACGCACACCTGACAGCCCTTTCCCTTCCCCACAGGGATAAAAGGCAGAGCACTAAAACACACTTTGAGAAAGGCTGAACGCACGAGGAAGCAGCTATTCCGGACCAGCAGTTCAAACGGAGGAGAAAGGTGGAGAAACCTGGAGGGATGACAATGAGGGAATTGCCCTTGCACTTTTCAACTCAGACCTGCAAAGCCTCCGAAAGGAAAATCATAAGACCGGGACGTTCAGCTGGCGTGTGGTGTGACAGGTGTCAAAGGCACAAGGGGCCCTCACACGCTGATAGCCAAAAAGTGGACATGTGCTTGCCGCCATGGTGCCATCCTTGACTCCCTAGACAAGAAACTCCAACAGTTCAGCACAGCCGGTGAGCCGGAAAAGACAGATAGTGAAACCAAACTGTGCTGGACCCAAGGTTGCACGCGGAAACCTTGTTGAACAAAGAACTTGTGTAATTTGAGCTTTAAAGAAACCCTAGTAAAAGGTTCAGAAGTAGATTGGTCAGGCGTCGGCCATGTCCTGGCGCCTTGAAACTCTTGTGTAGGCACGTTATAAATGCCATATCATATCATATCATATCCCCGGGAACTAGTAGGTGAGACACCTTCAAGCTTCTCACATGAGAGAGACAAATGTATTTCCCCACAAGACCTTTTGCAAAATGTCTGCCCAGCGCAAGCCTGGGGTTCCCATTCTATCTCAGCTAGCATCAAAGAGGTTAAAGCAACTTCAGCTGCACCCTTTGCTTGTGAGATCTGTCAGGAGGGCATGGCATCAAGAATAGACAGACACAAGTAATCACAGTTCAAGGGTGTTTATTAAACTGTGTAATGGGTGAGATAAACGCCTAATCTAAACCTAAATCTTAAGATAGGAGCAAGCAACGACCATCAAATAATAATAAGGCAGTCCTAGTGCCGTCTTGTCAAATAAAATGGCCTATACTAAAAAATAATATTGCCTATCCTTAAAGCTAATTTCAAAAGAGTGTGGGATAATGCTCACAAGAAATTAAAGAACTGTTCACAAATGATAAGTCAGGATGGTATAGCCGGGGGTCTTCCTTCCCCACATTCTTAGCATGGGACAAGGCAGGACCTTTGAGCACAGCACACACGTGGGCCTCGTCAGCACAAGGTTACAGTTTGTTTCCATAATATCAGGGCCTTCTGTGGCCAAGTCTTTTTCATACAAAATGTCTCTTGGTTCAGAGGGCCTGATGTGTTTAAACAAACAAACAGAAGTTTCTTCAGTACATCGGATAGTTTCTCTACACCCCAGGATCCCCCTCTGCCGGGCTCCGATCCTTCTATCGGTAAACAACAAACCAAAGTTACTTTCAAGGTATCACCACATTGGGTGATTAATCTTCACCTTTGGATCTCCCTCATACGGGCTTTGATCCTTCTCTCTGTGTTAGCCTCCTTTTGTCTCATTCACTATGGCCTTTCATTCACCATATCATCACCTGGTAACATTCAAGAGTCTCATTGTCTTTTTAAACAACCATTCACTGTGGAAATCCCTGCTTGTCGACACAATGTTCATGGGTGCATTCCTATTCACCTTGATTCGCAGGTATCCCTCAGCCGGGTTCCCGTTTTTCAAATATATCACAGTTCACTTAGTTTCAACACCATGTGGGATTCACTTCCCCTGGTTTTCTCTCCGCATCCCTCCGTCGGTTTCAAATAGCCATTTTTATACAGTTCATGATTTGCTCATTCTCATAAGAAAGCAGGGATTCCCTTCCCCTAGCTATCTTTCGGCATCCCTCCATCGGGTTCACACTTGCCTTGATTCACAATGTTCACAATTTCATCAGAGAGTAGGGTTCCCTTGCCTTAGCTTTCTCTTGGCATCCCTCTAGATCGGGTTCACACTTGCCACAGTTTTCACAACTCACTTGGTGTTCAGCATGTATCAAAGACTTTCGACTGTATGCAGTATTTTACTTGACCCTCGAATGACCACTTTGACACTACTTCCTTAAGAGACCCCTTGGTCTTTGTAGTTTTGATAGAATTTTTTTTTCTCAGTTTTCTCAGTTTAATACTTTCTCTTTCTTTCAGCAATGGAATACCATATTGAGTCCTTCGAATGAGCACCCACGTGGCACCTGACCACTCTATGTCTGGTTCCAACTTCACTCACAAAATATCCCTGTCTATTATCCTCTTTCGGTATATACAATGTTGCCACTGCAATCTTGGGCTCAACACAGTCCGGTTCGCTATCACTGGTTTCCGACTGAAAGGCTGGATTGATTTTGTTGGCGTTTCCTTTTGTCGCTGGAGTCAAGGGCGGTACCACAATGAGAACCGCCTCGCCCCGCCCTGGCATCAGTGTGGGTGGGTTCCTTGTACAGCGGAACTCCAATACGCCATTCACCAGCTGTGACTCCCGGTCTTATGTTCGCTTATACAGAGGCTTTGCGGGTCTGGGTTGAAAGGGTGATGGGCAATTCCCTTCTGGCCATCCATTCAAATCGCACAGCCTTTTTCCTCCTCTTGAACTGCTAGTTCGATATGGCTGCTTCCTCGTGTATTCGTCCTTGTCTGAAGTGTGCTTTCGTGCTCCGCCTTTTATCCCTGTGGGGAAGGGAAAGGGTCGTCTGATGTGCATAGTTATGGTTAATTGCCTGACTCTGCCCTTGTGTTGCGACATGTCAGGCAAACTGCTTGGGTGTTTGTCCGTTGTCTGTCTCGTGTAGGAACGTTTTTGTGTTGGAAAAGGGGTTGGGGGTAGAACTTCAGAGTATCCAACGAGGTTGGATGGGGAAAAGGTGTTATATGAAAGGGGGTACCGCGTCTCACCCATCAGTGCCCCGCTTCCACTCCCCGAGGACCCCTCATCCAGGTGATCCTCCTGCATTGGTCCACCACCAGGATCTGGATCTAATAGCGATGGCCGTGTCCTGGCCACCTGGATAATAAATCCCTGGGGTCTAGTAAGTGTACCTTCAGGTTTCTCACACATCACAACTCTGAGGCCTTTGATGTTTGCGACTACAACAACTATGTTTATTTTTTCGAAGGAAATGGGCTCTTTCTTTGGTTTGATTTGATGTGATTATTTTTGTATTGCTCAGCGCAGCAAAAATAGTTACATCTAGGCACTTCCGAACAAAAAGCTGATGGACATAATTTCAATCAAGAAGGGGCATTTTACCAATTTTTGCTGAAATCTTAAATTTAAATTGCTCTTTGGAAGAAAAAAAAGTCAGTCATGGCTCTTGCATCAGTTAGTAAAGGGGCCTGAACAGAGAATCTTCTCCCACCAAATAGAGGAACTAAAGAGGGTAACTTTTAGAAAATGTTGCCTGGAAGAGCAAAGTTCTCTAGTAGTTGCATAAGGTACAATCTTAATGGTTAAATTGCCAAGGAGTAGGTCGTGGGGGAATTTAATAGTCACACACAACCTTAAATGCAATTCGACTATTATAGGGAATCCAATGCAGTCTTCTTTGTAGGCCTAACACATGACAGCAGAGGCAGAAAACTGGTTGGAATGCCGCGCTTTGCACCCCTTTTGCAGCTTGCATCTGTGTAATTTGGTAGGCTGGGAGCCATGAATATAGTGGATTTAGGCAATCCAATTTTGAATTCACCAGGTGCCAATTATTACCTGGTGGTCCTCTGGGAAGAACCGCAAATTGCAGGAAAGTTAATGGAGTCTGAAAAAGACCCTTTTAACAGCTGCATTGATCTGGGATTTCACACCTTTGTCATCATCCCAGATGACCCCCTCGTTTTTGACCTTTGTTGAGAAAGAGTTATTTAACTACACAAAGATTAGGCGGTACTGACAGTGTTAAGCCCACATAGCTTGTGCCGTGGAACAAGAAGGATATTCTCTGATTTGCAGGCCTTATCTTTATTCCGCTGTTGTTCATTCAGTCACTGATCTTTTGCATGTAGTTTAAAATTGTATAAACGCCTTTAGTCCAGTAACGTGCATGTCCAGCTACGTGAGTATCATCTGGGTGAGAATAAAAGGGGAACCTTTGCATATGAGATCTAAGAGTGGCCACTTGGAGATGTTAAAAACAAACAAACATAGCGGAGAACCCTGGGGTAATCCACAATCTACAGCAACTGAATTGGAGGCAAAATAATCAATTTAACTTGCTGTTCTCTTTGTACGAGAAAGGAGTGGAACCATTTCAGGCTTGAATGGCAGACCCCAGCAATGGTGGACAGGTGGGTCAGGGAAAGGTTATGATCAGCGTTATCTAAGGTTTCCAGTTGTACTCAACTTTTTTGAGTAACTTGTGTGGTGGTTCCACCAAGAATGCAAAGTTGGACTGAGTTGAGAGTCATTGCAGGCATCAGTGATTTTTGCTCTCTACTGCAAAGAGGAGTCAGGACATAAAAACCTACAGGGACAGCGGAGCGGGGTTGGACTGAGTTGAGAGCAGTCACTGTAGTCCGTGTAGCCAATACGAGCCGCAAGCTAGTGTGGGCCAACGGTCCCATATTTTGTGGGCCTTACCGGCATTGATGGGGTTTGTCCCATGATTTGCAGGCATCCTCTGTCCCGACTTAGCCTCCACCCCGGCCTGATTAAAGCTTTTTCTGCCCTGAGCTCACACTTCTGTGTGATGGTTGAAGCTCAGGGCAGAAGAACAGCTCTCCCAGGGCACGCAGCATTTTAACACGTTGCTCTGTGTCAACAGAGCATTACAGTAGCAGCAAATAGACATCAATAGGGGCCAGGGGGGCATATTAGCATGGACGTCTGTCCCTTAAGAAATGTGAATTGGGAGTGATTAGAAATAAGGGGGTCGGGTGGAGGTGCATAATCCAGCATGCTGTGTTTGAAATAAGACTATGATTTTGAAAGACAAGTGAGAATGTTTTGTCTCATATTAGTTTGCCTGGTGCTACTGTGCCCTTTAATGTAGGATGGGGAAAATAAAGCTAGCGTCATACTCATTTTACTCAACATATTTCTAGGACAAGTTATATAGTGTAAGGTTAGTTAATTGTGAGATGCTCCTTTCTTATGTTGTATGTGTGTTTTCCAAGGCATTTCTATAAACAAAGTCTTAATAAATATGTATATAAAGTAAATCTTGAAAGATATTTGGTCAACTGCTTACATTGCCCACATCCCATTTTCACTTCCTAACCAAAGTGTGTCATCCTGGGCAAATCATGTAATCTCACAGTGTTTTGTTTCACTCCCTAACCAAAGTGTGTGATCTGGGGCAAATCATTTAATTTCACAGTGTCTTATCTGGAGTCCCTGTAAGTGATCAGTTCATAGCTTCTATTATTATAGCATTATGTTTTAAGCTGTTATAAAAAAGAAAACTCACTCATGGTTTTAATACCTATAGAGATGCTACCCATATAATAATAATAATAGTGCCATTCGTGCATTTCACACCACAGTTATTTGACACTCAATTAACTCATGGCAAATTATTGTAATGTCACTTCCCTTGGTGTCTCAAAGTAGCAAAGACTGGTGATGCTTTTTGCAGTGCTCTTTCTTCGAAGGCACTTATGTTGTCAACGCATATGCACATTTTGATGTTTGCATATATTTTGTCATACTTGCCAACATTCTGTGACCAAAAAGATTTAGGATTTTTCAAGTTTGAAAAATAATAATTCCCATAACAATTACATTACAGGAAAATTCATAACACAAACAGCTCAACATGGAAAGATGTTGAAATTTTAAAAATGTATAATTCTGAATGCTAACACCAAATTGTCGGCAGATGCTGTGTGATGGTGTTACACTCTGCAACTTGCTTTCACTGCTGGTTCACCTAAGGGTTGTACCAGCAAGAATGCAGGACAGAGTCACGCAGCAGTCAGGTCAGTGGATTGGTCTGAGTGCAATCAAAGTAATCACCTACCAGTCCACTCTATAGACAGACTAATTAATGTGTTGCATGCTTTGTCCTGGAGCCTGCCTTAGAATCACATAAATCACTTGCCACTGTAAAAAGCAGTAGGATCTGCCACCGAAATCTCTAGGCGGTAGGGCTGCTTCAAAAGCAGTAGCCTACTGCCTAAATCAGAGCTCTAACAGATGAGAGTCCTGCATGTACAATGGTCCTACTGTTTATTTTGTGCTGTGCATGTTTAAATGTCATCTACCACTAATGTTGCCAAAAAAGTGGATGGGGAGCAGGGGGCACAAATAACACCTAATGGAATCACGCGCACTGCAAGCCGCTTCCAATGCGCTACTGTGTCCTGTGTGAGTCACGTGAGCTCCTTCCTTAGAAGGGCACACTCAAAATAACAACGGTCATGTAAGGTGAGAGTGCTGCAACACATTATTTTCTGCTCAAGAACTTGTGCGTCTACTTTCTGTAGCTTCCTTTTCTCGCAGCGTCAGACCCTTGGTACCATGTGACCTACCCGGAAATGGATCAATTCCGCTCTGCACTAAAGAAGTTGAAATAATCTGATATTGTGCAGTGGTAAGATTTATATCCGATGTATGTGGCGAAAACTAGGCTTTAAAACCTGATTGAGAAATAAGCCCATACACTTTGTCCGGGTTCGCTAATTAAATTCTAACCTATTTTAAAGGGAAAAAAAGACACCATGGTTTTTGACTGTCTCTGCTTCGGCTGCGGGCAAACAGCCATTGAGCCGTCCCATCAACATTTTTAGGCAAAAATGGAGCCATGGCAGCTGGAACCTGCTGAAGTATTGTTAAATACCCGTGTTCTCTACTGTTTGCCTGCTTTGGGTGCTTTGGGCGGTGTGTAGTAAATTAATACTTGAAGGAAGACAGGAGCCAGGCGGGGATTTCACCAGGGCTTTATTTTCCTGATAACACTGGAACTGATCTTGCATAAATGACAATCGGAATTACAAAGGCCAACGTGGCCAACTGGGGCTGGGCTGCAGTGGAAGAAACGGTGCAGCTATAATGTTAATTTAGTCCCGTGCTCGGAGGAGCCGGGAGGACGCAGCTGTCCGTGTCCTCAGCTCGTCCCGTAATGCGCGCGTAGCGCGCGGGGGCGGAGCCGAGAGCGCGAGCGAGATCTCGCGAGAGCGGGGCTCTCGCAACATCTCTACACACCTCCCTTTTTCCAATACGGAACGGGTTCACTGTAACACATAGTCATTGTATCTCACCGGTCTTCTGTGCTCCCTTCGGGGCCTCTCACTGGTTGCAGGGCATGGTCTCTGCTGATCCGGTTCTGGACTCACATTGGGTTCTTCCTGCTCTGTTTCGGTTTCGTCTCTTTCTCCATCGCTTCCTTCTGGTTCTCGTTCCTCGTTTCTCCGGTCCTCTCTTTCAGTCTCTACGTGGGGTGTCTCTGGGTTTCTCGCTTCTTCTTGCCTTCGCTGGTATAATGCTACCCTTTCAAAGTTCCACGTGCGCCCGTCTTCTGTGCGGACATGATTTGTTCCTTTGTGAGTTACCTTTATGGGCCGACTATACCGGGATCCCGTGGCTTGGTCCTTTCTTGGCAGTTTGATTTTGACCCAGTCCCCTTCTTCTATGTTGGGTGCTTGCTTCGTCCTTCTTCTTTCATCACTCCACGATTTCATGCGTGTCTTGTTTCTCTCCATGCGCCATACCACTTCTGTCATGTTAACAGCTTCATCTTCCCTTACTTTCGCCAGCCATGGTGGAATGAGGGTGGATGCCGCACTCCTCCCTCTCAACATTTTGAACGGGTATATTTGAGTAATTCCATTTGGCGTGAGCCTGTGGGCCGCTATGGCTTCTTTGGTGGTTTTGAGGGGGTCCATTCCCGACGCTGTTGCGAGTTGGATGGCCCCTTTTATGAACCTGTTCGCCCTCTCCACAAGTCCATTTGCCTGGGGGTGATACAAGGCCGCCTTCTTTTGTTTGATGTGGTTCTTTCTTAAAAATGCTTCCATGTCTTTGGAAACTAGTTGCACTCCATTGTCTGTGACGACTTCTTTGGGGAGGCCTTCCCTTTGGAATATTTCAGTGAGCACCTGTATGACCGTCTCTGTGGTTATGTTCGGGACGAACTCGGCTTCCACCCACTTGGATAGATAGTCGACCAGCACTATGCCGTATTTGTGTTCCGTTTCCATCGCCTCCAGGGGCCCTATGAAGTCTATGCCCACTTTGGACCATACTGCTTCTGGTATCTCCGTGGGTATGAGAGGTGCTTGTCGAACCTTCAGTCTTTTGTCACTGTTTAGGCATTCATGGCAGCGCTCTATCATGGCGCGTATTTCTTGGTCCATAGACGGCCACCAGTAAGCTTCTCTCACCCTGCGGCGGGTCATTGTGTTCCCGAGGTGTCCCGCATGGGCCCTGCAGACAATGGTGCGCCTCATTCCTGTGGGGGGGATGATTTGATCCATTTTCATGATTATCCCCTCCGTTTCCGACAACTCATCTTGCACCTTCCAATATGGTCTCATGCCTTCCGGCAGCATTTTCTCATTTGGCCAACCTTCTTTGATCCATTTGCGAATCTTGGCCATGGTTGGGTCATTCACGTCCTCTTCTTCCCAGTGTCTCTCACTGAGTTCCAGGTAGTCTGGGGCCCTTATGTCCGATATGGATGCGACAATGCATTCTCCGTGTAGGAATGTGGTAGCCCTTTCCTTGTTTTCTGGCAGTCTCGACATGCAGTCGGCTTGCGAGTTTTTCCATCCGGAGATGTGATGGATTTCAAATGTGTATTCCTGTAGTTTCGCTGCAATGCGAGCTAGTCTGGGCGTGGATGTTTTGGTGCCTCCCGGACTAAGCATGTGGATTAGCGGCTTGTGATCTGTCACCAGCTTGAACTTTGTGCCCCACACATATGTTCTGAAATGTTCGACTGCCCATGCGCATGCTAGCATTTATTTTTCAATGGTGGAATAGTTCTGTTCCGCCTCTGATAGTGCCTTCGACGCAAAGGCCACCACATGTTCGGTGTCACCTCTCCTCTGCGTTAGCACTGCTCCTAGTCCGTACGCACTGGCGTCAGTGGTAATGACCGTATCCCACTCTGGGTTAAAGGGTTGAAGACATGGAGCTTTCATGATGTGTTGCTTTATGGTGTCCATCGCCCTCTTCTGGGGTTCTCTCCACAAAAATTCTGTCCCTTTTTTGAGTAGATCGTGTAGGGGTGAAGTGGTTTCTGAAAACTTTGGTATGAATTTCGCATAGTACTCAGCTAATCCCAGAAAAGACCTCACCTCTTCTTTGGTGGTGGGTTCAGGAGCTTTGGTGATGGCTTGCATAAGATTTTGTTTTGGGCTGATGCCCTTTTCCGAAATCTTGTACCTCAGATATTCAACTTCTTTTACTCCAAATGAACACTTCTCGAGACGTAAACGCACTCCTGCTTCTTGTAGTTTGTTGAGAACCACTTTGAGGGTGGTATCGTGCGTCTGCTTGTCCCTTGCATAAACCAATATGTCATCCTGAAAATATACCACATTTTTGACTTTCCTTAGTAGGACGTCCATCATGCGCTGAAAGGCCGATGCAGCTGATGACAACCCGAAAGGCATTTTGGTGAATTGAAACGTGCCAAATGGCGTGATAAATGCCGTAAGGGGTTTCGATTCTTTCTGGAGCTGTATCTGATGATATGCATTTCTCATGTCAAGTTTTGAGAATATTTTGGCCTCTTTCATTAATAATATGAGTTCGTTTATGCTTGGGAGCGGGTAATTGTCCGTGATAACTTCTAAGTTGAGGCTGCGCAGGTCTATGCACACCCTTAATTCCTGTGATTGGGGTTTCTTTATCAGGACGAATGGGCTCAACCATTCGGACGCTTCAATTTCCTCTATCACTCCTTCCTTCTTCATTTTGTCTAGCTGTTGTCTAAGGGTGTCCCTTGCTGTGGCCGGTACTGGTCTCACCCGGTGCTTGACAGGGACGGCATTTCTTTTGAGCACAATTTTGTGAATAAAACTTTTAATGTGCCCCGGCTCCTCCGAGAAAAGTGTTGGGTAACACTTTTCTCGGAGGAGCCGGGGCACATTAAAAGTTTTAAAAAGTGTTAAAAGTGTTGGGTAATCGCTCTTGACAACGGATTCGCTCCTCGTATGGACTGATAGAACTTGATCTTCTGTGCTGGGATCCAGTCTGATTTTTAGTTTGTCCTGATCATCCCAGCCCAAAACAGCAGGCCCTTCATGGCTGAAGTAGACTCTGGTGATGGTTTCTCTTCCTTTGAATTCGACTCTGCCGTTGATATACCCTAGCAGTTCGACTGAAGCCCCCCCAAACACCGTGGGCTTGTGTCGTGTGGTGAGTACTTCCACTTTCTCTTTACCCAGCATGTCTTTGTTTGTCTGAAGGGGTAAGATGGTGAGGTCCGACCCGGAATCTGCCATGACTCTTGTCTCTCTTCCATCGATTTTGATCACGCAGTGGGGCTTCTCTCTCCTGGCTCGTGTGCTGTTCACCATTATGACTGTGGGTCTACCCTCCTCATCTGAAGAGGATTCCCTTTCCCTTGTGTATTCTGTGGTGAGGCTTGTGACTTTCTTGTTCCTCCATCGACACACTATCGAGAAGTGTCCTATGCGTTTGCAGACGGAGCACTCCTTGTCTCTGGCTGGGCACTCTCTGTCAAATGCCAGGTGTTTGGTGCTGGTGCACCTATGACACTTGAGGGGTTCTTTCTTGCTGTTTCTTGCCTCTCTCGTGTCTGGTGCAAACCTTTTCTTTCTCGGACGGAATCCCACCGCTTGTATTTCGGTGGGAACTTGGGCCCCTGTAAACTCTTTCCTTCTTCCCGCTGTTTCCTCTACTGCTCTGGCAATTTCGACGGCTTTTTCTAACTGTAGCTCTTTTTCGAGGATGAACTTATCTTGGACTTTCCGACTGTTGGTGTGGACGACTAGCATGTCGCATATGCGGTTTTCCACATTGGTGCCGAAGTTACACAGGGCTGCTAGTTCCCTTAATTTCGTGACGTAGTCATCGACGGGTTCAGACTGCTCTTGTTTACGAGTGTAAAACCTTATTCTATGGAGTACTGTGTTCTCTTTGCTGGCGAACCTCTTAATGATTCTTCTAACCGCCTCCTTAAACACATCATCATTGTCGTCATCTACTAGTATCGGGGTAAGGCCCTCGAATATTCTTTGCCATTCCACCCCTAAGGCATTGAGTAGCATGGCCCTGCGTCTCACCGCTGAAAATCCTGATCCACACATAGCCTCCACGTACGTCGTGAACAGGGGCTGCCATTGTGGCCAAGGAATGGCAGGCCTACCTGGCGTTTGTAGAAAGGGTGGCGGCGGCGTGGCTCCCTGCATGTTTCTGCGCGGTTTCTCGTGGTGATCCTCGTCGCCAATTTATGTAGTAAATTAATACTTGAAGGAAGACAGGAGCCAGGCGGGGATTTCACCAGGGCTTTATTTTCCTGATAACACTGGAACTGATCTTGCATAAATGACATCCGGAATTACAAAGGCCAACTGGGCTGCAGTGGAAGAAACGGTGCAGCTATAATGTTAATTTAGTCCCGTGCTCGGAGGAGCCGGGAGGACGCAGCTGTCCGTGTCCTCAGCTCGTCCCGTAATGCGCGCGTAGCGCGCGGGGGCGGAGCCGAGAGCGCGAGCGAGATCTCGCGAGAGCGGGGCTCTCGCGACATCTCTACACGGTGACTGTGGGAAAATTGCCTTTGAGCCGTCCCACTAACATTTTTAGGCAAAATGGAGCCACAGTACTCAGCAATTGTTGAAATCTTGATAATTATCTGCCGTTTTGTTTTGGGTGGTGACTGCGGTCTAATTGCCTTTGAGCCGTCCCATCACTATTCTTAGGCAAAGCGGAGTTATGGTAGCTGACAATTACTGAAGCACTAAAAATTATCTGCCGTTTTTGTTTAGGACAGTGACTGTGGGCCAAGTGCCTTTGAGCCACCATCCATTAACACTATTAGACCAAACCGAGGCACAGCAGTTCTCAATTGAGAAAGTATGGACAATCATTTATTTTAGATTCGATGCATCGACAGATTTAACTAAATAACATATTTGTCTTTTTTGTTTTAACTGTATTTTAGAGTGTGACTAATTTCATTTCAATGGGCCTCATCACGAGTTGGGCGGCAGCCCTTAAATGCGGCGGTAACGCTGTTACCGCCGCATTTAACGCTCTGCCCAATCTCGAGTCTGGCGTGCTTAGCCCCAACACAGAGCTGGGGTAAACACGCTGGGAAAATGCCAATTTTCGGTGCAATTACCTCTGATGGTGTTACTGCCCGGTAATTGCCCCAAAAAATCTCCACAGACCCAATGGGGAATGGGGAGTAACGGTTAGCGGCCACCCCGTAATTCGTCGGTAATACCGTAGGACGGGTGGGCGCTAACGCAAATAAAGTTAGGCGGTATCGCAGTTGGGATACCGCCCCACTTGTGTTGAGGCCCAATGTATATTGTGATTTGTACTTAATCCTGCACACCACTGTGGTACAGCACCCTATGTCTTGTCTGTTTTTACTGTATTTTATAGGGTGACCAATTGGATTTTAACGTATGCTGTAACCTGTATTTAATATAGAATACTTTTTCTGAGGCCAATATAGCACCTTATAGCTTGGTGTAAATGAAATTGAGAATTGGTGATAAGCCCAATAGATTGACGTATTTGGAAAATAATGTGGTCAAAGCAACACCCTCAGAAATAGTAGGTGAAGATGTAGAAACCTAGCTTCCCGTGATCCCTGCAGCATTGACACTAATGCCTGCCTCCCCAACAGATACTGCTCTGTTAGGCCTTCTTTGTACACATAATAAAGTTAGAAACCTCGAGGCAGCAAATGATCACTTCACTGTAAAGGATGGCCACTTTTCGACCAAAGCTACATTGGGTTCTCTTGAAGATCGTCACATTTTTTTCTCTTTTGAAACTGGACAAACATTTGATGCAAATCTTTCACAGTCTCCATCATTATTCACCTCTGAATCTTCGAGGTATAAGAATATGTCACCAGTCCCAGATCATTCCTTCCAAGGATCGTTGCAAAACTTGGATAGGGGTGGTTCGTTTTTATCACATATACCACCCCACGAGGTTCCAAATACCCCAGAGTCAGCCCTTCACGCTCTCCCAGATGGCCAATTCGTAGGACTCAATCACGTAAGAATTCAGTGAGCAACGTTCCCTTCTAAATGCAATGTCATCCAAGATGGCTTTTTTGGAGAGCTTTATTTACGAGAAAGTGTAGTGCTCGAGGGATTCTATGCAACCCCAGCAGTCAGTCCGATTGGGCTCTTTAGGATACTCAATAGTTTCAAGTTCGAGAAATTGAAGATAAAACGGCCACAACGAGTCCAACTAACAGCCATGCCAAACCTCAGACATTTAATATGGCAACAAATACAGTGACGGACAACCTTTTTGCAGAAGGGAAGAAAAAGACAAAAAATATTAAAAATCCAAGCAAACAGCAGCAAAAGGTTTGCACAATTTTATGAGGAATCTATGGCATTCCCAGAGTGTGTCTCCTCCAGTTGAGGAAGAACTGTTAGGAAATTATCAGTCTAAGAAAAATGAGCAAACAAACCGTTCTGGTAAGGAGCGCTAGTTGACTTCCCGTAAAACCAAAAGAAAGAGGAAACATTTTTGTCAAAATGGGTCCTATTGATACATTTGTAAAAAAAAACACAAGGCATACGGAAAGTATAGATCTTAGTATGCTGTCGGTATTCTCAGAGATGGAAAGTATAGGTGAACCGGCAGACATGAATTTGGCGGACTTGGAGGATCTTTCACCTACCTCGCATTTGGTTAAGGTATTGAGTAGAACCCCTGGAAGAACAGCTGTGAGAGAGATGAAGGGTGGTAACTCAGGAACACAAGCCGGGCAAGAGGAACAATGCCACCAGTGGCACTGATCTTTCTGCCTCGTGGATCTAGGTTGATGACAACTAAAAATACACTTCCAACAGATCTGGGCCTAATTGGTCGTCAGACCATAACTGCGGCAGGTGAAAACATGTATGCAATATCATTGCTAAATGTACAAGCTGAGCATCCAGTAGCCGCTCAAGGAATGTCAAATCTACAGCCTTTTTGAACTTTAGAACAAAAAAAGACAAATATCTTCTCAGTTGACCAAAATAGAATGGATCCTGGATGAACCTTTGCAACCTTATTGCCTGGCTGCCCAGTTTTTAGATGTAGCACATTTTGTCAGGACCCTGACAACCCAAAGGGTGGGGTTAATTAAATGAGTGGGAAAGCAAAGGGGATTTAGCAGTTGACTTGCGTCATAATAGCAGCCCATTAAAAATAAGATTAAATGGACACGAAGAGTATAGTGAAAATTCCTTCCCATCACCTAATAATGGGACCGGAAACAAGGAAGTTCATAGGGAAGCGATTAATGAGCGTTCTGAGAGGAGTACACATTAAACGTGAGTGAAGTGTTTCCTAATAGAGATTCACTTCCCCTAAACAAGGGCCACATTTTTTTCTTATTTTTGGAAATCCCTGGCTTGCGGCTAATATCGTCTAGTGATATTCCACTAGTCCAGTTTCCCATCAGAGGTAGATTGAATTTGGCAAAACTATACTTTTTCGATCACGTGTGGGAAGGGCATTGGTTGTATCAGAACTGGAGTCCTTCTTAACCATGGGTTATGATATTCTGCAAGCTTTGGATGAATTGAAACCCATGCTACCTGATGGCTTACCTGCTATAAATACCAATGTTTTGAAGGGAACACATGAATTAACAACTCGTTAACCACTTTCAATTAATATAAACACTTTAGGTGTAGGTCAGCAAATAATTATTGATGAAAATCCATCAAAACTGCAGATGGTTTACGACTGGAATTCTGTTCTGTCAGCCCGGCATGGAGGGGGGTGTGTGCAGGGAAGCCAGAAGTGAATAGAATATTTCAACTAGTTTCTTGGAATTGTAGAGGTTATAGGTGTTTGGACTTAGACTTCCCTTCTCTTCCAAAGTATTCTTAAATAGATCTACAGGAAACCTGGCTAATGACTACACCAATAATAGATGGATACGGTGTGTATATAGTGGAAGCTATTCAGGGAGCTAAGGGTCGAACGCAGGGTCGCCTCCTATGTGCCCTTACGAATGATATGGGCATCAGGAGGTCCAACTTAGACACCCATCGGAAGGACACCCAGGTGATAAAAATGTTCGGCTTGCATGAACAGTCCAAATGTGGACCCTGTTGATATGTGTGTAATGTTTATTTCAATCCCAAATCTGGTCTGATGGAAGCATTTCTGAAAGTGCTTTCAGCTCTTATCTCTGATTTGTTGGAGAGTGACAAAGCAGATATAATTGTATTGAGGGACTTTAACAGTGAATGATTGGACCCGAATGGTACAAAAAGAAAATTGTTTTGTGATCAACCTCCTCAAACTCAAGCTATCCAAGAAAAAAAGGTTTTATATTGTGCGTTTTTGGACATCTCGCAGGCGTTTGCTCAGGTAAATCGAAAACGCCTATCGGAAAAACTAATTGTGGTGGGATGCCCCCTGGAATTGGTGGATGTTTTGATTGTGAAGCACTTTGACACTAAGGTGAGGCTGCGCCTTGACCAGAAAGGTAATTATATGAGGTGGATCTACAGCCGCTGTGGGTTACGCCAGGGATATGTGCTGGCGCTTTTTTTATTCAGCATGTTTATTAGTGATTATGGAAACATTTTTAAGAAGCTCTGAACTTTCCTGATTGAATGAGCAAATCTGCGAATCAGCTACCTGGCATACGCCGATGACATAGTCATATTTGATCTGACCCCCTAATGGACTTCAGAGAGCCTTGACAGCGACTCGTGCGTGCATATTTTGCATCTTTAGACCTACAAATCAATGTCAATAAATCAAAAATTGTAATGATAAATTATGGTAAAAAATGTAACTAAATTTCAATTGGTGCATATTTAAAAAACGCCTGGAAGTTGTCAAGGATTTAAAGTAGCTGGGAATGGAGATCAGCTAAAAAAACTAAACACATGGAAAATGATCGGTTACTAAAAAAAACAGAATTAATATGTCAGAGAGATAGAAGGTTTAGCAGGTTTTCGGCAATCCCCATTATCAGGTTTTATCATCAAAAAGTGGTCGCTCGTTTACTATATGGAGCGGAAACTGTCCTATTACCGACCATTTGGGGGGAGTGAAGTGTCTTGTTTGGAAAAGACTCCTCTCTATTCCCAGGGGGACAACATTGCCTGTGATCAGACATGAATTGGGCTAGCTCTCGTTACAGGCACATGTGGATTGGATGCGGCTACAACTTTTGAGAGAGCTACTACTCCCCCCAGATAACTGTGTGTTGTCTGAATTACGCTCTGTGCTGTTTTCTGATACTTCTAAGGTTTTGATCCAGTGGTTCCAAAAAAATGTTAAACTTCTGGCTGACTATGATCTGGACATGGAGAGATTTCTTGCTCTATGGGTAGATAAGAAAAGGTCGCTGTTTGACCTTGACTGGATCAGAAATAGAGAATCAGGAATGATATATCATTTGTTTTATCATCTAGCATATGAAGTAAGAACACTTAATGTAATGCCTTGCTATCTAATGCAACATCCACCTAGGAACCATCAATCCAAAATGCTCTTTTTTAAACTGAATGTACTACCTACTAGGGAGGCAACAGGAGCCATACAAGGAATTCAACGCAATTTGCATCACTGTAGATGCTGTTCCTTGCAAATAGAAACAAGTCGCCATCTTTTAATTGAGAGTCCTAAATTACATGAATCACATGAATCTAAGTGATTTGCCCGCGGCTGAAACTACCGCGGGCGAAATGTTTGCATGAGAAAGGTGAAAACTACCAAAAGTTTGCACCTTTCTCATGCAAACACTCATACATACACCCACACACACAACAAACCCATAAACCCCCCCCACCCACACCTTCAGCACATCCCCACCCACACCCCCAACATAAACAATCCCCATTTACCTTCATCTTCACGCTGGGTTCCTGCAGCGCCAGTTCCATTTCGCTTCCGTGATCGGGAAGCAGCGCCACAGGGTCCTTTTATTTTCTTTTTTTTTAACGGAAGGCTGCAGGGGTGTCCCCCGCAGCACCCGCTCACTACACCATAAAGTATAGTGAGCGGGATACACCCCCGCAGCCCCCGTTCCTTTTTTTTATTTTTTTAAATGGAAGGCTGCGTATTGTGTATTAACACAATAACCAGCTGCAATGCCTGTAACAACAGTATGATGTAACAACAGTATGATGTATGAGTATTCATAATGTACTAACTACCGCCTGTACCTATGTAACTAAGTTCTTTGCAAGTAACAGCGCCTCAATGCCCCTGGGCTGCTTGCGCGCTATATAAATAAATAAATAAATAAATAAATAAATAAACCCCTGCTCACTATACCATGAAGTGTAGTGAGCGGGGCGATTCAGCGGACACCCCTGCAGCCCCCGTTTTTTTTTTTACAATGCTACCACCAAAGGTTCAAACTTTTGGTGTTCGAGGTTTGGTGGTAGCATTTTTAGAACTTTTGGTCATTGCGACCATTTTTTTTCGGTACAATCGTCCTATATACCGAATCACATACATATTACCTTGGAAAATTTGTCTAAGAAGAATACTTATTTAACACTGAATGGTTTTGGTTAAGGATTTTAAATATCTGTGAACCATCTTTGAATATATCAGTTTTAAAGTTTTTAAATGACTGCTGTACCGATGAATTGATGTCATTGTTTTTATCTGATGGTTTTATAGAATTTGAGATGTCTATTGTTATTTGCTTGAACTTATAATGTATTAACTTGAATAATATGAAATTGTTATTTTAGATCTTTTTTTAAATCAGTTTTTGCAAAGAGTATTTGTTAATCATATGCAAATAAACAAATAAAAACAAATAAATAAAACAATGCAAAGTCTTCACAAACAGAGTAAAGCAGGAACATATATGTTTTCTTTCTTGGACTACACTCTCAATATCTCTGTTTGCATGTTTCTGTTGCTTTGCCTTTCAATGACTTTCCTTCTGTCACTGGACTCCCCCTTTTTATCAGAGTTCACTGTTTATGACACTTTGGAATTAGACTGAATGCAGCACCCAATTGCTTTCCTTCTCAGTGTTCCGTCTATCAGTGTCTCCTTATTGATTCCATGGCACTTTGAGACTGGACTCTGTCTTCCAGAATGCAGTGTTTTGACTACTGTACTTCATGCACAGGACTCTCCCACTCACCAGAGCTCAGTATTTCAGTCTTCCTTCTCTTCCAGGAAGTTGTGTTATTGGACTCTGGCGTTTCAATTTTGCTTCTCTTCATTCTTGCTCTTCATCAGTGACTGGTGCTCTCCCTTCTTGGTTTCTCCTGCTTGCTGCTCGTCAGTCTAGCTCACAACCTGCCTGTTTCAAAACCTTCTCGCTTCCACTCTATTTTTTGTTTGTGTCTCAAGTTTGTGGGCCCTCTCTCTGGCTCCATCATTACCCAGTGCTTGTGTCTTGCCTCTCTTGATTGGGTCTCGTCACCATTGCAGGATATTTCGTGCCTGAAACCCCTCCCAAGCACCTCTTGCATTTGGGACTGTTCTGTATTTCCCTCTTTCCTTCGCATTGGGCACCTGTGCAAATCCACGCTTCCTTGCTTTCCATTAGTCCATTAGTGTCTTGATTTTGAACGTTCACTAGCAGTTTCCTGTACCATTCTCTCTTGCTGCATGTTGTTGCTCCAGTGCCTGGCCGCCTGGTCTCCACCCAACATTCCCCTTCTGTGTATTGGATTTTCATGGCACTCCACTTCTGACTTTACCCGCAACCTGTGGCATTGCTGTAACCCTTCTAATTATGTTCGTTGCAGGGTCTTGCCTGCCATTGAAAACACAGAAGCTGCTTTCACGTTGTGATCTTTCTTCCCCTGCATAGCTCTCCATTCCCATTTGTTCTGGAATTCGTCACCAAAGATGATTCATCAAACATCCTGAAATAATATAAATACTGCTGCGGCTGAGGCCAGACCAAAGGACTTTTATAATACCTGAACAACACCAAACAGAGTTATGAAAGCAGTTTTTTCCTTGGAGTCAGCTGTAAGTTCAATGTGGTTGTAAGCTGGCCTCAAGTCTAAGGTGGAAAATATCTTTGCTTCATTTATTAGAGTAACCATTTTATTGATGTTCTGCAATGTACGGGCTTCTACTAAAATGTTACGGCTCCAACAGCCTAAATCGACACTGAACGGTATCTTATCACTGTCTCCCTTGCCCATGAGGACAGTGGGTGCTAGCCATTCTGTCTTTGAAACATCTTAATGTGATGTTTTCTGTAACTTCCTGCAAAGTCTGTTTGGGACTGGTATGATGTCCAGTGTCAGGATAATGCTGTGCTTGAAGCCTTGTAACCTGCCAAGGCCACAGGCAAAGGCAGGGTAGGCATCCTACCCTCTAGCTGTGCTGGGTGAGACCATGATGATCTGCTCCTGTGCATCTTGCCACAGTGTGGTCTTTAAACTACTTTGTGCTCCCACAATAACATTGGTACACAAACAAATGATCCGACCTTGTAATCTATATATATAAAACCGAAAATCTGTTAGTTTCTTTGTTTGTTCCTCATACAATTCCACACCGTTCCAAAACATCTGCATCAAATTTTGCATAGTAAAGCGGTCTTGCATATCACACTTCTGTCATTTTTCTGACCTTGCTGCATGTGGCAGCAGGAAAGGAGGGCATGGGGTTATTAGAGCAATAATAGGAGACACAGATACAAAACCAGTCATGTTGGTGCAAGTCTGAAGAGCCCATCACCTGACCATTATTCTGCTTCTATAGTTTTGGCGGAGAACACTTGGTTGTATCCAAAGAGGAGAGCCCTAGACTCAATAGACTACACTGTTAGGGATCTGGTTTGCCGCTGATGAGAGGAAGTGTAATAGGGCTAAATAGGAGAGCTTAGTCATAGCTTGATTAATGTGCCTGTGGTAACAGCGAGGACTATGGTGCCCGTGTGTAGGGGAATTGTGTGTGCAGAGTAGGACTGTACAAGATTTTAGTAGGGAGTCAGTCGGTCATGGGGACAAGTGGAGAAGTCAAACAAGGGGGTACAAGTAGTGTGGAGAAAAGGAAACAATGGAGCCATCAGGTAGCAAAGTACTAGGTGCACTCAGGGTAGAGAATAGGACTGTCTGTAAGTGGTTTCTGTTTTGCAATGGTCTTTGTCAGTGGGTTGTGGGTATGTTTCTGGTATTTTAGTAGAATTCAAGAGGGGCGCCTCCTGACCCAAGTGATTCCATTTTTTGTATTTGTGGCTTTTGGCAGGTTGTGTGTGAGTTCCTGGTGTCTTCCTATAACTTAGGAGGAGCACCTTCCCTTGGATCAAACTTGATGGCAGTAGATGCATAGTCAGTTGAGGTTTTGGATCTGTTGCTTTGCTGAAGTTAATGAAATAGCCAGGTTTGTGTGTGTTTTCTGAAGGTTACGTTGTCTTCTGTGTGGATGTGTTTGGGAAGGGAGTTCCAGAGTATGGGTTTTAGGAGTGAGAAGAAGGATCCTCCAGGTCATTTCTAGGTGAAACGTGACACCATTATCAGTGCATCACTGCTGAATTGGAGTTTTCAATTGGGTGTGTGTAGTTTGAGAATTTCCCTGTGATGGATTCGGAATCCCTGTCTTGGTAGTGTAAGGGTATAGAAGAAGGCGACTGACACTCAGGTGGCTTGATTGTTGGCATAGACTTTTATTTGTTCAAAAATAAAGAGGAAACCTATCTCTCCCTAACTCTAATAGGCTTTCCCTGCCTAAGGAACTAAGGAATGTGATGAATCTGATGGAGTCATCAATTCTTTCGTGGCGGTTACCTCTCCCCATGTGGCCAGGGCACGGCAGCCGCTAACTGATCCTGACCTTCGGGGCGGCTATGTGAGGGAGTACCACATGGCAGTAGGTAACCCTCAAGGAAGTGACACAACATCATTGGGTGAGACGTGGTATTCCCACCAATCAATGGAGCCTAAATCCCCTTCATACGACCCTAAGAATAATTTCTTCCCTAATGGGCTCATGGGTTGCACATGTCCTGCCATTCCCCTAAAAAGTACTGGGACGAGGAAGAATAGGAGCATCCTCAATAAAGATCACTTTCTCAGTACTGTGACGAGTAAGAACCCAATGACTCACAAGAGAGTCAAGAGAGTCATAAGATCAGTACTGTGATGAGGGATATGTATGAAAAAATGACGATCACTCCCAATGTGAACTATTGTCAGCAGTCTAATCTTTCTCCAACAACTGAGACGAGAAAGGGGAAGGAGAAAGGATTATCACTCCTAATGAGAACCCCTGTCATCAGTCTAGTCATTCACCAAATCCTATTGGCCAAAACCAGTATAAAGTAAGGAAAGATTTAGGAAGTGTGAGAGAGTCCCTCCTTGGAGGACCTGGCTGCAACAATCATGTGTTACAGCAAGAAGGGCCTTGAACTGCAATGCCAGAAGAAGGAAGGGGGACCCCTTTCACCCCAACTGCCTGTGGAAAGCTGGGAAACACTGTCTACCCTGTCCAGAAAGAAGGGGAACCCCTGGGCATGAGCAAAGTGCCACAGCCCAAAAGGAAATGTAGACTCCCTCAATGAGGGGGAAACAAGGGAGAGTGGCCCTCATTACGACCCTGGCGGAAAGTGACTGACCGGACCGCCACAGCGTAAATAGCGTTTCCGCCATTGCACGAAGGAGCAAAGTGCGGCCCATTCCGACCCATCGGGCACGAGCACCACGGCATGGCGGAAGTGCAAAGTCCGCGATGGCGGAAATGACCCCAAAACGGCCCACACCGCCGCCGTACGGCGCCCTAGGTGCAATACCGCCACCCATCACAGCGGACACCGCAGTGTGCGCCTACCGGAAAGTACGGTGACCGGAAATATACGGAAACGGAAGTTAAAACATGGGCCCGGAACGGGAAACATCCCGCCGTACACCTATAAAACCACTAAAACCACACAACCACTAAAAACACTACCCTGAGACACACCCCAACCCGTCATCCACCCTAGCGAAACCAAGAAAAATGGGAAAAGTAGCGAAGAAAGCGTGCAACCGCAAGCGACAGGTCCACTTCTCCCGTGAGGAACTCACCGTGCTAACAGAGACCCTCCAGGAGAATGCTGCCGTCGTCTTCTCCACGCAAATGACCAGGACGACACTTGCAAACAAGAAGGCCATATGGGCTCTGGTGGCACAGCGGGTAAGTGCGGTGGGGACCGCACCCCGCACCCCACAGCAATGACGAAAGCGATGGGACGACCTGCGGATACGCGTCCGGAGCATACTCTCTGCCAACCGCAACATTGCCACAGCCACCGGGGGAGGTCCTGAATCACCCATCAAGTTGACCCCCTGGGAAGAAATCTGTGCCTCCACCATCGGAATGGAGAGCATAGAGGGAGTCGGAGGGATGGAGAAAGGAGTGCAGACATCCGAAGATTCAGGTAGGTGGGCCAAATAAAACAATGCCAAATCCACAAAGTCCATCCATGTGAAGTACCATGTGTCCACATAGTGCAACAGAAACACATGTCCAGGAGAACGTCCACACACATCGGCCTGATAGCGCACGTTAAAACCCACAATAAATACATAAATAATTAAAAACCCCTAAAACACGCACTACACGTGCAGCAGGCACACCCTAACTGCAGGCTGCCAAACAACTGCACCCTCACTCCACACACAAATGAAAGCACCTCCAAGGCCCCGACCCAAATCACCCTCAGGTACCACCCCAATGCATGTGATACAATGCCATTCCAATTCCCACAGACCCATCAATAACCCTCGCCCTCCTTTACTCCACCACAGGGTCCGATCCAAACGACGAGCATCAGGACACCCCTACCAGCACACCTGCAAAGAGGGCCAAGACCAACGGCCAAAGACCCTCCACCTCAGCTGCATGCATCAAGACACGGCAGCAGCACAAATCAGGTGGCAGCACAGAGGAGGGAACATCAACAGGCACCCCAGCAGCCAGCATGCCCACACCACCACCACCACAGGTCCCCCCAACGGATGCCACAGAAGGCACTGCCTCTGGTGGCAGCAGCACCATAGGTGACACCCCATTGATGGCAGCATGCTCCGACACAGAAGACGGGGATGTCGAAGTCAGATCCATCCATGACCTGTCCCAATCCCCCTGTCTGTCCCATCCCGTACAACATGAGGATACCACGCAGGGGCACCCACAAGACGACGACTGGCCATCCCCCACAAGCCCTGTGGCAAGGCAACATGAGGACAACAGCCCCTCTGTGACACCCCCGCAAATGGCCATGGCCCAGCAGAGGCAACAGTCCCTCGACCAGTTAATCGTGCAACAGCAGCAACTGGCCACGCTCCTCAAGGACCATGCCGATGAATGTGGGGGCACTAAGGCAGACATAGAAACATCAACTGAGACACTTAGGGCAGAAATGGAGAGAGGTACAGAGACACTAAGGGCACAAATGGAGAGTAGCACCGAGAGCCTGGGAGTCCAAATGGAGAGAAGCACCGAGAGCCTGAGGGGGGAACTGCATGCGACGTCCAAGGACGTATGTGCCGAACTTGCCGCAGTGCGCCGTGTGCTCACTGAGCTCTCGCAAACCCTTAGGGACATGCATGGACGTGAGCAGGCAGAGACATCATCCGTTGCAAGTTCCGTCCAGGGCAGCCCCCAACGTAGATCTGGGAGGAACCTGCGCTCCACAGGCAGGGGTGCCCCTGATACCCGCAGAGGGGGCTTGCAATAGCGACTGCCCACTGACAATGAGCATCTTTGGACACTGGTGTTCGGGGGGGAGGTAGGAGGGTGGAGGGGGTGTGTTGGGCTCACTTGGGTGGCGGGTCGATAGGGTGTACAACATGATATCACATATGCCATAAACAGTGCACGATCAACCAATGAGATGTGTGGACATTGATCTTTGTGTACTAGGCCATCATAGGCGTACAGTCCATATTGTGCATGTCCCAGACACACACAGTGCCACGAGTCCCGTGTCCATGTATCAGCCACCAGGCGTGAGTGCTAGAAGCATACATCAATGAGATGCTGACGAATGTCACGGCCCTCCGGTGCCTCGCAGACTCCTTGAGGTGCTGCCACATCCCCACCCTCATCATGACCATCATCAGGTGCTTGCAGTTCTGCGTCAGGGGGCATGGGCACATTTCTACGTACGCACATGTTGTGGAGCATGACACATGCCATCACCATCTTTGCAACCTTCTCATGGCGGTACAGGAGTGCCCCGCCAGACCTGCTGAGGCAGCGGAAACGACCCTTCAGTAGGCCGAATGCCTGTTCAATGACTACACGGGTACGTGAGTGGGCATGGTTGTAGTCCTCCTCATGCTGGTCCCGTGGGTTCCGGACTGGTGTGAGGAGCCATCTCTTCAGTGGATATCCAGCATCACCTGTATGTGGACGATAAACGTATGATGTGGAATGCCATTGCTACGTACGCACCCCCCCCCCCCTCCTGCCAGGTCATTGCCGAATCACATACCCCACATTATCATGCATGTAATGAGACTCACCGAGTAGCCAGGATCTGTTCCCTGCGTGTCGCTCCATGTAGCGTGGTATTGTAGAGTTCCTCAAGACCATAGAATCATGGGTTGATCCAGGGAATCTGGCACAACAATGTGTAATGATCCTGTTGGAGTACCACACCATTTGTACATTCAGAGAATGAAATTGTTTTCGGTTGCGGTACTGGGCCTCCATGGCATGTGGGACGACCAATTCCACATGGGTGCAGTCGATGGCACCAATGCAACCCGGTATGCCGGCAAGTGCATGGAATCCCACTTTTGTGTTGGTAATTTCCTGCTCCGAGCGTGGTAGGGAGATGTAGTCGTCTGCGTGCTGCAGGAGGGCATCGAGCACTTGCAATAGTGTCCGTGAGAACAGTGGCTGAGAAATGCCATGCAACTGTCCGACTGTGTGCTGGTAGGTGCCTGTGGCCAGGAAGTGGAGTACAGACACCACCTTCAGTAGGGGTGGGATGGCGGTTGGGCTATCTATCATGCTGACAAGGTCAGCCTGTGTCATGTCCACAATGGCGGCTATGGTGTCCCGGTCCAGACGGTAGAGGGTGTGGATCTGCTCATCAGTGAGGTTGAACGGATGTGCTCGGAGGCGTGGGATTGCGGGCTGCCTGCGTGGTGGTAGTGGCTGTGCTGGCGGCCCTTGCTGGCCCTGCCTTGCCCTCCTCCTCCTCCTGCGTCTCCTCCGTGCGGCCGGTTGTATTTGGTGTTCGTCTTCTTCTTGGAGTTGGAGTACTTGCAGTGCTATCATGTCCCCCAGGGCCAACATCGCGAGTCCTGCCGGTAGCATTTCGGTGTGGTTGTGGGAGGAGACTGGGTGTGCAATTTATGTGTTTTCAGGCTGTATGGCCTCCACCTGTGGTGATTCATTCCACCTGTGCAAACTGCTCTCCCCTTTGGCCGAGCACGTCCCGCACACAACGCTGCAATTCGGGGAATGGCATCTTGCTATTGCAATCATGTATTTGTACCCGATGGCCGTGTAACATTGGTTGATATGTTCATTCTGCTGTGGTCCCATTGTTTCACATTCTATCTGTGCAGTCGCGAACAGACTTGTGAAGGGTCAGTGGAACGTAGTACTCGAGTAACGGTGGACCCTCATGCATCACTGTACCGAGTTGCAACGACGGGCGGGGCGTCCCATTTGTGGGTGAAGGCAGTTGCCATTTTCACACACAGCCCCACTCGATGGATTAATTAGTGATTTCAAACGGCCACAGATGCCTCTTCGACGTGATGTTGCAAATGAGGAATTCGAAGGGCGGCGCTTTCAGTTTTCAGCTAGCGGCGAGGAAATGCCCACAGGTCTGACTGCAAATATAACGTACTATTGTTCAATGTCCTTGGGACAGGGGCCATGGCGAGGATGCAATGATTGATATGAATGGTTTGGGATGCGCAATGGCGACGTGGGCGATGAGGCCGGACGTTCCCAAATACATGTTACTTCACTACACTGGAATTACGGGCTGGGGCACTGTGGATTTTGCAGGCTGCATAACGCACAGACTCAATGGATATTTCTAATGTTATGTGAGTAAATATTCAGGCGTTTTAATCCCGGGATGAGGGAATGATGAATGGATGCATGGGCAGGTGATTTGATACAGAGTTTGCCATGTACAGGGCTTCTTGGGATCTATCCGCCTCCCCTACGCTATGTGATGCAGGGCTGCCATAGTGGGACCATCGTCTATCTGGCCTTGTTGAGCCCTCCCTGTCTCGACGCGCCCTCAGACACTTGTGTCCATGCACGTTACCAATCCCATCTGATGGATTCTGTTTTGACAGACGCATGCACAGGTACACTCGTTTGTGATGGTGTTTACACCTCGATATAGATAGTTATGAGTCGCAAGTGGTTTTTGGGTGGTGATGAACCTTTGGAGTGGGCTAGCATGCATATGGCTGTGGATTTAGTGTGATCATTGAAGTGAGTTGTTGGAATGTAGTTCTGATGGCCATTCTGTTCTTTTTCTTTTCTTTTGGTTGACAGGTATCTCCTCCCCTTTTGCCACTGCCATCTGTATGCCACTCCTGCAGATGGCTTTTACTCCCGACACCTGCTGCTTCGTGTTAATCAGTGGAGCAGCATTACGATCTTATGGGACGATCGCCAATGGGCCACATGCCCTTACGCAGTACTGGTGGCTCGGAGCAACATTTCGGCCTTTCAGCTGGACTAGTGCCTCCCCATTGGGACGGCCCTGCGGTTCTGTGCGCTTCCATGTTGCCTTTTCGTACGTGAATGTGGCTCTGTGTACCATGATGGAACAGGGCGTCACACAAGTAGTGGCTGGTCATTTCTTGCGGATGCAGCCCACAATGGTGAAATGTGTTTTGGAGTTCATGGCCTGATGGCTGTATGGGCTTGGTGATTTTGTTGTGCATTAAATTTCTATTCTGATTTGGCCCGTGTAGCGTTCTTCTTTGCAAGTGATGTGGCATATTCCTATTTGGGGAGCGATGTATTGTGAGGAGATCTGCATTGGGTTCCAGCTTCGGAGTTTAGTTGCGTGGTACTGTACTGGGCGCGTTTGCCTACGAAGCCCGTGAGGTCAGGGATGGGGGCTGCCAATATGACTGTTTGAATGTTGTCATGCTCAGGGGCGGGGGATTGGGTTTTGTGTAACAGATGCCGGTCAGCCAGGTGGACTGGTGGAATGATGTGATTTTCGGAATATTGCTGGTCACAGGTGCCTGTGTTTGCGTGCGTTTCTTGGTGGGGGACTGTGGTCATGTCCATTGGGATGGCTTCTGTATTCGTGCCATCTGTGCCCTGCAGCTCCCATTGGCCCCTCTTGTGTTTCATTTGTTCGTTGGCATGCATGGGTGACTTGTACATTTCACTGGTTGCATTGTGACTTCATTGCACCTACGGGGAGTTGTACTTTGTGGGCAGGGAGCGGTGTACAGGCACTCAGTGGGGCCGTTTACGGTTGATTCGCTATGCCGTACTTCTCACCATGGCGGAATGGTACATTCCGCCATGCTTGATGGCGTTAGGTACATGTCCGCTAGGGTCGGAATTGGCGTACCCTTGCGCCATGGTGGTGTTTACGGTTTGGCATGGCGCGCGCGCGCGTGCTTGGTGCAGTTAGCGTTGGCGTTCACTACGGTGTCGCTAATGGCTTCGTACTTTGCGGTGACGGGTCATAGTCGCACCGAGCGCTATTCGATGGCGGTATTGCATTTCCGCCATCGTTTTCCGAATTCCGCCAGGGTCGTAATGAGGGCCAGTGTGTTTCCTTACCCAGCATTGGTGAGGCCCGTTGAAGGTTTTGGTAACAAGACTGAAGGAAGCTGCTGGCAGGAGCGGGTTGTTCCTCACTGTGCAAAAGAGCGCCTGGCAGAGAGTTGGTGCAGCCAACCGGCTCGGGAACCTGAAGGGAGAAGGCGGTTGGAAGAGGATGTGCAGCAGGAACGCCAGAAGCCAGCAGAGGGCTCCTGGGCATTCGCCGGCATCAGAGAGCATCACTTTGCTCACCAGAATTCCATGTGCGGCAGACGAGCACAGCGGAAGCCTCATGAATCAGGAAAGCAGTGGAGACACGGTCGAGGAGCAGAGAGCAGCAGGAGACCATCACTGACTGACTGCAGGATTAGTGAAGTACGCCATCCAGAGCGGGTGAGTCCACGGAGGGACAGAGGGAGCATCAGGGTGTATTGGTGGCCATGCCAAACTAAAATAATTACACATAGCGAAACCAAGAGAGAGAGAGAAAAGGAACAGTTTGGAAAACCAGAGAAAGAAAGACTGAAAGCAGTTTTCTAAAAGGAGAGGTTTTCAAAGTTTTCACTGCATGGTGCAAGCATATGAGAGAGACATTGAAGAGGCCATATACGAGAAACCAAGTATATTAACTGATAAGGCTAACCAGCAGAACAGTCAAAGGTGGGAGAGTGAGCAGGAGCTCACTTATGAAAAGTCCTGTCAGGAGAGTACACCAGGCAGCTAAAAGTTTGTACATCCGAGATAAAGCCTGGCAGGAAGGTATAGCCAGCAGTTACTAGCATTTGATTATAGGAAGCCCTGGCAGGAGAGCAGGCAATTGCAAGTGTGTGAATCCACAAAGCCTGGTATTCAAGTCCGGTTTGCCCTTCACTTGATTTGAGCCGTCATAGAGCATCCTTTGACGATTCTTGTTAACGTTGTGTACCAGGCAGTTGTACATGTGTATAAGAAATCTTGGTAAGGAAACATACCAGACAAAGAGAAAGTGAAGAGATACAAGGACTCGCCAGCAGGGTGTGTTGGTTTAAGAGACTTGGGAATAAAAACCATGGCAGGAGAGTACAACAGGTATTCCGACCACATAAAAGAAGGACAATTAGTTTTAAAACAACTTTTGTTGTTGACCTAAAGGAACGTCAAAAATTGTTGTTTATAAACCAAGTAAATGATGCCGGGTCCAGGGGGAGGGAAGAACCCTCTGGAACAAGGATATTTATCCTTGATAAACTTTTTGTTGGAGTTATACAGGTTTCCTTTTTGAACATTTATAAAACTCTCAAGGCCAAATACATTATCCTTTTCACCTTAGAATTCATTTGTATAGAATGTGAGGGCCAGAATAGTACATTTGACACAGGACAGTTTTTTATTGGACATGCTGACACAGGCAGATCCTTAGTTTTGAGTTTAGGTAGGGAAACGCTGATAGTGTAGGGACAGCGAGGCCTTTCCCCAACCCTTCATGTTATAATAAAAGTCTTTAGCCAAAACCATGTCTAATTTGTGTTTCATTCCTGACTCTTCACATATGGTGGGATCGGGCTAAGTTTACACAAACTGGGGATTCCACATCCAGTATATTGAGCCCTCTGGAGCATTACTGCAAGTCCTCATATGACAAGGCTGACTTAGTTTCTTTTGCGGGGTATAGAAAACAATGGGGAGAAAGTACTTCTCCCATCTCTCCCGTAAATGTCATTTAGACCTTACAAGAGAGGCTGCCGTCTCATGTCTGTGACCATCTGCTGTTTGTTCAAATGTCCTGCTCAAGTATTCCTCAAGATATCGCCATAATCGTGTGGAGGAAGAGTGGTAGGCATGTTTCTTGGATAGGTAACTGTCCATTCGGTATGTATATGCCACTTGATTCTACCATTTACCATTTTGCCCTTGAAAGCAGCTTGAAATTCTTCCAGTTGGATGTGATCATCTTAAGAGCTATGGCAATCAGTCTGTCGAGAAGTTCACCTTGAGCCTTATTTCCGCCAAAATGGGGCTTAGCACTCCCACATAAAATTGATGTGATGAATAGTGGGATTGTACTCCTGTACAAATCTAATATTATAGGCCAGTGGACCTACAGATCTTTGAGATTGGTCTACATTTGTGTAGAATGTGTCTCATGGTATCCCCCTCAGTCTGGCACAACCAACAAAGGGGGGGAGGTGAGTTGGAACATGATTTCCCCAATTTGGAGCACAGCCTCTGCAAGCGGTCTGACATTCAGGAGTTCCTGCGTGACTCCTCACATCTCCACAACCGTCTTTGCTAGCACACGTCTTCTCTTCTGTTCTGGTGGCCTTCTCCGTTCAGACAAGGCTTTCTGTGTGCTTCCTGTTTTGAGCCCCAGCCTGGAATGTAGCATCCTCTCCTGCACTGCCTCTTCTCATAGTGCAGTTTCCATCTTTAATGTCCTGCGCACTGAAGGTTTGGAAAAAACAACTAGTCTACGTATTGTATTTAGGACTCCTGTCCCTTTGGACAAACTCCATCCTCCTCCTCCTCGTCTCAGTACCTGGGTGAGGCTTTTACTGGCTTTTACTGGCTTCTTGCATTGCTCTTTTGTTTTGCCAGGCTACGTATCCAATTATATGGCTTCGCAGTGTGGCTTTACAAGCATCCCAGATCAGGGTAGGGCAGCTTCCCTCTGTATCTTTAAGCCTAAAAAACTCTCTGGTGAATTATCTTACTGAGGTCTGGAAGACTGGCATAAGGAGTAAATCCATGTGGAGTCCCAATCCATACCTACTACTACTGGGGTGTGGTCTGAGATAACTAGTGGAGAGATGTTTGCCCTGTGTATTTGTGCTAGCAATTGCCTGCTTGTGAATATGTGATCTATTCTAGTAAACAATGCGTGTACTGGTGAGAAAAACCTAAATTCACGAGCAACAGGGTTACATATCCGTCAGATGTCTATCAGACTGTTGGAGTTGACCAGAGCTTCAATGCACCGTGCATCTTGGAAGTGCTGTACCTGCAGTACAGTCAACCAGTACCCATCGCCCTGTCTTGTCCGTTTTTATGCCCTGAACCTGAAGATGGCAAGATTTGTGCCCCAATATTGACAGTCATCCTTTGTGATCGTTAGCTTCAGAATAGAAAATCTTCCCTACCCATTGGGTCTGAAGATTTGTCGCTTCCTTATCCGATAGGTGAGTTTCTTGGCCAAATGCTACCTGGGTGCTCCATCTCCTTAGGTGGGTTAGGACCGTTTGCCTCTTAATAGGGGAACCTATCCCCTTTATAGTCCATGTGACTATCTTCACCATAGGCTTACAGTGCATCCGTTCATCTGTTACTTGGATAATAAAAATTGTCTATTGTTCGAGAGGCAGTCGGGGAGGGCCATTCGACATGTAGAGTCTGCACAAAGCCCTGACAGGTTCTTAGCTTCCCTATTCAGAATTGATTCCCATAGAGATCTATGGGGAAATGGAGATGGAGGGGAGGAGGAATAGGGGTAAATCAAGACAAAGAAGTAACCATATACTGTGTGGGGAAGCCCTACGGTGGCGTCCCCACCCTTCGGGTACCCTGCAGGGCCTGTACCAGCCGTGATACAAAGCTGTCACAGAACGCGAATCCTGTGTAAGCCAGAGCAGCGCCAGTGTGCGAGAACAGAGGAAATCCAAACAAGTTGGAACCGAGAGCTGGGTGGTGGCATGACCACGCAGCAATCGTGGTGGGCAGCCGGTCCACACAACGATGCATACAACACAAGGTGAGAACGGGACGCATATGAAACAGACAGTGTGGAAAGTGAACCATATAATCCGAGAGAGAGTCAAACGTCCTACCGATACCAGCAACGGTAACCTGAAGACAAAAGGTAATACAGGGAATGGGAATACCGGAAAGTTAAAAGGGACTTGTCCCAGTAATAATGGGAAAAGAATTGAAAATAAGCAGATGAATCAGAACTATATTAAAGAGATAAAGAGAAACACACACACATCAGAGTTGGAGAGAAATATTGTTGGAATTTTACTGCCTTGGTAAAAGGGAACGCTCAACCCATATCCCGAAGGTAAGACAGGACAGAAATCAAACAGAGACATTTGGGGAGTCAAGACCCATGAGGTCAGGAAGATAAATATTATACATGAAAGAGCACCCAGGAAAAGGTGAACTATAATTGGGATTTGAACAACCAACATTCTCGGGAGGAGAATGAATCATGCACAAGGGGTTCTGGAGTCCTGCGAGAGAGAGAGAGACAGAGAGAGAGAGACAGAGAGAGAGAGAGAGAGAGAGAGAGAGAGAGAGAGAGACAGAGACAGAGAGAGAGAAGGAACTTGAGCAGAAAAAGATAATCTCTAAGAAAGAGGATAAGGAAGCTACTAGTCACCTAAAAGAACTGCAGAACTTAGTCCTAAGGAGAAGTAGAGACTATTTACATATGGTCTAATGAGTAGAACAATATAATCAAGAAAACTTCTGTGAAGAAACACAGCACCCAGGAGAAGGGAGTCATTCTCCTCGCCTTAGTTAATTACACTAGTGTTTGGGTAGATAGGTTAGATTTGGACAGTTGACGGGCTTGTTTTGGACATTCACTCTGGCTGATGAGCACCTTAATTATTAAAATGGGTAGGTAACATATAATAGACATAGGGAAAAGTAGTCATTATTTTTCTTTAAATAAACTAATTGGCAAAAATGTCTTCATTGCGTCCGAGTCCTTCTTCTAATCCTCCACAAAGGCTATGCCCTTCCTTGATCTATACATTTGGATAGGATGAGGACTCCGGTCTTTACATTACTGGAGGGATTCTTTTGGCTTCCTTTTTTGACAACAAAAGGAGAGGAATGTATGGGTGAAAACCTTGACCGTAGAATTTGTCTCTGCTTAATGACCTATTCAGACTCATTGCTAGTCTTCTGAAATTTAGGGGGGATCTGTCATGGTGCAGGCACCCAAAACCCTGAAACTGGTGGGGCCATCCCGGACTTTGGCCCCCTTGGGGGCTTATCAGGCCCCAGCCAGGCTCACCTGGACTCAGTCCTGGCACCTCTGGCGCCAGGCTCATGGAGGTGTTAGTTACATGGTCCATTAACTTGGCTCTGAGAGGCTGAGCCATTCAGTTCAGGGTGTTGCCTGGAACTACTTTACCTGAGAGAAGTGATACGGAGAAGAGGACTATTTTCTTGGAACTACTTGCAGGGCTATTTAAACCGCACCCAACAATCTGAACACGCTTCGTGTTATTCTGCACTCCTGCAGCATAATGCTCACTGTGTCAGATCAGTTCTTGCTTCCTTCTGCCACGCCCATCCAGAGTCTTCCATCCATCGGCACCTGTGAACAGAAAATAACAGGAGTTATTTAAGCATCGAAGGCCTTACCTGCAGTACATCCAGACCTCATCTCCTCCTTTCCCACGAACCGCCGCATCTGCAGAACAGACCGAAAAGCACCCTCTGGGGTAGCTACTCACCTGATCGGCCCGCTCCAGGAACTTCATCGGGCAGTTCTTCACTCAGCAGCACGCCGCAGCTCGACACCGCCACACGGATCTTCTATTCTTCTTCCAGGACTCGGGCCGTACCTGCTGAACAGAAAAGGACAAACAGGTTAGTCGCACGTAGCAAAGGAAAGCTACAGAGGCGAACATTCGCGCGCCCAGCACATCGCAATACTTACCGGCAGGAATCCTGAGCATCATTGTCATCTATCATCTGAAGATCGCTTAACGCTGCACCTGCAAGACAATAACGGATATTAGTTATCTTGAACAGAAATACTTAAAGGCAGTCATTCCAAGCAGTTATTGGAATAGAGACTTTCCTGCTTACTCTCGGGCCTTCTACTTCAGCAACTTCCTCCGGATCAGTGACGTAACTCGATCCAGGAAAGATTGTGAACCACGCCCCTGCCAGAGTCTGCAGGACGGAGAGCTCGTCCATTAAAAAACAGAGGTGAGCCAGAAGAAGTGGAGGATAGACCGGAAGGAGGTGAAACCACTGGCGAGCTACCTTCGGTAGCTAATATCTTGTTTCGACTTGCAGGCTAACATCTCCTGAAGCAAGGACTAAGTGGAGACGCAAGCTAGCATCACCAGCCAAGCAGAGCAGCATCAGGACAGACAACACCCTACGCACATGAGCACGCCCCCGTGGAGACCAGGTGAGCATGACAGGATCTGCATTTATCGCTCTCTTGGTACAGCTTTTCTTGGTCAGATTCTTTATTTAGGGGGCTTGCTTGGGGTCTGTTATGTGTGGTCTTCTCCAAGCGAAATCTGGAGAGTCGATTGTCCACATCACAGCTCGGGACACACGGTTGATGCTTATTGCGTGGTGGATGTCTCCTCTTGGTTGATGTCCATATGCTCTACCGCCGTCACATGTAGGAATCTTGCCCGATCCTCTGGTTCCTGGAAACATTTTTCCAAACCACTTCCATTAGAGAACTTCATCTTTGCCGGGGAGTACAGACCATTGTGTGAGCCTCTCCTTCTCAATTCTGGGCAAAGATCCAGAAATGGTCACCTCTTAGCCGCTGTGTGAAATCGTGGGAGATATAGATCATGTGGCCTTGGACTTATAGCTTCTCTGGCCCCTTCTTAACCGTGTCCAACACCTGAGCCAGCTGTTCTGATCATAGGAAGCAGGCTATGAATGGTCTTGCCTTCGTTCCTTGTGTTTGGTTGTGAGATCGAATCCAGTGCGTTCTTTGGGGCTCATTACGAGTTGGCCGGTGCAGTAATAACATGCCGGTATTAATGCTTTCCAGCTTGTTAACATACTGGCCAACTACGAGTTTGCCGGGCAGGTGGCGGAATGACCTACGGCTAAGGCTGGAGGACATTCCGACGCCTTACCGGCAACAATTGCCAGTATAAAATGCACTGGTAATACTGGCGCCTGTAATACTGGAAAAATCCCCCATGGAGTCCGATGGGATTCCATGGAATGGGGGTTGATACCGCACCCGGCACTCGTAATCCAGTGGACATTCCACTGGACCGAGGGTCAGTAACGGTAATACAGTTTGCCAGTATTCTGGCGTATTTACTGTCAGAATACTAGCAAACTTGTAGTGAGCCCCAATTTGTATTTCTAATTGCAGCGCGAACGTTAGTTGTAGAAAAGAAGGCAACCATCTCTCAAACCATGCCAGGGCTTTCCACTCCCTCTATGATGCCGAAAACCCAGATGTTGTTTCTTCCATTCGTGTCTTCAAGCTCATTTATTGCATCCTCCAATTCCATCAGCCTGCCCTGTAGGTGCTTTAGCCCTCAACCCTGTCCTACAGTGTAAATATTCGCTCTTCAATATCATTGAGGTGACCAGTGTACATTTCTGATAGAATAGATTTCAGTCAGTCGGTCAGTCAGAACTTTATTTCGGCAAAAGAGCCATAAAAGCACATACAAAATAGAATACATATCACAACTAAACAATTAGCTTCATAGAAAACAAATGAATCAGTACATATTGCACTTCCCTGTGTTCACAGTTCATTCAAGACATGCAAAAAATTGCGAATAAATAATTATATCATGGAATGCACATTCATACAAAAGTGGTACAAGTAAAACTACAGATATCACTATTTTAGCTTAATTCTGGTTTACTATAAAACCTGTATTACATCCAAAAATTCCAGCATATTATACAGAAGAGTGACCCGACTAGATGTAGACAATGACAGCTATGTACTAACAGTCAGACTTAGAATATGCAAGCTTATTCAAGTTTACAAATTCTACAAGGCAAGTCGTACAGCAACTGTTTAATTACCTTGGCTCTATAAAGCCATGCTCAGTGAAGAAATGTGCTGACTCTGAACAATATTCTTATGTTTGGGGTTAAATTTATTAACAGAGTTTCCTGAGCAGCACTGTGAATATCTGCTTCACGAAACAATGGTAACAAGTGTAAAGAACGTAAGGCACTATATCCACTGCAAAATAGAAAAACATGCTGCACAGTTTCCGTACATTATCCACAGACTGAACCTAAATTGTCATCATGAGGTGTCCAGCGACTAGTTAGATTTGCTCCATTGAGAGAACAGTCTTATCTTGATATAGAGCGAACAAGTGAATGGCAGTTGGATCACATCAAGGTAAAACTCAAACCCAGAAAGTGTCCTACTTAGCATATACTCCTGGTCTGTATGCAAGAGTTTACATGCATCCATGAGTTTATTCTGAGAAGGAAAAGAAGCTGCACATTTTACTACAGACTTCCTGGAATTGCTTATAGATGCTGGATTGTCCCAAAGGGTTTTTAGGTTAAAACTGATCGAATTGTCTTGGCATGGGCCATCCAGGGTAGCGATTTTTCCCCACCAAACTCATGACATGTGCCAGTGATTTTCTATAAATGAAAAGATCAGATTTCAACTCTGCTTGCATATCTTATATGCATGTGTCTGCTGCCCCCATGGTCAGCTGAAGTTTGGCAAGTTCATCCAGTATAGGATTGATGCTCCCACCTTGTATTGTTTTGTCATTCGTTGTGGCTGGTGTCATTTTGGTTGGGATGATGGACTAGCTTTCTCCCCTCGATATTTCAGCACTTTCTTTGATGTCATTTGGTTGGGAGGAAGGGTGTGTCTGATGAGCTCCTGGGAGTATTCAGTAGTCGGACATGATATATAATGCAGTGGTTCTATATTTTCACTTCCCTCATTTGATTACTGGCTGCTACCAGGTGATTGCTTCAGGTTCCCACGGACATATGGCTATTTGCCCCATTCCAATATGGCTACCACTGTGGTCAGTATGATTATGGAATGGAGGTAGAGGAGGGACTAAAACAATGAGCCCGGCCCGATCGGACCTGGCCTTTACTGCACCATTCCTTCTTATCTCACCTCCTCTGCTGTATCGTGCCCATCGCGGGACACACAGCTGCAATCATCAGCGCTGGCCTGTATCCCGGCATTTGGCTCACTGGCGCCTCGTCCCCATCACCTGTCTCATGCAGCTCTGTGCTCGAAGCCACGCAGGGCATGTGCGTTCACTCCACGGTACACTGTCCTGTGGGCAAGGGATCCGTAGGAGGAGCAGCATCCTCTCCTTGAGCATCAGCTCTCTCCTGTGATGGAGTGGTCACCGCTCATTCACCATGCCGCAGTGCATGGGGCCTCCACTCGAGCTAATTCCGCAGCTGTACCAGTGCTACCGGATGCCTTTGTTAGGGTGGTCAGGAAAGGTTCTGATGAGAAAGAGGGGTTCACGTTGCGCACAGCATATCATTGACTGGGGAGCAGTGAAGTTGGTGCAATGTTGCAATTTTATATGTATCTAGCATAGTTAATGAGAATGGGGTATGTGTTACTTTAAGTGTTACTTTGTGTTTAAGTTGATACATTTAAGATGTGCACGTGTGCAGCAAGATAAATCTCAAAATCAGCAAATAAATGTAAATACAATCTGGGTATGGTGTGCCACGAAGCACCTAGAAGCTGGGCAACGAGGAGCTTCATAAATGCGCATGTGAGAAAGGAGATTTGTCATGAAGAAACCACTGTAACGAGAACACAGTAGTTTCTGTATGCCGTGTACTCTGTCATAAATAGGTTAAACTCTGCAGTCAGGGTTTGCAGGGTAAATTCTGAGAGACTGAAAAAAATGGTTTGGCAAGGATTGAAGGACCGAGGAAGGGCAGCTGCAGCAATAATTAGATAGTCACACACAAGCAGGCTCAGGGTTTTTATGGCTTGGCAGTATCGCAGAAAGGAATTGCAATCTTTTGAGTACATGGGAGCTTGTTATTTATTGTTCAGGGGAATCCAGCCTTTTGCTTTTTGACCAGCAATAAACCTGGAGTGAAAGGACGCCTGAGGCCAGTGTTGACGGATCAGAGTATGTCTGGAGGTCATGCGTGTTGAATTTATAGGCATTTAGATTATTTATTTATTTATTGGGCATTTATAATGAGCCTATAGAGCAAAATGGTGTTTCAAGGTGCATCAAGACAAGGGGCGGGGTACAGGTAAGAAACACAAAACAATAACGTTCTTACTAGGTCTTGAGACATTCGGATCGTTCAAGTGATGTAACAAGAAAGCAGGGCGGGAAGTGGGCGAAGACAAACAATAACGTTCCTACTAGGTCGTGAGACAATTCGGAGCGTGCAAGTGCAGTAACAGAAATGAGGGGAGAGTGGGAGGAGGGGAAGTGAAAGATGGGAATGAACAGGGAAGAGACAACAATACAATTCCTACTAGGTCGTGGGACAATTCAGAGCGTGCAAGTGCTGTAACAGAAATGAGGAGAAAGGGGAGGAGGGCAAGCGAAAGATGGGGATGAACACGGAATAGACAAACATTAACGTTCCTACTAGGTCATGAGACAATTTTGAGCGTGCAAATGCAGTAACAGAAATGAGGGGAGAAGGAGAGGAGAAGTGCAGGGCGGGGAGGAAGGGTAATGCTCAGGAGGGAGGGAGCAGAAGGGTACAATAAGTGCAAGTGAACACTCAAACTTTGAGGAGAGGGTGTACAAGGGAGTGCTTGAGGGGTAGCAGGAGGGAGCCAGTGGCAAAGGAGTGATTTCAGAATCACCAAGGCTGGAGCAAGGGAGCCAATGTTGTCCTTGATAGTTCTGGAGGAGCAGGGGAGCACCTGTTGGATGAGACTTTCATAGAGTGGACTAGTCTAGAGACCTTATCAGGTGATAAGGGAGAAAGAGAGGAGAGTCGGAGGGAAGGGCAGAGGGGGGCTAAGGGAGGCATAAGAGAGGGTGAAGGAGAAGCACAAAGCCAACTTCAACACAGCAGCAATGCAACCATAGCCGGTTAGATAGCACAGCAAGTAGAGCGCTTGCCTTGACATCTGTGCAAAGCCTGCCAACGCAGATTCGAATCCCGGCATGGCCAAACTCAGCCTTTCATCCTTCCGAGGTTGATAAAGGAGCACCACACACCGTGGGTAATAATAAGCAGCGCTCAAATGCCTGAGGGTTTGTAGCACTATATAAATGCTTAAACAAAAATCATAATAATAACCATCTAGATGCAAGTGTCCAGGATAAAGGGAAAAACAAAGGTTTCAACATAGAGTAGAAAAATCAAGAACACTGGGGTGCAAATGTCCTGGATAGAGGGAAAAAGCCTAGGTTTCAACATACAAAAGAAGAAGCAAATGTGAGATTCCTGGATAGGGCCTATGTGCCCAATATGGTTAACAAACAATTGTGAGGGCAACGTGCAGCAGACTATAGTATTCTGGTAAAAGGAGTAATAAGAGAGGTGGAACAGTAATGGCAGTTCCCCCTGCCTGCACCTTTCTTACCTTGTCAGTCTCTGCATGTGGATGGCTGCACTGCATGCTCTACTGGTGAACACAGGCAAACCCAGTCTGGAGCTTCTACTATAGGAGCTGCCCTTTTCCTTGTGGCCCTTTGCCAGAGGGGGCTGCATGGCCATTGGGGCTGCGCTGGGACGATGGACCAAAATAGGGTTCTAGGCCCAATCAGAGCTTGGGGGGCTGTGTGGGAGGTGGGGGGAAAAGAAGACCAGAAAACTGGTGGGGGTGGGAGAAGGGGAGAGCACGAAGATCGCAGGTAAAAATAGAGAATGCAGAAAATGAAATAACGGGGGTTGCAGGCCGTAGAAATGGTATCCTCACAGATTAAAGTGGGACGCCAGCAAATTGGGGTGGATGAGATAGTTATCACCAGTTCAAAGGAAACATATTTACTCTTTCTCCTCCCCATATTGTTTGAAGTGTCCTTGAAAACCATGTGCAATTATGCCTGGGGTTAGAAGGTCCCAGGCCAGCCGGAACTTGTAATGAGTTATGTTTATGTTTAAATATGTAACTATGTGATGATGTCATGACCTACCAAAGCAAATCCTAAAAGGGGGTGTGTTGTACACATGAGCTGAAGATGGTAGTTAGGATAATTGTGTCCAATGAGAATGGGGAATTGGAGAAGAATGGATTTCTTTTGTATAGGTTTTGACCAATCATGTGTGGGTATGGTTTGTAATAAAATATATGGGAGTGTTTTAACTGTTGGACAAATGTATATAATGTGCCAACTTGTATGGTTTAGGGTGACTCAGGTTAGTTGGACACTATGGAATCATCTAGTCCCTCCCGGCTGATTGTACAATAAACTTGATTTACGTACAAACATGCACTCGCTTCTTAAGTGGTGGGCCTGCTCTGGGTCAAGGTGATTAAAGGGCCATCTGCACATTTGGTGTCCCTAGGTGGGCCCCAAGTCTTCTGAGATGTTGGAGGTCTCCTGTCCTCACAACTCAGCTGTCGTGCTTCTCTGCACGACAAAAGGCAAGGTCCAGAGGCGCCATATTGGTTACGAGGCCTGTCTGTTCCCCGGAGGCATGGTACTGTGGTCCAGCTGTACAGGGCGAATTGAAGGAACACCACTTCGGAGCGCTTCAGGTTCACGTGAGTGCACTTTTGGGGGCTAAAGCAAGGGGGAAATAGTGGAAAACGAGGGTTGTTTCTTTGATTTAAGGGGTTTGGTAAAGGTAGAATTGGAGTGCGTGTGGGGAGTTAGATGAGGTTACGGGGACTAAAGCGTGAATGCTTTGAAGGAATGAGTGAAGTGTTTTATGTCATAAGTCCTTTGTATATACCTAACCTAGTTTGTTATTTTAGAGGTGTGAGGTGGTATCCTCACCAGCACGTCCATTGTGAGGTTTGTCCTGATACCCTTCAGTTTCCTTGTTTGGTTGACTGGAGCCCTCACCTAGAGGGTGAGGTGGAATTTTATGGTAATTCCACCTATAAAAACCTTCCTGAAGTATACCCTTAGCACCCTCCATTTTGTATTGACTGTGTGGGCGGAGTCCTTGCCTCGCTTTTTTTGGTTAGTCGAAGGAGTGAAGGGAATCTTCCTATAGTCAGGAAAAGATTGTGTTGTATGTGAGGCAGGCATGGTGTCAAGAGAGACGACACTGACAAGAGAACTCAAGTTTCAAAAGACTTTGTTAAAATGTCAGGGTGGTGTAAGGCCTAACTTGCCCTATAACTAAGGTAGGGATTTACCCTGCATAAAGAAAACGAAGGGAATTCTGTGTCTGTAAATCCAAATAAAAAGTCTGTCTGAGTCAAAACGGTTTATAGACATAATTTCGAAATCAAAAATTTCGAAAGTCAAAAAGTCGAAAAAAAAATGTCGAAAAAAATAATGTCGAATTTATTTTTTATGATGTTTTTTTTTCGAAATGGGGGGGTTCCCCCCCAACCCTTGTTTTTTCTTTTTTTTTTCTTTTTACCTATTTTTTTTATATAAACTAGAGCCCAAAAAAAAATATCGAAAAAAAAAATAATTCGACATTTTTTTTTTCGACATTTTTGATTCGACTTTTTTGACATTCGAAATTTTGTATTCGATATTATGACTGGACACCAGTCAAAACCTATGCTTGCTCTCACATCTAGAAATAAACATAGCGTGGGGTTCCTTCTTAACCAAAACACGGCTGGGCTGCTCTCAGCTTAGGTCCTTCTTGGGCTTTCTATTTCAGGCTCAATACAGTTCCAATAGGTGTTGGTCTCATCAAACCTGTAACATGGGGTAGGGACCATGTGTTAGCCTTGCTGGACTTTTCCCATTTGTGTACTGCTGCCACCTTGCAACATGGGGTAGGCACCATGTATTTGCCTTGATGTGCCAGATGCAGTTCCTCACAATAAGAGGCAAGCCCTCCTAAGTATACTCTCTGCACCCATTATGACTTAAAATGTACCTGATGTAGCTCCCCGCAACAAGAGGCAAGCTTTCCCTAGTATATTTTTTTTTACATCTCTTATGACTTTATATGTACCTGATGTAGTTCTTTGCAAAATATGCAATTCTTTTCCATGTATGTATTCCCCTGCACTACCCAGGCCCAATGTATGCCTGTTATGTAACTGTTGTACTGCACTTACTGTAACCATATTCTTAAGTTAAGTGCCTAGACGCCTCAGGGCTTTGTGCGCTATACAAATAAAAAACCAAACCAAAACAATGTTCAACTAGGCTTTGAGGTTCCCTTCCCCAAGTTCAATATGCTACAGTTCACACAAAAGAAGATCTTGAGGTACCTGCCCCAAGACAACACTTCTCAGTTCCTTCGATTCTCAAGGTTCCCTTCCCCAAGATTTCAATGTAGTGCTTATTCTAATATAATTTTCTCCGCTTTCTGGCTTACTTTACCAATTAGTTCAAAGTTCTCAGTAGCTTACTCACAATAGCCTTTGCTGGTCATCATTTAGGGCTCCCTGGTCTGGGCGCAGTTATCAGACCACATGGTCCACCCATCACAGGTCACGCAACCAGGAACCCTGTGATTCGGTTTGGCTTAATTCAGGAGGTCTGTGATCTTCACAGTAGAGGGGTCTTTGGTCTAGGTGCAGTTATCAGTCCACACTGTCCACACATTACAGGTCGCGCAACCATAAGTCTCCCCCTTCGGTTTGTTTAGCCCCTCACAGGCTCTTCTGCTTTGGGCTTTGGATTTTCCACACTTGGCTTTCTTTTTGGCTAGTGCAACCCTTTTCTGTATCAGTATTTGCTTTGACACAAGTTCATAAATCGTCCTCACATTTGTAGTTCAAATACTTAAGTGTTTGTTCACTTTGCCACATGCTTTAGCTTTGGTCACAATCTTGCTGATATACAATTTGGCATTCACTATGTCGGTTTAGATTCCAAATGTTCATGTTGTATTCAGTATTACTTGTTTTTAATCAAATAGCAGTTTCCATTCAGTTCGGTATTCAATATGATGTGTTTTCACTTAAATACCAATTTCCATTCAGTTTGGTATTCAATATTGTTTGCATTCACTTTTGCTTATGGACCGTTAATTGCCTGCGGTCCCATGGGAGCGCTACAGTGTTCCTCTGTCCTCTGACACTCACTGGCTCTTCGCTTCTCCCCAGCAGCGGTTCCTGCTGTTCCCGATCCCCTCTTCCAAAGTCGGGAAGCAGACCGCATATGATCTGCTCGCAAGCCGGGCATGTCCTTGCTTCCCAGTTCCTCACAGAGAATGTGGACCACGTTCTCTCTCTACTGTCAGCTCCTTTTCGCAGCTCAGCTGTTTGGTAGCTCCATCTGCCCGCCTTCCTCGTTGAAGACTCCCGGTCCGGCAAACGCTGCTCGGCTCATTCTCACCGGGTCCTGCAGGTCCTCTGGGATTGTTGCCGGTCTTCATACTTCCTAGTCTTGCTCCAACCCAGCAGTTCTCCTTCTCCCTGCACATAGTTGCCTCTCCTTCCATTATGCACCTGAGCCCTATTAAGGGGCCTCAGGTATGTGTTGTTAATTTGGTTTGCCTGGCTACTATAAGCCCAATTAATGGGACATGCCTGACCTTCAGTACTGCATGTCCTTACACCTCTCTTCTTTGTCTCAGTATAAGAGTGGTATTTGTAATAGGAAGTGTGCATTGCTCCTAGTTGCCTCTTCCTCTTCTCAGTACTGGATGGGCATCTACAGGGAAAGATAGGGCATGAGTACACATAGCCCATGAAGGGTGAGGGAAGGAAGGGTGAGTCGATATTAAGGAAGGGGGATACCATGTCTCACCATCCAGCACTCTCTCCCCAATCGCCAGGTACCCTCCACCCAGGTGCTCCTCCCACGCTTGTCCACCCCCGGGGTCGGCATCCAAAAGTGATGGCACCTCCCTGACAACATGAGCAAATGATCCCTGGGGAGTGGCTGTGAGAGTGCCTTCTGGTTTCTCACATACCCTTCCCTTATGCTGGTTGGACTGTGATGCTTTGCAGGGGAACCTGGAGAGAAAGTCCACATTCCCTTGCTCTCTTCCTTTCTGATGTTCCACTGAGAAGCAGTATGGTTGTAGGTCCAGAAACCACTGCATAACACTGGGGTTTGATTCCTTTCTTTGGCTAATCCAGACTAATGTTGAATGTCTGTGATTAGTATGAATTTCTGGCCCAGTAAATAGTACTTAAGATATAATATCATCCATTTTATGGCAAAGGCTTCTAGTTCATTAATCAAGCAGTTTTTCTCCCTGGAAAATAATTTACAACTGATGTATAGAATTGGATGCTCTAGACCATCATGATTTTGTGATAAGACGGCACCTAGTCCTGTCAGGAAGGCGTCGGTTTGTAAGATGAACTGCTTGGAAAAGTCAACCACTTTTAAAATGGGGCTCTGGCACAAGGTTTGTTGTTCATCCCGTTTAACCCTTTGGGGATATGCACTCTTCAGCTTATCTGTGAGTCTGGAGGTCCTATTAGGATACGTTGGGATAAACCTGTCGTAATACCTATTTAGTCCCAGGAAAGATCTTAAATCCCTTTTAGTTTTTGGGGTAGGGGTTTCAAGTACAGCTCTTACTTTTTTCTTGTTGGGGTTGGACACTATCATTCCCGATGAAAAACCCAAGGTAACTAACATCAGACTGAGCTAGTTTGAAATTTTTCTGGTTGGCAGATAAACCAGCTTTCCTTAGAGCTCTCATGACTGTATATAGATGGTATAAGTGTTCTTCCTAGGTTCTACTGTGGATTACGATGTCATCAATGTATGCCCCGCAAAAGTCTGAGTAAGGTTGTAAACTCAGTCCATTAATCTCTGGAATGTTGCAGGAGCACCATGTAATCCAAAGGCCAGGGCTTTAAAATGTAATAGTCATATTCGGGTAGAAACCACCGTTTTTTCTTTGTCAGGCTCAAATAGTGGGACCTGCCAATACCCTTTTGTGAGGTCTAGGGTTGATAAGTAGACAGCATTACCCAATTTATCTGTAAGATCATAAATACCTGGCATTGGGTAAGCTTCAAAAGCAGAGATCCTAGTAACTCTCCTAAAATCCATGCAGAATCTCTAGCTACCTTCAGGTTATGCCACCAACATGATGGGTGAGGACCAGGTACTGTTTGAAGGCTCTATTATATTGGCTTTGAGCATTTGTTCTATTTCCTTAATTATGACATTCTTTCGCAAATCAGGGAGTCCAGAGGGTTTTAAATGTACTGCCTTGCCTGCGGCAGTGCGAATGTGGTGGTATATATCTTTCACTCGCCCAGGCTACTCACAAAAATTCATTGGGAAATTGGCTCACTAGGTCAATAAGGTCCTGTTTCTGATTATTCCTAATGTCAGAATCCCTTTGGACAAACTCCATCCTCCTCCTCCTCGTCTCAGTACCTGGGTGAGGCTTTTACTGGCTTTTACTGGCTTCTTGCATTGCTCTTTTGTTTTGCCAGGCTACGTATCCAATTATATGGCTTCGCAGTGTGGCTTTACAAGCATCCCAGATCAGGGTAGGGCAGCTTACTTCTGTGTCTTTAAGCCTAAAAAACTCTCTGGTGAATTATCTTACTGAGGTCTGGAAGACTGGCATAAGGAGTAAATCCGTGTGGAGTCCCAATCCATAACTACTACTACTGGGGTGTGGTCTGAGATAACTAGTGGAGAGATGTTTGCCCTGTGTATTTGTGCTAGCAATTGCCTGCTTGTGAATATGTGATCTATTCTAGTAAACAATGCATGTACTGGTGAGAAAAACCTAAATTCACGAGCAACAGGGTTACATATCCGTCAGATGTCTATCAGACTGTTGGAGTTGACCAGAGCTTCAAATGCACCGTGCATCTTGGAAGTGCTGTACCTGCAGTACAGTCAACCAGTACCGATCGCCCTGTCTTGTCCGTTTTTATGCCCTGAACCTGAAGATGGCAAGATCTGTGCACCAATATTGACAGTCCTCCTTTGTGATCGTTAGCTTCAGAATAGAAAATCTTCCTTACCCATTGGGTCTGAAGATTTGTCGCTTCCTTATCCGATAGGTGAGTTTCTTGGCCAAATGCTACCTGGGTGCTCCATCTCCTTAGGTGGGTTAGGACCGTTTGCTTCTTAATAGGGGAACCTATCCCCTTTATAGTCCATGTGACTATCTTCACCATAGGCTTACAGTGCATCCGTTCATCTGTTACTTGGATAATAAAAATTGTCTATTGTTCGAGAGGCAGTCGGGGAGGGCCATTCGACATGTAGAGTCTGCACAAAGCCCTGACAGGTTCTTAGCTTCCCTATTCAGAATTGATTCCCATAGAGATCTATGGGGAAATGGAGATGGAGGGGAGGAGGAATAGGGGTAAATCAAGACAAAGAAGTAACCATTTACTGTGTGGGGAAGCCCTATGGTGGCGTCCCCACCCTTCGGGTACCCTTCAGGGCCTGTACCAGCCGTGATACAAAGCTGTCACAGAACGCGAATCCTGTGTAATCCAGAGCAGCGCCAGTGTGCGAGAACAGAGGAAATCCAAACAAGTTGGAACCGAGAGCTGGGTGGTGGCATGACCACGCAGCAATCGTGGTGGGCAGCCGGTCCACACAACGATGCATACAACACAAGGTGAGAACGGGACGCATATGAAACAGACAGTGTGGAAAGTGAACCATGGAATCCGAGAGAGAGTCAAACGTCCTACCGATACCAGCAACGGTAACCTGAAGACATAAGGTAATACAGGGAATGGGAATACCGGAAAGTTAAAAGGGACTTGTCCCAGTAATAATGGGAAAAGAATTGAAAATAAGCAGATGAATCAGAACTATATTAAAGAGATAAAGAGAAACACACACACATCAGAGTTGGAGAGAAATATTGTTGGAATTTTACTGCCTTGGTAAAAGGGAACGGTCAACCCATATCCCGAAGGTAAGACAGGACAGAAATCAAACAGAGACATTTGGGGAGTCAAGACCCATGAGGTCAGGAAGATAAATATTATACATGAAAGAGCACCCAGGAAAAGGTGAACTATAAATGGGATTTGAGCAACCAACATTCTCGGGAGGAGAATGAATCATGCACAAGGGGTTCTGGAGTCCTGCGAGAGAGAGAGAGACAGAGAGAGAGAGAGAGAGAGAGAGAGAGTGAGAGAGCGAGACAGAGAGAGAGAAGGAACTTGAGCAGAAAAAGATAATATCTAAGAAAGAGGATAAGGAAGCTACTAGTCATCTAAAAGAACTGCAGAACTTAGTCCTAAGGAGAAGTAGAGACTATTTACATATGGTCTAATGAGTAGAACAATATAATCAAGAAAACTCCTGTGAAAAACACAGCACCCAGGAGAAGGGAGTCATTCTCCTCGCCTTAGTTAGTTACACTAGTGTTTGGGTAGATAGGTTAGATTTGGACAGTTGACGGGCTTGTTTTGGACATTCACTCTGGCTGATGAGCACCTTAATTATTAAAATGGGTAGGTAACAAATAGTAGACATAGGGAAAAGTAGTCATTATTTTTCTTTAAATAAACTAATTGGCAAAAATGTCATCATTGCGCCCGAGTCCTTCTTCTAATCCTCCACAAAGGCTATGCCCTTCCTTGATCTATCCATTTGGATAGGATGAGGACTCCGGTCTTTACATTACTGGAGGGATTCTTGTGGCTTCCTTTTTTGACAACAAAAGGAGAGGAATGTATGGGTGAAAACCTTGACCGTAGAATTTGTCTCTGCTTAATGACCTATTCAGACTCATTGCTAGTCTTCTGGAATTTAGGGGGGATCTGTCATGGTGCAGGCACCCAAAACCCTGAAACTGATGGGGCCATCCCGGACTTTGGCCCCCTTGGGGGCTTATTAGGCCCCAGCCAGGCTCACCTGGACTCAGTCCTGGCGCCTCTGGTGCCAGGCTCATGGGGGTGTTAGTTACATGGTCCATTAACTTGGCTCTGAGAGGCTGAGCCATTCAGTTCAGGGTGTTGCCTGGAACTACTTTACCTGAGAGAAGTGATACGGAGAAGAGGACTATTTTCTTGGAACTACTTGCAGGGCTATTTAAACCGCACCCAACAATCTGAACACGCTTCGTGTTATTCTGCACTCCTGCAGCGTAACGCTCACTGTGTCAGATGAGTTCTTGCTTCCTTCTGCCACGCCCATCCAGAGTCTTCCATCCATCGGCACCTGTGAACAGAAAATAACAGGAGTTATTTAAGCATCGAAGGCCTTACCTGCAGTACATCCAGACCTCATCTCCTCCTTTCCCACGAACCGCCGCATCTGCAGAACAGACCGAAAAGCACCCTCTGGGGTAGCTACTCACCTGATCGGCCCGCTCCAGGAACTTCATCGGGCAGTTCTTCACTCAGTAGCACGCCGCAGCTTGACACCGCCACACGGATCTTCTATTCTTCTTCCAGGACTCGCGCCGTACCTGCTGAACAGAAAAGGACAAACAGGTTAGTCGCACGTAGCAAAGGAATGCTACAGAGGCGAACATTTGCGCGCCCAGCACATCGCAATACTTGCCGGCAGGAATCCTGAGCATCATTGTCATCTATCATCTGAAGGTCGCTTAACGCTGCACCTCCAAGACAATAACGGACATTAGTTATCTTGAACAGAAAGACTTAAAGGCAGTCATTCCAAGCAGTTATTGGAATAGAGACTTTCCTGCTTACTTTCCTGCTTGTCCAGGAAAGACTGTGAACCACGCCCCTGCCAGAGTCTGCAGGACGGAGAGCTCGTCCATTAAAAAACAGAGGTGAACCAGAAGAAGTGGAGGATAGACTGGAAGGAGGTGAAACCACTGACCAGCTACCTTCGGTAGCTAATATCTTGTTTCGACTTGCAGGCTAACATCTCCTGAAGCAAGGACTAAGTGGAGACGCAAGCTAGCATCACCAGCCAAGCAGAGCAGCATCAGGACAGACAACACCCTACGCACATGAGCACGCCCCCGTGGAGACCAGGTGAGCATGACAGGATCTGCATTTATCGCTCTCTTGGTACAGCTTTTCTTGGTCAGATTCTTTATTTAGGGGGCTTGCTTGGGGTCTGTTATGTGTGGTCTTCTCCAAGCGAAATCTGGAGAGTCGATTGTCCACATCACAGCTCAGGACACACGGTTGCTGCTGATGCGTGGTGGATGTCTCCTCTTGGTTGATGTCCATATGCTCTACCGCCGTCACATGTAGGAATCTTGCCCGATCCTCTGGTTCCTGGAAACATTTTTCCAAGCCACTTCCATTAGAGAACTTCATCTTTGCCGCGGAGTACAGACCATTGTGTGAGCCTCTCCTTCTCAATTCTGGGCAAAGATCCAGAAATGGTCACCTCTTAGCCGCTGTGTGAAATCGTGGGAGATATAGATCATGTGGCCTTGGACTTATAGCTTCTCTGGCCCCTTCTTAACCGTGTCCAACACCTGAGCCAGCTGTTCTGATCATAGGAAGCAGGCTATGAATGGTCTTGCCTTCGTTCCTTGTGTTTGGTTGTGAGATCGAATCCAGTGCGTTCTTTGGGGCTCATTACGAGTTGGCCAGTGCAGTAATAACATGCCGGTATTAATGCTTTCCAGCTTGTTAACATACTGGCCAACTACAAGTTTGCCGGGCAGGTGGCGGAATGACCTACGGCTAAGGCTGGAGGACATTCCGACGCCTTGCCGGCAACAATTGCCGGTATAAAATGCACTGGTAATACTGGCACCTGTAATACTGGAAAAATCCCCCATGGTATCCGATGGGATTCCATGGAATGGGGGTTGATACCGCACCCGGCACTCGTAATCCAGTGGACATTCCACTGGACCGAGTGTCAGTAACGGTAATACAGTTTGCCAGTATTCTGGCGGATTTACTGTCAGAATACTAGCAAACTTGTAATGAGCCCCAATTTGTATTTCTGTTATAGAGCGCGTCACGAGGACGTTGCGTACCTGTTCGTCTGGTTGAAGACCTTGATGATGATGCCAGGCTGTCAGGAGTCCTGCGTGGATGTGGTTGATGACGCGAGAAGCCAGCCCAGCTCCCGCCCGAATGGAACCGGGTTGGAGATGAACCAGCTCCCAACGCCACGAGTCTGCTCACCCCTGATTAACGTGGCGTCAGGACAGTGCAAGTACTGACAGGGGGAGCCTTTCCAGATGACGATACTGAGTCCCAAGGAAGACTGGATCCGGAAGATGGTAGTCCCAAGGAAGACTGGATCCGGAAGATGGAAGTCCCAAGGGAGACTGGATCCGGAAGACGGAAGTCCCAAGGGAGACTGGATCCGGAAGATGGAAGTCCCAAGGGAGACTGGATCCGGAAGACGGAAGTCCCAAGGGAGACTGGATCCGGAAGATGGAAGTCCCAAGGGGGAGGACACAGTGGAGACTGGTAGGAGGCAGGATCCGGGATGAAAAGAGAAGAATGGCTCACAAGGTAGAGGGAGGCTGAAGGTGCAGGCAGACAAGGTACAAGGGCAATGACCAACTGATAACCACAGGGGAACCACCCAACTCAGAAGAGGGGAAAGGGAACCACCCTACCACAGGACAAGGGAAGGAAGGACAAGGCAAGGCAACTGCAGATGTACCCGTGGGTACCAGGAACAAGGAGGACAGGAGTCAGGTAACAGGTAAGGTAGGCACAAGGAACCGGCAAGAAAACACGATCCTATTCAAACCGCGTTGAGACGCAGTTTGAATGAACGACCGGGCTCCTTAAATAGGACTGCCAACCCCTAGGAGGCTTGGAACGCAAGCCGAGCCGACTCCCAAGCGTTGGTTGGCTCGGAGAGAGGCGTGGACCGCAAGGTCCTCCAAAGCGAGTACTCCGTGCAGCGCGCATGCGCGAAGAGCGCGGAATGGCCGCCCGCGCATGCGCTGACCAACCTGCCCAGGAAACCCGGAAGCGCGCGATGACCAGAACAACCCAGGAACCCCTAAGCGAAAGCGCGGGTACAGCCTCCAGGACGGGGCGCGCCGCTTCAAGTAAGTGGACCCCAATGCGGGCGGCGTGACACTATGCCCCCTCCCAGAAAGACCCGGAGCCCCCGGCTTCCAGGGACAACGAAGGAAAAAGTCACGAACCAGACGGGGCGCATGCACATGACAGCGGGGCTCCCAAGTGCGATCACAAGCAGGGTAACCTTTCCAATCAACAAGGAATTGGAGCACGCCCCGACGAATCCGTGAGTCACATATTTCCTGAACCTCAAATTCAGGAACCCCCCGTACTTGAATGGAGGAAGGCCGAGGACTGGAACGCCCAAAGACATCCTTCACAAAGGGTTTCAAAAGGGAGACATGAAACACTGGATGCACTCGCCAAGATTGGGGTAACACCAGTCGAAAAGCAACTGAGGACAAACGTTTGGAAATCCTGAAAGGCCCATAGAATCGGGGTGCCAATTTGGTGGGCAGATTGCGTACTGGCAGGTTCTTAGAGGACAACCAAACCAGATCGCCCACCTGGAGATCCGGCTCCGTAGTCCGGCACTTGTCTGCCTGCTTCTTCATGCGCTTCCGTGTCTCAACCAGGGTACCCCGGGCCAGGTCGTGCTGCTTTTGGATGTCAGAAACCAATTGATCCGCCGAAGGAACAGCACTAGGCAGTACTGGAGTAAAAGGAACCAACTTGGGATGTAGTCCAGTAGAGCAAAAGAAAGGGCTGATACCCGTAGCAGTATGCGTTGCGTTGTTATAGGATACCTCAGCCAAATCAAGATTCTTCACCCAGTTGGATTGAGTAGCATTGGCATAACAGCGTAGGTACTGCTCTAGGGTTTGGTTGGTTCTCTCCGTCTGTCCGTTTGTGTGTGGATGATAACCAGAACTCAAGGCTCTGCGGATACCAAGATGATTGCACAATTGATGCCAAAACGAAGAGAGAAACTGCGAGCCACGATCAGAGATGATCTTCTCCGGTAACCCATGTAGCCGGTAAATGTTGTGTAGAAATGCCTGAGCCATCTGAGAGGAGGTAGGTATCTTAGAAAAAGGGATAAAGTGAGCATACTTCGTGAAACAGTCCACTACTACCATAATGCAAGTATTGCCCTCAGAAGGCGGAAGCTCGACAATAAAGTCAGTGGCGATGGTGTGCCATGGGTAAGGCGGTGTTTCAGTAGGCTGAAGCAATCCCAAAGGTTTTCTTCTTGGCGTCTTAGTTTGAGCGCAAACTGGACAACTCTCCACATACCGCTTGACCTCCTTGGCCCAACCCGGCCACCAGAATTGTCTGGAAATCAGCTCTTGAGTGGCCTTGACGCCACGATGACCACCAACATGTGAATCGTGTAAACCTTGAAGGATGTCTAACCGGAGTGGACACGTCGGTAAGTACAGACGTTTCAAAAAGAACAAAAGACCGTTGTGTTCAGTGATCTGTGGTCGCTTCAGAATGTCGGCTCGATCAGGGTCCACCGATGTTTTTTGTACTATTCTCTGCAGATGAGGAGATATCGTCAAAAGAAAATGCTTAGGAGAAATCAATGGAGTGTTCTGACTGCAATCCTTCTCTTCCTTCTCCAGAGAGCGCGATAAGGCATCAGCCTTCAGGTTCTGAGAGCTGGGGATGTAAGTAATGTTGAAGTCGTAGTGAGAAAAGAAAAAAGCCCACCTGGCCTGGCGAGCGGTGCGACACTGCAAGGATCGCAAATATTGCAGGTTACGATGATCAGTGCGGACTTCTACAGAAAAACGACCTCCCAGCAAGTGGTGCCTCCACTCCTCAAACGCAGTCTTTATGGCCAAGAGTTCCTTCTCTATGACAGCGTAGTTCTGTTCGCTCGGAGCGAGCTTTCGTGAGAAATAGGCCACCGGGTGTTCTTCGTTAGATATAGGATGCTTCTGTAGGAGAACAGCGCCAACAGCGAAGTTGGAAGCATCAGCCTCAACGATGTAAGGCATCTCGTCGTTGGGATGACGTAAAACAGGAGCCGTACTGAACGCCGTCTTCAAACGGTTGAAGGCTGCTAATGCCTCTGAATCCCAAAGGAACGGAGTCTTAACGCTGGTCAAACGTGTCAACGAGGCCGTGATACGGGAAAACTGAGGAATGAAGCGCCGATAAAAATTGGCGAATCCCAGGAATCTTTGGAGGGACTTCAAGTCATGAGGTTGTTTCCAGTCTCGGATTGCTTGTACTTTATCAGAATCCATGTGGATTCCAGCTTCACTGATTACATACCCCAGAAACTCCATCTTGTTCCGATGAAATGAACATTTTCCAGCTTTGGCGAACAATTGATACTGTGATAAACGTAGAAGGACCTCTCGTACATGTGAAACGTGTTCCTCCGGATTTTCTGAGAAGATCAGGATATCATCCAGATAAACCCAAACCGAGATGCCAATCAAGTCGCTGAAGATGTGATCCATGAACCGCTGGAAGACGGCCGGGGCATTACACAACCCGAAGGGCATTACCCTGTATTCGTAATGCCCAAATGGAGTCTTAAAGGCCGTCTTCCACTCGTCGCCCTCCTTGATTCTGACCAAATGGTAGGCTCCACGAAGGTCTAGTTTGGTGAACTCCCTGGCTGACCGTAATGACTCCATGATGTTTCGAATCAAAGGTAACGGGTACCTGTCTTTAAGGGTGATGTCATTCAATTGACGATAATCAATACATGGCCGTAGAGTGCCCTCCTTCTTCTTCACGAAAAACAGCGGGAATCCCGCGGGGGATTTAGAAGGTACGATGTATCCATTCTTGACACATTCATCCAAGTAGTTCCGAAGTACCAGTCTTTCGGTCTGGGTCAAGGAATAGACCTTCCCATGTGGGATCACCGCACCCGGGATCAGGTCAATGGAGCAATCAAAAGTTCTGTGAGGTGGAAGGGGTATGTCTCCAGGTTCAGAAAATACTGTCCTCAGGTCAGCATACGCATGTGGGATCTGGGACAAGGAGCACAAACCAAGCGGGTTCTTACCGGTGGTAAGAGAGGTTGAGGTTGGTGGCTTCAATGACGTGCCGGAACCACAACATTCCTGAATACAAAGAGCAGAGGTAAACACTAGAATACGAGACTCCCAATTGATCGAGGGATTGTGTCGCTGAAGCCAAGGTAATCCCAACACCACTTGATATGAAGGCGACTTGATGACATCGAGAGCGATCTCCTCCTCATGAGCCTCGATTCGCAATAGCATGCCAACAGTATGCAATCGAATAGGTCCGGAAGACAAAGGTGTACCATCAATGACCTCCACAGGTATCGCATTCCTTCTGGTGAGCAATGGTATGCCGTTGTTGATGGCGAATTCCTTGTCAATATAATTACCGGAAGCCCCACAGTCCAATAATCCATGGACATCAATTGTCTTCTCCTGCCACTTCAGACTGATTTGCAAAATCATCAAGACGGCTGGCTGCATAGGCGGAAACGCCGTATTGGCACAAGAAAGGACTTGTAGCAAAGAAGAACCTGTCGTGGCCTTTCCAATAGACGACAGGCCTCCTAGTTTCCCCCTTTCTTGATAGGGCGCAAAGGACAGGTACTCAGATAGTGACCGGCAGCCCCACAGTATAGACACAATCGCAGTCTTCTTCTGCGCTTCTTCTCTTCTTCTGATAAGGGACCCCTTACTGCGCCTAATTGCATTGGTTCGGTAGAGGAATCCGAAGGTACTGGCAGTCCAGTCGGTAGGGTTGATGGCCTGGGGAACACCTTCTCAAACCGACGTCTCTCGCCCTTTCTCTCGGCCAATCTCTGGTCTATCCTCAAAACCTGTTCAATAAGTTTCTGTAGATCTTCGGGTTCAGGAATGTGCAACAACTCGTCCTTGTATTCCTCTCTTAATCCCCGGCGAAACAAGGTCTTCTGTGTTATCTCTGGCCATAGGGAATCGGTCGCTAGTTGACGAAAACGGCTGATATAAGTTATTATATCGGAATTTGCCTGTTGAATGTCCATCAATAGATTCTGTGCTGTGGAAGCCAGATTAGGAGACTGAAAAACATCCAAGAACGCTTTTTCAAAGGCCAAAAAATCGCCAAGAATGGGGCTATCAATAACAACCAGGGGTGTAGCCCAAGCAAGAGCATTCCCAGATAAATTGCCCAAAATGTAGCCGATCTTGGCTTTATCATTGTTGAAATGAGTCGAACGGTAGAGGAAATGTATCCGACAATGATTGCAGAATTCACCCACACGTCTGGGGTCTCCATCGAACTTGATGGGTGCGGTGTGGGCCATGGTGTTTTCAGACTGTGGAGATGCCCCTATGTTCTGTGTCACCATTTGACGTAAAGCCACGTTCTCCTGACGGAGTGCTGTCATCTCAGCACGAAGAGCTTGTACTTCAATACGAAGACCTGGGTCCTCTTCCATCTCAGTGTCCGAAGTATCCGAAGGCAGGCGTCTCAATCTGTTATAGAGCGCGTCACGAGGACGTTGCGTACCTGTTCGTCTGGTTGAAGACCTTGATGATGATGCCAGGCTGTCAGGAGTCCTGCGTGGATGTGGTTGATGACGCGAGAAGCCAGCCCAGCTCCCGCCCGAATGGAACCGGGTTGGAGATGAACCAGCTCCCAACGCCACGAGTCTGCTCACCCCTGATTAACGTGGCGTCAGGACAGTGCAAGCACTGACAGGGGGAGCCTTTCCAGATGACGATACTGAGTCCCAAGGAAGACTGGATCCGGAAGATGGTAGTCCCAAGGAAGACTGGATCCGGAAGATGGAAGTCCCAAGGGAGACTGGATCCGGAAGACGGAAGTCCCAAGGGAGACTGGATCCGGAAGATGGAAGTCCCAAGGGAGACTGGATCCGGAAGACGGAAGTCCCAAGGGAGACTGGATCCGGAAGATGGAAGTCCCAAGGGGGAGGACACAGTGGAGACTGGTAGGAGGCAGGATCCGGGATGAAAAGAGAAGAATGGCTCACAAGGTAGAGGGAGGCTGAAGGTGCAGGCAGACAAGGTACAAGGGCAATGACCAACTGATAACCACAGGGGAACCACCCAACTCAGAAGAGGGGAAAGGGAACCACCCTACCACAGGACAAGGGAAGGAAGGACAAGGCAAGGCAACTGCAGATGTACCCGTGGGTACCAGGAACAAGGAGGACAGGAGTCAGGTAACAGGTAAGGTAGGCACAAGGAACCGGCAAGAAAACACGATCCTATTCAAACCGCGTTGAGACGCAGTTTGAATGAACGACCGGGCTCCTTAAATAGGACTGCCAACCCCTAGGAGGCTTGGAACGCAAGCCGAGCCGACTCCCAAGCGTTGGTTGGCTCGGAGAGAGGCGTGGACCGCAAGGTCCTCCAAAGCGAGTACTCCGTGCAGCGCGCATGCGCGAAGAGCGCGGAATGGCCGCCCGCGCATGCGCTGACCAACCTGCCCAGGAAACCCGGAAGCGCGCGATGACCAGAACAACCCAGGAACCCCTAAGCGAAAGCGCGGGTACAGCCTCCAGGACGGGGCGCGCCGCTTCAAGTAAGTGGACCCCAATGCGGGCGGCGTGACAATTTCTAATTGCAGCGCGAACGTTAGTTGTAGAAAAGAAGGCAACCATCTCTCAAACCATGCCAGGGCTTTCCACTCCCTCTATGATGCCGAAAACCCAGATGTTGTTTCTTCCATTCGTGTCTTCAAGCTCATTTATTGCATCCTCCAATTCCATCAGCCTGCCCTGTAGGTGCTTTAGCCCTCAAACCTGTCCTACAGTGTAAATATTCGCTCTTCAATATCATTGAGATGACCAGTGTACATTTCTGATAGAATACATTTCAGTCAGTCGGTCAGTCAGAACTTTATTTCGGCAAAAGAGCCATAAAAGCACATACAAAATAGAATCTATATCACAACTAAACAATTAGCTTCATAGAAAACAAATGAATCAGTACATATTGCACTTCCCTGTGTTCACAGTTCATTCAAGACATGCAAAAAATTCCGAATAAATAATTATATCATGGAATGCACATTCATACAAAAGTGGTACAAGTAAAACTACAGATATCACTATTTTAGCTTAATTCTGGTTTAGTATAAAACATATATTACATCCAAAAATTCCAGCATATTATACAGAAGAGTGACCCGACTAGATGTAGACAATGACAGCTATGTACTAACAGTCAGACTTAGAATATGCAAGCTTATTCAAGTTTACAAATTCTACAAGGCAAGTCGTACAGCAACTGTTTAATTACCTTGGCTCTATAAAGCCATGCTCGGTGAAGAAATGTGCTGACTCTGAACAATATTCTTATGTTTGGGGTTAATTTTATTAACAGAGTTTCCTGAGCAGCACTGTGAATATCTGCTTCACGAAACAATGGTAACAAGTGTAAAGAACGTAAGGCACTATATCCACTGCAAAATAGAAAAACATGCTGCACAGTTTCCGTACATTATCCACAGACTGAACCTAAATTGTCATCATGAGGTGTCCAGCGACTAGTTAGATTTGCTCCATTGAGAGAACAGTCTTATCTTGATATAGAGCGAACAAGTGAATGGCAGTTGGATCACATCAAGGTAAAACTCAAACCCAGAAAGTGTCCTACTTAGCATATACTCCTGGTCTGTATGCAAGGGTTTACATGCATCCGTGAGTTTATTCTGAGAAGGAAAAGAAGCTGCACATTTTACTACAGACTTCCTGGAATTGCTTATAGATGCTGGATTGTCCCAAAGGGTTTTTAGGTTAAAACTGATCGAATTGTCTTGGCATGGGCCATCTAGGGTAGCGATTTTTCCCCACCAAACTCATGACATGTGCCAGTGATTTTCTATAAATGAAAAGATCAGATTTCAACTCTGCTTGCATATCTTATATGCATGTGTCTACTGCCCCCATGGTAAGATGAAGTTTGGCAAGTTCATCCAGTATAGGATTGATGCTCCCACCTTGTATTGTTTTGTCATTCGTTGTGGCTGGTGTCATTTTGGTTGGGATGATGGACTAGCTTTCTCCCCTCGATATTTCAGCACTTTCTTTGATGTCATTTGGTTGGGAGGAAGGGTGTGTCTGATGAGCTCCTGGGTGTATTCAGTAGTCGGACATGATATATAATGCAGTGGTTCTATATTTTCACTTCCCTCATTTGATTACTGGCTGCTACCAGGTGATTGCTTCAGGTTCCCACGGACATATGGCTATTTGCCCCATTCCAATATGGCTACCACTGTGGTCAGTATGATTATGGAATGGAGGTAGAGGAGGGACTAAAACAATGAGCCCGGCCCAATCTGACCTGGCCTTTACTGCACCATTCCTTCTTATCTCACCTCCTCTGCTGTATCGTGCCCATCGCGGGACACACAGCTGCAATCATCAGCGCTGGCCTCTATCCCGGCATTTGGCTCACTGGCGCCTCCTCCCCATCACCTGTCTCATGCAGCTCTGTGCTCGAAGCCACGCAGGGCATGTGCGTTCACTCCACGGTACACTGTCCTGTGGGCAAGGGATCCGTAGGAGGAGCAGCATCCTCTCCTTGAGCATCAGCTCTCTCCTGTGATGGAGTGGTCACCGCTCATTCACCATGCCGCAGTGCATGGGGCCTCCACTCGAGCTAATTCCGCAGCTGTACCAGTGCTACCGGATGCCTTTGTTAGGGTGGTCAGGAAAGGTTCTGATGAGAAAGAGGGGTTCACGTTGCGCACAGCATATCATTGACTGGGGAGCAGTGAAGTTGGTGCAATGTTGCAATTTTATATGTATCTAGCATAGTTAATGAGAATGGGGTATGTGTTACTTTAAGTGTTACTTTGTGTTTAAGTTGATACATTTAAGATGTGCACGTGCGCAGCAAGATTAATCTCATAATCAGCAAAGAAATGTAAATACAATCTGGGTATGGTGTGCCACGAAGCACCTAGAAGCTGGGCAACGAGGAGCTTCATAAATGCGCATGTGAGAAAGGAGATTTGTCATGAAGAAACCACTGTAACGAGAGCACAGTAGTTTCTGTATGCCGTGTACTCTGTCATAAATAGGTTAAACTCTGCAGTCAGGGTTTGCAGGGTAAATTCTGAGAGACTGAAAAAAATGGTTTGTCAAGGATTGAAGGACCGAGGAAGGGCAGCTGCAGCAATAATTAGATAGTCACACACAAGCAGGCTCAGGGTTTTTATGGCTTGGCAGTATCGCAGAAAGGAATTGCAATCTTTTGAGTACATGAGAGCTTGTTATTTATTGTTCAGGGGAATCCAGCCTTTTGCTTTTTGACCAGCAATAAACCCGGAGTGAAAGGACGCCTGAGGCCAGTGTTGATGGATCAGAGTATGTCCGGAGGTCATGCGTGTTGAATTCATAGGCATTTAGATTATTTATTTATTTATTGGGCATTTATAATGAGCCTATAGAGCAAAATGGTGTTTCAAGGTGCATCAAGGCAAGGGGCGGGGTACAGGTAAGAAACACAAAACAATAACGTTCTTACTAGGTCTTGAGACATTCGGATCGTTCAAGTGCTGTAACAAGAAAGCAGGGCTGGAAGTGGGCGAAGACAAACAATAACGTTCCTAGTAGGTTGTGAGACAATTCGGAGCATGCAAGTGCAGTAACAGAAATGAGGGGAGAGTGGGAGGAGGGGAAGTGAAAGATGGGAATGAACAGGGAAGAGACAACAATACAATTCCTACTAGGTCGTGGGACAATTCGGAGCGTGCAAGTGCTGTAACAGAAATGAGGAGAGAGGGGAGGAGGGCAAGTGAAAGATGGGGATCAACAGGGAATAGACAAACAATAACGTTCCTACTAGGTCATGAGACAATTATGAGCGTGCAAATGCAGTAACAGAAATGAGGGGAGAAGGAGAGGAGAAGTGCAGGACGGGGAGGAAGGGCAATGCTCAGGAGGGAGGGAGCAGAAGGGTACAATAAGTGCAAGTGAACACTCAAACTTTGAGGAGAGGGTGTACAAGGGAGTGCTTGAGGGGTAGCAGGAGGGAGCCAGTGGCAAAGGAGTGATTTCAGAATCACCAAGGCTGGAGCAAGGGAGCCAATGTTGTCCTTGATAGTTCTGGAGGAGCAGGGGAGCACCTGTTGGATGAGACTTTCATAGAGTGGACTAGTCTAGAGACCTTATCAGGTGATAAGGGAGAGAGAGAGGAGAGTCGGAGGGAAGGGCAGAGGGGGGCTAAGGGAGGCATAAGAGAGGGTGAAGGAGAAGCACAAAGCCAACTTCAACACAGCAGCAATGCAACCATAGCCGGTCAGATAGCACAGCAAGTAGAGCGCTTGCCTTGACATCTGTGCAAAGCCTGCCAACGCAGATTCGAATCCCGGCATGGCCAAACTCAGCCTTTCATCCTTCCGAGGTTGATAAAGGAGCACCACACACCGTGGGTAATAATAAGCAGCGCTCAGATGCCTGAGGGTTTGTAGCACTATATAAATGCTTAAACAAAAATCATAATAATAACCATCTAGATGCAAGTGTCCAGGATAAAGGGAAAAAACATAGGTTTCAACATAGAGTAGAAAAATTAAGAACACTGGGGTGCAAATTCCCTGAATAGAGGGAAAAAGCCTACCTTTCAACATACAGTAGAAAAAGCAGGAAAACCTACATGCAAATTTCCTGGATAGAGGGAAAAAGCCTAGGTTTCAACATACAAAAGAAGAAGCAAGATGTGAGATTCCTGGATAGGGCCTATGTGCCCAATATGGTTAACAAACAATTGTGAGGGCGACGTGCAGCAGACTATAGTATTCTGGTAAAAGGAGTAATAAGAGAGGTGGAACAGTAATGGCAGTTCCCCCTGCCTGCACCTTTCTTACCTTGTCAGTCTCTGCATGTGGATGGCTGCACTGCATGCTCTACTGGTGAACACAGGCAAACCCAGTCTGGAGCTTCTACTATAGGAGCTGCCCTTTTCCTTGTGGCCCTTTGCCAGAGGGGGCTGCATGGGCATTGGGGCTGCGCTGGGAGGATGGACCAAAATAGGGTTCTTGGCCCAATCAGAGCTTGGGGGGCTGTGTGGGAGGTGGGGGGAAAAGAAGACCAGAAAACGGGTGGGGGTGGGAGAAGGGGAGAGCACGAAGATCGCAGGTAAAAATAGAGAATGCAGAAAATGAAATAACGGGGGTTGCAGGCCGTAGAAATGGTATCCTCACAGATTAAAGTGGGACACCAGCAAATTGGGGTGGGTGAGATAGTTATCACCAGTTCAAAGGAAACATATTTACTCTTTCTCCTCCCCATATTGTTTGAAGTGTCCTTGAAAACCATGTGCAATTATGCCTGGGGTTAGAAGGTCCCAGGCCAGCCGGAACTTGTAATGAGTTATGTTTATGTTTAAATATGTAACTATGTGATGATGTCATGACCTACCAAAGCAAATCCTAAAAGGGGGTGTGTTGTACACATGAGCTGAAGATGGTAGTTAGGATAATTGTGTCCAATGAGAATGGGGAATTGGAGAAGAATGGATTTCTTTTGTATAGGTTTTGACCAATCATGTGTGGGTATGGTTTGTAATAAAATATATGGGAGTGTTTTAACTGTTGGACAAATGTATATAATGTGCCAACTTGTATGGTTTAGGGTGACTCAGGTTAGTTGGACACTATGGAATCATCTAGTCCCTCCCGGCTGATTGTACAATAAACTTGATTTACGTACAAACATGCACTCGCTTCTTAAGTGGTGGGCCTGCTCTGGGTCAAGGTGATTAAAGGGCCATCTGCACATTTGGCGTCCCTGGGTGGGCCCCAAGTCTTCTGAGATGTTGGAGGTCTCCTGTCCTCACAACTCAGCTGTCGTGCTTCTCTGCACGACAAAAGGCAAGGTCCAGAGGCGCCATATTGGTTACGAGGCCTGTCTGTTCCCCGGAGGCATGGTACTGTGGTCCAGCTGTACAGGGCGAATTGAAGGAACACCACTTTGGAGCGCTTCAGGTTCACGTGAGTGCACTTTTGGGGGCTAAAGCAAGGGGGAAATAGTGGAAAATGAGGGTTGTTTCTTTGATTTAAGGGGTTTGGTAAAGGTAGAATTGGAGTGCGTGTGGGGAGTTAGATGAGGTTACGGGGACTAAAGCCTGAATGCTTTGAAGGAATGAGTGAAGTGTTTTATGTCATAAGTCCTTTGTATATACCTAACCTAGTTTGTTATTTTAGAGGTGTGAGGTGGTATCCTCACCAGCACGTCCATTGTGAGGTTTGTCCTGATACCCTTCAGTTTCCTTGTTTGGTTGACTGGAGCCCTCACCTAGAGGGTGAGGTGGAATTTTATGGTAATTCCACCTATAAAAACCTTCCTGAAGTATACCCTTAGCACCCTCCATTTTGTATTGACTGTGTGGGCGGAGTCCTTGCCTCGCTTTTTTTGGTTAGTCGAAGGAGTGAAGGGAATCTTCCTATAGTCAGGAAAAGATTGTGTTGTATGTGAGGCAGGCATGGTGTCAAGAGAGACGACACTGACAAGAGAACTCAAGTTTCAAAAGACTTTATTAAAATGTCAGGGTGGTGTAAGGCCTAACTTGCCCTATAACTAAGGTAGGGATTTACCCTGCATAAAGAAAACAAAGGGAATTCTGTGTCTGTAAATCCAAATAAAAAGTCTGTCTGAGTCAAAACCTATGCTTGATCTCACAACTAGAAATAAACATGGCGTGGGGTTCCTTCTTAACCAAAACACGGCTGGGCTGCTCTCAGCTTAGGTCCTTCTTGGGCTTTCTATTTCAGGCTCAATACAGTTCCAATAGCTGTTGGTCTCATCAAACCTGTAACATGGGGTAGGGACCATGTGTTAGCCTTGCTGGACTTTTCCCATTTGTGTACTGCTGCCACCTTGCAACATGGGGTAGGCACCATGTATTTGCCTTGATGTGCCAGATGCAGTTCCTCACAATAAGAGGCAAGCCCTCCTAAGTATACTCTCTGCACCCATTATGACTTAAAATGTACCTGATGTAGCTCCCCGCAACAAGAGGCAAGCTTTCCCTAGTATATTTTTTTTACATCTCTTATGACTTTTTATGTACCTGATGTAGTTCTTTGCAAAATATGCAATTCTTTTCCATGTATGTATTCCCCTGCACTACCCAGGCCCAATGTACGCCTGTTATGTAACTGTTGTACTGCACTTACTGTAACCATATTCTTAAGTTAAGTGCCTAGATGCCTCAGGGCTTTGTGCGCTATACAAATAAAAAACCAAACCAAACCAATGTTCAACTAGGCTTTGAGGTTCCCTTCCCCAAGTTCAATATGCTACAGTTCACACAAAAGAAGATCTTGAGGTACCTGCCCCAAGACAACACTTCTCAGTTCCTTCGATTCTCAAGGTTCCCTTCCCCAAGATTTCAATGTAGTGCTTGTTCTAATATAATTTTCTCCGCTTTCTGGCTTACTTTACCAATTAGTTCAAAGTTCTCAGTAGCTTACTCACAATAGCCTTTGCTGGTCATCATTTAGGGCTCCCTGGTCTGGGCGCAGTTATCAGACCACATGGTCCACCCATCACAGGTCACGCAACCAGGAACCCTGTGATTCGGTTTTGCTTAATTCAGGAGGTCTGTGATCTTCACAGTAGAGGGGTCTTTGGTCTAGGTGCAGTTATCAGTCCACACGGTCCACATATTACAGGTCGCGCAACCATAAGTCTCCCCCTTCGGTTTGTTTAGCCCCTCACAGGCTCTTCTGCTTTGGGCTTTGGATTTTCCACACTTGGCTTTCTTTTTGGCTAGTGCAACCCTTTTCTGTATCAGTATTTGCTTTGACACAAGTTCATAAATCGTCCTCACATTTGTAGTTCAAATACTTAAGTGTTTGTTCACTTTGCCACATGCTTTAGCTTTGGTCACAATCTTGCTGATATACAATTTGGCATTCACTATGTCGGTTTAGATTCCAAATGTTCATGTTGTATTCAGTATCACTTGTTTTTAATCAAATAGCAGTTTCCATTCAGTTCGGTATTCAATATGATGTGTTTTCACTTAAATACCAATTTCCATTCAGTTTGGTATTCAATATTGTTTGCATTCACTTTTGCTTATGGACCATTAATTGCCTGCGGTCCCATGGGAGCGCTACAGTGTTCCTCTGTCCTCTGACACTCACTGGCTCTTCGCTTCTCCCCAGCAGCGGTTCCTGCTGTTCCCGATCCCCTCTTCCAAAGTCGGGAAGCAGACCGCATATGCGCTGCTCGCAGGCCGGGCATGTCCTTGCTTCCCAGTTCCTCACAGAGAATGTGGACCACGTTCTCTCTCTACTTTCAGCTCCTTTCCGCAGCTCAGCTGTTTGGCAGCTCCATCTGCCCGCCTTCCACGTTGAAGACTCCCGGTCCGGCAAACGCTGCACGGCTCATTCTCACCGGGTCCTGCAGGTCCTCTGGGATTGTTGCCGGTCTTCAAACTTCCTAGTCTTGCTCCAACCTAGCAGTTCTCCTTCTCCCTGCACATAGTTGCCTCTCCTTCCATTATGCACCTGAGCCCTATTAAGGGGCCTCAGGTATGTGTTGTTAATTTGGTTTGCCTGGCTACTATAAGCCCAATTAATGGGACATGCCTGACCTTCAGTACTGCATGTCCTTACACCTCTCTTCTTTGTCTCAGTATAAGAGTGGTATTTGTAATAGGAAGTGTCCATTGCTCCTAGTTGCCTCTTCCTCTTCTCAGTACTGGATGGGCATCTACAGGGAAAGATAGGGCATGAGTACACATAGCCCATGAAGGGTGAGGGAAGGAAGGGTGAGTCGATATTAAGGAAGGGGGATACCATGTCTCACCATCCAGCACTCTCTCCCCAATCGCCAGGTACCCTCCACCCAGGTGATCCTCCCACGCTTGTCCACCCCCGGGGTCGGCATCCAAAAGTGATGGCACCTCCCTGACAACATGAGCAAATGATCCCTGGGGAGTGGCTGTGAGAGTGCCTTCTGGTTTCTCACATACCCTTCCCTTATGCTGGTTGGACTGTGATGCTTTGCAGGGGAACCTGGAGAGAAAGTCCACATTCCCTTGCTCTCTTCCTTTCTGACGTTCCACTGAGAAGCAGTATGGTTGTAGGTCCAGAAACCACTGCATAACACTGGGGTTTGATTCCTTTCTTTGGCTAATCCAGACTAATGTTGAATGTCTGTGATTAGTATGAATTTCTGGCCCAGTAAATAGTACTTAAGATATAATATCGTCCATTTTATGGCAAAGGCTTCTAGTTCATTAATCAAGCAGTTTTTCTCCCTGGAAAATAATTTACGACTGATGTATAGAATTGGATGCTCTAGACCATCATGATTTTGTGATAAGACGGCACCTAGTCCTGTCAGGAAGGCGTCGGTTTGTAAGATGAACTGCTTGGAAAAGTCAACCACTTTTAAAATGGGGCTCTGGCACAAGGTTTGTTGTTCATCCCATTTAACCCTTTGGGGCTATGCACTCTTCAGTTTATCTGTGAGTCTGGAGCTCCTATTAGGAAACGTTGGGATAAACCTGTCGTAATACCCATTTAGTCCCAGGAAAGATCTTAAATCCCTTTTAGTTTTTGGGGTAGGGGTTCAAGGACAGCTCTTACTTTTTTCTTGTTGGGGTTGGACACTATCATTCCCGATGAAAAACCCAAGGTAACTAACATCAGACTGGGCTAGTTTGAAATTTTTCTGGTTGGCAGATAAACCAGCTTTCCTTAGAGCTCTCATGACTGTATATAGATGGTATAAGTGTCCTTCCCAGGTTCTACTGTTGATTACGATCTCATCAATGTATGCCCCGCAAAAGTCTGAGTAAGGTTGTAAACTCAGTCCATTAATCTCTGGAATGTTGCAGGAGCACCATGTAATCCAAAGGCCAGGGCTTTAAAATGTAATAGTCATATTTGGGTAGAAACCACCGTTTTTTCTTTGTCAGGCTCAAATAGTGGGACCTGCCAATACCCTTTTGTGAGGTCTAGGGTTGATAAGTAGACAGCATTACCCAATTTATCTGTAAAATCATCAATACCTGGCATTGGGTAAGCTTCAAAAGCAGAGATCCTAGTAACTCTCCTAAAATCCATGCAGAATCTCTAGCTACCTTCAGGTTATGCCACCAACATGATGGGTGAGGACCAGGTACTGTTTGAAGGCTCTATTATATTGGCTTTGAGCACTTGTTCTATTTCCTTAATTATGACATTCTTTCGCAAATCAGGGAGTCCAGAGGGTTTTAAATGTACTACCTTGCCTGCGGCAGTGCGAATGTGGTGGTATATATCTTTCACTCGCCCAGGCTACTCACAAAAATTCATTGGGAAATTGGCTCACTAGGTAAATAAGGTCCTGTTTCTGATTATTCCTAATGTCAGAAGGAATTAAGTTGTTATTCTCGACTTCTTCCGGGACCAAACAGGACAGTGTGGTAGTATTGGTCTCAGAGGGAGTCTCCTTACACTCATTGAGTAGGTTTAAATGATAAGCAGCCCCAGGCCCAGGCCCTTTCATGTTCGCGCGGCAACCCGCTACCTATTTACCCATTTTTATCATCTGCCGCCTAAAAGTATCAAGACTATCTACCTCCGCAGATCTCTGAAGCTGCGTGCCCTTTACGCTATTTGTGCTCTCTCGCCATTGCACCACACGAGATGACACTGCATTTTATCTGCTTAGTGCCACTTGCATTGAACCTGCATTCTAACGGTCTATTGCCACCTAGTTGTTCTTGTATTTTATCTGCCTACTGCCACCTAGTTGATTTTGCATTGTTTTGCATTGTATCTGTATTGCGTCTGTATGTATTGCATTATATCTGTATTGCATTGTATTGCATTGTATTTGCCGAGTGCCACCTAGCTGACACTGCATTTTATCTGCTTAGTGCCTCTTGCATTGAACCAGTATTTTATCTGCCTATTGTCACCTGCCTTGAACTTGCATTTTATCTGCCTAGTGCCACCTAGTTGACTTTGCATGGTATCTGACCAATGTCACTTAGTCTGTAACTGCATTCTACCAGACTGGCACCATCCTATCTGCATCTCCAGGCAATCTTTAATATGTATGCCATATAGCTCCTAGACACACTGCCAACCTAGGCTACCCACTGACAACAGTGCCTCCCTGAGTCCCCAGCACCCTGCCCTCCATCCCGGCCTTAGAGCTACTTCCATTCCCACTTAGTCATCATACGAATAAACTATGCACTTGCCAACGACCTATACTGTCCTGCTGAGGACTATTCTATACCTTATCAGCACCTTACATCCCATCATGATTCCTACCTAGCCATTAGCAGCTGTTACACCCTATCCGGTGACCCATAATAGCAAACTTCCAAGCCAGAATAATCTGGACACCAGACCATGCAGTCTCCTTCAGAGAAACCTAAAACTACGCTCTAGACTCCCTAACATCTATGAACCTCTAGTTAATACCTACCCCCTTCTCATAAATAATAATTCCAGCAGCCCAAAGTCTAACACTAACATCTCCCTCCACAAACCTATCAAGACCAAACACCCACTCCAGCTCAACAGCCAGCTTACCCTAGACTCCAATATCCGCCCTAAACACTGCAACGATTCCCAGTCACCATCCAAGGAGTCCACCCAGACTAACATTAGAGGATCTCTTATAAAGGCCCGTTCCATGGTAGCCCATGCAACGGATATTGCTGACCTGCTCCAGACAGAAAAAATTGACTTCCTTGCTATCACTGAATCCTGGCTTCACTCAGCAGCAGGCCCGGCAATCATGCTAGCCATCCCTGAGGACTACACTCTCCTTAGAATAGATCGCACTAAGTCCCGAGGTGGAGGCTTTGCCATAATTTCCAAAACCAATCTGTCCTTGAGACTCTCCACAACCCAAAACTTAGACTTGTGCGAATCTCTCACGGCCAAGTTACCCATTTCGGACTCCCAGATCCTGTCTATCCACCTCATATACAGACCTCCTGGCCCCCTAGGCTCTTTTGAAGAAGACCTAACTAATAATTTATCTGATAATCTCAAAAACGCCTCACACTGTCTCCTCCTAGGAGATCTTTTTTTTTTAAATTATTTTTATTGGCATTTCTTTATACAAACATAAACAATGGGATTCAACAACATCCCTTTCCCCCTCTCCCTCCCTCCGCACCAGTTGTACTGTCCTTCTGTTTCTTCTGCTGCCACTCTTCACGTTCTGACTCAGCCTGTGAACATCTCCAATATGCAGATTTTGTGTGGGCACTACTGCAGCATATAGTCGCTTTGTAGATAGTCTATCACCTCTCCCCAGTCTGTCACGAATTTTTGACTGGCCCCTTGGATGTTGTATGTAATTCTCTCCATTGCCATGTGTGCCCAAATTCTCTGTAGCCATTCCTGGTCGGATGGGGGAGTCCTCTGTTTCCATTTTTGTTCAATTGCTAACCATGCAGCTGTGAGGAATCCCATAAAATGTCTCTTCTGTGTCTTTGTTAGAGTCCTTTCTCGGGGGTTCCACATGCCACGCATCCATACCTCTTCTCCAAGTGTCTCAGCACCCTTAAACATTCTTTGCATTTGGGTTTTTACCTCTGGCCAGAAGTTTTGAAGTTCCGGGCAGTCCCACCAGATGTGTCTCCAATTGCCTTCTACGTCGCATCCTCTCCAACATCTTCCTTGTACTGTGCTGAACATTCTGTGGAGTCTTTCCTGGGTGTAGTGCAATCGTATCATCATTTTAGTCCACGCTTCTCTTGTCTGGATTGCCTGTGTCCATTTGGGAATTATTTGCCAAATATACATCCATTGCTCCCTTGTGATGTTTTTCCTTAGCGTGATTTCCCATTTCTTCATGTATTGCCATTTTATTTCCTCTGATTGGGTGTTTAAGAATTTGTAGAGTCTGGAGACTAATTATTTTTCCCCCGTCTGTGCCATGATGTATGTTTCGAATGGGGTCAAGTCCCTTGTGATTGCCTGTGTTATTCTCGGGGTGGTGAGCCAGTGATGGAGTTGTTCATATTGGTATATTTCCTTTTCAGTAAGGCCCAGAAGGTCCTGGCATTCCTTGAATGTCCTGATTTGTAGGCCGTCGTACATGTCTCCAACTTTCGTACAGTCTGCTTCCCTCCATTTCTGGAATGCTCCCTTTTCCGTGCCTGGGGGAAATTCCTGGTTGTCAAGTATTGGCATGAAAGGGGCTGGTGTCATGACCTTGTCACCCTCAAAGGGGCACGGGCCCTGGCGAACCCTATTGCGACCTCCTCGGATGCCCTGGAGCCAGTCCTGGCGCTGCTGGCATAGGAGACGCTCACTGGGACGGGCTTCCTATGGCCGATGGGTAAGCATGGCTGCCCCCATGTGGAATACTAGAGAACTGTATGCAGCGGTCTAGCTTTCAGGGTGGGGCCGCCCCAAGGGCACCTGGGACACTACCTAGCTATTTAAACCACGCCCGATAAAGAGCAGCGCTTCGCGTTATTCTGCCTTGCAGCGTGACGCTCATCCTGCTCAGCATCCTTACCTGCTCAGCTTATCCATCGTCTTCGGAGCCTACCCAGGCCTGGCCATCCCCATACTCACCAGTTCTGCAACATCCTCCGACCTCGGAGCACCAAGGCAAGTTCATCGCCATACTCACCAGTTCTGCAGCATCCTCCGACCTCGGAGCACCAAGGCAAGTCCACCACCATACTCACCAGTTCTGCAGCATCCTCCGACCTCGGAGCAGCCAAGGCAAGTCCATCGCCATACTCACCAGTTCTGCAGCATCCACCGATCTCGGAGCAACCAAGGCAAGTCCATCACCTTTAGTCGCTGAGGTCTGCAAGACAAGTTGTCAGTTTAGTCATTTGCTAGGACGCCTCCAGCGCCGCAAGGCGACTCTGCTTACCTGCTCGAACAGTCTTCAGCTTTCTTCGCGACCTCCACCATCTGCGACTAAAACAAGAGTCAATTCATGCCAAAGACTTATTCTCATCAATAAAGACTTTACATTAAGACTTACCTGGAGAAGGAGTTGCAGCCGGTCTGAACTCCGGCCCTCGCCAGTGAAGTAACTCGGCGGTACGGGCCCAAATCAACGCACCCCTGCCCCGAGTGGCAGGACGGAGAGCGCATTGTTAATATCAAAAAGGTGAGAACCGTCCTTAGGGGACCTGCACGGCAACGCGGGAGGTGGGCGACCTAGTAGGAAATTATCTAAGCTGCCCCTCCTATCTTCTAGAGCCGAATCCGCTTATCCAGAGGTTCCGGACGAGAGAGGAATACGGAAGAGTCCTCAGGAGTGTGTCTGGAGAAGCCCCCCGTGGGAAAGAACAGGTGAGCGTTACAGCTGGGTCCTTTGTCAGTGTTTCTTTTTTGGTCGCTTTGTCCCATATTCCAATATTGAGTTCATGATCTCACTTATTCTAACATTCTGATGCCTGTGTTCGGGTTTGATCCATAGGAGGTGTTGCATGTTTGATCTAGCTACCGCACTGTCCTGTGGCTCCCAAAGTTTTTCTGAGGTATTTGGGATCCATTCCTTCAGAACCCACATCTGTGCTGCCTCGTAATACTTCCAGAAGTGAGGGAGTGCCATACCTCCTCCTGACTTTTGCGCCGTGAGTGCTTGGTTTGACAGTCTCAGGGTTTTGTTCTGCCAGATGTACTTCGTAATTACTTTGGTGAGTGACTTGAAAAATGCCGTCGGTATCTTTATTGGAAGTGCTTGAAAATAGTAAAGAAGTTTGGGCAATATTGTCATTTTTATGACTGTAATTCTGCCCCACCAGGATATTGAGAGTGGGTTGCATCTGTCCAGGTCTCTTTTCACTTGTTGTATTAACTCCGTATAATTCCCTGCATAGAGATTCTTTATCGATTTGGTCAGTGTGACTCTGAGTTATCGTACCCCTTCGTCTGCTTATTGGAGGTGTAGCTCTTCTGTTTTCCTGTGTATTTCTTGTGTATCTCCAGCCAGAGCCATTACCGATGGCTTCTGCTTATTTATAGTCAGGCCTGAAATTATTCTATATTTGTCTATTTCTCGTACAAGGTGGGGTAGTGTCTCTGTTGGCTCGTTTATGGTCATCAACATGTCATCCGCGTATGCCGCTGTCTTGTGTGTCTGAGCTCTCATTGCTATGCCTTTGATATTGGGTGTCGCCCTTATCTTCGCCAGTAGTGGCTCGAGGAAGATTGCATATAGGAGGGGGGACAACGGGCAGCCTTGTTTGGTGCCTCTCCCTATCCTGATTTTGTCTGAGTTCTCCATTTACTGCAATTCTTGCCGAGGGTGAGTTGTAGTTGGCCCGTACCGTGTCTATGCACTTGTTGCCCATGCCCATTTTTTCCAGCACTGCAAACAGCATGACCATTCCACCCGGTCGAATGCTTTTTCTGCGTCTACTGCTAGGATTGCTGCCGGGGTGTTGGTGATCTCCACTTTTTCTATTAGATGTGCGATTCGTCTGATATTGTCATGAGTTTTCCTGTTTGGGATGAATCCTGATTGATCTTGATGTATCAGTTTGGGGAGCAGGGGCGAGCATCTGTTAGCCAGGATCTTTGTGTAGAGTTTTGCATCTATATTTATTAGTGTTATTGGGCGATATGAGCTCGGATTCTCGGGGGCTTTCCCTTTCTTGTGGAAAACCAGAATTTTTGCCTCGTTCATTGACGAAATGATGTTGGCCATGTCTTTGAAGGTGTCGAAGAGTTCTGTTAGGATGGGGGACAAGACTTCTGCATAGGTTTTGTAGAAGACGGCTGTGTACCCATCCGGACCCAGGGACTTGTTTTTAGGCAGGTCTCTGATTGCTCTTGTTACCTCCTCTGTTGTTATTTGTTCATCCAGTGTTGATTTCTCTTCTGGGGTGATCGTTGGGAGTGTAATCCCTTTCAGGTATGCTTTCTGTTCTTCCCCTTTCGGTTTGTCCGACGTATAGTAGTCTCTAAATATTTCTTTTATCTCTTTAGATTGTGTTTTCACTCGCCCATGTTCATCTTTTAATGCTTTTACCGTTTGATTTTGTTGTTTTCCTTTCAATTGTCTTGCCAGCAGTTTGTCCGCTTTGTTCGATTTCATCACATACCAGTGTTTTAAATGTAGCAGTTGGGATTCCGCTCTTTTGGTTCTGAGTGCTTCTAGCTGGCTTTGGACGTGTCGGTATGCTCTCTTTGTTTTCAGAGATCTGTTATCTGTCATTTCTTCCCTTATCTCTTCCAATTTGTGTTCTAATTAGTTTTCCCATTTCCTGGCTTGCTTGTCTTTCGGTGCTTTAAGGGCTATTATTTGACCTCGAATAACTGCCTTAAAGGCTTCCCATGTTGTGACTTTTGAACTTCCTGGGTATCATTTTGTTCAAAATATTCTGTTATTTTCTCTCTAATTGTTTCTCTCATTACCGGATCCTGTAATATTTCTCTTGGAAGTGTCCAGCGCCATAGACCTGAGCGTTTGGAAATCTTGGGAAGTGTTATCCATATCGGGGCATGGTCTGAAAGTGAGATCTGGCCCTTTTCTATGTCCTGAATTTCCCCTAGTAGGCTCCCGGTGGCCCATATGTAGTCAATTCTTGAGCTCGTGCCATGTACGTGTGAGTGGTATGTGAATCCCGGGGTCGTGCCTCTGAGTCGTCGCCACACGTCCTCCAGGGCCAATTTTCCCATTCATTCCTTCAGTGCTTGTGACGGTGTCCCTTGTGCGTGTTTTGGGGTTTGATCGGTCTTCCCTCGGGATCCATGCTAAATTGAAGTCCCCTGTCAAAATTACTTCTCCTACCGCAACGATTTCCAGTTTGTTCTGTGTGTCTTTAATGAATCCATCCTGACCTGAGTTTGGGGCGTATATGGTTGCTGTTAGGGGGCGGTTCTCGATCTGTACTTTCACAAATAGGGATCTGCCTTTTTTGTCTGGCATCGTTTCTCATATTTGTACATTGAGTTGATTGGCCAACGCTATCATGACCCCTTTTTTCTTCTCATCGTTGTTAGCCTGGAGTATTTGGTTGTATCCTCTTATGTGGATTTGGCCTTTTCTTTTCTTCTGTATGTGGGTCTCTTGACGCATTATTACATCGTATTTTTCTCTGTGAAGAAAGTTTTCAGTTTTTTTCCTTTTTACAGGAGAGTTCAGCCCTCTGATATTGTTTGTGAGTATTTTCAGCCCCATCCTTTCCCTTGAGTTTCTATATTCACATGTCTCTTACTGTGGGGCTCGCAGGTATGTCCATTGTTACCAGTGTTTGAATCTTTTTCACCTTGTAACTCTTCCTCAACCCCCCCCCCCCCAACTTTTTCCCCAAGGAGGACCATGGGCCCTAGGGTTGCTCGGGCGGATGGCCTTCACTCCATGTCCTCTAATAACTCAGGTTAGTGTCTTTCGCAGGGATTTCTAAACCCTGCTTGTCTGCCGTGGATACCAAGGTTGTCCCATGGCTCTGCCGAATTTTGGGCGATAATTGGCCCTTTCTTCTTTTCATTGCATATCGATGTTTCCCTTTCCTCCAATACCACTTTTACTTTTGTTTAGGGATGGTGTCATTTGTGATCCTGATTCCGGGTTTGGCGTCGCAATCTTTTATTCTCTGTTTGCCATCCCCTTGGGGCCCGTCGATCTCGCTGTGTCTCCCTTTCTGTTGCTGGCTCACTCTCTTGCTCTTGCATGTTCAGTATTTTGAGACCCTACTTGCATGTGGTGATACGATGTTGCTTCTCCTCCCACATAAATAGCAGGCCAAATGGGAAAGTCAATTTGTAGCGTACTTGTTTTTCTGTCAGGTGCCTTGTTATTTGGCCCATCTCTCTACGTTTTTTTAGCGTTGATTGCACCAGATCCTGGAACAGCTGTATTTCTCTGCCGTTCATTTTTATATGGTCTATGGTCCTGGCTTTCCTTAAAATGTTCTCCTTTTGTGTGTATTGCGTCAGTACATCGCTTGGGCGGGCTCCTGGTTCTCCTGCTCTGCGGGGCCGACCCTATGAATTCTGTCGATCTGAATTTCTTCTCCTGACCCATCCGAGAGTATGTCTTGGAACACCTGTTGTGTTGCCGTATGTAGGTCTTTTTCCTCCACTGATTCAGCCAAATTTTTTTATTCTTATGTTCAACCTTCTGGAGCTATTTTCCAAGTCTTCGCATTGAGACTCTAGTTCTTGGGCCAGTCTGGCCAGACGGTGCTGTATTTCAGCATTTTGCTGTGGTTCCTCATCTATGCTCTGGACTGTTCTTTGTAGTTGGTCCGTTCGCTCCTCCAGATTCCCTATATCCTTCTTCAATTCCTGGATTGCTTGTTTCATCTCCCCTTTCATATTGTCGAACTGTGTTTGCGTGGAGCATATGAATTGGTCCTGAAATTCTTTGAACCACGTTTTCATGTCGTCTTTTGTGGCCATGACTTTAGCTTCTGACTGCTCTACTGTTATCTTCCCCTTATCTTTTTGTGTGTTTGCTTTCGGTGTCGCTCCTTTGTCTGTTCCCCAAAGTAGCAGCAGGTCTTGATCTTTTTTGAGCTTACTGTTGGATGGCTGTGTCACTTGTTGGACCTTACGGTTTCTAGATCTTGACAGGTGTGTGAGTTTTCTCCCATGGTGGGCTCGGCGTTTGGTGTTCTTCCCGGTAGTGTTCGCTCTATTGGGATTCTTGCCCCACCAGTAATGTTTATCCTCCCTTTGATGGATACGTGAGTCACCCCGTTCCATCCCTGGGTGTGCCTTCTCTACTGTGTTGGTCTCTTTTGCGGGGCTGATGTCTGTGGCGTTCGTTACTTGCAATGAACCTGATGTGCGCTGACCGCCCCGCATTGAGTCCCGTGGGGTCGACCTGGCTGTCTTTATGGTGGGGTCTTCTTTTGCGTTTGTTCCCTAAGGCCGGCTTCCTTCTTAATGATAGGAGTAGTGTGCTCCCTTGCTTCTGGGGTTAGACGTGTGGACGCCGTCTATGCCTTATGTGCGCTCCCCAACCATTGTTCTCATGAGGGTGGTTGTCTTTCCCTCCAGTTTCTAACTCCTCTTCCACGGACTTGTGGGTTGTGAGATTGCCAGTGATCCCCCTCTGGAGGCAGTCTTTCTTTTGGGCTGTTCCCTCGGGCCCGGTCCCTTCCTATTGTTTTGGGTACGGCAGGGGGGAAGGGGGGTGGGCACCTATGATTCCTGTGGCCAGGCCCCCCTGCCGTCCTGATAGGCTTACCGATCGTTTTGGACTTTGTTCCTTCTTGGATGGCTGTCTCACGGTCTTCCGCCGTTCTCCCCTCCGAGGGTGGCGTCACGGCGCTGTCCCTGCTTCCCTGCTCATCTGCTTCGGTGGGTCTCCTGCCGGACACCGTACTGAGGGTGGAGGCTCCTGCTGATGTTGCACCGTTGGTGGGATTGTGGGGACCTTTCCTCTCCTGCTGCGGGTCGGAGGTAGGTTGCTGGAGGTTCGTATTGGAGGCTCCAGAGGGGCGGTCCACTCCCCCAGCCCCCGCATCGGATGGCGTGTCTCCGCTCTGGCCAGGCCGCTTGTCCGGGTCGCTGTCGATGGTCTCAGGGGCTCTGCTGCTCCGCTTCTGGTTTGGGTCGCCGGGTCCCCACAGCGGGGGATGTGCTGCGCTTCTTGACTTCCCCGCGTCGGGTGCCGAGTCTCCGCTCGGGCCAGGTCGCTTGTCTGGGCCCTGGAGATGGACGCCGTATCTCTGCTGCTCTGCTTCTGGTATAGGACGGCAGGTCCTTCAGAGGGGAGGCTTGCTGGAGCAACCTCCCATGTCACGCGCTTCGGTCGGAGGTCTCCGACTCTCTCACCGCTTGCTGGGTCTGTCTCTCGTGGGCCTCGCGCGCGCTCTCACTTTCGTTTTGGCCCGCAGGTCCCTCCTCGTAATGGCGGTATGAAGGGTCTACCGGATTTGCATCCCCTCTGCGTGTCTACTGTGGAGACTAGCTCCGGGGGGCCAAATGTCAGCTTTATTGTAATTTCTTTTAGTGCGGCCCAAGCTAGGGGACAGAGCTACGCTCATGCACGTCTACCTGGCTGGGCCACCATCTTGGAATCCCTCCTAGGAGATCTTAACTTAGGCTTCAATGACCCATCCGACACCAACGCCATGAACATAAATGACTCCCTCGAGGAACTGGGCTTCACCCAAAAAGTGATGGCTGCCACCCACACCAAAGGAAGAACCCTTGACTGGGTAGCAGAGTACAACTGCCAGACCTCTATTACATCCATCAATCCCCAACTCTGGTCTGACCACCACCTGATTTCTTTCTCTCTTGAGGATAAGCCCCCATTACCCGCCACTAACATAGCCCCAGCCATCCCCACTAGAAACAAAAGAAACAGTACAGCTGAAAAACTCACCCCATTGATTCTTCCCACCTTAAATTCGCTCCCCGCCAACACTGACCCCTTCACCATGATAGAGGAGTATAACAAAATAATGCTATTATCTTTAGACGCCATAGCACCACTGAAAAATAGAAGAGCAAACCCAAAAAACATGTGAACACCTGGTTCACCCCTCACCTGAAAGCTATGAGACTAGAAAAACGCAAAAGTGAACAAATTTGGAGACAAGATCCTTCTGAGACTGAGACTAATAAAAACAAACTTAGCAAAATAGCCTCCCTCTACAAAAAAGAAATCATACTCGTCAAACAATCCTCTTTCAATCTGCGCATTACGCAAGCCCATTCTACGACTAAAGAATTGTTCACAATCCTTAAAGAAATAGAATCACCCATCATATCACCAGACACCTGTCACAAGGACAAACTATGGTGTACCAGAATTCAGAGTGCCCTATCGAATAAGGTAGTGACTCTCCAAGCGAAGATTAATAATAAAAAAGAAACCCTCCTCTTGGTCTCTAAGCCCAATAAAACTTCAAAGCCTCCACCCCAACCATCGCCACCACCTCCCATATCACCAGATCAACATACCCCCCCGCTTCAACTTTAATAACGTATCCATTTTAGAAGTCGAAAAAATAATCCTGGGACTCAAGCCTTCTAACTGCCACGGTGACCCGTTCCCAGCCGAAATCATAAAAGACGCTGCACGTGACCTCTCACCTTTCATCTGCAAACTCATAAATGCCTCCTTCTCCACTGGTACCATACCCAACAATTTGAAACACTCTTGGGTCCTCCCATTACTTAAAACTCTCGACCCGTCCACATCCACCAACTATCGCCCCATCACCACAGTGCCATTCCTGCCTAAAATCCTGGACAAGGTGGCTTACCTCCAAATCCAACAATTTCTGGAATGCAACAAACTATTAGGAGTACAGCAGTCAGGATTCAGACCACAACATGGAACTGAAACATCGCTAATAGACCTCAAGGCAAAGATTGACGCGCTGAGAGACGATGGTAAGGCAGCACTACTGCTATTACTTGATCTCTCAGCAGCGTTCGACCTAGTAGACCATAAGATCCTATGCAACCACTTGAATTCCGCCACCCATTTCTCACAAGAAGCGATAGAATGGATCTGATCCTTCTTGGACAATAGAACAATGCAAGTCTTCTCCCCATAGCAGCAGCTGACCCCATACCAATCACCTGTGACGTGCCACAGGAATCATGCGTGTCCCCCACTCTATACAACATTTTCACAAAGCCCCTTTTTGATGATCTAGACGGCCTGGGTATCACCCTACACAAACTATGCCGATGATACTCATATCCTCATCCCGCTGACGGGAGACCACAACAAGGATTTGGCCTTTGTGAATAGAGTGTACCTCATTATCCAGGCATGGATGGCCTCTCACGGTCTATGCCTGAATGATGACAAGATGGAACTCCTCATCCTGGGCACCCCTGCGAATCTCAACAAATTAGGCCATAATTACTCCAACTTCATAATTGATGATAATAACATCACAATAGCCAAGGAAGTCAAAACCCTTGGCTTCTATTTAGACTCTACGCTAAGTTTTAAAAATCAAATCAATGCCATGGCCTCATCAACAGCTTACAACTACAAATTAATTAGAGCAGCTAAGCCCTTCCTTTCCCCTAACAACTGCATTACCTTGGCAAGAGCCCTTGTTCTGTCCAAATTGGATTATTTTAATGCCCTATACCTAGGGAGTAATAAATATATTACAAATTAGATCCAGATTTTGCAAACCAAAGCCTTAAGAGCAGCCCTATGCATTCCCAAAAAACCCATATTTCTGAACACAGAAGATCTAATAAGTGGCTATCCACAAATGATAAAATCTTTCTCAAAACAGTGTCCCTCACACACAAAGGCCTTAACCAAGTTGCCCCTAAATATCTTATAGACACATAACCAAGTTGCCCCTAAATATCTTATAGACAGATTTACGAGACAATTCGCCAACCGACCCACAAGAACTACGAACGCCAACCTTCTCACAGTACCCAGGTTTAAATGCGCGAAGACTGCCGGGAGCAGCTTCCCGGTTAAAGCTGCCCAATCTTGGAACTCCCTCCCCCCACCCCTGAGGGCGGACCTACCCTACCCACGCTTTAGATCCCACGTCATCCGCTGGATAAAGGAGAATGACATATAACCTCCCACTATATACACACAGGAATTTTCGTTCCTCTTGTACACATTGTATATACTACCTATTGTCTTTTGTGTGTTTATTGTGTAACCAACCGGTTTCCTGCCTATCCTGTACAAACTGCCCTTATCACTACTGACTGTATATAAATGTATGATACTGTACAGCATTGTAAGCTAAGCTGAACAACCCTCTTGATGCCTATTGCGCCCTGATACCCCCGGGTCTGGCGCGCTTTACATATATTAAAACAAACAATCAAACAAACAATGATAAACTTGTAATTTTAGGCAGCGGTCAGGCTGGGAGATCTTATAATTGTATGGCCTCATTTGCTCTACTACTTCATATTCATATGACCCATGCCACTTAGAAACCAACTTATTATCAGACGTAGGCAGAAGCACCAAGACCTTTTGTCCGATAGAAAAGGATCTCAAGGCAACCTGTTTTTTATTTCTAAGGTACATGAGTACAAAGTTATAGGATAAACACCAGACTTAGCCAAAGGCCATATTTAAGAGCCAAACTTAGAGAGAGCATTATCGTACATAGGTCCTGGTGCACATTGTTCCCTTGGAGCGAACCACATTTTACAACCTATTTCCACCCCTTTCAAACAAAACTGTGGCCAATCTGGCCCCCACCTACTCCCAAGATATGCTGAAATCCACTTGGTAATGATATGCACTGAAGCACAAATCAAAGCAATATCATAGCTTACAGATGTTTCTTACATTGTTTCCAAGGACAGCGAATTACAGACCATATGTCTCTGAGCTGATAGTGGATATGTAGCAATATTTCCAAAGTTCCAGAGTCTTTTACCACCATTAGTGCATGTGTACGTCCTAAAATAAGCATGTTGAACTTGCCCAGATATCAGTCTACATACCAAAATATTATATTCCCATGATCCCCCATTCCGTTTCTTATATCGTACTGAAGGGTTCCCTGTTTAGATAGCAGATGCCAATAGCCATTTCCCTAGTCAGGGCCTCCCCTCCCACTATCTATTGCAGATCTGCTGACATAGAAAGACCATGCATATATATGAGTCTAGCAGTTCCCAGTACGGTCCACCTGCTCGGCATTCGAAGAGGATTGTCGTTTAAATGCGGCCGTTTTAATAAGCATGTTTTATAGAGCAGTTTGGTCCATAATGCAATGGTGGGTGGGGAGCTTGCTTTCCAGTGTTTAACCAAAACGTTGCATGCAGTAAAAAGCATTATACCTATAAGCCTGCGCGTCTACATGCCATTTTTCTGCCCCAAACAACATGATGTCGGTGGTCAGCGTGACTTCAGCCCTATTGTCATGAGGGCCGGTTCGTGGAAGCACTGGAACCGGTGGATGCTCCACCATTAACGTGCCATTCATGTTCAGGTTGGCGGTCTAGTCTTTTTTCATTGCTTCCTATATCAGCTCTTTGGCCCCGCCCCTCGGTGCATTGCAACTCTAGGAGTAATTTCCTCTCCGTTCGTGCTCGCTCTGTTTTGCCTTTGGTAAAACTTTCCTGCTTTCTCTTTGCCAACCAGTTATCCCGCTGTCCTTCTGCCTTCTGTTGTTCCTTTTTTCTTTCCCTTTCATTTTCACTTTCTCCTCCAGTTGCGTCTCTCGCCTCGCGTCTCGCTGGTTCTGGCTCTATTTCCCTTCATTTCCCTTTCGCCTTCGTTCCTTCTAACCTATCCTTCCTACTTTCGGGCTTCTACTTTTATCCTTCCTTGGACTGCCCTGCTGTTTCCACCTATGCGGTATCAGGGTGCCTTTGCTGTTCCTTTGGTATGCAGGGTTCTTGTTCTTACATTTCCTTTGGTTCCCGCACCCAGTACCCGCTAGAGCTGTTCATGTCTGTTCCTACCCTGCTTGTCTGGTAAGCGGCGCTCTCTCTTGCTCTCTGGTCTGACCGGCTCTCTGTTTCTATATTGCTCTTACCGGCAGTACTCTTGTGTTAGGCAGAATCCAGGGCAGTTCCCTTAGGGAGCACTACCCCAGATTAGGACTACAGGTGAGAACAATAAATCCCCTTTGGTATCAGTCTGTACCACAACGATCTAGTTGGTAGCTGTGGCTGAGCAGTCAGACTTATCTCAAGAGGAAGATGAGCAGTATTCAGGGTTGACACAATAGGTAGTACAGTACTATGGAGCAAGGAAACACTGATCAAAGTTTTGTATTAAAAAGAGAATATATATTTATTTTATACACTTCTAAGTCAACACATAGATCACAGTTAATAAAGTAAGTTAAGTTTAGTCAAAAGAAAAGCATATACAACTCCCTATTCAATGATAGATACGTTTGCGGTAGAGTGAAAACTGAGCAAAATGGCACAGTGAAAACCAACTACAAATGGCACTCTAACAATGAACCGAAAGGGAGGGGAAGCACAAGTTAAACCGAAATACCTTCAGACACCCCCTAGCAACACTTCCCTGAAGTTTTGTGAACAAGTAATGCACAGTAACACTTTAGCCAAAAGATAATTGAATGAAAACTGAGCAAAATGGCACTCCACAAGTTAAAACAGTAGGAAGGAAGAGGGGTTTAGAAGATGTAGGTGCATCCACACATTTCTCATTGAAAACTAATCTAGTGAGAGCAGATCTAACAAATCAGCCAGAGTCAATAGGCCTGAGCCAGAGTCCGTGGTACAGGACCAGGAGTTTAGGAGCAAACATTTTCTTGTAGCTGTAGTCAACTCTTTTGTAGAAAATTGTTGAAGAGGTAGATGCAAGGCAAAAGACAATGTTAAGAGAGAGGGCAGCCGACCCCACAAGTAGTTAAAGGACTTAAAATACCTTTAGGGCTACCACAGAAAAAGGGCGGCCTGGCGGAACAATGTACCTTAAACGTGAAGAAGTGGCTCCTGCGGTGGCAGTTGTTCCTGGTAGTTCCTGCAGGTCGAGGGATCCAACAGAGGAAGAGAGGCTCTCGTCGTGGAGGAAGGTTCAAGTCGCTGCACTACCCAGGGATGAAACCAGCCGCGGTGATGCCAAACGAAGTTTAAAAGGTACGCTCCTTTTAATCGCGGTCCAGGTCGACAGCTGCCTGGCTATCCGGTCTCCAAGTGCTGGGCACTGTCGATTCGACCAAAGCAGGTCCGAGGAAGCGATTAGTGAACTGGTTGACCCCACCAGCTCAAGGGAAGGAGGCTCTTTCGGTGAAGATCTCCTCTCGTCGTGTGGAAGAAAAGTGGTGAGACGATCCGGCAGGGCTTCACCGGTGGTGTAGATGCTGAAGATGTCTCTGGCTTCTCCCCCCTTCAGTTCTGTTGTTCCAGTGGTGACGTCTTGCTCTTCCAGTCCTCAGGACCCTGCTTTTATGGCTGTATAAATGCATTTCATGCAGAAATGCATTTATACAGCCTAGCTGTCACTCACACAGTGGAGTGGTCATGTTGGTGGGAGACCCTCCAGCCTATCAGGTTAGAGTGCGACCTGAGTTGCTGTGGCAACTCTGTCCAGGGGTTCTACTCCCCCTCCCAAACAACAGACCCACCCCAGACTCAGAGGCGCCGAAAGGAGGGCTTCTGGGCAGAAGCCCGCCAAACGAACAAAGGATCCCTGACCTGGGTTAGAAAAATAGAGTAAGACTTGAGAAAGAGGTTTTATCAAAGTTCTGGCAAATAAAACCTACCGGAGTAAAGTTAATAATAAAATAAACCGGCGATATGTTAGAGGCTGTCAGTAAAAGTATTAGCCTCGAACAATGGGAAAATCTCATTGGAAAATATTTGCGGTCGAATATAAAAGGTAGTAACCACTGCCACCAGCCAGAAACTTTGTAGAGGGGGATTTCAAGGTACCCTCTCGAAAATGAACATAGGGGAAAAACTATGAACCCCTTCCAATACTTCCATATTAAGATGGGGTGTACTGGTTTAGTTCATAGAGATTGACTAGTAAAGTCAATGGGGACTTTACATGCCTTGGGAGACAGTAGTCAGTCCCAGGGAATGGAGTCTATGTTTGGGAGTCACTACGGCACCCCTGTGTCACTGCACGGAGGGTGCTGTGTAACACATGTGCATAAAGATAGTTCCTATGGGTGAGAGAAAAGATCCCATAAGCATTAAACACAAAAATAGCCTGGAACACACATAGCAAAGATGCCTAAGATTGGTAAAAAGAGTCTCACTCTTATCAGGTAAAGAGAAATAAACCCTTCAAATCCAGCAAAGCTGCTGGGGGACTCTATAGGTAAGGGAAATCAGCCATAAGTAAAAATTCTCCCTAACGTCTCGTTACCTCTACCTTTCTGTGCTCTTGGTGTTTTCCTTCCAAATAATTCTTTCCCTCCTTTTGGAACTCCCGTTTTGTCTGGTTCCTATATTATTTGTTTTGGATCCTATCTGCAGTCAACCAGCCTATACTTACTTGTGCAGACCCTCTATTGAATGACCTTGGAGAATCATCCCTTTATCAAAGAATCAATTCTTCAGACTCATGTACTGTATAACTACATTGAAGATACTTGATCCTAAGTTTTTTCAGACTACTTTTCACAGAATTCTGGATTACAGTTATTACTAAAGAACAAACATCAAACCAGGGATTTTTGTGCCTCTTGGCTTTTTCGCCATCATGGCAGTGCCGGAAGTACACCCTTTATGTTGGAGCTGTTTAACAGTCCAACAAAAGTGGCGAGCTCCTGCAATAGACACTACCTCTTCAAGAAGGGATCCCCAGAGGAAGTTACATCTGCCTTAACCGATTCCGAGGTTTCCACCAGCAACAGTGACAGTGAGACCCAGGTGAGACCCTCAAACTGTGACACCCATCTAAATATGAGACCTGTTGGTTCACCATACGACAGAACGGTATCAGAGCTCGGCAGGACCATAAGACATGTCCCATGGTACCCATACTGTCACATCCCCTCCAGCATGCTGACAAGGGGGACAAGCCCATCTTAAAAAGCGTTGCCGGGTTGTAGTTTATGCGTTGGAAGTTTTTAAATTGCATTTCCGTATTTTTGAGTTTCAAAGAAACCATTGGGATTGTGGTAAAATAGTCATATAGATCAGCAGTGTCGATTAGTATCCCCAAATCCTCTGCCCATGCCGTCGCTAAGATATGGTTTCTGTCCACATTATTAGGAATGGGTATAGTATAGAATGCGCAAAGGCATGGGAAGATAGTAAGGTGTTGCTCCATTTCTAACTCACATGATACTGAGGTGTTTTACGAGTATCTCCCGATGTATGTTTGAGAATTACGGCTTGTGTTGTTTTGCAGCGGAGTCAGTCTGCCCTCTCGAGGCTCAGTGTATGGTGTGCTGCTTGAAACTGTTGCTCTCAGAAATAGCCATGATACGTTCATGTGCCCACTCAGTGTCTTGTCTCGGGTGTACTTTGTGTGTAATCCCATATGACAGCACTGCTCAAATGCTCGACCACAATGGTGACTCCTGTGTTGGTGCTCCCTGCATGGATTGCATCCGATGCCATTGCGTGATCATCGGTCCCAGTATTGGATGTAGCTTAATCTTTGACAGGAGTTTGGTCGGTCGGATAGCCATGATTTCTATGGGGGAAAGCGGGGCCATCAGGGCCAATTCCATGGCCCTCCAACTAGTACTGTCACTAGAATCCAGCCAGCGCTTTACCCAGCAAACCTGAGCTGCTTGGTAGTAGGCCTTCCACGATGGTACTGCTAATCCTCCCTCTGCCCTAGCTGCTTGTAATACTTGGAGACAAATCCATGCTTTTTTCCCTCACCAAATGATCTTAGTGATCGAGGTATCTCAGTCTTTGTACATAGTAGGTGAAAGGCTGATGGGCACCATCATAGCAATGTAAACTAGTTTTGGTAGCAAGTTCGTTTTCAGGACATTGATCCTGCTCGTCAAGGAGAGAGACAGATTATCCCATCTTCCCAAGTCTAAGCGGATCCTATACAGCACTTGTGGGTAGTTCTGGTCTCGAAGTTCGCTAAGGGACGCGCTAAAGTTAATCCCCAAATATTTAATATGATGCGTCTATAGTGTGAAGGGGGTTACCCCTCCGGGATCCCAAGGGATGTCCTGCCTCAAGAGATAGAACCTCGGATTTGCCCCAATTGGTCTTTTAGCCCGCCATTGGGCCAAATTCCAGTAAAAGGGATCATATATATGGGAGGGAGTTAAGGCTATTACTGATGTATAAAAATAAATAATCTGCATAAAGAGATACACAGTGTTCCTCAGTGCCTTGGTGAATACCCGTCCACCCGGAGTCGGTGTGCAATTTAACAGCAACCAGTTCTATAGAGAGCACATATAGCAGGAGTGATAATGGCCACCCCTTGCGTGTTCTGGAGTGGAGGCTAAACGGGGGAAAGGCAACACCATTGGTAACGACTGGGGCCACAGGTCTGGTGTACAGTAATTTGATCAGCCTTACGAGTTGCGGCGGAAAGCCAGACTTAGTCAGGGCAAGGAACATGAACTCCCATTGGACTTTATCAAATGCTTTCTCAGCGTCGACCATCAGAATTACGTCCTCCGGATCCCTGTCCCCCGCCAAAACGTGCAGTAGTCTGCGTATGTTGTCACCGGAATGTCTATTACGAATAAAAGTTTGGTCTTTATGGATCAGGGATGGGAGGATTCCCTCTATCCGCTGTGCCAGGCATTTCGCTAAGATCTTAGTGCTGAAGTGGATCTGCGAGATCGGTCGATACAAGCTGCATTCTTCCGGTTCTCGCCCTCCTTTATGGAATACCACTATGTTTGCTGATAGCATTGATTGAGGTAGTTGCCCTCGTACCGTGGCCTCCTGAAATATGGATTCTAGTTTATGCGCTAGTGCATCCACCATGACTTTATAAAAATCGATGGGGATCCCATCTGGGCCCAACGCCTTCCCTGAAGAGAGCGAGTGGATTGTGTGCAATATTTCAGAAGCCGTGATGGGGCGCTAAAATTGTCTAGTTGAGCGAGGAGTATCTGCGGGAGAGTTATGGAATCGAGAAACTCCAGCATATTTTGGTCTGAGCAGGAGCTATAGGCCGTATACAACTCTTGATGATACTCCAAGAATTGGGCATTGATGTGATCATCCCTCACCAATAGGTCACTGAAGGTATCTTTAATTGAGACAATCATTTGTGTGGCCTGTCTCTGTTCCAATGCTAGCGCCATCATATGTAGCGTTCTATCGCTCCAAAGCTAGTACGCCTGTGGCCAGCTCGTAAAGGATTTCTGTGCCCTCAGGGTCGAGAGTTGTTAAATCTCTGTCCGTAATCTAAGGAGCTGGGAATGGGACCGCAGATCTTGCATCTGTTTATGACGCTTTTCAGCTAGTCGGAGCTCCTCCGTCAGCTGAGCTTCCTTTTTGCTCCAGGTTTATAGGGCCATCATGATATGCATTGGCCTCTGGCAAATGCCTTGAAGGCATTCCAGCAAACACAAGGGGCCCAATTCATAGAATCCAGCGCAGAAGCAGTGCAAGCACCGCGCGCAGAGAAGGAGCGCGCGCCACGCATGCGCCAGTCGCAGCGCAAAGCAGCAATTGTGCGCCACGCGTATTCAGGGATTTCCCAAGCCATTACTAGCTGTGGCGCATTGAACATCCAGCAGCGGCAGTTATGCCCCCAACATGCCCTTGTGAGCAGCCAAAAGACCATTGAAATGCCCAATACAGCGCAAGGCCCCACACCATCCATGGCCCAGCACACAGCCCCCCTCCATCGTGATGGCACGAAAAATCGGAGCGTACCCGCTCATGCCAGCCAAATCGCATGAATAGGCCCAAATCGTGTGGAAAGGCGCTCGCGTACACCCGCGAAATCGCGTACCCCGTACGCACCAGCCAAATCGCGTGGTAAGGCCCATGCGTGCCCCCGCAAAATTGCGTACCGTGCTAGCGCCAGCTGAATCATGTTGAAAGGCCCTCGCGTACCCCCACAAAATCGCGTACCCCGCTCGCGCCAGCCAAATCACGTGGAAAGGCCCTCGCGTACCCCAGCGAACGCACGTACCGTGCTAGCACCAGCCGAATCACTTGGAAAGGCCATCGCGTACCCCCGCAAAATCGCATATCCCACTCGCACCAGCAAAATCGCATGGAAAGGCCCTCCCGTACCCCTGTGAACTCACATACCCCGATCGCGCCAGCCAAATCGCATGAAAAGGCCCTCGCCTACACCCGAGAAATCGTGTACCCCGGTCACGCCAGCCAAATCATGTGGAAAGGCCCTCGCATACACCCGTGAAATCGCAGACCCCACCCACGCCAGCCAAATCACGTGAAAAGGCCCTTGTGTACCCCCGGGAAATCGCGTACCCCGCTTGCGCCAGCCAAATCACGTGGAAAGGTCCGCGCATGCTGCCATCAGCCAAGAACACACACCGCAGGCAGCCCACACCATAAGGGACCCCCCTATTACCCGTGACCATACCCTGCAGGCAGCCTACACCACATGGGTTCCCCCATCACCCGTGACCATACCCGCAGGCAGCCCACACTACAAGGGACCCCCATCACCATACCCCGCAGGCAGCCCACACCACATGGGACCCCCCATCACCCGTGACCATACCCTGCAGGCAGCCCACCCGTGACCATACCTCGCAGGCAGTCCACACCACAAGGGATCCCCCCATCACCCATGACCAAACCCTGCATGCTGCCCACCCGTGACCATACCCCGCAGGCAGCCCACACCACAAGGGACCCCCACCATCACCTGTGACCATACCCCACAGGCAGCCCACACCACATGGGACCCCCCATCACCTGTGATCATACCCCGCAGGCAGCCCACCCGTGGCCATACCCAGCAGGCAGCCCACACCACAACGGACACCTCCATCACCTGTGACCATACCCGCAGGCAGCCCATACCACATGGGACCCCCCATCACCCGTGACCATACCCCGCAGGTAGCCCACACCACAAGGAACACCCCCATCTCCTGTGACCATACCCGCAAGCAGCCCACACCACAAGGGACCCCCCCATCACCCGTGACCATAGACCGCAGGCAGCCCACACCACATGGGACCCTCCATCACCCCTGACCATACCCCGCAGGCAGGCCCGACTCATGTCCCCCCTACCAGTGATGGCAACCTGCAGGCAGGCCCCAACTCATGACCCCCTAACCCCCACCAGTGTCGGCAAACTGCAGGCAGGCCCCGACTCATGACCCCCCCATCCCGCACCAGTGACGGCAACCTGCAGGCAGGCCCCGATGCATGACCCCCCACCAGTGACGGCAACCTGCAGGCAGGCCCCGACTCATGACTCCCCACTAGTGACGGCAACCTGCAGGCAGGCCCCGAATCATGACGCCCCACCAGTGACGGCAACCTGAAGGCAGGCTCCGACTCATGACCCCCCTCCCCACCAGTGACGGCAACCTGCAGGCAGGCCCAGACTCATGACCCCACACCCCCACCAGTGACAGCAACCTGAAGGCAGGCTCTAACTCATGACCCCCCACCCCCACCAGTGACGGCAACCTGCAGGCAGGCCCCGACTCATGACCCTCCCACCCCCACCAGTGACAGCAACCTGCAGGCAGGCCCTGACTCATGTCCCCCCACCCCCACCAGTGACAGTAACCTGCAGTCAGGCACTGACTCATGACCCCCCACCCCAACCAGTGACGGCAACCTGCAGGCAGGCCCTGACTCAGGACCCCCCACATTTGCACACCATGCAATCATGTAGCATATGTCCACCAAAATCCCAACACACGCTGCACCCACACGGTGCACCTCAACACTCATCCATTGTTCCTGCTCCCCATTACATGCACCATGGCATGTGAATCACAAACTCACACATGCATGCATGTTTGCACACAAATGAACAACATTGCCCAACATCAGGGGCATGTGATACAGACAAGGAACATTGAAACATGCACCAAAACATTGAGAGCAGACACCACTTGTACCCCAACGTATTAAAATGTATTAAATACCCAGAATCCAAATGAAACACATAAAAACGAAACCAGTGAAATAATGATCATACAAAATGAAAATTAAATGGAAATCCAGAAAAAAAAAGAATGTGATGGAAAAATGAAAGAATCCAAATTGTGGTCCATACCATTGTACCATATGTAAACACAAATAAAAATTAGAATAAAACCAAAGGCAGCGGGCTAGTCCTAGGACTCACCATTTCCCCCAGATTCTCGGCCAGGGCATCATCGAACTCTGCATCTATTTCCCTGAGGTGGGCCACTGCTCTCCCCTCGAGGGCCCACAGGGACTCCAAAGTGCTCCTCTCAAACTCCCTGCGAGTCTCCTCGAGGAACTCGGCCCGCCTCTCCGCCCGACGCAGAGTGTTCTCTGCCCTGGCGATGGTGAGTCATGCCCCCTGTGCCCGCTGCCGCTCTGCTCCAATTTGCTGGTCCATTCGGTCCAACACTTCCTCGTATTGAGGTCCACGTTTCCCTCCGGCCCGATGGCCGATACCTGCCCCTGTGATGTTGAGGACTCCGAGTCTTGTTGCCTCCTACGATGAGCCTGCTGCCGCCACCGAAAAGCCTGGTGCCTGCGCCTCTGGGACAGCCTCCGGGATGATGACAACCCCCGGAGCTGTCGTGCATGGGCCCTGCTGCTTGGTGCCTGCACTTCCTCCATTGCCATTGGTCCTGTTGCTGCGGTGACCACCTCTGATTATCCTCCTTCGACTCCCGACTGTGGCACGGATGTGGTCTCCACGAGACTGGCTGCCGTGGTTGGGACAGGTCCACAGGGGGCCCTGGTGGTATCTAGGCCGGAAGACGTCAGGGAGGATGACTGGCGCACAGTGGTCGAAGAGGAGGAGGGGGGTCACAGCAGTGGCCAGCACAAGTAGCACATTCGTGACCATGGACTGTGCTAGCCAGTTGATGAGGCGACAGACCTCATTGTGATGATTTGCAAGCCCCCGATTGGAAGCCTGCACATCATCACGAATGCTGGCTGTACGCCTCGCAATACCGGCTAGCACAGGTTGAACCCTGTCACGAATTGCCTCATCCGCAGGTAGTGGGAGATCCGTTGCCGTGGATACACCCGCCACCTGCAGACGGGTTCAGCCTGAGGCATGACCGCAGGTGCACACTGGTGCAGTCGCAGTTCCAGGGACAGGAGCACTCACAGGCCCCTCCACGGTGATCTGCACTGGCTCCGGCCCCTGACCCTGGACTGCACCAAGAACACCTACCTCATCACCCCCCCCCCCCCCCGGGCCCCATGTGCTGGGCTGGTGTGGCCTCCTACTTCTCCACCACCACCAACTTGGATGACTCCCCATTGTCTTCTGCATCGGATTGCAGCCAACTTCACCCTCTTCGGCCTCCCCTCAGCCGCTGCGGCCTATGACTTTGATGCGACACCAGCGTTATCGCTCCCAGAAGATTACATAACCTGGGAGGACGACTGGGCCTTGCGTCGGTGCCTGGTGGAGACATCCCTGTGGCAGTGCTCCACAGCGCCACCTCCGCCCTCTTCCTCTGTCGTCCCTGCGGATTGGGAGACATTGAACACAAGCATCAGTGTATTGAAAAAATGTCTGCTTGGAACAAAGCAAATGCACATGAGTGGCACTGTCAAACGTCACAACCATCATCCCCCCAACACACAGATCAGTGCAAGCAACACACATGCACAATCATGCATGCCACGTGAAGCAAACATTGACATCCATGTACAAGTCACTGCAAGCACATCAGAGGAGGGGCTGAACCTCACATGCATCATGATACATGTACATCACATACACACACATCACCTGACAGTCATGCATCAGGCCATGTAGATCTCCCGTCACAGTGCACCTGGGGACAACTGGGCCGCATGAGTCAATCACGCATTGAGATGCTCATGTGTCATGCATCCATGGGGTTGGCCAGTCACACACTCACTACTCAGACACACGCACATGTACACCATGCACGTCCATGATGGCGACATTAGCACCCATGTGTCACACCTCTTGCATGCCCTAGTCCAGACACAGGTATGCAAACATGTGCACCTTGTTACATGCCGGTGCGCATCACGCAACGCAACACAGACACCATTGAAGTGGGTCAGGCTTGAATGGACTCACATGCAGCACTGACAGGGACATGCACACAGACACCTGTATAGAAGGCATACCAGACATGAGGCCAAGGTGCACACTCCAGCCACACGTCAACATACACATGCACTATGGCGGACAAGAACACATGAACACTTACCAGTCGATTCTAGACGGAGCACCAAATCCAAGACCTAGACGTGCAGCGCTGGGTCGATGCACTCCAGGACCCGCATCTCATTGGTGGTCAACCGGCCCCGGCGCCTCGCTCCATCATCAACAGCCTTGAGGAGGCGCTGGGCCTTGTTGAGGGTCCTGGCCCTGAAGACTTCCCAGCGCTTACGGACATGCTGGTAGTCGCGGGGTGCCACCCTCTCCGCGTTGATGGCACCTACGATGTCCGCCCAGATCTTACTCTGTCCTTCCTTTTTTTTTTTAAACACTTTTATAAAATTTGTATAACACACAAACCATAACCATCGCTCCCAACATTTCCAATTACAAGCTTTTCAGTGTACTTTATCATGTTATTCAATTTTGTCTCCCCTCCCACTTCTCCACCCCATAACTCGAGCTTCCGCTATAATTCCTGGTGTTTTCTTTCCTGGGGTTAGTCCCCTGCGCCGTCCTCCAACGTATCTTGGTCGCTGGAGTTAGTCTAGGGTGCTCTCGACAGTGTAGCTACCATTTGACTCCATGCAATCAAGGGTCCCACTTCCTCCTCCTCCCCTCTACTGGCTGCCTCATACCATGCGACTGTCTCAGCATGCGCCGAATTCAGGAGGTCATTCCACCATACTTCCATTCTGGGTCTACGTGCCACTTTCCAGCCCATGGCTATTCTCCTTTTGGCCAAAATATAGGGCAGATCCTTGAGTTTACATATATGTTTAAGGTTACGTGGTCTGGTGAAACCCCTCAACATACATGCCCATACGGATTCAACCTCCATCTTGATCCCCTTCTCAGATAAACGTAACCCGATTTCCTCCCAGACTTTCCCCACCTCCGGGCACGCCCAGAACATGTGGATCATCCCGGCGTTTCCCTCTCCGCACTTAGGGCATTTCTGTGCCACTCCACTCCCGAATCTCGTAATCTTTTGGGGGGTCATGTATGCCCTGTAGAAGACATACAACTGGATCTGTTGCAGCCTAGCATTTCTAGACACCTTTTTGTGATATCTATGGGCTCTTTCTCACTGCCCATCCTGTATGTGCTCTCCTGCTTCCTCTTCCCAGTCTCGTCTAAGTTGAAACAACTCCCTACCCACTCTGGACATCACCAGCTCATAAATTCGGGATATTTCATGCCCTCCCTCCGAGATATCATACAGTGATTCTATGGCGGTGTCTGGTTGTTCTGCTAATGTAGTTTCGGACCACGTTTTCTTCACCCGTTTGATTATTCTGGTATATGTGATATATTGCCCCATATGTACCCCAGTTTCATCCACTATCATTTGAAAATCCGCTGCCCCTCCCTCTCGCCATATATCTCCCAGGGTCACCAGGCCTACCGGCTCCCAATGTTTCCGGATCCCTTTCCTCAGTTGCACATCCCCCCTGCTAAGCGCCACAAGTGGCGCCATGGGGAGCATGGGGTCGGGTTTCCCATCACTCGGCATGCCTTGTGCCATATCCTCCAGCCCAGTTCCAGTAGCCGTGATCGCCCGTGTAGTTCGAATTTGGGTAACCATATAATTTCTTTTAGAAAATACGGGTCGCTTTCTCTCCTCAGCAATCTGGATTCTGCTGTTTCTTCCTCCGACAGCCACCTAGTGACATATTGTAGCTGTCCTGCGCGGTTGTATATCTCGAAGTTCGGTAAGTTATACCCCCTTATCGTAAGAGTTCTGTAGTTTCCATAGGGATACTCTGTTTCTGGAATTGTGCCACAAGAATCCCCTACATAGACTCTGGAGCCTAGTGAAAAAGCACCATGTACGGGATATTGGCGAAGAAGTGTAATAGCCTAGGCAAAACCACCATCTTAAGTAAGGCCGCCCTACCTACCATAGGTAGGGGGAGCCTTTCCCAGAACCTCATCCTGTTTTGGATCCCTTCCACTGCCCTTTCCGTGTTGTGTTTATGCTCATCTAGGGGCATATGGTATATGTTAATCCCAAGGTATCGAAATGTTCTGGTTTGTCAGGCTATCTGTAGAGTAGGCAGATCCTTCTGCGGGACTCCTCTGTACCTCCCCAGGGGGAGCATGCATGATTTTTTGAGGTTCACCGCTATTCCTGAGAGAGCCGCATAGTGCTCTATAACCTCCAAGACGTAGTGCAGGTTTTCCTCTGGGTACCGCAAGTATGACAGCATATCATCCACATACAATGATATCAATTGCGGACCCCTTTGGTGTGGACCCCTATTTCTTCGTATTGCTGTTTTAAGCAGATCGCCAGTGGCTTTAGTGCGAAGATGTACAGCATTGGGGACCATGGGCAGCCCTGTCTCGTGCCGCTGCTCAATTGCCACTTGTCTGAGATTATCGCTCCTGTTTTAACTCTAGCCATTGGGGCACTGTACACCATTTTCACCCACCGAAAGTACCCTGAGCCCATCCCGTATTCTTTCAGGGCCATCATCCAGGACCACCTTACAGAGTCAAAGGCTTTTACTGCGTCTAGCGAGACTATTACTATCTCACTTGTGTCACCCTCTGCCTGTTCTAAGTTGTGTTGAAGCCACTTGTGGTTATCGGATATACTTCTCCCTAGGACATATCCAGTCTGATCGGGGTGTATTAGTTTGTTTATTACCTTCTTCAGTCTGTTCGCCAGCACAGCAATGAGGATTTTGCTATCTTGGTTCAGCATGGATAGGGGTCTGTACGACCAGCACTCTGTGTTTGTCTTGTCTGGTTTGAGCAGTGGGATAATCACCGCCTCCCTCAAAGATTCAGCCAGTCTCTCTTTTTCAAAAGCCTCATTTAGCATTACAAATAGCGTTGGAGCACTTCTTGTCTATACGTCTTATAGAATTTGCTGGGAAGCCCTTCTGTCCCCGGGGCTTTGCTCGTAGGCAGGTGTAGTACCACTGTCTCTAATTCCTCTATAGTGATTGAGGCTCCAGGTCCTCCCTGTCTTCCTGATTTAGTTTAGGCAGTCCTATATCTTCCAGCATCTCCTGAATCTCCTGCTCTGCAGTCTCCCCTACATCCTCATAGATGCGTTTGTAGAATCTAAAAAATCCCTCATTTACTCCTTCCTGGGTGTTCCAGATTTGGCCCGCTTCTCCAGTTATCTCCCTGATTGTTGATCTCGGTGTCTCGTTCTTGTACAGCCATGCGAGCAGCCTCCCTGGTTTGTCTCCCCCTGCATGTTGCCTTTCGATATATTTTTTATAGTTCAAGTTACATCTCCCAGAGCCCACCGCACTCCTGTTGTAATTGGCTCACCCACTCAGCATCCTCCTGTGAGGTGCCTTCCCCTCTCATGATTGTTTCCAGTTTCTTTTCTGTCTCTTGTAGCTCTCGCTCTATTCCTCCTTGGAGCCCCTTGGATTTAGATATGGCCGCCCCTCTAACCACCACTTTAAAGGCTTCCCCCGGGTTCCCTCTGACTTCACGCTACCTGTGTTGTTTTCGAAATATCCAATTATCTCCTCCCTTGGGTCCTCTCGGAATATGGCATCCTTCAGTGCCTCTGCTCTAAGTCTCAATGTCGGGATCCTGGCTCTAGGCAGCTGATGTCGCCATTCCAGGACCATGGGGGAATGGGGGAATGGTCTGATAATATCCTCGCCTTATATTCTGTACCTGTTATTTCACCCACAAGTTCTGGGGCTACAAACATATAATCCAGCCTCGTGTACAGGTTCTGTGGGGTGGCATAATATGAGTACTGCCTATCCTTCGGGTGTTGCTGTCTCCATACATCCTCCAATCTAAAGCCTCTCAGCAGTGTTTGTAGCGCTTTCGCAGCATGGGTGGGCTTCTCTCATTTTGTGTGCGATCTGTCCATTTTGGGATCCAGCGTACAGTTGAAATCCCCTCCCCATATAACTGCGCCTCCTAAATGGGGGCTGATCTTGCTGTACAGCGTCCTGAAATAGGCCACTGTGTCTTGGTTAGGGGCATATGTGTTTATAATGCACAATTCCCTGTTTTCTAGCGACCCCCGGGCCACAACCATTCTCCCATCTGGCTCCACCGTGACTTGCAATATCTGGAAGGGCACATGCGGCGCCACCCAGATAATTACTCCTCTGGCGTACGCCGAATATGTCACACCCACAGTGGTTCCTTTCCACTTTTTCCCCACCACCTCTTGTCTTTCTTTAGTAAGGTGGATCTCCTGCAGTAAGGCTATGTCCACTTTTTTTCCGTCCAAGGTACATCATCACCTTATTCCTCTTTAGAAAGCTGTTAAGTCCCCTGACATTCCAGGTTATGATTCTAAGGTCTCCCATCATTCCATCTAGATGCACCCAAGGCTTCCCAGCCGGTTATCCCACCCGATCCAGTCTATCTCCCCTTCTCCTCCTCCCCCAAGCTACAGCGAATATGTATATAAGCTTGTTCCCCAACTTCAACCTCCCCAACTTCCCTCCCTCCCCCTTCCCCCTCCCTACCTATCCCCAACTGTTGCCTCCCCACAAACTCCCCAACAATCCCCCCTGCCCTTTCCTTCCCAATCCCCAACTGTAGCCCAGCTCTATCCCTGGATCTCAGGCCTTCCCGCATCTAGTCCTGCCCCGACTTACTCGGCGCTAAAATCCAGCGGGTGGTTGCCCACTACTGGCAACCTAATTATCTACCTAATAGGGTGCAAGTTGGGGTCTCTGCGTCCCCCCGCATCAAGTTTATTGTGTTATTTGCTCACCCCTTGCTCTTTCTACTATAGGCCTTTTCTTGTACCCCTATATTCAAGTCCCAATGTCATTATGTATACAGCACCTCAGAGTCGGGGGTCAATGCTTAATTTTCCGTCTCTGCTCTCTCCACTACCTGCTGTTTCTTGTGGGCCATTCTGCGTGTCCAGCCAATCCAATGCGTCCTCCGGAGTTTCAAAGAACAGTGCCTTATTTTTGTGGAAGACTTTCAGCTTCGCTGGGTACATAAGCATGTATTTATAATTTGCCTCGTGTAGTCTTCTCTTTACTGTTCCAAAGTTCAGTCTCTGTACCTGAAGCGTATAGTCCGGATATGCCGTTATTGTTGCTGATGCTCTTTTTATTGTACCCCCTTTGCGGAAGTATTCCAGGATTCTCTCGCTGTCCCGGTAGTTTAGTATTTTGGCGATGATAGGCCTTGGGGAGGCGCCTGGCGCTGGTCTGCGTGTCAGTACCTGGTGGGCTCTCTCCACCGCAAATCCTTGAGTGAGCGCCCCTCCCTCGATTTCTTGCAGCAACATTGTTTCAATGTATTCAATAGGGTTTGTGCCTTTTCTCCCTCCGAAAGACCCACAATGCGTATGTTATTTCTTCGGGCCCGGCCTTTGGTCTCTTCTGCCCTGTTTTCCAGGTTATTCACCTGCTGACGGAGTATGTGGATCTCAGCGGCGTTGGCTTTGCAAGAGGTGGTGTTTGTTTGGACCTCTTTCTCCAGCACACTCGTGCGTTCTGCAACCGCTCTGACGTCCTGTCGTAGGAGTGAGACGTCAACTTGCACTGCGTCAATTTTAAACTCAAGTGACGTTTTGAGGTTCGCCATAGCTGTTTCCAGTTTGGTCTCCCACGTGACCTTTAGGTCTGCTATCGCTTCCAGGATGTGTCGTTCGCTGCTTGCTGTTTATATGTCCATCTGTGGGGTTTTCTCCTTCATTCTCGCGCCTTCCGTTGGTTGTGGCGTCCTAGTGTATTCCTCTATAGTGGGCTGCTTCCCTTTCGTTTTGGGGGCCTTTGATGCAATCTCTGCGTTCGTTTGAGTGTGTCTCCCAGGCGCCAAATGCCCTGGGCTCAGCCTTACTGGCTTTCTGGTACAATTTCGCAGCATCGTCTGGGCTTCCCACCCAATGTCTCAGGCGCGATGCTGTTGTATGTTAAGCTTGGCTTAGGGTTGTCTGCTGTTTTTTTCCGTTTGGTCAGGGCTTGGCGCTTATCCAGCTGTTGTTAGCCTCTCACCATTTCGGCCCTCGCACTGTGGGGCCTCCAGTTGGTCGACCGGTCTGTTTCTGCGCTCTCACTCAGTGTGAGGTCACCTCCAATCTCGGGTGTCACCTTATTTGTCGTATTAATTTTATTGTCCCCCTCTCAGTTGGGCAGCAGGTCTTCCACTTGCCTACAAACCTGCGGTCAGCCAGCCCGAGTGGGTGTTTGCCTCTTGGGCTAACGTCCGGAATTCAGGAGCGGAGGGCCATTCCCCCTTCTGGCAGGTCCACTTTTCCCCGCCTGACCCTTTGTGGGAAATTTCCCCCTTCGTTGAAGTTTATCAGTGCCTCTTTGGGTTGGTTTGTGTGCCCAGCCATGGGAGCAGGACCTCTCTGCTGTTGAGGGGCCCTGCAACAGCTCGATGTGCTCGCGGTGTCTGCAATGCTGGTGCCCTGGCTGAGCTATATGGCGTTGCCTGGATGCACACTGTCGGGGGCCCAAGTTCGGTTCCTGGCTCTTAGACTGTTCCCCTTTCTAGGAGGTATGGCGCTACTTATCTGCTTATTCTTTTATTTTGAGGGCCTCTCGATTGCTGTTCGTGTGCCTTCCCTTTGCAGGCCACGCGCTGCGTTGTATTCGGGGCTTCGCTGCTTCATTTGTCTGCGTAGCACTTTGCCCCTCCTAGGCTCACGTAGGCTGCTGATCACTCCGTTTAGTTAGCTTGCTGTAATTTCTCCTTAGTTGCCTAGTTTGGCCCGTCAGGTCTTTTCCATGCCATGTCCCCCGTCGGATGTGTGTTGTTGGCGGCGAAGTTTAGCCCGTTCTCTGCGCTCCGTGCCTCTGTAATGCCCAGGGCTCCCTGCTGTTCCTACAGCCGTCTCCTGCCAGTACAATTGCTTGTTGCCGGTCTGCTCATGGGCCGCCCGCGTCCTGCCATGCACCTTTGGTGGCCAGGGCTGGCTGCTGTCTTCGCTCCTCACCCCGTCCTGAATGTTACCTAAGGGGTGGGTCCGGCAGCATCCTGCAAGCCTCTTTCTTGCCCCGGCCCAGTTCGCACTCTGGTCCGCACCCCCTCAGTCTTGCAGTGGCTCGGGTCGCGTCTCAATGCAGTTCCTCGACATCTCGGCCAACGGCGAATGGGCTGATCCGAAGACGGTCTCCTGATCCTTCTTTCTTCCTCAGCCCGAGCTTCAGCATAAAGGTTTGTGCAACTCCTCTCTCACAGCCTCGCAGGTCGCATCCGTGTAATCGGGTCGCATGCCCAGGCATCCGCTACTGTGCTTCTACTGTTTCGTTATTACTGCCTCCTTTGTTCTCCGGAGTGGCCATTTTAGATGAGCTGCCTCCGGGGTCCCATATCTCCTAGATCACACTTTTCTTCTTCTCTAGAGGTCGGTTTCCAGCACGGCGGATAACATCAAGAGCCGATCGTCTTCATGTTTCTGGGCCATCATTTAAGTTGCATTTTCGTGTATATTGCCGGCGAGCATTTCTAATTTACATATGGATCCGCAGGAGCTCACAGATCTTCCAGCCTCTCACATGGCTGGCTAGCCACGCCCCCTACTCCGTCCTTCCTTGTCGACGCAGGATGGTCCAGGCAACAGCCGACCCCTCACCTCCCCCTTGACCATGATATATCGCCCTTCCGGGTCTGCCCTTTGAGTTTTGAGTACAAAATGGGCCCCAGGAGAGACCAGCAGACTCCACGTTTCTTAGCCAAAAAGGACGCTGAATACGTCTGTTCAATCGTTTTAGCCCTCAGCTTCGGCTCCTTGCCCCTAACCCAGTGTGTTTCTTGCACAAATAGGAAGTGGAGCCAGAGCCTTGAAAATTCCCTCACCAGCAGCGACCTTTTAGTGGGAGAATTAAGCCCCCGTACATTTAACGAGCCCACTGTCAAAAAATTGTAATGAGTCACCCATTAAAGCAATGGTGAAAGCTCATGTCTCCCTCCACAAAGCAACTAATTTCAGTGCTCCCGCAATATTTCCGCCCCCTGCTATATTTAAAAGACAGAACTGTAGTTACGTAACAAAACAGAAGACTTGGCTTGCCCCAGCTTAAACCCCATTGAACAAACCCCAACTTTTTCCTCCCCCCCCTTCCCCCCTGAACGCCTGGTAATCCAGCGGCTTCATCCTGTCGCTGAGCCAGGCCACCAATGTCTCCCCCCTCCGGGCTCTTGAACTCTTCAAAAAACAACAACTTGAGCCCCCCCACCCCCCTCTTGCATTTAGATTGTAAACATTTACAGCGCTCCCCCTTTTGGAATAAAGTACAAACTTGACCGTGAAGCGTCCTGTGGTTCCTCAAGTGTCAGGTTGACCAGGGGATGTCGGAGCCACTCTTCTAAACTTCCTGTGGCCTCGGACTTTACGTCTCTCCTGTGGAGCCTTTGTCCCCTCCGGGCCAACCGGTTCTCTTACACTCTCTTGCTCTCCGACCTCCGTGTTTGGTTCATCTAGGAGCTCTCCCGAAACCCTACGAATATCATCCTCCGTGACCAGGGCATATTTGTATCCCTCCAGTTCGAAAGAAAGTGAAAAGGGTATCCCCATCTGTATCGAACCCCCTTGGCCTGGAGCATTTTCGTTAGCGGGGAGCACAGTCGACGTCTTGCCAGGGTGAAGGCGGACAAATCCTGATACACCGAAATCTGGGCCCCCTCCCAGTCCACCGGGCCCTTCTTGCGTGCCAGTTCCAGGATTTTGCTTTTCTCCGTGAAATAATGGAATCGTACGAGAATAGATCTGGGGCCTCTGTTAGCCGCACCTGCTCTGTGGGCTCTATCAATAGTAGGTTCATTTGTATTTGCACCTTCAAAAAGAGTTCCCACCACCGCATTTACAGCTTTGATAATGTCCATTTGCGTTTCACCCTCTCGCTCAGGAAAGCCCAAAAAGCACAGATTACAGCGGCGTTCCCTATTCACCAAGTCATCAAGCTTTAGGGAGCATTTCTCTTCTCTCCTCTCGAGCTCTGATAAGCGCATGTCAAATTGAGTCTCAAAAATGTCGTTCGAGGCTGTGTTGTTTTCGATCATTTGGACCCTGTCATCTATATTGTCCACTTTTTTATCCAGGGTGTCCAGCCGTACCGCTATGTCTGCTCTGAAGCCTCTTATTTCCTCCAAAAGGGCTGCCATACCTTTATTTACTGTACTAGTATCAGACAATTCCTGGTGAGTAGGGGCCGCCATCTCAGGGCTGGTTGGCGGGCTTGGGATCCGACGTCGAAATCTCTGCAGGGATTCCTTCCAGTTCATGGGCTCACCCCGACCATCTCCACTAGGTCTCCTCCTGAACGTCTCAGACCAAGTGGGCTGCGTCACTGGGCCACCATGCAACTCCAGAGGGGGGGCAACCAGGGGTCTTCACTGTATAAGGCCTAAACTTTGTGCTTACTGTTGATGCGGGAGGTTGCTCGAATCAAATCTCCAGGCCGCGGCTTGCAAGGGTCTATCGCTCTCTGTCCCCGCTTTCTGTCGGGATACCTCTGCTTGAAATATTCTCCTGAGGGTGGACACTGTAGTGGGGCCCAGTAGCAGGTGCGGTAGGTAGCCCCGGGACGATCCCCTCTGCCCTGGATGTTGATGTATGATTTGGGGCACCTTCGTACCGTATGGGGTCCCCGGAGTCCGGTTCACCTCTCCTGGTCAGCGCTGGAATCAGGGGAAGCCCGATGGGGAGGGGCCAGAGAGACCGCCGCTGGCCCCCCTTCCCGGGGGGGGGCTCCCGTTCTCCCGCTCCGCCCGTGGGGGCCTGTGCTCCCATGGTCCCCCTGATGAAAAATGGCCCTGCAGGCCGAGAGGAGGTCAATAGTTATATTGGCGCAATCCGCGCCCACTGCGTATGCTATTACGCCAGCTCCCCGGGCCTCCCGTGTTACGTGGGGGGAGTCCAAGTCGTAGGGCCCAGCTCGCGTCCCCAGGCTACGGTCCCAGAAGAGAAAGGTCGGCCCAAAAACACTATGTGTCCTCACCCGGGCGTCAATGGACCCGGAAGCCCCCCACCGGGGGTGGGGGGGCGCTCCTCCACACCGACCGGCACCGACGTGGGTCTCACGCAGGCCACAGTTCCCCTCTGCCTGGTGTGCAGCCGCCGTCAGGGGATGCCGGGCTCGCTTTCCTTCCCGATGCAGAGCCGCAGACCGCCCGTGGTGTTGAGTGTCCCGGCGTGGATTCCCAGAAAATGCAGGATCAGCCGCGGTGGCGGCCAATTCGGCAGGATGTCGCTCCCCTGCGCCCCAGCTCAGCTGCGGCTCTCCGTTACTTCTCGCGGAGCCGCGGGAGAAGGCGGGACTCCCTCTCCCTCCACTCTCCAAGTGCCCGAACTCGGCGAAATCTCTGTGTCGGATGACCGGAGTTGGGGCGCTCGGGGGCCCTGAGGTGTCCGCAGGCTGCGGGGGGGGTCGGCTCCTCACTCCTGGAGGTCAGGGGGGGGCTCAAGTCCCTCTAACAGCGCCCTGTGGAGGAGACCAGTGCAGATGCGTCGTGCATATCTGCGCCCCCTGGTGGATCTCCAAAATAAGAACTTTGGGAGAGCAAACAAAGAAACATCCTCCCAATTATTGCTAACAAGCCCATATATGGGGTTGGCGGGCGTGGCCAGAGGTTCAGCGCCCATCCCCACATATTTTGGTATTTCCATGGATGGGACCATGGAGAGATTTGCCTGTCGAGGGCCACAGTAGACCATAGGTGACGAGCAGTGTAATAATATGGTCCCCTTCACATGTCCATGAAGAAAGCTCTAAAAGTACGACCCTTGACAGATACATAAAAGTTTTCAGCATGCGGAGTGCCTGTTAGGTAATCTCGGAGTGTACCCTTCCAGTGTCGAGGGCGTAAATTGAGGTATCGCCCTTCTTATGATGATGTGGACATCATGTGTAATCTGGTCTTGAATCAAATCCGTCTCACTATTCACCTAACTTCTTTTTTGCATCCAGGGTCCATGCATGATTTTTACCATTTCCATGTTGTCCGGGAACAGTGCTGTGGGGGAGGGGAGGAGCGGTCAGTTTGTTTGTTCCCTGCTCCCACCTGTTCAAAGTCTGTAGTCACTAAGTTGTTTTGATGCAAGAACTATTTTCATCAAAGGAGTGCCATTGTTTGTCTCTTTGTATGCACTATACTGCAAGTGTTTTTGGAGGGAATCTTTTCCCGGTTCTCAGTGCTAATATGTACCAAGATTAGGTCAGCCCACAGGGATCTCTGATGTGTCCTGTCCTGTTTGTTACCACCAATCCAGAAGAGGAACCCCAGATAGGTGTGCAGGTAGCTGACCAAACGTTTTCATTCATGGTCGATTCAGGGGCTACGAAACCTTTCATCAAGGTTGGTGAGTTCCCCTGTCAGGCAAAACAATAGACACTCAGGGATTCTCTTGGGCTATCCTGTCAGTTCCTTACACTGAAGATCTACGTATTAAGGCAGTCACACAAAATGTATCTGCTCCTTTGTTGTATTGCACAGCCCAGAGATCTTCTAAGTAGAGTCCACATGTCAATTGCTTTAATGGAGGAAGGTATACTATGCTCGACTCCAGGTTTGTATCCAGTCAGAGAAGCAGTGTGTTTCCAGGCATACTGTAGTCACAGCTCAATACGGGGGAGTACCTGTACATTCGACTTTGTTTCTTTATGGAGTAATGATTTTGTTGAGTTGGGTCCCAGGAATTGGAGACCAGACGTGGTGGGTTTCGATTGAGTTTCTGTTTTGGCCTGCTGTGCCACAGGAGGTAACACCAGGCACCATTGTTACGATTCTCCTAGAAGCAGTAGTCATCAAGAGTGCCACCAGGGTGCTTCTCTCAGGCTCCGATGAGGAAGGTGGAGAGTGGCGCACAGTTTTGTGCATCAATCCGACCTTATCGCTAATGGACATGTCCGACGAGCAATTGTTAGAAGACACCGAAGACACAGAGAGCGATAGAGTATTGGGAAGTACCACAGACCATACTCATCGTTAGAAACACAGTGCCACATTGTAAGGAGGATCTGGAAAAAGTGCTGGACCATTTATTTACCAGCGATCCTCATGATGTGGGGCTGTTATAGAGTATTGGAGCAGTGCATATAAAATTGAAATCTGGTGCTCTATTAGCAGCATGTGTTAAGCAGTACCACATGTCTAGAGAGGCAGACAAAGGGATTTATGAGAACATTATGGAGTTTTTGAAGCAAGACATAATACAACCTTCTGTGTCCCAATGTAACAAGGCCATCTACAATGTGAAGAAAGCTAAGGGGTTCAGTTGGAGGATGGTCCAAGATTTACGCCCCCTCAATAATATTGTTGATGCAGAGTTCCTGGTTGTACCGAATCCTGCTACCATTCTCTGTAATATCCCTATTGGGCCGACCCGCTTCACAGTGATTGATTTAAAGAATGCATTTTTCTCTGTCCCTTTGTACCCTGATTCTCAGTACCTCACAGCGTTTAGGTATCGGGGTGAGAGATTCGAGCACACAAGGTTGCCCCAGGGGTACTATGAATCTCTGAGTATTTTCAACAGGGTGGTTCAAATGGATTTAGGGAATTTACATGTGTCCAGTACTGTTAACTAGTACGTGGACGATTTGCTAGTCTATAGCACTTCAGAAGAGCAGTGTCAAGGAGATTCAGTAATACTCCTCACCCTGCTTGTGGAGAAGGAGTACAAAGTGGACAAATAAAAATTGCAGTACTGCCAGACAGAGGTAGTATATTTGGGGCAAGTGATATCGCCTGCAGGAAGGAAGGTAATGCCAGAGAGAGCCACTGCAGTTAAAAATATGCCTCAACTGGTCACAGTTAGACAAATGCAGCAGTTTTTGGGACTCTGTAACTATTGCAGATTTTGGATCTTTGACTAATCTTGTTACGTGAGGCAATTATTGCAGGGACTTAAGGAAGCGAAGAATGTGAAGGGTCTGATAGAATGGTCTGAAGAGATGGTGTCTTGCTTTTGGGAACTCAAGGCAGCGATCAGCAACGCTCCCGTCTTGGCGACTCTGAATTACAAGAAACCATTTCACCTGTTTTCTCACTGAAACAGGCAGGTGATGACAGCAGTCCTGGCCCAGTAGACATTGCTAGTCTATAAACCTTTAGCATACTATAGTCGACTCTTAGACCCAGTGATGCAGGGACAGTTCCCTTGTGAGCAAGCTTTAGTGGCAGCAGCTTTTGCAATTCAAAAGTCTTCAACCATTACCATGGGTTGCCTGGTGACATTGAATGTGGAGCGTGTGGTCTTTGTGATCTTCGAAAAATCCACGTCGACCTTGACGAGCCAAAGAGTCTCGGGGTATGAGGTTATTCTATCAAACGCATCCATACAAGCCATACGGTGCCACCTAGTAAATCCTGCAACATTTGTAGCCGAGCCAGTGAAACTTGATATTGTCCATGATTGCGCAACGTATGAGGGAGAAGAGGAAGAGAGGACACGTGTTAAGGAGGATGCTTTGGAGGGAGGTGAGGTACTTTTTCTGGATGGGTCCTCGCCAATCAATCAGGAATACGGTGAGAGGCATATGGGTGCAGCCTTGTGGGCGTTGTAGATGGGGAATACCAAGTCAGACTGAAGAAATTGTTGCCTTCGCTTTACTCTGTGCAAGCATCAGAACTAGTGGCACTTATAGAGGTGCTAGAAAGGAGTAAGGGGAAGGCAGTCACAATTTATTCTGACTCTGCATATGTGACCCCCATTGTGCATTCAGGCTTGTCAAGGTGGCAGCGTAGAGGGTTTAGGAGATCTGACGGGACTCCTGTCCAGCATGCTGCTCTGTTGTCCAGATTTATTGAAGCACTAACACTGTCTACTGAGTTAGGGATCGCCAAGTGCACGGTGCATACTAATAGAACTAACTCAATAGTATTTGGAAATGATGCCGCAGACAGGGCGACGAAAGAAGCTGCGTATTTGCCATTACCAGATTCCCAGTAAATGGAAACCATGTTCCAGCAGGTACAGTTCCCAGCTCTGTACACTGCAGTCCCTTTGCTTAAAATTATAGAAATTCAGGGAAAAGCACTTAAAGAGGAACAAGAGCTTTGGGCAAATGGATGATGTGTCCTCTCACCCACGGATTTGCGGTGGAGACAGGAGCTGATGCAGACGCTAGTAATGCCTATAGAACTGCTTTTAGTGGCTCTAGAGCAACTACATTACCTGTTGCATTCTTCTTGGCAACAAATCGGGGAAGGGCTCCAGGAGGAATGGTTCATACCAAATCTCCAGGAACAGGTAGGTAGATTTGTAGGAAACTTGTGTACTTTGTAGGGAATTAAATCAGTAAGGGCAGTTTTGCCGAGGCCCTCCGGGCCATTTCAGGAACTCTATATTGATTTTGTCACTATGGTAGTGAATTGTTCCAATTATTGTTATTGACAAAGTTAAAAGGGTATGAGGCAGTGTTGCATGTTGTGCACTGATATTGGAAAATGTAACCCTACCTACTATTGTGACGCGCATCCGAAGTAAGGCAGTTTCTTCTAAAACTGCGTATAAACTAACTGCCGGTAATGGCTGTTCTGGGCCACTGCCTATGGATAGCATTGGAACACAGGCTTTGCCGCATCTGTGGCACTGCAGGACAAATTGAATCAGCTAGACATTTCCTCACACAATGTAATATGCACACCTGGGGCACTTATATATGTGCGTGCTCGGTGGATTGGTGCAGAGTTATGAGGCAATTACTGCAGATTCCTTTTGGGATTACTGTCTGAATTCTGACACCATTGCTGTTCAACTTGCCTTATTTAGGGTATGGCAGCATGTCAAAACTCTTTTACCCGATTAAGGATAGTGTGTCACTTGGTCTTGGGGTACCTCTGGTTCTGTGAATCCATAGATTCTTGCTCTTGGGCTGGCTTAAATGTGATGATTTTTAGAATATGTTAACAGCTAGGAGGCTGTGGATTTATAGGCACATTTCTCCTTACTTCCCCATATGTCTATGTCTACCTTGTGCTGCCGTTGTGATCACCCTATACCTCTTTATGAATTGCCTGATGAATCTGGAATTGTATTGAAGCTATACTACTATACTATTTGGGCATTACATACTATGTACCATGTAGCATTGCACTGTACAGCATTGTATTTATTTTATTGTTTTGCATTGCATCTTATTGTAATTGTACTCTATATGTTTTTTGTTTTATTATGTGTAATATGTGTAAAGCGCCAATAATGGACCAAATCACAATAAAAATTATTATTATTATTATTATTATTATAATAGTTGTCCTTTGCCCATTTTCCTGAAGGCTTGAAGTTGGTGCCTGCGTACACCCTGATGCTAAGTCTATAGCAACATTTTTGGTGAGGGAGGAATTTCCATGGTGGGGAATTTGTGAGCTCCTGAGGTCCTGACGATGGAACCCACTTTTTAAATGCCTTGTTCTTAGAAATCACTTCACTCTTGGGGATCAGGCAAAGGTTGTGTTCAGTGTAACACCCACAGGCCAATGGAATTGTGGAGTGGTTAAATGGAGTTCTTAATGTTCGGTTGTATGGAATTTGCTGTGATATATGCAAAAACTGGATATACCGCCTGCCATCATTTTTTTTTATTTGAGGAATCAGTCAAGGAAAGAGCACCACCTTAGCCTTCATGAAATTGTGACGGGCTAGGTTAAACATACTGCTGACACCTGCATGCACAGCATCAGATGCCCATAAGTCAGAAGATGTCCTGCGTGAGGAGTTTAGGGAGTACTTTAGGGCCTTAACCAAAAGTGTCAGAATCATATCTTCACAGGTTGTGTCTTCTCACCAACAGCATACAGGAGGACGTGGCAAAGAATCAGATGATCTGCACAAGCAACCAGTACTCCCAGGGGAACTGATTTACATCTGCTTCTTTGTTCGAAGCTAGAATGAGCAGCGTTTCCATGGGCGCACCATGTGATTTTTGCATCTCCGACTGCTGTGAAGGTGGAGGGCAGTAAGAGTTTGGGTCCACATCAGCGACTTACAAAGCGATACCGGCGCCCCTCCACCGGCACTGGAGCAGGCTCAAAGATAAGTATGCCCTAGGCATTCACTGATCATTCAAGCCGAAAAGAGGTTATGAATGAAAACCAATAATAGTCGTCTTCCAAGAACAAGAAAAAGCTTTGGATTTATAATGTATATTATGATTATAGGATGATTGTTTTTATGTCTTTCTCGTTTCCCTTGTCATCATGTTCAAAGATGGCAAAGAGCATGGATGTGAATAGTTCAAATGTATCTAGTATTATAGAATTCAATGACATACTATCGAGGTCACAAAGGAATGTTGATGCTGATTTCCTGTGCAGTGAGGACAATGTAAGTTTAGACCCGATAGTAGATGCACATGGTTTTGCAGCAGATAATTGTCAGGCTGAGTCTTGCACGATATCCACGGAAGCTGCTGAACCCCGACAGACCCACAAAAGTGTCAGGCACCTCAACCCTTATATGCACAGTTAAACACCTAACACCCCTGTGGGAAAGGGAAAGTGGAGAACATAAAAAACGGAACAGATCCTCTGGTGTGTGCCTCTGGAAAGCTGCAGCAAAGACAAATATAAACACAATCCTAAATACACAATACAGAGCTAACATGTACTATAATAAACTTCTAATCACCTTAAACTCCCAGTTCCATGTTCGCCCTCAGCAGAAAGCGTTGAGGGCTGCCATCAGAATTAAGTTCAAGTATGCTGGCTTAACTGCTTTAGCTGATACACAGTTCAAAAGCTGTCTTCAGACTTAAGTTCTAACAAGCTGATGTTTCTGCCTTTGTAGATAACAATACAATTGCCTTGCACAAGTTTTTGGTTAAGTACAGCCTTTTGCCTTAGAAGACTGTGTGCTTTTTGAAGTTATTCATAAACATTGGTTTCTCTATCTTCACATCAGAGTTTGAAAGCTCATGTTGAGCGAACTGAAGAAAACAATCCATATAAAATTGCAAGTTCGTACCATTTGACCTTTTCTTTTCTGGATGCTCACAGTTTAGACCGCACAATCTCCCATCTCCTTGAAATCCAAATAAAATGCAGTGTCCGCTCAAAACCAGTCACGCGCAATAAAAATATCAATGGCTTATTGCGGCTACACCCCCTGTTCTCCATCACTAGAGTTCTAACCAGAGGTTCGACCTGCCATAACGGGAGGCGCGCTTGCCTTGGAGCGCGAAAAACGTGGCTGAAGAACAAGAAACGTATGAAACTAAATCTGACAAGTGTCAGGAACTGTGAGGACACGCCCACAGTAAATCTTAAATGGATGTTCGGCAAGAAAGTGGGAACCGCCTGCGTCTGCAATTACTTTCCGAGTGGAAACGTATCTCAGAATTATGGCGTAGGCGGAAATGACAATCAAGATATTAGTCTGTCATTTCTCTCAAGATGCGCGTCAGAAAAAATCAATATGCTCCAGCAAAAGACTGATTGATTGGAAACAGATAAACACTAGCGACTGAAGCACGACTCGAAACGCATACAGCAGTCAAAACATGTCACCTTAGCTCCTGTTAACTCTTGTTATAAAGAAGTTAAAACATTTCTTGAAAAAACTATGATAATTCTGTAGATTTAGGCAACAAATAAAATGAGTTATTCAGCAAACGTTACTATTTGGCGAAGTTGTAGTTGCTTTTCAAAACTTCAGTTTTACATGACAAGAATCTTTTACTTAGCTTGATTTCTTTACTCAGCTTCTTCCTGAAACAAGGTGACTTGACTTTTCTTGCTTCAAAGATTGTTTCTGCAAAGTCCAATTCCTTGTCAGACCTATGGACTGGTCTTCTGTCCTGGAAATCCAAAAACACCTCCTACTCAGCTGTGGTTCTAACAATGAAAGGCAGTTGGCTGAGTTTCCAACTGACCTTAATAATAATCCAACCAATCAGGTCACTGCCTTTGTCCTTCATCTTGGCTTGGATTTGACTCCACAGACTGCAATAGAATAGTTAAGGCCCAACACGAACAATAATGGACAACAGAACACAAATTACTTTCCCAACCAAGACCACGCCTCCTAGAGGTCCTAAACCAGGTAATCCAGACAGAGAAAACACTGACAGTAATGGAGTCATCACGAGTTAGGCGCAACAGGACAATGCGGCAGTAACGCTATTACCACTGCATTTACCGCTCTACCCAATCCCGTGTTCCGGGGCATTCACCTCCAGCTCTGAGGTGAATGCGCCGGCTTTAAGGCAATTTTCAGCACTATTTCCGCCGGCGCTATTATTGCCGGCGCTAATAGCACCCCCCAACTTACCTGGACTGAGTTGCAGTAACGCTAGTTACGTTGAGCGGTATCCCAGTGCAATTAATGCCAGGATACCGCCAAACTCATGATAGCGCCCAATGTATGCTATAGTCATATGAGAAGATTGAGGAGAGAGACCTGTAAGATTTTGCTACATCTGCTCTCTCATCCCCCATGCTTCTTGCGTCCCTAGGGTGTTAATCCCAGATGAAATAGAGTTAGCAGAGGCACTGTGTCTAGTGCACCTACCTTTGCGCAGGGTCTGAGGGCAGTTTCAAGGGCAATCAGTAACAACATCTATTTTACATGTTGACGAAGAATATTTGGCTACAAAGCGTAAAGAGCAGAAGAATATTCAGTGTGCGCAAAGAGTCCAGTTGAGTTTAAAAGGGGCCATTATCATCAACAACCGATGGGAGCAAGGGGTGAAGAGTTGCAGAGCTGGAGGGGTGAGGGGATTCTCAGAAGGGGTGGCATGTGTAAACCAAGAATGTGGAAATGTGTGGCAAAAGTATTTAAAATATCTGATATGGCTCAAGGAGCCAGAAAAACCTGTTAAGATAGAGGGCCTCATCACAGACTTGGTGGTATCTCGGGGGTAATACCGCCAGCATACCACCAATGCAAATATCGCTACTGCTACTCGGTCCAGCGGTATTAGCGCCAGATCACCAGTAGCGGTATTGCTGTAAATCCCCATACCCCATTGGGTCCATTGGACCAAATTAATTTTTTGGGCGCAATTAGAGCAACGCTAAAAGTGCTCAAAATGGGCAGAAAGTTGTGATTTTTACCTGCAGCAGAAAGCTGGAAGTAGAACGCCAACCTTCCACCCAACTTATGATTGTGCCAACCCCTAAATGTGGCGGTAATAGCGTTAATGCCACATTTACGGGCTACTGCCCAACTCATGATGAGGCCTACAGACACTGACATATTTTTCTCTGTCTTTCAAGGGCGATGACACAGTGCCTGTTGGCACAAATGGGAACTGCAGCCGCATGCTTTGCATCGTTGATCTGGCTGGAGGTACAGCTGCGCTCCTCGATTTTATCTTGACTTGTGGACCGTACACATATAGACAATTACCTCGAGCCTGGCGAGGTGTGTGAAGTTTCATCACGTCACATGTGACTGTCCTTGTTATTCCTGAGGAACATTTAATCCTTGCCAGCCCGATGCTCAAAGTCACATCTGTGCCCCCTTTGTCCCCTATGCCCCTTGCGTCCCATGTATCATCATATGTAGCACCCCAATGACATTGCCTGATCAAGGAAAGGAGGGATTATGGGAATGTAACAAGTGGTCAAACTACCTTTTGTCTGCATCTTCAAAGCTTTGATGGACATCCCAGAATAATATTGTTTGTTTAGTCATATGGAGACATTCCTTTCTTCCCTCCTGGCACCTGGTGTCCAAGCTTCTGCGAATGCAAAGGTGGTCCCGGTGACCCAGTACAAACTCCTGTTAATTGTGAATTCCTCTGAATCAACTTTCAGTGCCATCAAGGAAGAACTGCGGACCATGAGGCCCATAGCCTTGCACAGATTTGGTATATCCTCGACCTCCTAACAGCTATGGAGGGAGGGGTCTGTTCAGAAGATAGGAATTACCTGCTGTACGTTTGGGCCTTCTTATGATTCTGAGAATGGGACTCTAACTCAGACTATCGCCGCCTGGCACATACCTAGGGTGGATATGGAGAACAAGGCGGGAATCATAAATTACCCTTTTGTCTTGGGTGCCAACATGGATGATTTTAGCAGCTAACATTTTGATGCCCATTTTTGTCTTTTTTCTTGTTATCGTTTGCTCTTGCCAAATGCTCTTATGATGCTGTTCTGCCCATGGACCGAAAGCAGCGGCCTTGAGGACTGTGACCCTGTACAAAGCTAGAACCACTACAATTTCATATCAGATGGGTACTCAGACTGAAGCTGTCTTGTGCCCTCCACCAAGTTGAGATGATTGTGTGGAGCAGTGGGTAGATTGCGGAAATGGTGGTCGGGGGACGAGTTTGGTTTGTTTAGCGGAGGATTATGCCCATATTGGGACTGATGTCAGAGATGATTGTAGGGTTTTTCCCAGAGAAAATGGTTTAAAGGAACAAGAACTTGGATTATTAGTTAAAGTATTAACTAAAGGGGGGAATGTTGGGGTGGTCAGGAAAGGTCCGATGAGAAAGAAGGATTCACGTTGCGTGTGCTATATCAGGGACAGTGGGAGCTGCGAAGTTGGCATGATGTTGCAATTTTACATGTATCAAGCGTAGTTAATGAGAATGGAATATTGTATAACTTTAAGTGTTTAAGTTGATACATTTCAGATTTGCACATGCGCAGCAAGATAAATGTCAAAATCACCAATTAAATATATATACAATCTGGGTATGGTGTACCACGAAGCACCTAGAAGCTGGGCAATGAGGTGCTTCATAAATGTGCATGCAAGAAAGGAGATTTGTCATGAAGAAACCACTGTAAAGAGGACACGGTAGTTTCTTTATGCATGCATGTGCTCTGTTATCAAAGGGTTAAACTCTGCAGTCAGAGTTTGCAAGATGAATTCTGAGAGACTGGAAAAACTTGTTTGGCAATGATTGAAAGACCAAGGAAGGGCAGCTGCAATAATAATTAGATAGTAACACACAAGCAGGCCCAGGGTTTTTATGGCTTGACAGCATCGCGGAAAGGAGATGCAGTCTTTTAAGTGCATGGGTGCTTGTTATTTATTTTTCAGGGGTATCAAGCCCTATACTTTTTGACCAACAATAAACCTGGAGTGAAAGGACACCTGAGGTCAGTGTTGACCAATCAGAGTATGTCCAGAGGTCCTGCGTGTTGAATTGGTAGTTGTTTAGTGTTCCAGGGATGCCAGCAACTTGGGGTGGGTGAGATAATTATCACCAGTTCAAAGGAAACGTATTTACTTTTTCCCCTCCCCTTATTGTTTGTAGTGCCCTTGTAAACCATGTGCAATTATATCTGTGGTTAGAAGGTCCCATGCCAGCCGGACCTTGTAATGAATCATGTTTTTTAAATATGTAACTATGTGATGATTTCACGACCTACACATGAAGATGGTAGTTAAGATAATTGTGACCAATGAGAACGGGGAATTGGAGAAGATTGGATTTCTTTTGTATAGGTTTTGGCCAATCACGTGTAGGGGGTGGTTTGTAATACAATATATGGGTGTGTTTTAATTGTTGCAAACATTTATATAATGTGTCAACTTGTGTGGTTCAAGGAGAATCATTTTACTCTATGAATCAACTCGCCCCTCCTGGACAATTGTACAATATACTTGCTTTACGTACACACGTGCACTCGTTTCTTAAGTGGTGGGCCTGCTCTGGATTAAGGTGTTTAGAGGCCCATTCACACACCTTCAAACACAGTCCTCAGGATCCTGATACATTCTGCCTCCATCTGCTAAGTTCCAGCCATGCAGAGACTCAGCGGCCAGTAGCCATCTTTTGGGCTAATGGCACACACACCCTAAGGTGACCATTCTTAATTCACGATACCTTGGGCACAGAAAAAAAAATGTTGCATTGTTTCTTTTTTCCAGGGCAATTGGTACATAGATCTGAGTGCTCTGGATTCCAACACTTCTTTACACAGCTGACTGGGAGAGTACCCAGTTTCAATCTAATATAAAGGGATCTTGCATATTACGGTTGAACAAGATCAAAATATTTTTCGTAACAGATCTCTTGATTTGTTAGCCAATATATTTGTGCAAGAGCATAACCCTGCTAGTGGATAGTCGATTATAAATATATCGAGAACATCTAGAAGTGCATCTCCCAACTTAGCTAGCATGGGGATGCCCATGCCCGTATCCAGTAATAGATTGGTTTATTAGCTATATCATGTTTTAAACCTCACCAGTTAATTTCCATTTTTATAGGAACATTTAGGTGCCTCCTTCGGTAAACTCAATAACTTCCTTAAGAAATAATTCTCAATGGCTACTAATTTCTCACTCTTCACATGTCCCCATAACTCTGAGCCATGTATTGAAGCTGGTTTGGCTTTGGTGTTATATGCCTCAAGAGAAAGCCTTATGGCTCTGTTGCCATGAGCCTTGGAAAACCCAGTTACTGCTTTATTTGTGCTATCCAGGATTTGTTCTGCCTTTGCAATTTGCTCAGACTATGCACATTTGCTCCCGAATTTCACTCCAACCTAATCAAACATGTGGACCTGTTTGAGCATCTTGACCTCGACCGTTAGTTTTAGATTACACCCCTTGGCACCTGGTGCATGGAAGACCATAGCTTTGCTTTTTTGCTTAATAATTTCCAGGCCATTGTTAATACAAAATTGGTGAAAAGGTGTACATTGCTTCTTCCAGAAAATGCAAGGCAAAGAAATTAAAATCACATCATCAGCGGATAAAAGCACTGGAATCTTTGTATTCCTGTTGCCTGATTGATAACATTAAAGATTGATTTAATAACTAAACAGAAGAGGGTGGGAGCCAGGAAGCACCCCTGGTTGCCTGATTGATAACATTAAAGATTGATTTAATAACTAAACAGAAGAGGGTGGGAGCCAGGAAGCACCCCCTTCTGTACCGGGAAGTAGGAGGTTAAATCGTCTGCTAGGCTCCATCGAACACATGCTTTATTCTCACTGTACAATGTGATTATAGCCTTCAACAAAGGCAATGGTACTCCAATTGTCATTAGTTTCTCCCAGAGTTTAGACCTAGGGACACCATCAAGGCACACTTCAGATCTACAAATAACACATGGTGTTTCACCTTTCCCAGCAATACATATTTGTTTATGAGTAGTAAGAGTCTAAAGCACTGGTCTATAGTGCTGACATCACGTTGAAATCGTGCTTGGCGATAGTCTATTGCTTTGGTCACCTCAATCTAATTGAGCAGGTGGTCAAGTAGAACCGTGGCATAGAAGTTGCCAGCAGAGTCAAGCAATAAAATAGGACTATAATTTGCTGGCTCTTCCTTTCTGCCTTTTTTATAGATCAGGATAGTTTCTGCCAGGCCCAAGATTCTGGAAATGCTAATAGAGTGGTTATCGCTTTATATGTATTCATTAGCTTCCCTGTCGGCTTTTGAAGTTTAAATGCTAGGAATGCAGACAATACCAGTAGTTATTGGGTTCATTCTGACAAATCAGATTGGCTAAGAAGGGGCTACTAACATACTCAGAGTGGACAGAGTGTTCAGTGTGGCGAGGAACTCTCTACTTGCTTGTCTGTTTCTCTGTCAGAGTCTGTCTTCTATTGTGCTTACTGAGGAAGAGGAGGAGGCTTTACCTAAAACAATATTCTCCTAGAGGAGTGGTGCGGAGTGGACAGAGTGTTTGTTGTGACGAGGAACTCTCTACTTGCTGGTCTGTTTCTCTGTCAGAGTCTGCCTTCTATTGTGTTTACTGAGGAAGAGGAGGAGACTTTACCATGAAACAACATTCTCCTAGCGCAGTGGTGCGGAGTGGACAGAGTGTTTGGAGGCTCAGTGGATCTGTGATCTGTAAATGTCCTGTTGTCTTGTTGAAATCCTGTTGGTTGTAAACTAACAGGTGAGCAGTACTCAACTTGAAATTCGACTATCTGTAACTCAATCTGTAAGTCTGCTCTGCGCCTCCTCCTCTTACACTTAAGCATTTCCCACGCCTGCTATCCTTGTTGCCTATGTTGCCTAGTTGCTCTTGAGCAATTTCCAAGTACTCTGAACGTGACAACGGAAATCCAAAGGGAAAATGGAGTAAGCACCCCGATAACCGGGGTAGGGGCCTTCCTCCTTCCGCTCTCTCTTCCCTCACCCCTTCGGGGGCGGGGGAGAGGGCAGCAAGAGTCCAGAAAGAGCGCCAAGCGCACCAAAAGCCTGCAAAGGGCAACAATAGAAAGGTGAGGAGCAAGGGCTTCATAAGCAGCGGGCACAGGAGCACTTGCAGCTCTTCCAGCAGCCGGGCGCCCGCCGACCAGGAGAGGATTTCGTTTTCGTTATTGGAGGACTTTGCGTGCAGAGGATTCCTGGACTTTGTGTGCAGAGGATTCAGCGCAAGGACAGCATGGTACCTGGGTGGACTCTGTATGACGGCCGGTCCGGGCGCAAGCATCAGGCAGAGGAGCCGAGGCGGATGGCAAGCAGGTCCAGAGCGGGAAGAGGAGAAGTGACGAGGATTTCCCAGACGGCGGGCATCGAGGAAGAAGCTGCGGTCTTTCAGCGGAGTGTGAGCCGAGGATCAGTGGCAACATCGGGGAACAGGTGACGCACACCGGAAGAAGGCTCCGGTCAGCTGATCAAGGAGGCAGAGACGAGGGCGGATCGGAAGGCGACGCAGGCCGGTGAGACCAGGGGCTGCAGCCGAGTGGTACGAGCCAATGCCAACAACTAACGCCGCCAGGAAAAGCACACACATTGGAACAGAACTAAGAGCAAGATCAGGAGCGGCAGGGCCATCAAGAGGAGCAGGACACGGAAAGAACGCTGATATACCATACAAGAGCCGCTCTAAGAGGGCTCCGGTAGAGCTGCCAGCAAAGGCAGAAGGAGACTATCTGGCAATGGGCTGCTGACTCACAAGGAAGCTGAACTGAACGGCCAGCTGAGAAAGCTAGGAACGGGAGCTGCGCTAAGTGGGCTCATTGGCAGGAAGGTGCAGGGCAGACATCTGGGAACAGTCGCCACACCTTTGGAGCATTTTTGGACATTGGGAAATCACGTGAACTGCACGAAACAAGTCGGAAAGGAGTATGGAGTCACAGCAGAAGGACGACTTCAAGGCTTTCTTGGCGATGGCTCAGATGGCTGGGGACAGATATGGCACCAGTTGGATGCAGCAAATGGCATCACAAATGGTGGTAGAAGTCGCAGGGCGCAGCCAGAGGTCCGAGTCATCCCTGTTGTTCCCACCAACACCTGTGGAGGAAGCATGGGTGGAGGTACACTCCCAAGAGGGAGATGGTCAGAACATTGAGGAGCTCACTGAACAGGAAGAGTCAGTCAGCAAAAGGAAGAGGGTGATGACCAGGAAAGCCAAGGACAGCCAGCATCAGATGGAAGCTGCACGAAAACGGAAAGTCACCCCCAAGGGAAGGGGGAGGGCGCAGGAGGTTGCAGCCACACCGGCGCCTTTACCTGCTGCGGCTCCAAGGACGATGGGAGGTCCTCGCGGTGCACCTGTAGCCACACCGGCGGTGGCAGCTGAGGGTACGACCACCTTGGAGATGGTTAAAGGTATGTTCAAGGATTGCATGAAAGCATGGGGAAATGGGGTTAATGGACAGATGCTTTTTAATAATAATAATGATTTTAACCAATTGGGCAGGGGTGCTGAAGCAATCCATCAACAAGGGGGAAACATGGTCCTAGATCAAGGGATAGTGGTGGAGGGTCGTGACGTCACAGGAGCTGTACCAGGGTAGATTGGGGGAGCCGGGCAGGGGTCACAAGGGTCAACCCTCCCATTTACAGCTCAGCCCGGGGGGACACCTTGGTGGGGTCAGGGAGCTATTGTGTCGGGGCTCAGTAATGTCAGGATGCCGGCGGTGTTGGAGGGCCGGGTAGGTATGGCAGGGGGGTCACCAACCACGGGTCAAGGGCAGGGGATTGCAAGCAGTGCCACAGTGTATGGGAGACCTATGCCAGGATTTGCACCAGCCAGGGTGGCAGTGAACGCTCTAGCGTGGCACATCCCTTTAGCATAAAAAGAGCGGGTATGGAGGAAAGAGTTCCTGGAAATCTTGGATCTGGTGGGGATGGAACCTGTGGGGCAGGGTTTCAGTGAACCAACCGAAAGCGAAAAGGAAAAGAAGGAGAGAGAGAGACCTAAGGTGGAGCTCACTATTCATAATTGGTTAAGGGCCTTTCGGATATATGCCACCATCATGTTAGATAAGTTTCCACAGGACAGGGTGGCAATGATTGCATAAGAGCAATACATTCATGAACAGTATCTGAAACATGGGGGCGATGCATGGATTGACTTTGACAGGGGCTTTAGACTCAAGATGCAGGTATGGCCGGCAATGACCTGGGATGAGGTGGACGTAGGCGGGTACATAGAAAAAATGGTACCACCTAGGCCATTGAGTGAAAAGGTGCCGGGGGAAAAGCCATTTTACGGTAGAGGCAGGGGGGCCTACTCTCACATAGGGAAGGGGTCCTTTCCAGGGAACTCCTCCTGGAATAACCATTTCAGCTACCAGGGGGAGCGGGCAGAATGCTGGTTGTTCGCGGAAGGGAAATGCACCTATAGGAATGCATATAGGTTCAAGCACACAAAGGGCGCAAGCGCAGGGAATTGCAGCTCCTCAAGTAGAGAAAGAAAATCGAAGGGCAGTGCCAAATCCAAAGAAAAAAGCAAGCGTGATTAAAAAACCCCTACCAACACCAATCCGTTTACAGGCCATGATTCCGTTTTTGAATGCATATCATGATAGGGGTGATGCAAAATTTTTGTGGGAAGGATTCAGGTGGGGTTTTAAGATTCCCTTCAGCGGGGACATCCGGACAAGGGAGGCTTGCAATTTGAAGTCAGCATTGGCTATGCCTGAGGTGCTGGCACTGAAAGTGGGGAAGGAGTTACAATTGGGGAGGGTGGTGGGCCCGTTCACCTCTCCCCCACTGGAGAACTTGGTGGTGTCACCTCTGGGTCTGGTGCCCAAGAGGGAGGTTGGCCAGTACAGATTGATCCAACACCTGTCTTTCCCGGAAGGCGAGTCAGTTAACAATGGCATTCCTGAAGAACAATGCAGGGTTTACTATTCATCATTTGAGGAGGCAGTGGAATTGGTGAAAGCAATGGGAGGGGGAGCCCTCATGGGGAAGGTGGACATATAGTCTGCATTCCGCCTTTTACCAATACATAAGGACAGCTATCACCTGCTAGGTTTCAAGGTTCTCCAAGAATACTTTTATGACAAATGTTTCCCTATGGGTTGTGCAATTTCATGCTCTTATTTTGAAAAATTCAGCCTCTTCTTGGAATTTTCAGTGAGGCAAAGGTCCAAGGTCGGGGGGATACTCCACTACCTCGATGATTTCCTTTTTATTGGGAGAGAAGGAACACAGGACTGTGAGGTCCTTATGAGGGTATTTCAGGGATTGATGGCAGAGTTTAGGGTTCCCCTCGCCAAGGGGAAGACAGTCGGTCCAATCACGACATTGACCTTTTTGGGGATTGAAAATGACACGATGGCCGGGGAACGTAGGCTTCCGAAAGACAAAGTGGCGAAACTGAAACAGGTAATTGCAGGGATGTTGGGCAGAGAAAAAGCCACTCGGAGGGAGCTTCAGTCTCTGGCAGGCAATCTGAATTTTGCAGGCAAGGTGATTCCAGCAGGAAAAGTGTTTGCAAGAAGTATCGAGCTAAAAACAGTGGGCCTACAGCATGCTGGGCAACACGTGCATCTGGGGGCCGAGGTCAAAGAGGACCTTAAAATGTGGGATGAATTTTTGGACAACTTTAATGAGGTGTTGCTGTGGAGAGAGGACTTGGGGCATACCAGGGGCCTGAAACTGTTCAACGACTCTTCAGGGGCACTCAGGTTCGGTGCCATCTTGGGAAGGAGATGGTGCGGACAACCGTGGCCAGCACAGTGGCAGAAGGAGGGGATCACCAGGGACATTACATTGTTAGAATTATTTCCAATAGTGGTGGCATTTAAGCTGTGGCCCAAGCAGCTGCAGGCCAAGAAGTTGATGGTCTGGTCTGACAATCTGGCAGTAGTTCAGATTATTAATCAAGGGACAAGCAGGAACGGCAGGGCGCCTAAGCTACTCATGCAGCTCACAAGGAGCTTGCTGCAGCTGAATGCAGAGATCAGGGCACGGCATATCCCCGGGGTTAAAAATGTGGCCGCTGATTCTCTTTGTCGTTTGCAGTTGGCAAAGTTTCGGGAAAACCATCCAGAGGCGAGCACGAGGATGACACCCTTCCAAACACAATGGTGGAGCTTGATTGGGGAGATCTGAGGACATTGATCAACTCTGCACTGGCACCAGACACTGTGCGAAGATATAGAGGGTGCTTGGAGCATTTCTTAGCCTTTCAGAACAGCACCCTGCCGGAGATTGAGAAGGAATTGCCTGTGCGGGCCTTTGTGGGATGGTGTTGGCACCAAAGAAGGTCCAGATCTTGGGTTGTCTATCATTTGGCAGCTATTGCGCACTTCTACAAATTAGGGGGCAGGGCCGATCCCACAATGGAACATTATATTGTCATGGCTATGAAGGGTTGGGCCAAGCAGGTAAAAACCAAGCCGGATGAAAGGCAGCCTATCGATGTGGGGAAATTGCATGAGATGATCAGGAGTCTGGCCGGGGTGTGTAGGGACGAGTACGAGAAGACATTGTTTTCAGTGGCCTTTCCACTGGCATTCTTTGGGGCTCTACGGGTAAGCAAATTGGTGCCTGTCAATAAGGAAGGTAAAGGTCTGGGTTTTCTGAGGATGTGTGAATATATATGTGAGGGGCGATCAGGTGTAAATTTTTATTAGAAGATCTAAGACTGACCAGACGGGGAAGGGCAGAACCATCACGCTAGGGGGTACCCAGGCCAGCCCGGTTTGCCCAGTTGGTTGTGTAATCACTTATTGGAAGTGGAGGATCCACACGGAGAACGTGGGAACCATTCCAAATGCATAGTGACGGTTCAGCGTTGAGCCGTTTTCAGTTCAGGAGAGTGATGGACATGGCACTGGTGAAAGTGGGATTTTCAATGGGGGTGTACGGGACCCATTCCTTTAGGATAGGGGCAGCCACATCAGTAGCGGGGATGGGTTTGGGCGCAGAGGCTATCAAACAGATAGGAGGTTTGAAATCTTGTAGTTTTAAAAGATATATCAAGCCGGAAAAAATGTAGTACTAACGGCTTTCCTCCTGATCTCCCCCTTAGTAGCGACGACAAAAAGAAGGCGACGGACAGTCTGGGTGGTGGGCCATTCATTTGTGTCAAGGGCCGGGGCAAGCTGGACGCCCAAGCAGGAGAAGTTGACCCCCGGGGAACACCGGGTACATTGGCATGGGGTGCCAGGTATGAAATGGTCACAGCTGTGGGGACACATGCACAAACTGCTGGGTAAGCAGCAGAGGCCCGATGTGCTGGTGGTGCATCTCGGGGGCAACGACCTGACTAGTTTAGGGAGAGGGAACCTGTTGAGGGAAATGATGTCTTCTTTACAGGTGTTATCGGCAGAAATGGGGGAGACCGAGATTGTATGGTCGGAAATCATTCCCAGGCAGGAATGGAGGGGAGCGAAGAGTCATGCAGCGGTGGAGAATTCAAGGAGGAAGTAGAATTGTGCGATGGCTAAATTCTGCAAAGGAAGGGGCTTTCAGCACATCAGACACGGATTGATGAACCTCAAAACCATGGAATATTACTTAAGAGATGGAGTCCATTTGTCGGTGCAGGGAATGGAATTGTTTTTCTGGAATGTGTGCACCAAACTACTGGAACTATGAGCAAGGAAAGGAGGGAGCCACGGGGGCGGTAACCCACCTTTGGCGTGGCGGTGTTGTGGCGACCAATGATAAGAGAAAGACTCAGAATGAGCCATTGCTAAACCGGAAGGGGCTTCTCTCATTCTGGACAGCGCCTCCTGGGAGCCTAAACGGCGGGGGTGTCTGGCGGTAGCAATGTGGGCTCAGCTTCCCCCCAGCAAACGGCGCTCCCCGGAGTCCGCAAATACCTGCAAGAGCAGGCAGTTCTCAGACTCGAAAGTCTTAGGGGAGTTGGGCCTACAATGGACATGGATAAAAAAAAGGGGGAAGCAGGATGAGGAGCAGTCGCCACACCTTTGGAGCTATTTTTAATATGTTTGCTGTGGTTGTATATAAGTGAAAATAAATCTGCAGTCTTGTTATGCCAAACAAAGGAAAATGTCTCATTCAGCAGGAGGGGAAGGAAAAAGGGACTCACAAGAATGATAAAAATTGGTGATACATATGGCCTAGCTAATGGACAAATGCCCGGGTTATGGCGCCAGACAGCTCTGCGCAAAAGGCAATCATTGTACCATTGAAAGCCTTGCGCTTCTTATTAACCTCTTGAGTCGCGCACTTATTGTACCGTTAAAGCGGCATTCTCTATTACTGACAGCGTTGGTCGGCGCAGTAGAGCCCTTTGAGCCAACAAGTCCACTTACCCTCCTCAGAGTGATCGGAATGTTTGGTGACTGCTGGGCCCTGCAAGTACAGACTCGGCATCTAGAGACCTTTTCGTATCCATGCAAAGTTTCCTGATTTACCACAGTATTGTGAAGACATGTTGATAACTGTAGGGCTTTAGATTTATAGCTCCTTGAGCCAACGTGACCCCCTCACCCTCACTTTGCTGAAAACTTCTTCTGGTGACTGCGGGGCATTTATTTTAACTGACCTATGAGCCGGTAACTAAACGCATCCAAGAAACTTCCTACTTCCTTATTTATTGAAACACAATGTGCTAACCTGCGCTGCGAGTGTCAGCTGCTGCATGCAGTCTCTTTCACTCCTTTCACTATTAAAACCTGTTTTGTAACTATTTTCTAAAGTGCATCCTCCTGTGTTTTGTGCTTCTGGAGAGCAGTGACTGCGGGTTTTACCCTTGAGCCGTCTCTCGATCACACAGGAGGTAAAGAGGTTCCCTGCCAGCTTACTTCCCCTTTAGCAGTGGTGCTTGGAGAGGAGACGGTCGGGCTAGGGATCTTCGAGCCCTGACCCCTGTCCCTGGGTGCTCACAAGAGGCACGGGATGAGGGATTCTAGGTCGGGTCTCATTTGTCTTTATTTGAGTTGGTTGGGGCGGTTGCCGTGGGCATTTGCCTTTGAGCCGCTCACCCACATTCTTCCTGCCCAAAGCACTTTATATGAACATTTTATTAGACTTTTATATGATCTGTATAAAACCCTCTGCCAAACGCTCCAACTTTTGTATTTCTGTTTAACGTAATTCCCCTCTTGTTCTATATTAACCTGATTGTGATCGTTGTATTGTATTTTAATTGTGTAATTGCACTGTTTAGCTCCTTGCTGGTAGTTGAGCCTAGGCTACCCATAGGAGGACATTGTTCTGGTGTGCCTGTTCTGCCTTCTGTTGGCTTTTGCCCTTGTATACACAAATCTTCACAATCAGGATAAACCTCAAAGGCCTGATTCTCCTGTTATGGCGTCTGGCCTAAGAAGCAAAATTACCCCGGAGGAACGGTAAGGAACTCATGGCTTGGAACAGCAAATATGGACACAAGTGATCACAGTTCAAGGGTGTTTATTAAGGGTGGAAAAATGCCTAATCTAAACCTAAATCAGAGATGGGATCAAGCGACGACCATCAAAGGAAAAATAAGGCAGTCCTTGTGGCGTTTTCAAAATTCAAGGGCCTATTCTAAGAAAAACCTATTGCCAATTCCTTACAACTAATTACAAAAAGAGTGTGGGATAGGGTTCAATAAAGAAAGAAGTGTTAGCAAATGATAAGTCAGGATGTGATTGCCAGGGGTCTCCCTTCCCCACGTGTTTAGCACAGGACAAGTTGGGACTTTGGAGCACAGCACACGCTCGAGCCTTCCCAACACAAGCTAACAGTTCTGTATCAGCTATCAGGTTCTTTGTTGGTTAAGTCTCTTTTCAATAAAAGTCTCTCGCCTTTGAGGCCTGATGCTCTCAACAAACAAACACAATTGTTCTGTTCTATGAACACTTTGGGTGATGGCTTCCCCTCTGGGTCCCTGTCTTCGTGGCGCAGACCCCTCAGAAATTGTATTCAACAAATCCACAAGACAGTTCCCTTCTCAGTGAACTTTCGGTGATAGCTTTCCACTCCTGGATCTCCCTCGACCGGGCTTGGATTGGGGATGACAAGGGGGGCACTTCCCTTCCCCTTGTCATGTAATACTTCATGCTTTCACAAATCTTAATGCAGTTTTACCCCTTTTTGTTGGTTTCCCTCTACCGGGTTCACTCTCGCCGACTTTTCCGATATGCAGTTCATGTACTAATTTTCACCATGCAGGATTCACTTCCCTTAGCTTTCGCAATCATCTGCCGGTCAAAGACTTTCGACGGTACAGAAGATTTAAAAAAAACCCTGCATGACCACTTTGACCTTTCTTCACCTCTTCCCAAGGCCTTCCTGAGTGAGAACCCACGTGGTGCCAGACTCCTCTGTCGCTGATTTTCCCCCTCCTTCATTACAAGTGTCACTTGCTTTTCAAAGTTCAATTTAGCCCTTGGCTACTTTTCGTTCAACACAGTACGGTTTCTTATCGACACTCACCTCGACTCACCACCTTTGATGAACCGCTTGGCTTTCTTCCTCCTCGGAGTCAAGGTTGGTACCACAGAGAAAAGCGTCTCTCCCTGGCTCGGTAATCAGTGGAGGAGGGTCTCATGTACCGTAAACATCTACTGTAACACATGCTGTCCTTTGTTCACGGTCTTATGTTTCCATTTGCGGAGGTTTCACAGGCCTGAGTCAGAAAGGACAAGGTCACTTCTCTCTTTGTCACCCACTCGGTATTCGCCGTCTTTCGCCTCCTCTTGAACTGCTGTGCTGAGTTAGCCCTTACGTAATGCGGTCTGCCTTGCTCTTCCTGTGCTCTCATGCTTCACCTTTTATCCCTGTGGGGAAGGGAAAGGGCCGTCAGCTGTGTGTGGTTCTGGTCAATTGCCTAACTTTGCCTGACCCTTTCATTGGGACATGTCTGGTAAACGGCTCTGGTGTTAGTCCGTTGTCTTTCGTGTTGTCCAAAAGTGTTTGTGTCTGAAAAGGGGGGCAGTATTTTGGAATATCCTACGTGGCAGGATTGGGAAAAGGTTTTGAAAGAAGGGGGATACTGCATCTCGCCTGTCGGAGTCCCACTCCCACTTCCCAAGAACCCCATACAGGTGATCCTTCCTCACTGGTCCACCCCCAGGAACTGGATCCTATAGTGATGGCTGTGTCCTGGCCACCTGGATGACAGATCCCTGGGGACTAGCAAGCGAGATACCATCAGGTTTCTCACATAGCCCATAGAGGAAAGGTTGGCCAAAAGGACCAGTTCACGGAAGTTGTCTCTTTTGGGGTAAAAAGAAACGTTAACAACGGTGGCCCAAGTACATGCCCCAAAAACTTTGGTCCGCTCACATCAGCTTTCATCAGGATTCACAAGAAGCTTTCTTTGAATCCATAAGGAAAGCTTGCCTTCTCCATTCTGGTAACGGGGATGAGTACTTGAACACGCCATGTGCCGCCACCCCAATCCCTTCTAGGATTGGTACCCCGTCCCAGGTAACTTCAGAGTTATTAGAGAGGGGGCAGCAGAGGGGAGGGCAGTGTACAGGGGACTTTCAGGCTGTATGGAGAGAAAGGGGCAGGGTTCATGCTCTAATATGTCGGGGGGGGTTTCGGGAAAATCTGCCACCTCTGATACAATTCTCCAATAAATGTCCCCTAAGGACCAAGTGATAGGAGACTTGGTGGGGGAAAAAAAACGGGCAATCTAAGAGAGGGTAGGAGCCGACACTAAGCCCCATTACATTCTCCTGTACCCCTAAAAGACCTAATGGAAAGGATGGGGGGAGGGACCTCGGGTGCTTCAGTAAATAATAACCAGGTTCAGGAGGGTGAACTAGTAGTGGTTTCTCCGCCTGTGGAGGTACCACTGGATAGACCAGACCATCTACCCTTTCATTCTGAAGGCATATTTAAAAGCGGTAGCTTTGCTTTTCCTAAAGGGGTGTCAGCGAGGGTGGATGGTGCTAAGTCACACAGGGCAGAGGGGGTGACCACACAAAAGGTGAGATGGCATTTTGTGGCCAGACACCCTCTAAGTGATACCCCCAAGGGTCCGTTGGGCAAGGTCCAGCCACAGGGAAGTGTTTTGCCGGTGCCTGTAATGCCCATGGATCAACCCTTGAATAAGAGCATGCAGTGTCACATCCAAACTATTGAAGCTGACCTGAGGGAGATGATGCTTACCCTGGCTTCGGTCGGCAGGGCATTGGAACTTGCCCTGTCAACAATGAACAACGGCCAGAGGGAATTAGCACACACAGTGGCAAATAAAGAGATTGCGCTCACTTCCATGACAGTGAAAATAGCTAATATTGAAGTCTATATCAGGGGTCTAGATGCCCGTTCACTCGCAAACCAGGGTGTGGCATGAATGCAGCAAACATCTACAATTGTTCCCTCAATTGTAAGTGTTAGTCAATGCCGTTATTTGCGGTGAAGGAAACTGCGCACACCACCAGGTTCTATGAGGATGGTGTCTCACCTAGAGATCGTGAGTTTCTACAAGGTGAGGAGGGGTTTTGCCCTTCCTATCTGTTGTCCCCAGCCACAGTGCAGGTTGCAGAAGACTTGTGTTAAATGAGATTGAACCCAACCAGCTAAGGGTGGGTGAGGGGCCTCAGTGCTTGACAAATTCTAGATATTCAATTCGGGGTAAGGGGAAAAAAGACAGGGGTTGCTACCCCGTAACACTATGGGCCCAAAATCAAAAAATAAAAAGGGACAGAGGAAAAATGGCCAAAAGGGGGTGACGCAGTTTACCCAGAACCTATCTACGCCTCCAGCCCTGAAACAGAGCGTGAGGGCGGTTGGCAATAGAACAATGATGGGGTGTCCCCCAAATTGCTAGATTACAAGAGTGGAGAGAGGTTGACCGCACCGAGGTGCTGGGGACGGTACCCTTGGAATCGTCTGTTAAATCTTTTAACTTCTCTGACACTGGATGTGATTCTGAAAATCAGAGAGAGTGGGAAATTGTGGGGAGAAAAAGGCAAAGGCGGGCCGTCTTCAAAATTCCTGAAAGGGCAGCAGATGTGCAATATGTGGGGTTCCCAACAGAGAGTTTAGCTACCCAAGGAAGGAGGGTAGATTTAATACAAATAGGGAGCCCGTGCAAGGACCGTGTTGGGGATTTAAACCCCAGGGCGCCCCCGTTTCTGACTCTCGAGGAACGCAGACTAGCTGTAAGGGGAGAGCTAGATAGTACAGGGTACTCAAACAGAGGGGAGATGATCAACAAGGTGGTCCTGCAGACACTGCCTTTGGACAGGCATGTTGTCTTAAATCACTCAAAGGTGTTGGACATACTGTGAAAAGCACAGGCAGTGGCTGACCTATCCTCAAGGGACATCACCCAGGTGAAGTTCTGGAACCTCTTCAATATGGACAAGGTGATACTTCACTTTGCTTCCAGTATGGTCCTCAATCAGGTGTTGGCCGAAGCAGACGTGATTAGAGCCTGGGGCTACGACCTCTATAAATTACAAAACAAGAGTGGAGGCCAGCCGTTGACAGCTAGCCTACACTGTGCAGACCCCATGAATGCTGCCCCCGTATTGGAAAATGCGAAATTAACTATAAGAACTCGGGGCAGGTACAAACGGGAGAGAATTTATAGTGCGGGCGGATGGTCTAAGTCGCTCGGTAAGGGAAGAAGATTGGTCCTGGGTGGTGGCAACCTAATTTGCAAGGCCTAATGGCCCAATCTGAAGAGGCCCCCAAGTGTGGTAGTCATACACAGGTCGCCTTGATTTCTTGGAATTGTAGGGGATTTTCACACCTGTTTTAGCAGTATAGGGTGGATATTTTTAATTCTGACTTGTTCTCCCTACAAGAGTGCTGGATGACAGAGGCTCCCATCATCAATGGGCACTTTGTCGTTCTCACACCAGCCATTAGAGGAGACAGAGAGCTCCCTGCAGCTGGCCTGCTGACAGGTACATCAAAGCAGATTTGGGCGGAAGTAGAGAACTTTGCTAATCCGAATCCCTATGTCCAGGGAATTAAGCTTGTTTGGAATAAAGAAAACTTCCCAGGCAGAACAGACACCCTGTTGATCAACATTTACTGGAGCAATGCAAAAATCGCACAACAAAACCTGTTGGATATTGTAGAAGAGATCTTGTTTACTGGGGTTGGTAAAGGTCTATACTCCACCATGATATGTGGAGATTTGAACAGTAGGTGTTTGGAGTGTCCAACGGGTAAAAGCGCCTCCACCCTGAAAAGACAGGTTGGGGGAAGGGGGTGGGCATATGGGGGATTTATGGCAGTTTGGGGGTTATTAATACTCAACAGGATCATCAAGGGTGACGAAGTCCCATACCACACTTGGGTGAGGGGAGCCCAAACCAACATACTAGACTATGTTTATGTTTCGGAAGATAATTACCCCGAAATTGAGTTGCTGTCCATGGTGGACATCTCAGTGAACGGCCACCTGCTGCTGAGATTTGTTTGGGAGTTGCTCTATAGAAAGCAGAACCAAAAACATCTACGCCTTAGACTTAGATTTAAATATGGGGGGAAATAAAATAAGTTGGAACAAGCATAAAATGTCGGCCTTTAACAGCATCATGGCCTCTCGGGAATTCAACATCTATTTTGAACTAGGACTCAGTGGTAAGGGTGTCTGAGAAATCTGGGAACTGATCTACAACAGACTGCCAAAAAGGAAACCAGGTAAAATTATACAAAGAAACTAATTTCACACGGTTATTTTACTTAAAAAGAGAGAGCTACGGCATACCCTCAAGGAGACCGGCCAATAAGATCAAAGGGGCAGGAAGTTTCTGAAGGCGGTTTATAAGGCCTGGCTATGACATTACTGCTATCAGATGATCCTGAGGGATGCTCGTAAGAGGCTGGAGGTCATGGCAAGTAACAACTCGCATGGCTTCTGGAATCTAATTAAAGATAAGGGAAGGTCCAAACGGGGCCCCAAATACAACCGATATCTGAAGAATTGTGGAAGGCCCATTTCACTGAGATTTACAAATCAGAGGTTGACATTGAGCAGGAGTGGATTGGGGTCATGAGAAGAACGATAGAGTGGGGGCTAACATGGGACTCTGAAGATCTGCTTCAATTTATCTCTAGAAGTAAAACATATATGGCTCTATGGCCAGACAGCCTGGTGATGTTTGTTCTTGAAATCAACCCAGAAATTTGAGCAGGTGTACTAGACAGTATATTCAGGACTATACTTAGGGAGAAAGCCGTGCCAGAGACTTGGCTAATATCAATTGTTGTCCCAATATTTAAAAAGGGCTCCCGTTTAAGCACTTCCAACTACAGGTCGATATCCCTGTTGTATTGCCCAGCCAAGTTCTAAGAGACCTGTGAAACTGGGCTAAAGAGAACGGAAGGCTGGCCTTTTTCCAAACAGGGTTTTCTCTGGGAGTAGGGACAGAGATGAATGTCTTTGTGCTGGAACTGCTAAAAAGGGGGGCGCTGACAAAATATAAACCCCTCTATGTTGTCTTCATAGATTTCTCCATGGCTTTCAATAAAGTTCTGAGGAACAGGTTATGGGCCAAAATGGACAAATGGGGTTGTCCTCCTGCCCTACTGGTCATCTTGATAGCCCTACACACAAATACTACTATTTGTGTGCGACCGGATACAGAGGGCAGATCAACTGCTCTGATTAATACGGCAAGAGACCTGAAGCAAGGTTGTGTAGAGGAGGAGCTAAGTACCCCCGCCTCAACCACTTTGCCCAGAATGCCTATATGTTGGAAACCAGAGTATGTGACCAATGCATATTCTGACCTATACAGAGCAATTGAAACGACAGATGCCAAAGGAAATCCTGGAGGCAAGGTTACCGTTGAGAAAACCATACTTACATTCAAGACAGTATGATGGCTGTCTAAACAAAATCCTAGAGGAAGCAGGACGCCTCACTGACAAAGCAGATTGGTGACGTCATGCGAGAGTCGAGCTGACGTACATAGAAGAGATGCAGAGATGAGATGAGCAACATCCTGGGCTCAAGATGAAGAGGCTTATGCTGAAGAGACGATGAAATTATTGAAGTCAATTTGCACGTGTACAGATGCAAAGTAACTCAAGCAGATGAAGTTTTCATGCGGCTAGCTTTATAGTAAAATAGATTGCGGGAGGCGCCAATGTATGGGTACATAGGAATGAGTAAAGAATGGATTGTCCTATTATGAACTATTATGAACTATAAGCAGAGCTGAGCTAAAGGAGAATGGCCATCCTTTCCACGTATGGCGCAGTTAGAAAACAAATGAATTACAGGCGAATTTCAGAAAGGCAAGGTTGAATGAGCCAAGAAGCCATGGTCGTATTTGGCTTAGAAAAACAGAAATTAGTTACAATCTTGTAAAGGAATGAGCCTCCTGTTCAGAAGCTTGGAGAGAACAAAGATGACGTCAGAGGCTCATTGGAAAATAGTCCTGTTTAATACACTAAAAGCTCAATTTCGTGGTCTCCAGTCACGTGGTGAGAAGGAGTTGGACGAGCTTGATTGTCACACTTAAGCATGAGGACAGAGTGTGCTTCTACTCCCCTGTATCTTCCAGAGCAAAGGAACACTCCCAAGGACAAGTTCAAAGGCTCTAATTGACAACCGACCACTGAGGTCATGATAGATGTTCTAATTGGTGAGAAGCAGATGTTTAAGACTAACTCACCAGCACCTGGCAGTCTGGCCTGCCTGCGGCTAGCGTGGGTTGAAGGATGCTGACGGAGGTTAGAAGCTAACCAATGATAGAGGATCGCATGATTGGGGGTCCTATAGTTAATTAGCCAATGGGACGTTGTGTATTTAGTGACGTTCATAGTGACCTGTTTTGAGGGAAGGGCTTAGTTGCCCCACCTGATGTTAAGAAACCTATCACCTTTCTCACGCCCATTAGACGAGTATGGATTGCATACTTAGATGTTCTCTTAGACCCTATCACTCTCTTCAGTAGGTTTTTGTAGTTTGCCACGTAGGATGACTTTAGTAATACGCAGGTTATACGTCACCTATGATGAGATTTTAGTATAAAGGTGTGCTTTTTATGACGTTCGTTGTTTTAGATCATTGATATTAAAACAGTTATCTTTTTGCCAACTTTCTGAGCCAATTTCGTTTATTGATGTTTGAGTAACCTCTCCATCCCCATCCCTCTCAAATATATTGCTGACCCGTCTTAAAGGGCTGGAAGTTCTCCAGTTCACGTGGTAGCAGAGAGAGCATGGTTAGGTTTCCATTGAGATAAGTAAGCTTTGGGGTCCCCGGCAATATCGAATGACCTCTGCCATTCGGCTGGAAGGGCGTTAAGCTCCCTGTGGATAGCAGTTAGAATAGGTTAAGGCTTGTACAAGCGTGGGTGTGACGGGTTCCCCGGTTTCAAAGATAACCCCTCCCAGCATCTACAGGAAGCTGAACGGACAGAAAGTTTGATAGGCCGCAGAAGGAGGCACTGCGATCCTGAGGGTCGGAGGCCAAATGTACGAATGGTGAGTACAAACTGAGCAAGATGGCAAAAAAGTATGAACGGGCAGTAGGAAAGGAGAGTGATAAGGGGAAAAATTAGTAATGGTGGGTTGGGAAAGGAATGGTCAACTCGAGAAGATGAATGTCAAGTTTAATGGGGATAATTGACTCGAGACGATAAGAGTGTCGAGTAATTTGGAGAAGGTCGACTTGAGACAATGAGCGTCAAGCTACCGACCCTGTGAGACAAAGAGCGTCACAGTGGGAGAAGCCCAGTTTTCTGAGTTTTAAAGAACGTCAGCAGGATCTATTCCCTAGAGCCATATTATGGGTGACTTAGAAGACAAACTTGTTTTAAAGAACAGTTTAAAGAGGGAAGATCACACTCAACCAGAGTATTTTATAGGGGTATAAAGAAGATGAGTCTTGAAATATAGGGCCTCATTACGAGAATGGAGGTAATGAAAACAGGAAGGCGGAATGGTATTACCAGCATTGTTAACGGGTCCGGGCCATTACGACCCGACAACCCGCCAATACCGCCACCGCCCGTACCGTGCCGCTCCATACCGGCTTGCGTGCGTACACGCGCCCTTTTGTGGAGGAAATACCGGGATGCCGGTAATAGGAGGACATCATAAGTTACACGGGCATGCACTTACCGCCATCCTGAAGGCGATAAATAGGTCCTGCACGACGGTGGCCATACAGGCATTGCGGTCCACCCGTAAACAGCAACCTGCAGTGAAGGCAACTGCCACAGGTGCACACAATCGCTACAGGTGGAGTCAATGGAGCCTGTCCCAGTATAAAAAGAGTACACCTACACACCACACCCCTTCCCACACCAAAATGATACCACTAGCTGTTGCAATCATGGGGCTGGAGGACATGCCTATACTGCTACAACTACAGTAAAAACACCAACTACAACAACAGCCACAGCCACAGGCAGCACAGAGGAGATGCAGGAGGAGAAGGAGGGTGAGACAGGCCCAGCAATTACCACCAGTGTAGCCAGTAGTACCTCGTAGGCAGCCACCAATCCCTCGCATGAGACCCAGTCCATTCAATCTAACCCCTGAGCAGATCCACACCCTGTACCGGTTGGACCGGGACACCATCACCACCATTGTGGACATGATACATGATGACATCGTCAGCCTCATTGAAATACGCACTGCCATCCCCCCGCTACTAAAGGTGGTGTCTGTGCTCTACTTCCTGGCCACAGGCACCTACCAGCACATAGTGGGCCAGCTGCATGGCACATCACAACCACTCTTTTCACGCATGCTGACCCAAGTGCTGGATGCCCTCCTGAAGCATGCTAGCACCTACGTATCCCTACCACGGACTGCCCAGGAGTTTTCCGACACCAAAGTAGGCTTCCATGCACTGGCAGGCATGCCCAATTGCGTTGGTGCCCTCAACTGCACCCATGTGGAATTGGTAGTCCCTCATGCCATACAGGCTGTGTACCGCAATCGCAAGCAATACACCTCCATCAATGTGCATATGGTATGTGACTCCAGCAATATCATCACACATTGTTGCACCCGATATCCCGGATCTACACATGATGCCATGGTGCTGCGTAACTCCACGCTACCCTGTCACATGGAACGACATGCTGGACGACGTGCCTGGCTGCTTGGTGAGTTGCCTGACTGTCCCATGGTAGTGCATCGGGGTTGTGAGGTGGGGGGATGCATACTCTACCAGGGTGGGAATGGGCGGTGAGTGGACAATGCACCCAGAGCTAAAGACTTCTGACCTGAACCTCCCAACCCAAACATGACACACATCACTGCCACACATTGGACCAATGCTGCATATCAATGACAACATGTAAGACGCACAACCAGGCCACCATGGGTATGTCAAGCAATGCATGACCAAACATGATTGCAACTGTGCCAATGTGGCTAGTGTGATTATGCACAGAGTATACACTGCAATCATCTGAGGCAAGACACCGTTCTGCATCCACAGTACATCCGCATCAACATGCAAGTAATCACCCTGCATCATCTGTTCAACGCCATCCAGACTAGCACACCATATTGCAGTACACAATGCATATAAATAATCTTTGTGTATAGGTACAGGGACATGTGCATGTGAACAGCAAATAGCTGCGGCCATGGCTGTGAATCCTGAAGGTGGCAGCTCAGAGTGACTCACACAGACCTCTTTGTACTCCCATACAGGTGATGAGGATATCCCTTGAAGCCGTGGCTACTTACCCCTGTGCAGAACCCGTGGAACAGCCATGAGGAGGAGTACGATCGGGTTCATACCCGTACCCGTGCCGTGATTGAGCAGACCTTTGGCCTGTTGACGGCGTGGTTGCGCTGCCTAAGCAGGTCTGGTGGAGCACTCCATCATAGGCCTGAGAAGGTGGCAAAGATCACCATGGCCTGCGTCATGCTGCACAACATGTGCGTCCGGAGAAATGTACCACTGCCACCTGACATTGACATGCATGCAGCGGGTGTGGGATGATTAGGATGAAGACGGAGAAGCAGCACCCCTGCCAGTACGTGATGCACAAGATGGCCGTGCTGTACGCCAATCACTGATTGATGAATACTTCTGAATCACAGGGACGTTGATGGATATGTGTCAGTGCTACACTGAGCACTGGGTCCATGTGGACATGCACACAGGGTATGTGGGGAGTTGGGCACTGTGCACTGTCATGAATAAAACGAATACACACGAAATGAACAATGTCCAGACATGAAATTATTTTTTACACAACGGGTGTATTAATGTAAACTACAGAAAAGTGCCTCACCCCTCCCCCTCCCCCAACACACCAAAACTCCCCATACCTCCCAATGAACTCCCCATACCCCCCAAGGAACTCCCAATACCCCCAATGAACTCCCCATAACCCCAATGAACACCCCCTTATTCACCTATACACCACCGACACCATCTCCCCCACTCCCATTGTTGACCCGCACTATTTTGTGCTTTCTTTGTGTCAGTCGCACAGGGCTGGAGGGTGCTGATGATGCGGGTGTGGTGGATGGGGTGGATGCCGTAGTGATTGGCACGGCTGGCGCCGGTTGTTGCTGCTGCATGTGTTGCAGTATGGCGGTCAGGACCTGCGTGACAGCCGCCAGACTGACACGCCTCATGACCGCAAAGGCATTTATGGCGGCAGTGTTCCCTGCAATGGCCTGGCTTGTAGTGTGGCCCTCGAGGCTGCCCCAGAGGTGGTTTTGCCAGTGGCAGGTGTTTTGGCCCGGTACGTGGAAGGTCTTGTGGCTGGATCTTCACTGCCATCTTCTCAATCGGTGCCTGGGGGGGTAGAAGAGATGCAGGGCATCAGTGATGGTGTTTCATGCAAGATGCATTAGATGGTGCTGTGGAGTTTTTCATTTATCATGCATTCAAATCTTCCAGGTATGTCACACAGGGTAGTTTGAAGGGGGGCATTTCGGCATTAGCCGTGACGTCTCAATTCGGCAATGCTGCATGCAAGGTGGCATGCCGTTGTATTGGGGTTTGTGTGATGTATGAAATGGGAATGGTCCCTGTGTGTTGGTTGTCTGTTGGTAATGGGATTGGCAATCACCATGCATTTCAGTGTGGCAGAGTTTGTGCCTCCATCTGGACATGGATATGTTGCTGTGTGTGTTTTGGGACATGCATTGCCTTGCCTAGGCTCTATTCCAGATCACTTGTGCTACGTCATGGTTTGCTCTACTGGGGTCTGCAGGGTCACTCACCTCCATCTCCAGATGTTGCGGCACCCGTCTCCATCTCCCCAAAGACCTCGATAGACGCCATCTGGATGGTAGCACTGCATGTCTCCTCCCAGCGCATTAGTTTGATCGGGGGGTGGGCACTCCCGCCTGAGGCCATGGCCTCCCTCTGATTGCTGGCCATGATGTTGCAGACCCTAAGGCGCAGGTCATCCCACCTTTTCTTGCAGTCTTTCACTGTCCGTGGGGTGGTGCCGACTGCAGAAACCCTGCGGGCTACCTCCTCCTATATCTCCTTCTTCCTCTGCTGCGCCTCCCTTTTGAGGTTATGGGTGTTTATCTCATCAGCATGGGCAGCAAAGGTGTCTGCCAACATGTTACGTTCCTCATCAGAAAAACGCTTCTTGCGCAGGCGAGGGTTGGATTTTCGGGTTGCTTTAGACATGTTGTTTTGAAAGGCCCTGGTCTCTCCTGTGCAACACTGGTGGTTTGGGAGGATTGCAATGGATTGTGTTTTTAAAGATGGCCACCGGTGCATTTCCCGTTCCAACGCGATGACGTTACTTCCGGGTCCGGTATTACGAGCCCGGTATTAGCATGATGTTATTACCGGGTCGGTATTAAGGGGTGCCTCCTAGGCGGAGGCGGTATCGGCGGGTCCCGTGATGCCGCTATCGGGAGGTTGGAGGGCCTTTAGCGGCATGGCGGTATGGCCAATACCGGCATGGGGTTTCGCGCGTGCTTGCGCACTTGTAATCAGCCGCTATTAGCGGCGTCAAACGAGCACAGACCCGCTAGTTACTCCATGCCGGTAATGGGCCCGTTTTTAGCGGGATTCTCGTAATGAGGCCCATAGACTGATATATGTGACCGGTCAAGTATGTCTGTTTGTCTGTTTGTTTTATGTGAGTATGTAAATGGTGGAAAAATCAATGGAGACATTGATAAATAAGGAAATTAGAACACGAGAAAGTGAATTAAAACTATTTATGATATTGTATTGATGGTGCGTAGTGGCAACAAAGAGTAGATAGAGAATATGTGATATAGAAAGGATTGGGGCATGTTCTCACTGTTACAAGCTTACATTAGTTATTTTTTTTAAAACTATTATTTTTATGAAATTGCAAAGTGTACAGGTGAGTATTGACTGTCAGGAATGACAAGTCAACACGAGGAGCATTGCTCCGTTTATACATTGCTGCAATCATACACTTGAGTTAAAATAGTGTAGTGGAAAAGGGGTAAAGAGACCACAGACAGAATGATTATGTCGTGATCATAAGAGGGATCGAAAGGTTTTTTTTGCAACACATGATGACATGATTGTATGTTGCATATATGGGACGAAGTAAGATCAGCGACTAGAGAGCTTAGAACTCTGGGAAGAATGAGTGAGGAGAAAGAGTAGCTGCCTCCTATGGATGGGATATTTAAACATATGCAAAGAGGGGGGTGAAGAGCCTTCTGATCCACTCGCCACACCTGACGTAGGCAGCGATTGTAAGAAAGATGAAGGGCTGTACCTATTGAGAAAGGCTTAAGGTAGCAACAAGGTATGAGTGACCTGGCGCATGAGTCGCCTGTGTAAAAAGGTGATGAGAGAACATCTAAAGTTCTTGAAAAAAGATGTAATTTCCAAGATCCCAAAGGACAGGGAGAGATGCGACAAGGAGAAGAGTGACAGGACAAGTGTATTCTCAGACATGAGATGAAAAATAAGGAGATAGAATAAAACAAAGGATAAGGCTGATGGGTCAATTCCCATACAGGATGAAGGAGGGATGGCCAGATTGTGCTCAAACATTCGACGACAAGAACATTTTAAGGAAGGGAGACAAAGGGAAGGATACAAATGATCGCTTTAAAAGTATGCAATCGTGCTATAAAAGGGGAGGCTCATCTTGTTTTGAGCCCAGAGAGCTGTTTGAAGACAGACTGGCTCTGAAGAAAAACAAAGAGGAGACAGGTCGCACAAATTAAAGATAGGATAAATTAGGCAAAGATATGGGAGCCTTTCGTTAAGAAGAGGGAGAAAATACAGGGGGTTTTAAAGGTGGTTTGTTGGAAAAACAAGGAAGTTAGGTGATTGAGTCCAGGCCTCCCGATCTCTCGGCACCAAAAGATCTTTGACGTGGCTGGATAAATCTAAAAAAGGTCAACCCTATGGTCAGAGGGGGGACGACAAGCCTGCACGCATATTTGCAGTAGGAATAGAGATGGGTTTGCTCAGGGTCAGACAGTGCAGCAAAAGAGAGCGCCGAGAATGCTGCAAGGCTTTAGTAAAAACAGATGGCGATGATGTTGCTATAAAGGTAGCCATGGCAGTCTCCATGAAATGCAGCAGAGTATGAATACAGGACACGTGATGATTTTTAGAATAAAGCAGGGGGTGTCACCGTTGACTGGGAGGTAAAACTTTTTAGTTCCTTTATGAAAGACACCGATGCAATGCGTACATGTACATGCGAGGGGACATTTTGATGTTTGGAAATGTCACAAATATTTTAGACTTTATAGGAGTTGTAAGAAGAATTTATTTATTGAAGGATTGCCAGTCTTTATAGGAGAGTGTGACGCGATTGTGTTATGGGTATTGTTAAAACAGACATTTACAAGTATTGTAGACTGAGATTTAGTAATAGAAAAGTTGAATTGTAATGATTTTGGTTTATTAATTAGAGTATGGTGTGTTTTTATTTCAGGAATATTTTGATTGACAGATGATGGATTATGCCAGTTTATTATGGACAAAGACTTGTTGAATGAAGTTGAGGAGAATCAAAGAGGAGCTTGATGAAGGAAAGAAGGAACATTGAGTGGACTCCAGTTTAAGGCCGTTGAGTATGTATAAAAAGGAGAATTCTGCCATGGGCGTAGCAGAAAACACTGGTAGAAACCGAGCAGGCTTATGGTCATTTGTATTTTGAGAAATGTTCTGATGAACCCTTGAGGATTAAGAGATATTGGCAGGGGGGGAGACTTTCTTTATTGACGGTTCTTCAAGAATCGATCAAGGTAATAGACTTGGAGATACTGGTGCCGCTGGGGTAAAGCACACGAGTAATGGAGAAGTTTGAAGCATTGTCAAGATTATGACTACCGTCTTGGTTTTTGGCACATGCTGCTGAATTAGTGGCGCTGGTTGTCGTGCTAGGAGAAATCGGTACAGAGTAACGGTGTACAGTAACTCCGCCTATATGACATGGACAGCGCATGCAGAACTAGCACGTTGGAAAAGGAAGGGCGACCTCCGAGCAGGCAGCACTCCAGTGCAGCACGCAGTTTTAGTGAATAGACCCACAGGAGTGAGCACTGTGATTTTTAGTAGCCATTGTAGTAGGATGAAATATGTAGCTAATGTGAAAGGAGCAGATTTTATTTTATGATTAGTATTATAAAGTAAAAATAAAGAAGTGTAGTGAATAAGTATGAAAGGGAGTTTTTGTTATGATTATATGGATAGGATGGATACGAAAGAGAGAGTGGCGAGGATAAATGAGTATGTTTAAGAAATTGTTACGTTAAAATATATGAAGAGTTAGTCAGTAAAAATTTAGAAGGAAAAATACCAAAATGAAAAGTATCGGTGAACTCGGAAAGGGTGTTTTTGAGCCCTTCCGGAGCATTGTGGCTATTCGACAGCATTGGTATACCAGTGATGTCTGAAGCCTTATTAAGGATGGTGATGGGATAGCTACGCTGTCTTGTGCATATTAATAGAAAAGAACCATGCCGCAACGGGTGCGAGGAATGGTTTGGTTTGAATAAAAGTAGAACGTGTTGCATTTTGTATAGTAAAGTGCACCATACGATAAAAGATTTACTGCTGGGCACATGCCGCGCACTGATAGAATTATTTTTGAAATAATAGGGAACCTTTTTAGTACGTGTGCCAATTTGGCAAAATTAATAGATAAACCTGGGTATATGATTAATAGAAGTATGTCTTTTTTAGGGTGGACTAAAGATGGATTGTGTATACACACCCAGACGCCACTTATGTGGTGAAACTAGAGGTTCACACAGTCTGTATAGATAAGGATTATGTAAGGTAGTGAAGCAAGATTATGGTCCTTTTTTCTTTTTGTGAAGCCTTTGGATAAACTTTTTATTTATTTAATTTATTTATTTATTGGCATTTGTATCGCGCAACTTGCAGCCCGGAGGCATCGAAGCGCTGTTACAAGAATATGTAAGAAGTTTTGAAATACAGGTTCATGCGCCCTTGGGCTTCTTCATTATGGTTACAAATTACATGAAATGCAAAATGATCAATGTTGCAGGCATAGAGAGAGTAACAGTATGGCAATTATAGCTGTGAGGGGTTGGATGTACTAGGTATTAAGCTTTCAGTTAAAGAGCTTAGTTTTGTTGTTCGGTATACAGCAAGGTTTCATTGGCGTGTCCCAAGCAGACAGACAGAGTTAGAAAGAAACTTGACAGTCTTCTTAAGGAGAGAATAGCCAAATGGAAATTGATTATGAAAGAAAGGATGGGTTGCATTGTCTTTCACTGGCATTGTATGAGATAAAGAAATTGGCCACGGGTGGACCACCATCCTGCCTCGTAAAGAGAAAGTGAAAGAGAGGCGGATGAGGAAGTTCCTCCGCCTCCATCTAGACTTAGAAGTGATGCCCAAGCAGCAATAGAATTATTGGGAAAGGAGCCACGTGTGTTCCTTATGTATACAACTTCAAGTATCCTTGTCATTTTAGATGAGCTCCAAAGACGGGGGTGTGGGTTAGCGCAGAACACAGAAGGAGATGCTACAACAACCAGAATTAAAGGACTTTGTCTTCCCAAATTTTTCACCAGACATCAGGTCATGAACTTTGCAAAACCTCACTAAGGAGAGGAGCGAGTTGCGCTTCAAGTAGCCGTCCGTTAGGGAGGGACTTGACTTCGCCTGCAGCCAAGGTGCAAGACAAACGCACAGGGCTAGTCATCCGTAAAGACATAAAGATATTAATTGAGGAATCCCCTTCCCCGATCCCCAGCAAAAGCGACGATCGAAAGCAAGCAACAGGGAAGAACCTCAGCACGTGCAGACTAAATGAGTGGTGAGGAAGAAGGATGCAGAAGCAGTCAACTAGTTAATTGGACTATGGCTTGTTTCTAGACACTCTTTTAGTCGCTGAAAATAAGAGAGTTAAGGGAAGTTGTAGGATCTTAAGCCACTGGAGCTTGTTGAAGTTGGACTGAGACATGCTTAAGTCTCGATCTCGAAGGCAAGGAGGCCAGATATGGAGTTCCTGTTTCAATAATTGGAAAAGGAAGCAGTATCCTGATTCGTTTTTTATTAAAATTCTTTTTGGAAGTGCCTATGGTGGTGCCCAATGCAGGGAATGTTCGAGCAAGGTTTTCTATTCACACTGTGCTCTCGTCTTTTGCTACAGAGGAGAAGAACGTTGGTGACTGAAATTTATTTACAGAATCTTGAGAATGGTGAAACTAAGAAATAGCCACAGTAGCAATCACTGAACGAACTCTGAGGCTTCCTGGGTTAGTGGGGAAACGCAAATGCCCCTACCACCGGATAAAGCAATTATACTGATTCTTCAAATATTCTTTTTGATAATTGAGGAATTTCCATATGCTTTTGGAAAATGGACTGACGTCAGAACATTCTTGAGAGACCTGAGAAACAACACAGTGCTATTGCAATTCTTGAGAGAAATCATAACTGAGGTAAATGTGCATTCTGAGATACCAAGGAGTACTGAATGAAAACTGTTGAGGGAGAAAAGTCAATAGGTTGCTGATCGAGGAACTTTGTTTCATGCTGGAAAAGATCTTTATGTCATCTGATGTTAGACAGATTCGAGGTGTTCACTGGGAACTGGTGTACGTCATTGAAATAATCCAGCCAGCTGAAGCTGTTTGAGGAACCTTTTTTGTGCCGAATTAGTAGATTCCGAGTCGTGTTGCATGATGTTGCCCCAGTAAAGGTGTTTTCCTTCCTTAGTAGAGCAAAATAGGCAGTATCACAAGCAACCTTATCATGGAGGACCATGAGAGACATCCACGACGTGTAAAAAGCTGTTGTTGTCGTCTTTCTTACCTGTGTGTTATTTACACCTGTGTTTTATTCATAGTGGTATAATTGTCACTTGCGGTACGCACAGCATATTATGTCGAGATGAACTAGGTGAGACAAAGAGGTTACAACCGTGGCAACTACTAGGCAGCAGAAACCGCATGTGATTGTTCCAACTTTTAGGGTACCCACGAGAGCACCTGATCCTGTGATAATTGAACCTAGGTTATCCTTTCTAGAGAGGTCATATATGGAAATATTTGCAGACCTTACAAGGCCATCATTTGCTGCTGCCAGACAAAAACAACAGGATAGGAAGAGGCTTTTTGTACATTCCCCTATGCAGATAGCGCATGAGGAAGCATCCAGTCCACTAACACATGCTCCATTGATTTATCCACGAAGGAAGAGTTATACTGAAACGCTTCATGATCTAATAGTAGAGTCTCATATAAAAAGAGCAAGACCAAAAAGAAATGCCAAGAAGGATGAGTATGAGCTGAATAACTATCTGGCCAGTACAGCGCTTTTGGGGAATAACATTTGGTATCAGCATATGAAGGAAGTTGGAAGAAGTTATCGAAGGAAGAATGTTTTGTGTGTGCACTCCTGCCTTATGGTATGGGGAAGTCCAAGATTTTCATAGATATTGAAATAGACGTTCAGACAGTTCATTGACGCACATAGCGCTTTGCAGAACAAGAGGCCAGTTCATGGGCCGAGATGCCTATCTCAAATGGGCAACTGAAAAGACAGATCCAGATGAAGATGATTATGTCCAGGATACGAAGAGAAGAAATGGGGCACATACCAAGAATCATGTAATCAGGTATGAAGAACCTGGAGTGAAAGGAGCAGGGATCAGATAGGAGGTAAACCGAAGACTTGAGAGTCCAGAAAAGACTGCTGAAGACATTTGGATATGGAAAAACAGAGACCAAATGCAGGTCTGGGGATCAGTGTTATCACTGGATGGATGGGAAGAAAGAGTAGTTAGCTGCATTGCCTGGATGATGACTAATCGCCCTGAATCGACTGTGTAGAATGTACAAGTGACATGCAAGTCACTGTGGCCAAAACTTGCTAAACTTCTGACCTGGGTCGAAGACAGAGGAGGACCTTTGCAGATAGTGCCTTTGAAGAGTGTGAAGCTCTGCTTCAGAAATAATGGCACCAGATAAATTGGAGAGAATCAGAAATGCTGACGAATCTTTGAAGCAACAGGAATGAACATTGGGACAGCAGTGATCATGGACCACTATTGGGTGTGTGGAGTCAAGGCTTACATGAAGCTACCCGAAGACTGGGGAGGAGTATGCACCTTGGTGAATGTTCATGTTCCAGCATTAGTGATTCCGAAAAGTGATCGGAACAATGACAGTTTTCCGAAAGCAGACGCTCACCTGAGGAAGAAGAGATCTGCGTAGCTGATAAATCGAATGAAGAGAGAGAACTATTTCTCAGCCAAGTCAAAAGAAGCTTTTGACTCTATTCCTTATGATCACAGACTGTTCAGCCAGACTTTGTCAATATTTACGATGATCTTTATGCCGAGAATCCAGGTTGGAGCAAATACCAAATGGCTGCAGATTACTAAATGGGAATTGCTGCAGACGGTCAACACGACCATAAAGGGATTCAATGCTATCAAGGAAGAATTGAGGGCTATAAGACTGATGGCTCTGCAGAATAGATAAGTCTTGGATATGATTACCGCTATAGATGGAGGTGTTTGTGCAAAAATTAGAGAATCATGTAGCACAATTATACCTTCTCATGATGACGAGAATGGCACCTTAACAGAGACCATAGGAATGCTGACAAAGCTACACGGCCAGATGATAGAAGAAGTAGAAGACATTGCTGATGACCGTTGGTTTGGATCACTCTTTTCTTGGGTTCTGCAATGGATGGCAGATATGTTCACATTTCTGGGAGTACTGATCTTGTTAGTGTTGTTAGGATTTTTTGTGATTAAGATAATAATCTCACAATGCAGAAAGATAGCAAGGAAAGCCATAGGGATGAAGATCATGATTGACGTTGAATCTGGATTCGAACCAAAAAAAATGACAGATGAAGAAATCAGGGACTTTGTAAAGGCCAGTATCCATGCACCTGAGGGAACGAAATTCCTGTATCCAAAGGACGATAAGAAGTATGTGGGAAGATGGATCTACTGCAGTCCAAATGGACAGTGCATGCTTATGACCTGGAATAAGGATGAGCATGTGAAGACAGCTTGGTACCTGAGGGGGGCCATAAAGCTATGGGTCCCTAAAAAGCATTTCTTCAGATGAGGATGTTTGGATATGAAGGAAAAAGGAAGAGTGGTTTATAAATAAACCAGAGGGGGGAGTGTAGAGGAGGAGCTAAGTACCCCCACCTCAACCACTTTGGCCAGAATACGTGTATGTTGGAAACTAGAGTATGTGATTTATGCAGAACAATTGAAACAACAGATGCCAAAGGAAATCATGGAGGCCAGGTTCCTGTTGAGAAACCATACTTGCATTCAAAACAGTATGATGGCTGTCTAAACAAAATCCCAGAGGAAGCAGGAGGCCTGACTGATGAAGCAGATTGGTGACATCATGCGAGAGTCAATCTGACATACATAGAAGAGATGCAGAGACGAGAGAATGCAGATATTCTATAAGGCATCAAGAAAGTATCAAAAATAAGCAACATCTTGGGCTCAAGATGAAGAGGCTTATGCTGAAGAGATGATGACATTATTGAAGTGAATTTGCACGTGTACAGATGCAAAGTAACGGAAGCAGACAAAGTTTTCATGTGGCTAGCTTTATAGTAAAATAGATTGCGGCAGGCGCCAATGTATGGATACATAGAAATGAGTAAAGAATGGATTGTCCCATTATGAACTATGAGCAGAGCTGGGCTAAAGGAGAATGGCCATCCTTTCCACGAATGGCACAGTTAGAAAACAAATGAATTACAGGCTAAATTCAGAAAGGCGAGGTTGAACAAGCCAAGAAGCCACAGTCGTATTCGGCTGAGAAGAACAGAAATTAGTTACAATCTTGTGTAGGAATGAACTTCCTGTTCAGAAGCTTGGAGAGAACAAAGAAGACGTCAGAGGCTCATTGGAAAATAGTCCTTTTTAATACACTGAAAGCTTAATTTCATGGTCTCCAGTCACGTGGGGAGAAGGAGTTGGATGAGCATGATGGTCACACCTACGCATGAGGGCAGAGCGCGCCTCTTCCCCCCTGTATCTTTCAGAGCAAAGGAACACTCCCAAGGACAAGTCCAAAGGCTCTAATTGACAACCAACCACTGAGGTGATGATGGATGATGTTCTAATTTGTGGGAAGCGAATGTTTAAGATGAACTCACCAGCACCTGGCAGTCTGGCCTGCGTGCGGCTAGCCTGGGTTGAAGGATGCTGACAGAGGTTAAAGGCTAACCAATAATAGAGGATCACATGATTGGGGGTCCTATAGCTAAGTAGCCAATGGGACGTTGTGTATTTAGTGACGTGGATAGTGACCTGTTTTGAGAGAAGGGCTTAGTTACCCCACCTGATGTTAAGAAACTTATCACCTTTCTCACACCCATTAGACGAGTATGGATTGTATAGTTAGATGTTCCCTTAGACCCTACCACTCTCTTCAGTAGGTTTTTGTAGTTTGCCACATAGGATGATGTTAGTAATACGCAGGTTATACATCACCCATGACGAGATTTTAGTATAAAGGTGTGCTTTTTATGAATTTCATTGAGAGACCTTACTATGATACGTCCGATGACGTTCGTTGTACTCCCTGTTTTAGATAATTGATATTAAAACAGTTATCTTTTTGCCAACTTTCGGAGTTGTTTCGTTTATTAATGTTTGAGTAACCTCTCTATCCCCAACCCTCTCAAATGTATTGCTGACCTGTCTTAAAGGGCTGGAAGCTCTCCAGTTCAGTTGCTTATTGGCACCGATTTTATTTATCCTCTTCCTCTCCGATTTGGGTGATGCCTTTTTGAAGACAAAATGTTTTCCTCTGAAATTAAACACCATAATGATCAATTATTTACTATATGCTGATGACCTTATCTTAATGCGCCATACGCTGATAGGGGTGCAGCGTCATTTAAACGCTTTGGAGGTGTACACCAAAAAGAATAATTTAATGATCAGCATCCCTAAATCAAAAATCCTTATCATGCAAAAGGGTGCAGGAAAGGCAGGAGGACAATTCAAGTGGTTCATTGGTGGGACCCCTCCAGAGAAAGTGGATTACTTTGTATATTTGGGCTTCCCAATCCCCCTGAATGACAATAGAGCCCGACGGATCACTGTAAAGAAACAAAAGATCATGGCATTGGCCGCACAAGTAGCCTGTTTAAATAAGAAATTTGGGTTCTTCTCGATAACCCCTGTATCTGAGTTTTATTGTAAAAAGGTGGTCCCGTTGGTGACCTATGGTGCTGCGAAGACATTCTTCTCTCTTAGAGAGCAATGGTTCAAGCTTGGAGTATTTTGGAGGAGTTGCCTGCCAGTGTGCCTGTACCGGTTTTAAGGTAAGAACTGGGTTTGACTTCACTAGAAGCTTTGGTGAAATGAAAAAACCTAAACCTCCTGCGAAAGGTCTATCTGGCGGAAGAGGGATCAAGTTGGCTGATGTTAAAGCGTGGGCTCGAGTCTAATTCTCCGGCCGCCCTCATATAATGGTACCAACAGTGGCTTGAAATACTAAGTGCTATTGACTCCTCGTGGATTACTTTTAACAAACCCACTGAAAATATAAAAGAGAGTATGGGGGACCGACTGAAATGAGACAATCGACTGCGTTAGGAAGTACCACTTATTTTCAGGGCTGTTGTTAGATGTTAGACCCTACAACTAATTGCCATATTACTTGAGGACATGTTTGGGGCTATATTGGCGTGGACAGTACCTATGCTTTCGGTTGAATTTGTTCCCCACCAACGACATTTTGGGGGCCCGTGGTGGCTTTTCCTGCAATTTAAGGTGTTGTATATTTTGTAAAAGGGAAAACTCAATCGAAACTATACACCACCTGACGCTTCATTGCCCTGAACTGACCATGAAGCGTCAGACCTATTTCTCATACCTTTTGAAGGATTTTAAGGAGGTAGACCCAGGTTGGGTATGGCAATGCATTTTACTGATAAATCCTTTAAATGGTAGTTGGCTGCTATACGTTTTATAAAAGAGGTCTTAATACTTTGTTAAGAACGTGGCTGTGATCATGACGGCAAATATTAGATCATCAGATGTCAACTAAGGGGAATTTTATTATCTAATATTATTTATTTTAACAAATTGGTAACTTGAGCATCGCTGTATTTAGGTTTGTAATGTGAGGTGAAACTGAAAGGCGCTTATGTGATGTGAAGTTGATGTGATTTGTTTTGATGTGAAGTTGATGTTAAAGTGTTTTCTTAATATGTTTTTAATTATGTTTTAATGTGTTCTTTTTCACTATGACGTTTTTAATAACTCCATGTGGTCGTAGGTATTCTAACACAAATTATAAATGGGAGGATTCTGGCAGAAGCACTCCAAAAAACACCTATTATTGTTTTGATTGTTAATATTATTACTATGGCAATAACCTTTTCACAGGTTGTCACTATTGTACCTCCCATTGCCAATATTACTATATCTCCTTCTTTTAGTTTCTTGCTCTGCTCAAGTACCTGATTCTTTTTTCCTTCTCTGTACTCTCCCTGTTGTTTTCCTGTGTGTCTTCTTTGCTTTAAGCATTTATTCTCCATAATTTCTCTGCCTCTTTGTCCACTGCCTGCTGTTTCCTGGTCTCTTGCTTTCTGTGTTCTATGAACTGTCTATACCTCATTCTATTTTCTTTTTTCCATCTCTTTTTCAATTCTTTCTTCCTTTTGTTCTTCTTTTTTTTCTATTTTACTCTTTTTCCACTGTTGCATTCTGCATCCTTTCTGATCATGCACTTGCTTTCTTGTCCAATGCTTTTCATTCTTTGTCATTAGCTTTGCAGCCTCTCTTTCTTTTTATTGCTTTTGTTCTTTCCTTTCTCTTTCAAATTTTTGTTTTGTTTCTAACCCTTCCCCTCTTTCATTTTCCTGCCTAGTCTTTGTTTCCACCCACATCACTGACATTATTCTTTCTGCCATACTCCTCCTCTTTCTGTCTGTAATCTCCGGCCATCCACTGTAGTTGTTGGTCTTCCATTCCCTTACTCGTTTTGTCATTATTTCCTTTTCTCTATCCCATCACATCATTATTCTTCTATCCTGTCCCCCCCCAGCCTACCTCTACAGGAGTCTGTCCAGATACATTCTGGTTTCACCATCACTGTCTTGTGGCCAATGCTGGATTTGATTTTTGTGGACTTCATTGATTCATTGTGCGTCACCCTTTCACATGGTGGTCCTGAATCATGCTGTTCCCATCTTGATCTTGTATCCAGGCTTGCAACATTATGTGTTACTACTGACTTCTGCAATTGTATCGCTCTCTCCTCTTGCTTCTCCACTCTTTTTGACTGCTTGCTCTCTGTTCTCTCCTCCTCTCCCCTTCTCCTCTCCCTTTCTCCCTTTTCCAATCTCCTCCCCTTACTTTCTTCTATGCACTTACTCTATCAGAATTGTCCCTGGACCTAGTATGATAGCAACCTCGTCTGTCTCCTCTCCCCCTCCCCTTCCTTGTTTTTTCCTCCCCCCAACACCTCTCCAGCACTATCTGAAATGTCAGGCCTAGTATGATAGTGGCTTGTTTTGTTCCTCCCCTCCCTTTCTGCACCCCTCTCCCTCACCTTTTGTTTTCTCTGGCTCTACCAGAAATGTTGTCCGGCCTAGTACGGTAGTCGCCTGTCTGTTTCCATTTCTTTCCCACTCTCCCCCTCCCTTCCTTATCTATGTCTTAGCTCTTGCACTAGTATGACAGTTAATTTCACATCCTTACTTTTCATGGCCTGTAAGAATGTAATTGTATTTTCCCTTGATCCCCCCTTGCCTTGAAGCGCTTTGAAACACATTGGGCCTCATTACGAATGCGGCGGTAAGGGGTTAACGGCACCGGTAAGGATGCCGGTGCCGTTAACCGTTTACCGCCGCATTCCGAGGTCTCTTAGCGGGACCCGCTAAGGGACCAGGGAGCTAATAACTGGCCCGCTATTTGTGGGTACGTTATCAGCTCCTTCCCCATTCCCATTGAGCCCTATGTTATAATGCTTCCCCTGCTTATAGAACTAATTAGAATATTGAAAATAATTACAAGTGCTACATTTGTGAATGAAACAGCAACACAGGCTAGAGTTGTATGTTCCCTGACCCCAGCGACAATGCTGGGGGGATGTTTTCCCAAAGGAATGAAACGCAGGCCTTCAGACAGGCTATAAACTTCATGACACAATTCCTTTAGACTGACGTGACCTTCAACTCACGTGCGCTGTGACCCATAGATCACAGCTGAGTCCCATGTAATATTCGGTCCAGTTGCCACTTAGCCGCTGACATAATACTCCTCCCCATGCCTATGTGATATGCGCTGCATGACCAAAACAATTGCTTTTGACCTACATCACCCTCAACCCTTGTACACTGCCACCCGTAGAATACAGCTGAGTACCACGGAAAATCGGTCCAGCTGCCACATAACATCTGACACAGCACATGACCTTGTGCCTTTGCAACATATGCTGCTGCTTGAAACCTAGTCATTTCCTGCCTATCTCCGATTTGGCAATAAATGCATGCACGCATTATACTGCTCCTTTCATTAAAGGTCTGCTCAGACTATGGTCTGCCGAAGGGCGTTCATTCATCACAGCGCCTTAAGGCCTCACCAACGGAGTAGGCACTATACAAATATCACTTAACATAACATAACACTGCCTGATTTCACACAAAGGGCCAAATGTTCTCTTTCTTCTGGGAAAAGGTCTCGCAAGGAAAACATTTGCCACTGGGTGTAAACAACAATTCCCCTAAAAATTCAAGGAAGATTTTCTGATCTGCAGGCTCTCAGTGGACCATCCACAAGTAATCATACATTCTCATCAAACAGGTTTTCCATTAAGGATGCCATTCACACCTGCGGAGACCTGGGGTCTGACATCTGTGACTGTTCCAATAGCCGGTCTGATAGCACAGCGAGGAGAGGGCTTGCTTTGACATCTGTGCAGGGCCTGTTGACGCAGGTTTGAATCCCGGCAAGGCCAAACTCAGCCTTTGAACCTTCTGAGGTTGATAAATGAGCACCACACACCGTGGGTAATAATAAGCAGCGCTCAGATACCTGAGGGTTTGTAGCACTATATAAATGCTAAATTATTATTATTAAAGTTGCTGGAATCACTCTAGGGACAGGAAACTGTATTAACAAATGGCCCAGAACAGCCTAATTTCAAAGAAACTTTGGACAAAGGTGCCATGATAACCAGGGGGCATAAATGGCCCGCCTCTAAGCCTCAAAGGGACCAACATTATGTAGCCTGTTACCAGGCCAGTAAATGGAAATACCGTTAATATTGTGCGATGCTGTCACATGGGGAGGAAAATAATAGCAGTTTTAAAATTTTACAAATGGGATCAGATTTTCCTGAATATTTTTTGATAGAAAAGTTGTAGCAACTTACATTTTTTTAAAACTGTTGCAGTTGAAACCCTACTGCTGAATGTTAAACTTTTTTATATATATGGTAATTATTCAAATTAGGTGAATGTAGCTACTGCTGCACCGAAATGTCACATGGCAGCGATTCAAATATCCTTGCGTCTGTGCCGGCTAGGCTGTTATTGTGAGTTGGGAACAGGATTGGTGAATGAAAGTATCAGACAACGAAAATCTGTCACACACACACCTTGTTTTGTGCTGAGATGAAAATTGCATTATTTCATTCACCCGAGTGAGAGTAATCTGGCTAACTAATAAGTAACATAATCACATTTGTTGAACATACTGTTTTAGAAAATAACAATTGTCTATTGTAAAAATCTATGACATCACATCTAGGGGCAGGGAAACTGGGTTTAGATGTTACTCCCATTAGACTGCTCTCCTCATTACTATGCCCAATGAGCAGAAGGATTAGTGTGATGTTACTTTTGGAAAACTATCCAATCACATTGATCAATCGAAATAAAGAAATGATACACACCTCTAAAGGGAGTAGTTTCTAATATATAACAGTGCAAACCAATGTATTGACTGGGACACTCACTGCCTGGGATGGACTGACTGTGAGGCAAAGGGGCTTGTTGGGAGCTTGGCGAGCATGGTTGCGAGCTAAAGGAGCCAAGAAACTACAATTCCCATGAGGACATGGAGGTTTGTGTGTGCGTGCATGCGCATGCCTTCACATGCTTTTTAAACTCCTCCCTGGCCCTTGCTGCTTTTTGGTGATTGTTGCCGTGCAGGCACCTGCCAGAGGAGAACAGGACGGAGAGATGGTGGACCCAGGAGCCTGGTGGTGAGCAGAAGTGAGGGGCATTCCTGCTGGAGCTCTGAGGAGCCACGGCTCCTTCCGTGTCCCTCACAGAGGCACAGACCTTGACACGGTGAATGCAGCTTTGCTGCTCAATGCTGGAGCTGGATTGCCTGGGGAGGTGCCATCGACCCCCCCCAGGCCTCAGTTAAGTGCATGCGGGGTGTCAGGGAGTTGAAGGCAGGACACAGGGGAGGCTGTGCATTTGAACGTTTGAGGTGGGACCTGATGTGTTAGGGATGCTATGTGTTGTTTTGTGCTGCTTGCTCTTGTCAATATCCTGTAAGGAGCATTTTCTTCTACTGCATCCCAATTCACAAGTGCACCCACTGGAAGACATCCCTGCCAGGCAGCAGAGAAAGGGGTATCCTGGAGACCAGTTTGTGGTGCTGCTGATATATGTAATATGCTATTTTGAATTTCTTGCTGTATGTTCCGTTTCATGTTTTAAAAAAATATGAATAAATAAATGAATAAAATGTTGTGTTCAATTGCTGTTCAGGAGATTATCCTGAGCACACCATATGCTTATGTTAGTCACTTGTTTAGGGAATAACTGTTTGAGATACAGGTCCTAGGAAGCAATTTCCTAAAAGAAGGATGTTGCATTGTCGGTAGGAGAAGGTTTTGGAGGTTAAGTAACTCGTGAATTAAGGAAGTTAGTTACATTGATGTGTTTCATGACCTGTATGATTTTTTTCCCTTACTCCCCATGCCTGTCCAATTCAAGAAACCCTCTTTCCGGGTATCCTAACAATTACCTATCCAAAACCTCTCCTTAATCCTCTTCCCCGCATTGGCTGCCTCGTGGTTACCTGTGAATACTAATCAGGAGCCCGTGCCACCCAAGGTGGGAGGGGTCAACTGCATTTGACTTCCGTGGTCAGGAAGGAGTTGCAAGATACTCCAGGGGTGTTACATTGACTGACAGACTGACTGAAAGGAGATAGAAAGAAGAATTGATAGCAACAGGAGGGAGAATAGAATAGCCTGTCTTCCCATGGACTCATTTTGGATTACTGGCAGACCACTGTGAGAGAGGTTCACATGGAATTTAACCCCAGGTCTTCCACAGTGGATAAAAGACACAGACGCGCTTTGAAACACTTGTGTATAGGCACGTTATAAATGCCATATATCATATCATATCAATGCTAAAGGAGAAAAAACAGGCAGTGGAGGGAAGCAGCTTGGTGACTGATGTCCACCTGTTACTAGAGAGGAGAATTGAACCAGCCTTTCAGAGGATATCCACCTCTCTGTGAGACAGCCCAACAGAAATTAATATGTATAGTATAATGTCAAAGGGAAATTATAATTCAATGGAAGGTATACTCTAAAGGAAATAGATTAAATCCCATCCCCTCTTCTTTGTAAAAGTACTAAAGGGGTGAGGGATATATCAATTGACTGCACATCCTGAGAAATTAGTAAATATTTCAGAAGTGTAAATGCTTCTGGAAACTTTGGATTTGATAAAACAGACCCACATTGAGTGTATTATTATTTTTTTTAATTGTACAACAATTTTTACAAAAAGAGGTGTCAGAAAGTGACATATGTCGCAGTGTCCACAGTTCCTAGGTAATTTCCAGTCCTTCCTTAAGCTGATCTAGATCCATGTGTTTAAAAAATGAGGCCACACCAATCATCCAATGTGTGTCTGTGCCACTGGTCAAAGCATTCCTTTGCCCTTATGTATATACAACCCCCATCTCCGTCCAAGTCCACCCACACTTCTGTATACCATTGCCTCTCTCGGGGTTCCTTTATTGTGGTGTGATACAATCTATCTACTATGTCCCCATCGTAAAGTAAAGGCACCTGTTTGTACTTGGGCCTCAAGCATGACCTGTGCCACTGCATTTGCGCAACATCGAAGACCCAGCTGGCACACGCAAAAAATCAAAAGTAAAAATACCACGGCAGGCATCAGCATTTTGATCGTCAATCCAAGCCATGATTGTACCCAGGAGAAGAGGTTGTCGAACCAGGTGCTGGCTTCTGCTCCACCTTCATTTTTCATTTGCTCCCCCAGGTTGTGCACTGCTGCGATAAGATGTGACAATGTACCATTATCTGCATCTTCAGAAGGTGCGTATGTGCAACATGCGCTCCCGATTTTTTGGCAAACACCGCCGTCCATCACCGTTAACAGGTCTAGGACATACCTGTTCTGCATCGTCATTAGCCGCAGGGCTCTTAGCTCCACCTTGATCACGTTAAACCCTTCTTCAGTGTCGTTAGCTAGCTGGATCAGCTCCCAATGTGTGATCTGGAGCCATTTTGCATTTACCCGCGCCTGGATGCTTGGAACGAGTGAGGCAAAGAACGTTTCTGCAGAACTGAACAGTCGATACCTGTCTGGAATCTGCGCCAATAATTCTGAGGAGGCTTTGGATATGTAGTTGGATGACCTTCGCCGCCTCGATAACCCCTCTTGCATATTGTCGGGAGACAGGACGTACAGTTGTGGCACTTCTGTTGGTGGGGTGCTTTGTTCACGGGGGGCATCTGGCACTCCTTTTCCCCCAGCAATATGACTCTCCGGAATCACCATCAACGCTGAGTGTAGTGTTGCTAACGCACAAGTGCCCCTCCAGGACTGTAGGAGGTGTAAGTACGCCTGTTTGCCGCAGACCCAGTAAGTGTCCATAAGTGCTGCTCTTCCTTTCTTCATGTCTGGGATAGTGAGTGTCCGATTACAGTTCTTATTCACACCCATTGGGTTTTTCCCTTCCCCATGGAAGCACAGATCATGTGATATTTCTTTCTGCAGTTTGAATGGCTTTTCTATGTTAGTTTCGTGATGTGGTCTTTCCAGACTGGCGTGCATGTTTTTTCGATCCACTGTAATTTTTCTGCCTTCAGCCCTCGCAGTGCCTCAGCTTTGCATGATATTTCTTCATCTTTCCATTTATTGTACAAAAACAATGTCCCTTTGATCACGAAAAAAGGTTCTTTCAAGCATATCACTCCTTTCACTCTTGAGTAACAGGTTTTCTCATTCTGCAGCATTTCAAAAGACACTTCGAAATGTGAGATGAAGGAGACATTGGGCATCTGCAAGAGGCAATTCTTTTGGCAACAGAACTTTAGGTGTGCCTGAGGCGTGGGGGATCAGGGAACAGACATAACAACTCTCATTGGTTGTCTGTTTTGCGGTGGAACTCATGTCCCGCATTTGTTTGACTAATGTGGATGTCTCGGGTCTTCTATTGTGTCTAGACCCAGGCCAGAATATTCATCATATTTTCTCCTCCCCACCTCCCTCTTCCTCTTACTACTTCTAAGGTAGCTCTTTGCTTCTCAGGCTACGTGTGATATTGGCCCCCTTTTCCCCGCACCCCCCTTTTCCCATTCATCATATAGAGACAGAAGCCTTTCTGCCATTCTTCATTGTCTTTCTTTATTTCTATAGGTGGCCTAGTCGCTGCTGTGGGGGTAACTTCTAGTGAGGGTAGTGTGGCAGTAGTATCGTATAGCCATGATATAACGGAGGGGTTGCGATCATTGAAACTGTACACATTATATTCGGAGACATTTGAGAGTGAAGTTGGATTTATACTCGGGCTGCTATGTTTGGTATTTGAGGGCTTCATATTGGGTGGGACTGTGCCATAGCCCCATACAAGCTTGAATCCATCCCATACTATGTAATCACCCTCTTTAGCCATCTTTGTTGCATTTCTCGCATTAGTTTTGTTCCCCCTCACCCCTCATTCATCTCCACAGAGATGAATGAAATGAACCAGTAAGTAACGAGACCAAACACCATTGCAAACAATAATACAGCACACACAAACAGGCCACATTCATATGAATATCTACGCAAATTGAGTACATTATTTACATTTCTAACTGCCCTAATGCTATTTGTTGTGGGCTGCCCGTTCGTTGCCATGGTTACTCCTGTATGGTAAAACATAAAAGTGCATTAAGCATACTTAAACAGTTGATATCTTCATTTCATTATATAGTAAGAGAGAGAGAGAGAGAGAAAGAGAGAGAGAAAGAGAGAGAGAGAAAAAGGACTTTATATTTACAATCCAACCTTATTTATATTTTCATTGTTAGCTTTCAATCAATCACAGAAACCGTTTTTGTCAATGTACATTTTCTCTTGTTGTCAGTCTTTTCCTTTGCCTCCATGTTTAATATTTATCATTTTACTTTCGCTTTTATTGTGAAATTTCTGCTGTTGTTTGTGCTTCCTGTTCTCGTTCCTCTTGGACACTGTCATACGCCTTACGTACGTCGGTTAAATGTATCCAATATCTCAAGCCCTTTACTTTCACCGCAGTTGGTGTGCAAAATATCACTTCATAAGGGCCATGAAATCTTGGGGCATTCCATCTTCGTACAAAACTCCTGACATAAATCATGTCCCCTGGCATTAGCTGCCCTTGTGGGCTTTGCTCAACAAATGTTACTACCTCACTCCCTTCTTCTCGAGTAAATGGTGGTGCAAGCTGCCTTGATATCATACGGGCTGCTCTTGTGAGTTTTGTCAAATAGTCAGTAAATTCTTCTCCTAGTATCGCGGCACTTTTGTGTGCATCTGAATGTCTACAGAATGGGGAGTGGGCTGTGTGCATGCGTCTTCCCGTCACGATCTCGTGCGGTGACAAATGGTGGTCCTTGCTTGGCTGATTTCTCAGCTCGAACAAGGCCAAAGGTAGGCAATGGACCCAGTTATTTTTAAGGGAAAAACACAATTTTGACAGCCTACCTTTTAGAAGGCCGTTGATCTTCTCAACCACGCCATTGCTTTGCGGATGATAAATCGAGCATAGCTTATGTTTTATTCCCAACAGGGCTGTTACTTCCTTAAACAATTCGTTAACAAAATGAGTGCCGTTATCTGAGAGAATCACTTCGCAAATTCCCTAGCGCGGGAATACTTCCCTCACTAAGAATTTCGCAGCGCATTTGGCATTAGGTCGTGCGCATGGCCCTGCTTCAACCTATCTGGAGAATAGACAAACAACCACTATCATGTAGTGGGCCCCATTACACCTTCCTCCCATATCTGCATAATCAATATGCAGCTGTCTAAAGGGCCCTACTGGTTTGGGTATTGTTCCTCGTAGTGTCCTTAGTGTCATTCCTGAATTGTATATTTGACATGTCGTGCATTGCATTGCTAGTTTTGATATATGTTCCTGGAGGCCTGGCACAAACCAATCTTCTTGTATCTCTGCTGCTATGTGTTGTTAAGCATTGTGTGCTGGGAAGTGTAGTTGCTGAAATGCTATTTCTAAGAGTTCGAGGGGCATTACCACCTTCCTGTGTTATTCTGACGCCACAAAAGATCTGTTGCTGATTGACTACATCCTCTCTTTTCCCACAGCCCTTTTTCCTCCTCACTTGCTCCTTCCTGTAACTCTATTATTTGTGACACGGGCATTGTGTTGTATCCGCCCGGGAGCTCCTCCACTCTCTGTTGGTGGATTAGGTACTCACCTGTTATTTCTTTCACTAAATAGGACGCTTCCTTGGCTGCGGCATCTGCTGCAGGGTTTCCCAAAGCGATGGCGTCCGTGTTGGATGTATGGGCTTGGCACTTCACTATTGCTACCATAGTGGGTTCTTTCAACGCCTCAATAAGTTCTTTTTTGGAGCTCTGCATGTTGGACTGGTGACCCATCTGCTCTGTGGAACCCTCTCCCTTCCCATCTTGCCAAATCGCTGTGTACTGTAGTAGTCATATACGCTGAATCTGTGTATATAGTCACTGTACACCCTTTCGCTGCACATAATGCTTCAATAAGGGCTATAAGCTCTGCTGCTTGGGCTAAGTTATGGGATGGCAGGTGATGCTGTACTATCACTTCGTACTCACCTTCTTCCAATCTCACAACTGCCACCCCCACATGCTTTTCCCCTGTATCAGTGTCGATTGATGTTGACCCATCTATGAAGTAAACCTCTCCTTCATTTGGGGCATTTTCACTTACCACCGGGCCTTCCCCCTCCTCTCCTTTGTAAGTGGCACAGTCGTGTTCCTGCATGTCTTCTAATGTGCATGGCTCTGTAATGAATGTTGCTGGGTTTACTGTCTTGAATCGAACTATGTGTATGTTTGCACTCGATAATATTATTTCATAAGTGGTTGCTCTTTGGGTTGTCAGTGTGCTTTTTGATCTTTCTGATATAGCGAGTAGGGAGTGTTCCACAAATAGTGTCACTGAGCATCCCATCACTATTATTTCACTCTTTTCAGTGGCGAACGCTGCGGCTGCGAGAGATTGCTCGCAAGCGAAGTGTGTAACGCTCACCTGATTCCCACGGAGGTGCAGATCTTGACTGGGTTGTTACTGTGTCTTCAATTGTAAAGCGCAGGACTGGGCTGGTTCCCTGGGCTGGACCTCTTCTCACAGTATGCCTGACTTGAAGAGTGAGGTGTCTGCAGGCAGAAGAACAAGGGGTTAATGAAAGGTGGTTGGACAGACTTCTCTTCCTCACTCTCTCTTTCCTTGAGGCCCAAAGGATAGGTGTGCTCACCTTAAGTAGGTGAATGCTGGGCTCTCCATCCTGCGACTGGTGCAGGGGCGCGGGTACCAGTTACTCCACTGGTGATATTGTAAACCTCTTACTTGCAGAGGACAACTTTGAGCGCGAGGCCGTCGTTAACTGCACAATTGGTTCCTTATATGTATCTGAACACCTTTAATGAAGTCCTTTTCTCTTACAGGCTTTGGATGCGGTAGGCGTTGTTTAATGGACGCCAAAGTACGTGCATGCGCGTAAGTAGGTGGATGGCGCGCGTGAAGGCACGTAAGTTGAATGGCTGCTGATGGTTTTAAATTCACTCTTTAATGTCTCTTTTTCTCTTGCAGGTTTTGGATGCGGTAGGCGTTGGTTCATGGACGCCAAAGTTCGTGCAAGCGCGTAAGTCGGAAGATGGCACACATGAAGGCACGTAAATAGAATGGCGGCTCATGGTTTTAAAAGCGCTCCTTACTGTCTTTCTTTATTTGCAGGTGCGGGTATGCAGCGCTTGTTGGAATCCGGAGCGTGCGTCGCACAGGTAAGCAGATCAAAATATGCGAAATGACTGATCAATGTTGTTTGCCTTTACAGGGATCGATGGACTGCCAAGGAATGCGGCGTGAGGATTGGAAGATGCCGATGGATCGGGTTATTAAAAATGCTGGCTTTTGGCTTTAAGTTGGCTTTTGCTAACCTGTTGTTTTTTTGTGCTGGCCGGTGCGGCTGAAGACAGGGTCCCAGGAAGGTAAGAGTTTGTTCCCACAGGTGCTGGAGCTGGAGTTTTCACTGGAAGACTGGAGCTGACTCGGTGAGCGTCCTGCTGCTGATGCAGAATAACGCGAAGCACGTTGCATCAATCGGGCGTGGTTTAAATAGTGTGCTTAGGCGTCTTCTTCCACTGCCTCGCCTAGGTAAGGAAAGAGTTCCAGTTTCCAGAAGAGTCCCAGTGTTCCTGATCCAAAGAGTGGAGCCTGCGCCACCCAGGTAAGAAAGTAGTCCCTGTCAGAAGAGTATGTGGACGTCATCTTGTTGGTGAGTATGCAGCATGGTCTGTTGTAGGTAGGTCCACCCAAGCACTTTTACACATCTTATGAGCCCGACGCTTCCAGTGCCGGGACCGATGATCTTTATGAGCCTGGCGCCACCGGCGCCAGGACAAGGTCCAAAAGGTCCCAATAGGGGCCGGCTGGTGCCCGGAATGAAGGTTATGAGCCTGCTTCCAAGGATGTTGGGCAGGTCCTGCATTCCTGGAAGTAGTGATCATGACAGCACCCCCCCTCAAGGCCCCTCCCAAGCTTGTCTTCTCCGGGGGTTTTGGTTTGTTGGGGAAAGTTCGATGAAACCTTTTGATCAGCCGAGGTGCGTGGACATGTTCTGAAGGTTCCCAAGACCTTTCCTGGGGACCGTAACCTTTCCAGTCTATCAGATAGTATAGCTTCGAGTTGGAAATCTTGGAGTCCAGGATATTTTTAACTTCGTATTCAAGTTCTCCATTAACTTGAATAGGTTCTTGAGATCTGGTCAGTCGGGTCTCAGGTTGCATAGGTTTTAGGAGGGATACATGGAAAACTGGATGTATCTTCATGTGGGAAGGTAGGCCCAATTTAACTGCCACTGGATTTATTATGGCTGTGATAGGATAGGGTCCCAGGTATTTCAGGTTGAAGGTGCGTGGTCCTTTTAATGGTAAATGTTTAGTGGACAACCAGACTTGGTCTCCCACTAGATATTGGGGGGCCTCTTTTCGATGTTGGTCTGCTCCTTTTTTGTATTGCTCCTTAGCCCGTTGAAGATGAGTAGTGGCTTCCTTAAAGGCTTGAGTGATAGCAGAATGTAGATGGTCTACGGCGGGCGTTCCGAGATCCTGGGGTGGATCAAGGTTGAAGGTTCGAGGATGGATTCCATATAAGAGGAAAAAAGGGGTCTTTCCGGTTCCAGAATGGATTGAATTATTATAAGCGTACTCGACGATCCAAAGGATGTCCTTCCAAGTGCCTTCTGACTGCTGCAGCATGCAATGTAAATACTGTTCCAGAGTTTGGTTAGTCCTCTCGGTCTGTCCGTCGGTCTGGGGGTGGTGGCTGGTTGAAAGCCTTACGTCAATTTGAGCTAGTCAACAGCAATTTCGCCAAAAGTGGGAGATAAACTGACTTCCTCTATCAGAGACCAACACTGAGGGGAAGCCGTGCAACCGAACGATGTTTTCGAGGAATTCTCGGGCCAGAACTGAAGCTGATGGAAGACCTTTCAGTGGGATGAAGTGAGCCATCTTGGAGAATAGATCCACAACTACTAAAATTGTGTTATATCCGGAGCACGGAGGTAAGTCAGTGATAAAATCCATGGAGAGGGTATGCCAGGGACATGGTGGAATGTCTAATGGATGTAAGAGGCCTGCTGGTCTTTCCTTCAGACTCTTATTTTGGGCGCACACACCACAGGAAATTACGAAGTCTCTAATGTCCTTCCTCCAAGACGGCCACCAGAAGTGTCTTTTGATTTTCTCAGAGGTTTTGGCAATACCGGGATGCCCTTCCATTAAGGAATGATGATAACAAGAGATTACCTGTTTTTGTAACTCTGCACAAGGTAGATATAGTCATCCTTGGAAGTACAGTAGGTTCTTATTCACCGTGAAGCTTTCTCCTTTAAGTGGCCAGTTCTGTAAATCTGCCGGAGTTACGAGTTGTTTGACTTTTGCTTCAACATCTTCAATGAATTGCGCGACGACCAGACCTAGAATTCTTTGTTCGGGAATTATAGGTACGGGTTCAGGATTGACCATGTGTTCATCAACTCCCATCCGGGAAAGGGCATCAGCTTTGCCGGTCTTGTTGCCTGGTCGATAAGTGATCACAAAGTCAAACTCAGCGAGAAATAGTGCCCAGCGGAGTTGTCTTGAGGATTGAGCTTTGGCGGTCTTTAGATACTGTAAATTGCGGTGATCTGTGATTACTGTGACTGTGTGTTTGGCTCCCAGAAGGTAATGCCGCCAGGCCTTGAAGGCGGACTTAATAGCCAAAAGTTCTTTATCTGTGATGGTGTAGTTGATTTCGGGAGCCGAGAACTTGCGGGACCAAAACGCCACGGGGTGTAACTGGTTAGTTTCTGGATCTCTCTGCGATAGCACTGCCCCCTTTGCAAGACTGGAGGCGTCAGTCTCAACGATGTAAGGAAGCTCCGGGCGGGGATGTTTTAAAACCGGTGCGGAGGTAAACTTGGCTTTTAGTTCCTGAAAAGCTTGCTCCGCTTCTGCAGACCACTCGAAACGTTTGTTCTTTCTTAAAAGGGCTGTAATGGGCTGGACTACTCGGGAAAAGTCTGGAATAAATCTGCGGTAGAAGTTGGCGAAACCCAACATGCTTTGGACTCCTTTTACAGAAGTTGGTGAAGGCCACTTGATGATTGCGTCAACTTTTCCTGAATCCATGTGGACTCCGTTGGGTGATAGAATAAATCCCAAATATTCGACCTCGGTAACATGGAAAACGCACTTTTCCAGCTTGGCAAAAAGTTTATGTTGGCGAAGCCTTTCAAGAACTGCTCTGACGTGTTTCCGATGCGTCAATGTAAACAACTACACACACGTCTATAAGTTCCCTAAAGACGTCATTCATGAAGTACCGAAAGGCGGCCGGTGCGTTGCATAAGCCAAAGGGCATTACTTGATATTCAAACAGCCCATACTTGGTGCGAAAGGCCGTCTTCCATTCATCGCCCTCTTTAATTCGTACCAAGTGGTAAGCTCCTCTGAGATCTAACTTCGTATAGATACAGGCGCCTTTAACTTGGTCAAGGAGTTCAGGGATCAACGGCAGAGGATATCTGTTCTTTACAGTGATCTGGTTCAGTGCACGGTAATCTATACAGGTTCTAAGGTCCCCTTCCTTTTTCGGGACGAAGAACAGAGCTGAAGAGGCTGGGGACTTTGAAGGACGGATGAACCCGTTAGCCAGATACTGGTCCAAATACTGTCTCAGGTGAAGATTTTCTGGCTCGGTAAGGGCATAAATTCTACTGCAAGGAGGAGTGGATCCGGGTATCAGATCTATTTGACAGTCGTAAGACCTGTGAGGAGGTACAGAGTTAGCTTGATCTTTCTGGAAGACGTCTTGGAATTCCCTGTAGTCTGGAGGTAGTTGGGGATCCTCGGAAGTAGTTGCTGCCAGCTTAATGTCGAGCCGAGGATAACAAGTGGGGACACACTCCGGAAACCGAATTGTTTTTGCTCGCCAATCAATTTGGGGATTGTGTTTCTCTAACCAAGGAATTCCCAGGATAACTTGAAACTGAGGGGCGTTGATCACATCAAACACGATCACCTCACGATGTCCATCTTGGCTTAACAACGTCACTTCCGAGGTGGTATGAGTTACTGGTCCGGAAGCTATTTCTGTGCCATCCACTGTGGTAATAACGTCTTTAATTGCCTTGGGACAAAGAGGCAAATTCATCCTGGATGCCATTTCGCGGTCCACATAATTACTGATTGCTCCACTGTCAATGTATGCTTTAATAGCATGCAAACGATCCGGTCGCTCTGGGCTTATGAGGACCATTGACACTATGAAATGCGAGGTCAAAGAACTGGTTTTTACGCTCGGCAAGCGGACCTCTACACTTGTCGGGCGAGGTCGTTTCCCGGCTCTGGCTTTTCGGTACCTTTATCGGAAGCACCCACTGTCTTCTTCGAAGGTTTCACTGGGCATTCTCGAAGGAAATGTCCTGAGTTTCCGCAATAGAGGCACAATTGCAGTTGTCTTCTTCTGTCTCGTTCCTTTTGGGTTAATGGTCGTTTTACGACCCCTATTTGCAGAGGTTCTACGGTATCAAATCCTTTGGTGGAACTCTGTGGTCTTGAAAAAACTCGAGCTTCGAACCTGGAACGATCTGCTTTCCTATTCTGTAATCTGTGGTCCAGTTGAACCACCAAGTCAATATATTCAGAACAGTCTTGTGGAGGATTCACTACCTGGGCTAGAACATCTTTGAGTTCTCCACGCAAACCTCTGTAGAAAAGCGTAATCCTCTTATCCTCGGGCCATCTGGTTTCAACTACTAGTCTGTTGAATGACGCAATATAAATCAGGAGATCCTGATTACCCTGTCGTAATGAAAGGAGTTCATTATCCAAGGCCTGCCCCTGTGAGTGTCTTGCAAACAGTCTCTCCATACTGGTCTGGAAGGCCTGGAAATTACAGAGAATTGGGTCATCCTGTGTTACCAGAGGAATTGACCAGTCTGCAGCACTGCCACTAAGATATGAAAGCACGAAAGCTACCTTAGTCTGGTCCGTTGGAAAAGCACAGAAAGTGCAAGCGGCTCTGATTGATGAACACTGCAAACTTTTTTGGATCACCTGAGAAGCGTTCGGGCTGAGCCAAAGGCACATTTCCGGGTAGATTAATTTGTACCGGATTAGGTGAGGTTGCTGAAGTATAACTTCCCCCCGAAGCAGGCAGGGGTGTTTGACCCGCTTGCGTTTGTAACAGCTGTCTAGCGAAATCATCTGTTCGCTCTTTGGATATAATTAACTCTCTCCTCAGAGCATTTGTTTCCTGACGGGCTGCCTGTACTTCTGCTCTTAATTCCCCTAATAACTGGGCTAGTTGGTCAGTGTCTGAGGTTTCCATTGCACCCGGGTGGGAGATTTGCGGTGGGCTTCGCGTTCTGTAACGCTCACCTGATTCCCACGGAGGCACAGATCTTGACTGGGTTGTTACCGTGCCTTCAACTGTAAAGCGCAGGACTCGGCTGGTTCCCTGGGCTGGACCTCTTCTCACGGTATGCCTGACTTGAAGAGTGAGGTGTCTGCAGGCAGAAGAACAAGGGGTTAATGAACGGTGGTTGGACGGACTTCTCTTCCTCACTCTCTCTTTCCTTGAGGCCCAAAGGATAGGTGTGCTCACCTTAAGTAGGTGAATGCTGGGCTCTCCATCCTGCGACTGGTGCAGGGGCGCGGGTACCAGTTACTCCACTGGTGATATTGTAAACCTCTTACTTGCAGAGGACAACTTTGAGCGCGAGGCCGTCGTTAACTGCACGATCGGTTCCTTATATGTATCTGAACACCTTTAATGAAGTCCTTTTCTCTTACAGGCTTTGGATGCGGTAGGCGTTGTTTAATGGACGCCAAAGTACGTGCAAGCGCGTAAGTAGGTGGATGGCGCGCGTGAAGGCACGTAAGTTGAATGGCTGCTGATGGTTTTAAATGCACTCTTTAATGTCTCTTTTTCTCTTGCAGGTTTTGGATGCGGTAGGCGTTGGTTCATGGACGCCAAAGTTCGTGCAAGCGCGTAAGTAGGAAGATGGCACGCGTGAAGGCACGTAAGTAGAATGGCGGCTGATGGTTTTAAAAGCGCTCCTTACTGTCTTTCTTTATTTGCAGGTGCGGGTATGCAGCGCTTGTTGGAATCCGGAGCGTGCGTCGCACAGCTAAGCAGATCAAAATATGCAAAATGACTGATCAATGTTCTTTGCCTTTACAGGGATCGATGGACTGCCAAGGAATGCGGCGTGAGGATTGGAAGATGCCGATGGATCGGGTTAGTAAAAATGCTGGCTTTTGGCTTTAAATTGGCTTTTGCTAACCTGTTGTTTTTTTGTGCTGGCAGGTGCGGCTGAAGACAGGATCCCAGGAAGGTAAGAGTTTGTTCCCACAGGTGCTGGAGCTGGAGTTTTCACTGGAAGACTGGAGCTGACTCGGTGAGCGTCCTGCTGCTGATGCAGAATAACGCGAAGCACGTTGCATCAATCGGGCGTGGTTTATATAGTGTGCAGGAGTGCTTAGGCGTCTTCTTCCACTGCCTCGCCTAGGTAAGGAAAGAGTTCCAGTTTCCAGAAGAGTCCCAGTGTTCCTGATCCAAGGAGTGGAGCCTGCTCCACCCAGGTAAGAAAGTAGTCCCTGCCAGAAGAGGATGTGGACGTCATCTTGTTGGTGAGTATGCAGCATGGTCTGCTGTAGGTAGGTCCACCCAAGCACTTTTACACATCTTATGAGCCCGAAGCTTCCAGTGCCGGGACCGATGATCTTTATGAGCCTGGCGCCACCGGCGCCAGGACAAGGTCCAAAAGGTCCCAATAGGGGCCGGCTGGTGCCCGGAATGAAGGTTATGACCCTTCTTCCAAGGATGTTGGGCAGGTCCTGAATTCTTGGAAGTAGTGATCATGACAAAGTGCCCTTGCATCACTGTGTCTAATGTTCCACTGTAGTAAGCAAGTGGCTTGTGTCCCAGGGATGTTTTTTGTGTCAGTACTGCTGTCATGAGGATCCCTTTGCAGTGGGAAAATAGGAAAAACCTGCGTTCGTAATCTGGGTTCGCGAGCACTGTTGCGCTTGAGATCAATTCCTTGAGTGAGGCAAATGAGTCACTCATTTCTGCTGACCATTGAATCTCGTTGTCCTCCCGTTGAGCCTCTTTGAGTGCTTGCAATAGCGGTCTTGTGTATTCCGCGTAATCTAATAGCCATGCTCGACAGTAGTTACACATGCCTAGAAATGTTTGCATGTCCTTGACTGTGCTTGGCCTCCTCACTGCTATAATGGCAGCTACTCTGTCTGGTATTATCTTTTTACCATCCTTTGATATTAGTTGTGCCAGGTACAACACTTCTGGTTGGCAGTACTGTAGATTCCCTTTGTCGACCTTATAGCCTTTGTGGGCCAACAATGTCAAAAGAGTGACAGAATCCTTCCTACATTCTTCCTCATTCTGTGCGCAGATGAGCAAATCATCTACGTATTGAATAATCATGCTCTATGCTGTCAAGTTTCTTAGATCTTCATGGAGGATGCGGTTAAACATGCTGGGGCTCTCAAAGTACCCTTGGGGTAACCTACAATGTTTGTACCTCTTTCCCTCCAGTGTAAAGGCTGTTAGATATCTGCACTCTTCTGCCAAAGGGATGGAGAAGAAGGCATTTTTCAAATCAACCACTGTGAAATGTGAGGCATTCTTGGAGATGCTGCACAATATCGATGTAGGATTTGGGACCAAAGGAAACTCTTTCTGAATGACGTCATTGAGGGGGCATAGGTCTTGGATCATCCTCCACGCCCCATCTTTGGCTTTTTTAATTGGATAGATATAAGTGTTACGTGGCGAATTTGAGGGCACTATTATTCCTTGGGCCAGTAATGCACTGATTGTTTCTTTTATCCCTTCTTCTGCTTCTCGGGACAGGGGGTACTGTTTTACCCTGGGCAAAATGACCCCAGGTTTGAGTTTTATTTTGAGTGGGGTGACTCCATGCCGTAATCCCACATCATGGGGGCCTGTAGTCCACAGATTACTGGGCACTAATTTCATATCATCATCAAAGAAGGAAGGCGGTGCCCCCACTACTGTCATCAGCTGTACTGGCACCTGCTTTTCTTGTATCATGATGTCACATGGTATTGCTATTTCCATTATTATCTCACCGTCACTTTCAGAGTCTGAAAAAAGATCTTCATCTGACAGATCCCGCAATGTAATGTCGGCATTGATGCACAACACTGTGCGCCATTCGCAGCCATGTATATCCATTGCAATTACGGCTATTCTCTTGGCTGAGATTTGAACTGCATGCAAATCTAGGGACATCACTGTTCCTGGCACAATCTCTGGGCGTGCTATTGGTCGGAAAATGAATTCTGCTGGCACTCGCCATTCTTGCCTTTTCAACTCAGGTACTACTCGTGCCAATGTTTTCAATCCTTGAAGAAACATATCGGGATCCACCGGTATGCCACGCACTTCTGGTGCTGTTGCTCGTGCATGCACTACCAGCATTACGCGCAAGGGACAGATCCCTGGGGAGGAGCAAACTATCCCTCTCTCCGAGAAGGAGATGGTCATATCTGAGCAAGTTAATCGGGGACTGTTCGTAATATAGTAGGGGTGCCCTCACTGTCTTACCCCCCACTGTGACATCTAAATCTTCTGTGTAAGGAACTTCGACAACAGCCCCAGAGAACCCCTGTGTCTCCAATTAACGATTAGATAGCGGAAACCGTCCTTCACGTAAACATGATTTTTCAGCTCCCGAGTCCACCATAAATATGAACTGTTTATTACCTATCTGCACCCCTATCAATGGTTCCTCTGCTGCATTGTAGGTCGTAGATAGAACAGGACACACAAGTGCTCCCTGTGGGCTGTCCTATGCTGGATGTCTCATGTTCCCCCCTTGACCGAAAACATTCCCTGATACCACCGCCACTCCATCATACGGGGCAGGTGCACCGTTAGCAGTCGTGGCGAAGGGGTTCCCTTGTGTGTATTGCATGTGATCGCGGTTTTGTGGATGCTGCTGTATATTGTGAGGATGTTCTCTTCGCTGCTCTACATACCCCTGCTCTGGCTGCCCTTGTGCTCCTCCCATGGGTAATCCATAGGGGCTTCCCGGTTGAGGATGTCCACATGGTTGGTCATTTTAATACACATTATTTGGTCTGCTTCTACATTCTCGTGAGAAAGGTCCCCACCTTCCACAATTCCAACAGTTTCCCTATCCCCCCCTTGGACCTTGTCCTCCATATCCTCCATTTCCCCCGTATCCTTGACCACCCCCTGTGCGGCCCCTGTACCCACCTCGTTCTCCGTGGGGGGCCCACTCTTGCCACTGCGGACCTCCATATTGCTCCTGCCCATTCCACTGCGGCTGCCCGTTGCCTGCCCAATTTGCTGCCATCCTCCCTTGTATTGCTACCAGTCCTTCCTCCTCTTCCCCCTCCCTATTGTGGGGGAGTGCTGCCACAGCTGCAGTGACCTTCACTAACTTCGTTTGTACTAACTTGGCCTCATCCGCCAACCTTTTTTGGGCAATTTCTCTCTCCCTTTCTTTTATTCTTTTGCAGTGGTGCATTATTATGCTTTGTATTTCAGGCCACCCCTTCGCTTCAATCCCTGCTATTTTGTCAAGTGCTTTTTGGACCTCTTTTGGTAGTCCTCTCTTTATTATAAAGTAGAATAGGAATGTTGACTGATACCAGGGCGTGCCCATTTCGGCTCTCCACATCTCCTGTACCCGGAAAATGTAATCCATAGCATCCTCCCCATCATTCATTGTGCACTGCATTAATGATTGTAAATCTGGTGTGTCTGGAAATGTTTCTCTTAGTGCATCCCATACCCTTGCACGCACTGTGTTAAAAGATGCTCCATCATGGCGGTCACAATCCAGTGTCACTCCCGGGAAGCCAGCTTTTGCCCACACTCTGTCTGCTTGGTCACCCACTGCCAATACTAGCAGACTGTTGACATCTCCTACTGCTAATGGCACTCCTGCAGTATGCTTTTCAAATGCATATATCCACTTACTTGCCCCTCCTGATAGCGGGGGCAATTATTTTAGCAAATTGGCTTTGTCCATCTGGGCCCAGGGTATGTAATTTGGTCTCCCACCTCCCCTGTGTATCAATGGGAGTTGCAATTTGCACTTTGTCGTTCTGCCCGTACTCACCTTCATTCCTTTCCTTCCTAACAGTGCCATTCTTCCCATTCTATTCCTTAACCTTCCTGTCCATTCCTCTTCCATTGTCCTCCCCAGAGATGTTCCCTCTTCTCTACCTGATCCTCCTCCCATCGCCACACTCAACCTACCATTTTCCTGTTCATCGTCCTCAATATTGCACCACAATTCTTCCATGCACCCGGTAGCCATTCCCTCTTCACCTGTGTTTTCATCCATCCCCTGCAGCCCCAGTTCTATTATTCGAGTTGGCTCTTCCTGAATCCTGAACAGTATTTCCCCTTTCTTCCATCCCTCTTCAGATGACCTGTCGAGTGTTTGTGCCAAAGGTGTTTGTTCAGACCTGGCAACACTTGTTCCATTCTGCTCACATATATTTCTTATTCTAGATAGCTCATCTCTTGCCATGGAGAGCCTGGAATCTAGGTCCTCTGTTAACTTTTCTATATCTACTGCAGGTGTGCTTATCTGTCTGTGCTGTCTGGGGCACTCATATGGTGGTGGTGCAGTTGGTTGTGGGGTGGCTGTGGGCACTGCAGTGGGCACATATGTGGGATCACTATAACCCTCTGCTGGCACTGGTTTATTTAGGAGGGGGTACAATCGTGTTATCTCAATTGATCCCTCTGTTTCTGTTTCTACCTTTCCAACTTCAGGTATGAGTAAGGGGCTATCAACGGTGGAGGGCAGGTGAGGTACTGACTCTTTCCTTTTGAGTGGAGGCACTTCCTCCAATAGCCTCCATAAATCTAATAGTTCCCTTCTATTATGAAACTGTTTTCCTTTATATTTCATGAATATGCATGTGGCTACCATGTCTAGGACACTTTTATCAAATGATCCCCCTTCTGGCCATACTTGGGGTAGTCCTTCTCCCTTTAATTCTGTGACCCACCGATCGTGGTACTTTTTTATACGTTCTGCATAACCAGTTAGGTTTTTACAGATGTGGGCCAGGGGTGTTTCCGCCCCCTTATTGTATTTTCAGCTTTTTTGTTCTCTTGTACCAGCGTGTATTTGGCGCTGTGGATTGTAAGTGCATGCGTGTGTGTATGTGTGACCTTTACCTTAAACCAGTGGTCTTCAAACTTTTTTGGCCTGGGCCCCCCCTGAGCAAAGTTTGGGCAGGCCGGGACCCCCCAAATGTGCCAGATGGACAGTATGTAGAAATAGCTATGAACTTTTCCGTGCCGTCACCGCACCCTACTCCCAGTACAGACCCTGGGCTCTCCCCACCCTACTCCCACCACTATCCCAGTGCTGCAGCCCATCCTGCTCCCACCACAGTCTCATAAAACAAGCATACACATTTAAATAAAAAATACATCTCCATAAGCATACCTTCTGCAGGGGCCTGGGCGTGGTTGCTAAAATGCCCCGCTCCAGGTTGCTCTGCCCGTTTGTGCAAGGAGGCGCTGGAGCACCTCCTCGCACATACATACATGCAGTGCCCCAGCCAGCATTTCCAATGAGCTATGCAAGGCTGGTGAAGCAAAACACCCCCAGCGTTGCATGGCTCAGTGATCATGTGCGGCTGGGGAAATGAACTGTCAAAGGCAAACAGTGTTTCCCTTTGACAGTTCAGCCAGCCCAGGAACACTCCCTCAGCTGGAAAAAGCAGCTGAGGGAGTGCTCAGTGTTTCACTGGGCTGGCTCCTTGGATCCTCCATAATGGGTGAGGTGGCCAGTGGATGGACGTCCCCCTCACCCATTATGGATGAGCCGGCAGGCTTGGACTGGCTTGTAGGGCAATAGGGCGATGACCGTACCAAAAATGCAAAATGCTAGTGTAGGCCAGTCAAAATGGGCCACTTTTTTGGCCAATGTGGGCCAGTTTGAGGAGTTACTTCACTATGCAGCTAGTAGTTTTGGCCATTGTTGCTGAAAAAATATTCTTTAAATATCACCATTTGTTTACATTTGACCAAAAAACAACCCCTTGGGTACTATTCAAACAGTTTGTGACTAAATGACTGAATATACATTTGCAACTGCTGGCCATTTTTTCATTGGTGCCTAAGACCGTTTTATGGTCCAGTCTGACCATGTGAGCTGCTCCTTCCCATTTCCTCCAATCTAAAAAAAAAAAAAAAAAACTTTTTTTTTACTCATTTCATGCTGGGCTCTGGCGCCCCCCCTGGGATGCGGCCACGCCCCCCTGGGGGGGGGCGCGCCCCACAGTTTGAAGACCTCTGCCTTAAACAATTCTTGGGTAAATGCAAAAAACACTTGCTCACACTATTACTACCTTCAAATCCAAAAGATTTGCTCACAATATTCCTACCTTCAGATCTTACCGGGTCACACTCACAATGACCATACGTTAGAGCTATACAATGACATCAATTCAACATCATTTCTTTGCAACTCATTGAAAATTGTTAACTTAACACATGTACCATGGGACAGACACTTAACAGACTTTTGACATACAACACATAACATTAACCTCTCCCTTTTTCCTTTGCCCTGTACTTTTCGCCCTGATAATGTCCCCTTTTCCTAGATCAATTGTCCCCAGACTTTTTTTTTAACTTTTTATCTTTTGCCCAACACTAAGGTGCCCGGACTAGAGTAGAAGGAGAAAGAAAAAAGAAAGTAGCAGTTTCTAACGTATACACTGTGTCTCCCTATTTTCAGACACCTTTATTTTATTCTCCACTTTTTTTTAACTTATTCCCAGTACTAGTTGAGATAGCACTACGCGGCGCCGCCTTCTACCCCCTTACAGAGCTAGGTTCCCGTCTTTTATCATCTCTTATTGCACCTTTTTTGTCCTAATGGCCATATGCAGAGAAAGTAAAGTAAATACAAATAGCATTAATAGTTGAAAGTACCCCTTTAAATGACCTTGTGTACTCTGACTCCCTTCCCCTTCACCCTTTACAATCACTCGCACTTAATACTCATGTGCCCGTCTTGAATCGAGATTCTCTGGACTGGTTCCATCCAGGCAGCGCTGCCACACACTCAGTGGCCGCCCCCCGGCTCCGGCGAGCGGTACTCAAAGGTTTTTTTTGGAGCGGGACCCCGTACCCTTTGTTTTATTCTGTGCGCACGTCTAAGCGTACCAGTTGTCGTAGGTGGGCAGCTCTCCTGAGCGGGCGCACCGTGCGTCTCCACTGCCACCCGGAATTTCTCGTGCCAGAAGGGACAATGAAGAAATTAAAAATGGAATCACGCTTTCGGGGTCACCATTGAAAGCAAGCGTCCCCAAAAGACATTAGCCTCCACGCAATGAGAGGCAGTAACGGACACATCCCGAGAGGGAATGAGGCCAAGACCAAGTGTGGGTAAATGTAAAAGGTTCTTTATCTAATCAAATAGGGCATGCAAAGGACTCTGCAAGCTCCGAGAGTGCTCTGTCTGACAATAGCAAATGCAGTCTTATTTATTACAAAACTTCGTCATGAAACCTACACACTATCAGGGGCACATAGTCTTGGGGATTGGGTGGTGTCGACTAACTATAGGTGCAGTAGTGACGAGCACCTCCATGATTGGTGGACATCAGCGTGGTGCCAACTTGGGGCGGATAGGTCAGCTGGGCTCATCGGGGTGGGGCTGCCAGGCCATGCGCGGTCAGTGTCGTTGATGGACGATTGCCCTGACATTCTGCCGGTGTGGCCACACCCACAACATTCATCCGTTTAGATAATTCCAGTTGTCCTGTAAATCCTGCGATATGTTACTCTAAGGGATAATAGGACACAGGAGGAATACATATAATGTGAAGCTTTACCAATACATCAAGACACTGTTACTTCTGACTTGTTGACCGGGTGTCATAAACCTGGGTGTCTGGTCTGAGGGAATGAGGTGAGCTGCACTGTCATTCTGGTCTCGTTAGATGTAGTGAAGAATTACTTTATGATGTGTTAGTACAGGGTTGAATATCTGCTCTCCAAGGCCCATTAACTTGGGGTGAACCGGAGTACCACTGGATCAGCGAGGGTGTACCTCTGGCCCCTTGGGGTGGTGGGGTTTAGGACCGGGTTGTAAATAATTCATTTGGCCGACCATGGCGGTCTCAGACATGGGGAGGTGAATACTTGAAGCGGGTCCAGCAGAGCGAGGGGAGGTGAGGCTGTGTTGCTCACACACCAGCTTGTCCTGGCGTGCCTTGGCGGGAGGGGAGGGGAGATGACCTTGGGTGTGTGTGTGTGTGAGCAATTCTCTGTGCTTGGGCTGCACACTATGTGAAACAAGGAAATAATTAATAAAGTTAGTAACATTAAAGTGATCACACATTTCTAATGTCTATACATTTGTGTATTATTTTATATTTGTCTACAATAATTTGGCAGTGTTTCATACATCACTAAACATCGGACGGCTACATTTTAGCAATTTCACACGGTAGTAGCTGAATAACACATGGGGTAGCATTAGGTTTGGTGGTGTACTCAGGAGCATAGAAGCAATACCTTCAGAGGCGATAATACATTTTCATTCTGGCTTGTACATATAAACGTGTCCCTCTGTGCAACACACACATGCTTGCAGTAATGCTTTTTCTGCCTTCCTTTGTACTTAGCAGCATTCGTTAGTTAGCGCTAGGTGGCCTGTATCAATTTATTTTCAGTAAGTCTTCTAGGCACATGGTATCGTTTATGAGCTGAGGCCATGCTTACTTTACCAATACTTATGAACTTCCATCCCGTCCCCAAAACACAGATGTTTATGAAACCCATAATAATTCTATGAATCGTCAAGCTTTGGAATATGGTTGGACATTGACGGGTTCATACAAGGAGGGTAGTGACACCATATATTTTACATGTTAGGGGTTAGATGCGAGGTCGAGGCCTGTTCTATTAGGATGGTTTTCTGTTAATTTCCAGACTTGAACCACGAGTCGGTTCACTTTGGGGACAGTGATATACTGCGGAAGGTAAATGATACAGTGTTTGTCCTGATACTTGTTCGTGTCTGGTTGCTCGTGAGAATGGGCCATTCAGCGGATCTACCATGGCGTGGAGGTGCCGAGGAAGGGCATGGCTCACTGTGAGTGGGGGCCAAGCTACCGTATTCGCAGGCAGGCTGTCTCGTTGGGGTTTTAGGTCGTCAGTATCTAAAATGGAGTCCTGATGTTTTCAAAATGGTGTCCACTGCCTGTTACAGTACAATACGATCAGTCCTGTGTGTCGATCAGTAGTCACCCCGCCACCTGGGCCCTGGTGGCACAGGGCCCCTGACGAGCCACGAACCTCACGTAGGTGGGGCATGTTGGGGACGGGGGATCTCCTGGACGTATCCTCCCACACATTTGTCGGTGTTACTTCCGTTAGTGCCTTTTATCAAAGACCAGAATTCTTTTGTTTTCTTGCCACATATTGAGCGTGGCATCGCTTCTGCATCTGCCCGATAAAGGTTTTGTCGATGTTGTGCTAACCAATTCATGTAGTCGGACTGCACATGCTTCAACCGCTCTAGATTTTCCGATGTGTTGGATTTATTTGCTATGCGCTTTAATTGCCGTAATGTTTTTCTTCTTACTACCACTTGGGTGTTATATGTGTGTAGATGGTGAGTGCCCACATTGGCTTTCTTAAGTATTTTCTGTGTATGTGTTAATTGCAGGGGCGTGTAGTCTACTTCACAAGTTTGGTAATTTTGAGATCTTTCGTCTTCGGTATTAACCACTTGGTACTGGTCGGTCATTTGTCTGATTGTTTTTTCAGATAGTTTAAGGTGATTTCCTCTCTGATCTGATTCCAGTTCAAAGGTTGATCGCTGTTGCGATTGTTTTGGAGCAATCCACATTGTTGTTAAGATGTTGTGGTCACTGTTTACAGTTCTATCAACTTTGAAGCTGTCTAGGAGCACAAACAGTTCCTCTGAGACATAAGTATGATCAATTGTGCCTTGTTGAGCGGCACATTCCCATGTTGGTATATTTAAGTTGGATCTGTGTCTCATCCAGTGAAGATTGTGAAGATCTCTTTCAGACATTAAGCTCTCCAGTAGTCTGCCTCTTTCAAACATTGCCGCGGTTCTTGGTAGATGTGTTTTTTGGTCTCCAATGTCAGTGCATATTGCGTTAAAAGTCGCAGTTGATTATCACATGGTTGCAGTGGTAAATCAAGGTTGTTTCATCCAGAATCTTTGCCATAGAGCTCATGTATGAATCATTTGTGATGGCGTCAGGGTTCCAATATGTATTTATTATTAGAATAGTCTCCAATGACTTGGTTCGAAGTGGGCTAGGCAAACGTTTCCAGGTGATTAACGGTGCCTGTATTAACAGCGACAAAAAGACTTGTGTGTGAATTTCAAGACCCGATCCAGAAGGTATTGCTGTCAATAGGCCCGCTGTCGGTCTGCCTGTGAGGCCTTTTTTGGCTGGTGTGAACGCAATTGCGTTTTAAAATCTAAGTGCGGTTTGCTGGTAAACCAAGTCTCTTCGAGGCATTGGACGTCATAAGAGCCTAAATTGACTTTGTTGTTTACTGTTAAATGGCTGAAGCCTTGATTGTTCCAAGAGCCCATTTAAATATAATGTTCTGGTCCCGTGGAAGAATTGGTTGTTGTGCGGGATGGTAGGTCCTCCGACCTTAGTTCTAATGACTAGTTTTTATTAGGCGTGGTTGTAGGTGGTGCTGTCCAGACCCACCTTTTCGGGTCTGTGCCTTTAATGATTTTGGCTTCACTGGTTGTTGTTTTTGAGCGCTTACCCTTTGCGGTGTTAAGATCGAAGGTGAGTTTCAGTTTTTCCACTGAGTGTATATGTAGAGCCTTGACTCCTTTCCTGTGTAATGGCCAAGTACTGAATGGGAGCCATATAATACCTTACTTAGCACTTGACTAGAAAAATAATGCAATTGATGTCATTCCCTAGTTATATCATGGAGCGGGGTCCTGTTACTAGCTCTGAACCACTCAAGGAAATAGGGAGAGGGCTTTTAACTGCCACCGATTTTCCCACTTTAAGTAGTCCATTGAAAAATGATAAATGTACACTTAGTACACAGTAATGCAATAGAAATACCATTAAAGGGAATCTAGCAAACATACACGTTAAACATACATTTTTCTTTTTGCAAGTGACTTACTTTCAGGAATGTCAAGTAACCTGTCTTTGATGTTTTCTAGAATAATGCGTGACATACTGACATATCTGTTGAGTAAGGATGAGGTGTTCATTTTCAATAAATGAGAACTAGAGAGATTTAGATAGGTAGGGATTTTCTGATTTAATTTTGTTTTATATAAAACGAAAGCTTTATCCTAAATCCTCCATCACTTTTCAGAGCATGGTGAATGTGTGGCCAGGGTAAACCAAATGTATTTATGGTGAGGTGTGCACTTTAAAAAGTCTATATTCAAGTTAAATGGAGCCTTGACAATTGAATTTGCCAGCACATTGGTCATTCTTCTTTGCAGTAACCATTGACATTGGAATTTTATTGAGAATTATGAAAATGTATAATTTGCATACATTTTACAATGGTTTGATTAGCTCTAGATTTGATAAATAGGCCTTCTGTTCACCCCTGTGTATTTCCTGTCCTGAAAGTGGAAGGAGGCTGTAAGGAATCGATACTGTTAAACTGGTGGGTCTGTCAGCTTCCCTGGGCTTTTACAGCAATGCAGAGGTCTCTCAGGAACTTTGAAGACAATGCACATTAAACCTTTAAGGAAAACGCCCTTTTTGGTTGATGTTATACAACTCAGAGAGACAATTCCCTCCAGGTGGGTAGTGTTATTACACACACCTCCTGAATGGTTGTGCCGGAGTCAGGAGTTGCAGCAAGGAGAACAAAAGATATGTGATTAGGAAAGCCTAAGAAAGAAATAAGTATATATGAGTCCCCTGATGGGAGGTTCTTACTGTGGGTACACACCCCCTTTCTTGGTAAAAGACTTCTTGGAATTTCAAGGAAAAGCAGCAAGTCCCTAATTACCCATGCAATGTACTTAAGGCAGCTATACACCATTTATCTAAGCAACTAAGACCGTTGCAAGAACAATTCATACACTGTTGTAGCCCCTTAAATAAGCTCCATGGCGGTAGATGTGGAACACAACCTGCATCACAGGAAAGCACCTACTCACATGGTTGCATTCCATAAGCCATTTGTCGATCGAGAAAAAAGGACCTTACCGCATGGCCACATACTTAAAGAAGCCACGGTATGGAAATGGTCCACAGTCCCTATCTGTTTCACTGTAGCCTCCTGTTGCAGTTCCACTGCAAGGTGTTTCCTCCAGTCTGCTACCAGATTCGGTAAGCCTGAAGGAAGGGATAGGTAGGTCCTAGGTCTAGGTGCCCGATCTGGTACTCGTGCAGGGGTATTCCTAACAGTGTCACAGGTTCATAAAAAGAACTTTGTTTAATCAATACAAATTGTGCATGCCTGATTTAGGGTGGGTGGAAAATTACCCCAAACTAGATGTTGCCTGGTTAGAACCTCCTTTAGCTCCATTTGTTGTTGCCTGCTTCTTCTCCCAGTCCTAGAAAAGGTCCTGCTGATTTCCTCTCTTTCTGTGCTTTCTTACCCACTTCCCCCTTGTCACGCCTCTCAGAAAGCGCTGGTCTTTGTGGCACCGTTGGATCCAGAGAAGTACGGCGGCCATTTTGACACCCAAGATGGCCGCTGCCACGATCAGCTGCAGTCTAGCGGCCTGGTTTCAACATGGCCACTCGGCTCCTCCCTCCCGGGCGGGCACTGTATATCAACATCGGAGCACAACAGACGGATGCGTTGCTACTCCTAGCTACCAACACTGCCTCCCGCTCGTTCCCAGGAAATACATGGTCTGCAGTACGCCTACCATCCCGTTCCCACTCGCTGCTCGTTTCCTCTCACTACCGAGGAAAACAACCGGACCGCCGCGGAAGTTCTTTCACAGTCGTCTTTCAGCGTCAACTGAGGTACCTAGGCCGGACTGACTGTTCCCATTCTCATTCCACTTATAGGTCATTCTTACATTGTTTCTCCCTATCTTGCAGAAAGTCTTACTCTTCCGTCTATCCACGGAACCTCCGTCAGGATCCGGAGAAGTACGGCGGCCATTTTGACACCGAAGATGATCACTGCTACGATCAGCTGCGGTCTAGCGGCCTGGTTTCAACATGGCGACTCGGCTCCTCCCTCCCGGCTGGTGTTACACTCACCTGACTCCCACGGAGGCGCAGGCCTGGTTTGGAGTGCTGTTGCCTCTTCTATGGTGAAGCACAGGACTCGGAAGATGGACAGGACCGGACCTTCAAATCTGGCTTGTCTGACTCGCAGAAATATCCTTCTGTGTGTGAAAAGGGAGTATTAACAATCTGCGGGATAATGTGTAAGCCTCCCACTCCCTTCTCACCCTCCACGAAACCCTTCTGCGATTCCCCGTGAAGTCTCACCTTAGGGTCTGAAAGGACGAGCTCTCCATCCTGCTTCTGATGCAGGGGCGCGTTGTAATCCAGTTACTTCACTGGATCATGGATTGTAGAGAGTTCAAGTTTGCTTGACCTTCCCGGTAAAGTACTGTGAGAATTCTGTTTATAAGTAGGAGCCCGAAATAATAATTGTCCTTTGTCTCTAATTCAGGTGCAGAACAAAGATTCCGAGATGAGCAATGGAACCGACGAAGGAAACTCAGGTGAGTTGTTTGATGAGAGGTTCCTTTAGTGTCCTTGCATTAATGCACTAATGCTTGTGTCTTTTTTCCCCATAGGGGCCGGGGTTCGGAAATGCCGGAGATATGGCACTGATCCGAAGTGAAAGGTGCAGTTCCAGTAGATATCAGGTAAGTCTTTAATGAGCGTTCAGGTAATGTCTTAGCATTCGCTCACTAACGCTGATGTCTCTTTTTCCCCTTAGGGGCCGGGGTCCGGAAATGCCAAGATGCGGCACCGACCCGAAATGAAGTGGGAATGACCCAACAGGTAAGTCTTATGATGGCAAATTAAGGTTTTCTTATTCTCTTCCCTAGCTCACCTTTGTTCTTGTCTTTTTCTCCCTAGGCGCTGAAATGTGGTTGCGGATCCAGATGGTCGCTGATGAACATGGAGGCGCCTAGTAAAGGTGAGTGGAATGCGGCGCTGCAGCGATCGATGCGATGTGCTTTTAAAATGAATGTCTTCCTTTTCAGGATCGTCGGCGAAATGTCTCCGGAATGCGGATTTAGCAGGTAAGGACTCTTCTTTCTCCTATTCTCTTCTCTTCTCCCTTTGCAGGTGTTCCAGGATGCTGGCGGGCGTGGCAGAAGTCAGGATGCAGGAGCAGACACGGTGAGCGTCCAGCTGCTAGATGCAGAACAACGCGAAGCGTGAGTTGCTGCTTGGGCGTGGCTTAAATAGCCTTCAAAGTAGTTCCAGGTATGTATCCTTCCTCTCAGGTATGTATTCTTCCTCCGGCCACACCCGTGTGGTTAAGTAGTCCCCAAAGAGAAAGTAGTCCCATTCAGGCCTCTGGCCCGGATGTTGCAGCATGGTCTGCATCAGGTAAGTTTACACCAAGCACCTTTAAACACAAAGTCATCTTTTATGAGCCTGGCGCCTATGGCGCCAGGACTGTTGTCCAAAGGGCCCCTACTTGGGGCTGCTGAGACTTCCCTCGGGGACATGATGTCTGCCTCTGGGGTAGCTGGGCCTGGCCTGGCTCCTTGGAGGTGGGCATCATGACAGTACCCCCTCCCAAGGCCCCTCCCAAGGTTGTTCTCTCCAGGGGTTTTGGCTTGTTTGGGAATTTTCGGTGGAATTTTTGTATTAATCGCGGCGCGTGTACATGGTCGCTTGGTTCCCAAGATCTCTCCTGAGGTCCATACCCCTTCCAATCAACTAGATAGAATAGTTTTGACTTTAACACCTTGGAATCCAATATGTCTTTAACTTCAAATTCTAATTCCCCATCAATCTGAATTGGTTCTGGTGGTTTGATCAGTCTGGTTCCTGGTTGCACCGGTTTCAACAGTGAGGCGTGAAAAACGGGATGAATTTTCATGTTCGCTGGTAGATCGAGTTTAAAGGCCACTGGGTTGATTATAGCTTTGATGGGATAGGGTCCTATGTATCTGGGGTTGAAAGTCTGCGGTCCTTTGAGAGGTAAATATCTAGTTGTTAGCCACACCTGGTCCCCTATTTGGTACGGAGGTGATTCACTTCGATGTAAATCAGCATTTTCTTTGTACTTTCTCATGGCTTGCTGAAGATGAGTCGTAGCTTCTTTGAAAGCTCGGGTTATCGTGGAATGCAAATGACCTACCGCAGGCATTTCCAGGTTTTGAGGAGGGTCTATGTCTGAGGTTCGAGGATGATGACCATACAAGGTGTAAAAAGGGGTTTGTCCTGTTCCAGAATGTACAGAATTGTTATATGCATATTCTGCGATCCAAAGAATGTCTTTCCAATTGCATTCAGATTGGTGCAACATACACCGAAGATATTGTTCAAGGGTTTGGTTAGTTCTCTCGGTTTGGCCATCGGTTTGGGGATGGTGACTGGTGGATAGTCGTACATCAATTTGTGCCAGTTGACAACATTTCCGCCAAAAATGGGAAATAAACTGGCTTCCTCGATCTGAGACTAATATGGATGGAAAACCATGCATGCGAACTATGTTCTCCAGAAATTCCTTGGCCAAGATGGAGGCTGAGGGTAACCCTTTTAAAGGGATAAAATGGGCCGTTTTGGAAAAGAGATCCACAATTACCAAGAAAGTGTTGTATCCATAGCAAGGAGGCAGGTTGGTAATAAAGTCCATCGACAAGGTGTGCCAAGGTGCCGGTGGAATATCTAAAGGTTGTAGAAGACCGGCTGGTCTTTTCTTTTGACCTTTATTTTGGGCGCAAACTCCGCAAGACATCACAAAAGATTTTATGTCTTTTCTCCAGGATGGCCACCAGAATTGTCGTTTGATCTTTTCATCAGTTTTAGCGATACCAGGATGTCCTTCTATTAATGTATCATGATAATGGGCAATAACGAGTTCTTGCAGTTCTTTGTTAGGCAAAAATAATCGCCCCTGGAAATACGGTAAATCTTTATTGACGGAAAAGTGTGACCCCTTTTGGCTCCATTCTTGTAAGGCTGTGGAGTCTAATAGTTGTTTAACTCGAGTTTGAACGTCCTCAATAGTTTGTAAAGAGGTCAAACCCAAAATTCTCTGTTCAGGTATAATCGGTACAGGTTCTAAGCTCGAATTTGTTTCTTCCATCCCAATCCGGGATAAAGCGTCTGCTTTGCCATTCTTGCAACCAGGGCGATATGTGATTACAAAATCAAATTCTGCAAAGAATAAAGCCCATCGGAGTTGACATGATGATTGGGCTTTGGCCGTCTTTAAATATTGCAAATATTTGTGATCTGTAATCACTGTGATGGTGTGTCTTGCGCCGAGGAGGTAATGATGCCAAGCTTTGAAGGCGGACTTAATAGCTAGTAACTCCTTGTCGGTGATTGCGTAATTAATTTCAGGAGCCGAGAATTTTCTGGACCAAAAGGCCACAGGGTGTAGTTGGTTAGTTATTGGATCCCTTTGAGACAGGACAGCTCCCATGGCTAAGCTGGATGCGTCGGTTTCAACAATGTAAGGGAGATCTGGGCGTGGATGCTTCAACACAGGTGCGGAGGTGAATTTAGTCTTTAGGTCTTGAAAGGCCTGTTCTGCCTCATGAGTCCATTCGAAGCGTTTATTCTTCCGTAAGAGAGCTGTGATGGGTTGGACCACTCGACAAAATTCCAGGATGAATCTTCGATAAAAATTGGCAAAACCAAGCATGCTCTGAACCCCCTTCACAGAGCTAGGAGATGGCCATTTGAGGATGGCGTCCACCTTTCGCGAGTCCATTCGGACTCCTTTAGGTGTCAGGATGAATCCGAGAAACTCGACTTCTGTGGTATTAAAAACACATTTTTCGAGTTTTGCAAACAGTTTGTGCTGGCGCAATTTTTCAAGAACTGCCCTGACATGTTTTCTGTGATCGGATTCCGAAGAGGAGTACACCAGGATGTCGTCGATATATACGATGACACAAACATCGATAAGTTCCCGAAGAACATCATTCATAAAGTATTGAAAGGCGGCAGGTGCGCTGCACAATCCGAAGGGCATCACCTGATATTCAAAGAGCCCATATTTGGTGCGGAATGCAGTCTTCCATTCGTCGCCTTCTTTTATACGCACCAGGTGATAAGCTCCCCGGAGATCTAACTTGGTGTACATACAAGCATCTTTTACCTGGTCGAGAAGTTCAGGGATCAGAGGCAGAGGATAACGATTCTTAATCGTTATTTGATTTAGGGCGCGGTAGTCAATACATGTTCTAAGGTCGCCTTCTTTTTTCAGCACGAAGAACAGAGCTGAGGAAACAGGAGACTTTGACGGGTGAATAAAACCATTGGCAAGGTACTGATATAAATACTGACGCAAATGAAGGTTCTCAGGTTCAGTAAGAGCATAAATCCTACTGCAAGGCGGTTGAGAATTGGGTACCAGATCGATTTGACAATCGTACGACCGGTGGGGAGGTAACGTGTTGGCCTGTTCTTTTTGGACAACGTCTTGGAATTCTTGATAATCAGCCGGTAGTTGTATAGTGGCGGAAGTTACTGAGGCCAGGCCCATATTTGGATTTCTTGGATAACAAGTTTGTTCACAATCAGGAAAGGTTATTCTCTTTGCTCGCCAGTCTATTCGAGGATTATGTGTTTCTAACCAAGGAATTCTGAGAATTACTTGAAACTGTGGGGCCTTGATTACGTCAAACACAATAGCTTCCCGGTGTCCATCCTGACCCACTAGTGTCACTTCTGTAGTGGAATGAGTTACTGGCCCTGAGGCTATTTCGGTTCCATCAACTGTAGTAATGACATCCTTGTTAGTTTTCGGACGGAGAGGGAGATTAATCCTGGAGGCCAATTCACGATCTACATAGTTTCCAATAGCTCCACTGTTGATGTATGCCTTTATAGCATGCAACCGCCGAGGCTGTTTCGGATCCACGAGGACCATTGGCATGATGAAATGCGAGGTCAAAGAGTTTGTTTTCAAGCTCGGCAAGCAGATCTCTACGCTTGTCGGGCTTGGTCGTTTCCCGAATCAGGTTCTGTTAAATTGTTGTCAGTGGCTCCAACCACCTTCTTGGGTGGTTTTACCGGACAATCTCGTAGAAAGTTACCAGAAGCTCCGCAATAGAGACATAATTGCTTTTGCCGCCTTCTCTCCCGTTCCTTCTGCGTTAACGGTCCTTTAACTCCACCGATTTGCATAGGTTCTGAAACGTCGGTAATCTTGGGGTTAGGGTGAGTTTTGATCAACACTCTGGTTTCAAAATTGGATCGATCTGCTTTTCTATTCTGAAGTCTGTGATCAAGTTGGACCACAAAGTCTATGCACTCCGCGCAGACTTGGGGTGGATTTACTATTTGGGCTAGCACTTCTTTAAGTTCTCCGCGCAGACCTCGATGAAATAATGTGATCCTTTTATTCTCTGGCCACCCAGTTTCCACAACCAACCTATTAAAGGTGGCGATGTAAGATAAGAGATCCTGGTTACCTTATCGTAAGGATAGCAGTTCGTTGTCTAGGGCCTGTCCCTGAGAGTGTTGAGCAAATAATCTTTCCATGCTTGCCTGGAAGCCTTGAAAATCCTGGAGAATTGGGTCATCTTGATTTACCAAAGGAACTGACCAATCGGCAGCACTGCCGCTGAGATAAGATAATACAAATGCTACCTTGGTCTGGTCATTAGGGAACGCCCCAGGTCTGCATAGGAAGTGTAAGCGACATTGGTTCATAAAAACGGCATATTTCTTGGGGTGCCCAGCAAAACATTCAGGCGGGGCCAAAGGCATGTTTCCATGTAGATTGATTTGTACCGGGTTATTCGAAATCATAGAAGTGGGATTACCCCCGGAACTAGGTAAAGGAGTTTGTCCTGCCTGACCCTGCAACAACCGTTTGGCCAGGTCATCAGTTCTTTCCTTAGATAGGATCAGTTCTCTTTTGAGAGCGTTAGTCTCCTGGCAGGCGGAGTGTACTTCTGCTGGTAATTCCCCCAAAAGCTGGGCCAGCTGGTCTGTCTCGGAAGTTTCCATAGCGCCCGGGTGGGAAATTGTAGGTTGGCTTCGCGTTCTGTTACGCTCAACTGACTCCCACGGAGGCGCAGGCCTGGTTTGGAGTGCTGTTGCCTCTTCTATGGTGAAGCGCAGGACTCGGAAGATGGACAGGACCGGACCTTCAAATCTGGCTTGTCTGACTCGCAGAAATATCCTTCTGTGTGTGAAAATGGAGTATTAACTCCATAATAATGTGGGATAATGTGTAAGCCTCCCACTCTCTTCTCACCCTCCACGAAACCCTTCTGCGATTCCCCGTGAAGTCTCACCTTAGGGTCTGAAAGGACGAGCTCTCCATCCTGCTTCTGATGCAGGGGCGCGTTGTAATCCAGTTACTTCACTCGATCATGGATTGTAGAGAGTTCAAGTTTGCTTGACCTTCCCGGTAAAGTACTGTGAGAATTCTGTTTATAAGTAGGAGCCCGAAATAATAATTGTCCTTTGTCTCTATTTCAGGTGCAGAACAAAGATTCCGAGATGAGCAATGGAACCGACGAAGGAAACTAAGGTGAGTTGTTTGATGAGAGGTTCCTTTAGTGTCCTTGCATTAATGCACTAATGCTTGTGTCTTTTTTCCCCATAGGGCCCGGGGTTCAGAAATGCCGGAGATATGGCACCGACCCGAAGTGAAAGGTGCAGTTCCAGTAGATATCAGGTAAGTCTTTAATGAGCGTTCAGGTAAAGTCTTAGCATTCGCTCACTAACGCTGATGTCTCTTTTTCCCCCTAGGGGCCGGGGTCCGGAAATGCCAGGATGCGGCACCGACCCGAAATGAAGTGGGAATGACCCAACAGGTAAGTCTTATGATGGCAAATTAAGGTTTTCTTATTCTCTTCCCTAGCTCACCTTTGTTCTTGTCTTTTTCTCCCTAGGCGCTGAAATGTGGTTGCGGATCCAGATGGTCGCTGATGAACATGGAGGCGCCTAGTAAAGGTGAGTGGAATGCGGCGCTGCAGCGATCGATGCGATGTGCTTTTAAAATGAATGTCTTCCTTTTCAGGATCGTCGGCGAAATGTCTCCGGAATGCGGATTTAGCAGGTAAGGACTCTTCTTTCTCCTATTCTCTTCTCTTCTCCCTTTGCAGGTGTTCCAGGATGCTGGCGGGCGTGGCAGAAGTCAGGATGCAGGAGCAGACACGGTGAGCGTCCAGCTGCTAGATGCAGAACAACGCGAAGCGTGAGTTGCTGCTTGGGCGTGGCTTAAATAGCCTTCAAAGTAGTTCCAGGTATGTATCCTTCCTCTCAGGTATGTATTCTTCCTCCGGCCACACCCGTGTGGTTAAGTAGTCCCCAAAGAGAAAGTAGTCCCATTCAGGCCTCTGGCCCGGATGTTGCAGCATGGTCTGCATCAGGTAAGTTTACACCAAGCACCTTTAAACACAAAGTCATCTTTTATGAGCCTGGCGCCTATGGCGCCAGGACTGTTGTCCAAAGGGCCCCTACTTGGGGCTGCTGAGACTTCCCTCGGGGACATGATGTCTGCCTCTGGGGTAGCTGGGCCTGGTCTGGCTCCTTGGAGGTGGGCATCATGACAGTACCCCCTCCCAAGGCCCCTCCCAAGGTTGTTCTCTCCAGAGGTTTTGGCTTGTTTGGGAATTTTCGGTGGAATTTTTGTATTAATCGCGGCGCGTGTACATGGTCGCTTGGTTCCCAAGATCTCTCCTGAGGTCCATACCCCTTCCAATCAACTAGATAGAATAGTTTTGACTTTAACACCTTGGAATCCAATATGTCTTTAACTTCAAATTCTAATTCCCCATCAATCTGAATTGGTTCTGGTGGTTTGATCAGTCTGGTTCCTGGTTGCACCGGTTTCAACAGTGAGGCGTGAAAAACGGGATGAATTTGCATGTTCGCTGGTAGATCGAGTTTAAAGGCCACTGGGTTGATTATAGCTTTGATGGGATAGGGTCCTATGTATCTGGGGTTGAAAGTCTGCGGTCCTTTGAGAGGTAAATATCTAGTTGTTAGCCACACCTGGTCCCCTATTTGGTACGGAGGTGATTCACTTCGATGTAAATCAGCATTTTCTTTGTACTTTCTCTTGGCTTGCTGAAGATGAGTCGTAGCTTCTTTGAAAGCTCGGGTTATCGTGGAATGCAAATGACCTACCGCAGGCATTTCCAGGTTTTGAGGAGGGTCTATGTCTGAGGTTCGAGGATGATGACCATACAAGGTGTAAAAAGGGGTTTGTCCTGTTCCAGAATGTACAGAATTGTTATATGCATATTCTGCGATCCAAAGAATGTCTTTCCAATTGCATTCAGATTGGTGCAACATACACCGAAGATATTGTTCAAGGGTTTGGTTAGTTCTCTCGGTTTGGCCATCGGTTTGGGGATGGTGACTGGTGGATAGTCGTACATCAATTTGTGCCAGTTGACAACATTTCCGCCAAAAATGGGAAATAAACTGGCTTCCTCGATCTGAGACTAATATGGATGGAAAACCATGCATGCGAACTATGTTCTCCAGAAATTCCTTGGCCAAGATGGAGTCTGAGGGTAACCCTTTTAAAGGGATAAAATGGGCCGTTTTGGAAAAGAGATCCACAATCACCAAGAAAGTCTTGTATCCATAGCAAGGAGGCAGGTTGGTAATAAAGTCCATCGACAAGGTGTGCCAAGGTGCCGGTGGAATATCTAAAGGTTGTAGAAGACCGGCTGGTCTTTTCTTTTGACCTTTATTTTGGGCGCAAACTCCGCAAGACATCACAAAAGATTTTATGTCTTTTCTCCAGGATGGCCACCAGAATTGTCGTTTGATCTTTTCATCAGTTTTAGCGATACCAGGATGTCCTTCTATTAATGTATCATGATAATGGGCAATAACGAGTTCTTGCAGTTCTTTGTTAGGCAAAAATAATCGCCCCTGGAAATACGGTAAATCTTTATTGACGGAAAAGTGTGACCCCTTTTGGCTCCATTCTTGTAAGGCTGTGGAGTCTAATAGTTGTTTAACTCGAGTTTGAACGTCCTCAATAGTTTGTAAAGAGGTCAAACCCAAAATTCTCTGTTCAGGTATAATCGGTACAGGTTCTAAGCTCGAATTTGTTTCTTCCATCCCAATCCGGGATAAAGCGTCTGCTTTGCCATTCTTGCAACCAGGGCGATATGTGATTACAAAATCAAATTCTGCAAAGAATAAAGCCCATCGGAGTTGACGTGATGATTGGGCTTTGGCCGTCTTTAAATATTGCAAATATTTGTGATCTGTAATCACTGTGATGGTGTGTCTTGCGCCGAGGAGGTAATGATGCCAAGCTTTGAAGGCGGACTTAATAGCTAGTAACTCCTTGTCGGTGATTGCGTAATTAATTTCAGGAGCCGAGAATTTTCTGGACCAAAAAGCCACAGGGTGTAGTTGGTTAGTTATTGGATCCCTTTGAGACAGGACAGCTCCCATGGCTAAGCTGGATGCGTCGGTTTCAACAATGTAAGGGAGATCTGGGCGTGGATGCTTCAACACAGGTGCGGAGGTGAATTTAGTCTTTAGGTCTTGAAAGGCCTGTTCTGCCTCATGAGTCCATTCGAAGCGTTTATTCTTCCGTAAGAGAGCTGTGATGGGTTGGACCACTCGACAAAATTCCAGGATGAATCTTCGATAAAAATTGGCAAAACCAAGCATGCTCTGAACCCCCTTCACAGAGCTAGGAGATGGCCATTTGAGGATGGCGTCCACCTTTCGCGAGTCCATTCGGACTCCTTTAGGTGTCAGGATGAATCCGAGAAACTCGACTTCTGTGGTATTAAAAACACATTTTTCGAGTTTTGCAAACAGTTTGTGCTGGCGCAATTTTTCAAGAACTGCCCTGACATGTTTTCTGTGATCGGATTCCGAAGAGGAGTACACCAGGATGTCGTCGATATATACGATGACACAAACATCGATAAGTTCCCGAAGAACATCATTCATAAAGTATTGAAAGGCGGCAGGTGCGCTGCACAATCCGAAGGGCATCACCTGATATTCAAAGAGCCCATATTTGGTGCGGAATGCAGTCTTCCATTCGTCGCCTTCTTTTATACGCACCAGGTGATAAGCTCCCCGGAGATCTAACTTGGTGTACATACAAGCATCTTTTACCTGGTCGAGAAGTTCAGGGATCAGAGGCAGAGGATAACGATTCTTAATCGTTATTTGATTTAGGGCGCGGTAGTCAATACATGTTCTAAGGTCGCCTTCTTTTTTCAGCTCGAAGAACAGAGCTGAGGAAACAGGAGACTTTGACGGGTGAATAAAACCATTGGCAAGGTACTGATATAAATACTGACGCAAATGAAGGTTCTCAGGTTCAGTAAGAGCATAAATCCTACTGCAAGGCGGTTGAGAATTGGGTACCAGATCGATTTGACAATCGTACGACCGGTGGGGAGGTAACGTGTTGGCCTGTTCTTTTTGGACAACGTCTTGGAATTCTTGATAATCAGCCGGTAGTTGTATAGTGGCGGAAGTTACTGAGGCCAGGCCCATATTTGGATTTCTTGGATAACAAGTTTGTTCACAATCAGGAAAGGTTATTCTCTTTGCTCGCCAGTCTATTCGAGGATTATGTGTTTCTAACCAAGGAATTCTGAGAATTACTTGATACTGTGGGGCCTTGATTACGTCAAACACAATAGCTTCCCGGTGTCCATCCTGACCCACTAGTGTCACTTCTGTAGTGGAATGAGTTACTGGCCCTGAGGCTATTTCGGTTCCATCAACTGTAGTAATGACATCCTTGTTAGTTTTCGGACGGAGAGGGAGATTAATCCTGGAGGCCAATTCACGATCTACATAGTTTCCAATAGCTCCACTGTTGATGTATGCCTTTATAGCATGCAACCGCCGAGGCTGTTTCGGATCCACGAGGACCATTGGCATGATGAAATGCGAGGTCAAAGAGTTTGTTTTCAAGCTCGGCAAGCAGATCTCTACGCTTGTCGGGCTTGGTCGTTTCCCGAATCAGGTTCTGTTAAATTGTTGTCAGTGGCTCCAACCACCTTCTTGGGTGGTTTTACCGGACAATCTCGTAGAAAGTTACCAGAAGCTCCGCAATAGAGACATAATTGCTTTTGCCGCCTTCTCTCCCGTTCCTTCTGCGTTAACGGTCCTTTAACTCCACCGATTTGCATAGGTTCTGAAACGTCGGTAATCTTGGGGTTAGGGTGAGTTTTGATCAACACTCTGGTTTCAAAATTGGATCGATCTGCTTTTCTATTCTGAAGTCTGTGATCAAGTTGGACCACAAAGTCTATGCACTCCGCGCAGACTTGGGGTGGATTTACTATTTGGGCTAGCACGTCTTTAAGTTCTCCGCGCAGACCTCGATGAAATAATGTGATCCTTTTATTCTCTGGCCACCCAGTTTCCACAACCAACCTATTAAAGGTGGCGATGTAAGATAAGAGATCCTGGTTACCTTATCGTAAGGATAGCAGTTCGTTGTCTAGGGCCTGTCCCTGAGAGTGTTGAGCAAATAATCTTTCCATGCTTGCCTGGAAGCCTTGAAAATCCTGGAGAATTGGGTCATCTTGATTTACCAAAGGAACTGACCAATCGGCAGCACTGCCGCTGAGATAAGATAATACAAATGCTACCTTGGTCTGGTCATTAGGGAACGCCCCAGGTCTGCATAGGAAGTGTAAGCGACATTGGTTCATAAAAACGGCATATTTCTTGGGGTGCCCAGCAAAACATTCAGGCGGGGCCAAAGGCATGTTTCCATGTAGATTGATTTGTACCGGGTTATTCGAAATCATAGAAGTGGGATTACCCCCGGAACTAGGTAAAGGAGTTTGTCCTGCCTGACCCTGCAACAACCGTTTGGCCAGGTCATCAGTTCTTTCCTTAGATAGGATCAGTTCTCTTTTGAGAGCGTTAGTCTCCTGGCAGGCGGAGTGTACTTCTGCTGGTAATTCCCCCAAAAGCTGGGCCAGCTGGTCTGTCTCGGAAGTTTCCATAGCGCCCGGGTGGGAAATTGTAGGTTGGCTTCGCGTTCTGTTACGCTCAACTGACTCCCACGGAGGCGCAGGCCTGGTTTGGAGTGCTGTTGCCTCTTCTATGGTGAAGCGCAGGACTCGGAAGATGGACAGGACCGGACCTTCAAATCTGGCTTGTCTGACTCGCAGAAATATCCTTCTGTGTGTGAAAATGGAGTATTAACTCCATAATAATGTGGGATAATGTGTAAGCCTCCCACTCTCTTCTCACCCTCCACGAAACCCTTCTGCGATTCCCCGTGAAGTCTCACCTTAGGGTCTGAAAGGACGAGCTCTCCATCCTGCTTCTGATGCAGGGGCGCGTTGTAATCCAGTTACTTCACTCGATCATGGATTGTAGAGAGTTCAAGTTTGCTTGACCTTCCCGGTAAAGTACTGTGAGAATTCTGTTTATAAGTAGGAGCCCGAAATAATAATTGTCCTTTGTCTCTATTTCAGGTGCAGAACAAAGATTCCGAGATGAGCAATGGAACCGACGAAGGAAACTAAGGTGAGTTGTTTGATGAGAGGTTCCTTTAGTGTCCTTGCATTAATGCACTAATGCTTGTGTCTTTTTTCCCCATAGGGCCCGGGGTTCAGAAATGCCGGAGATATGGCACCGACCCGAAGTGAAAGGTGCAGTTCCAGTAGATATCAGGTAAGTCTTTAATGAGCGTTCAGGTAAAGTCTTAGCATTCGCTCACTAACGCTGATGTCTCTTTTTCCCCCTAGGGGCCGGGGTCCGGAAATGCCAGGATGCGGCACCGACCCGAAATGAAGTGGGAATGACCCAACAGGTAAGTCTTATGATGGCAAATTAAGGTTTTCTTATTCTCTTCCCTAGCTCACCTTTGTTCTTGTCTTTTTCTCCCTAGGCGCTGAAATGTGGTTGCGGATCCAGATGGTCGCTGATGAACATGGAGGCGCCTAGTAAAGGTGAGTGGAATGCGGCGCTGCAGCGATCGATGCGATGTGCTTTTAAAATGAATGTCTTCCTTTTCAGGATCGTCGGCGAAATGTCTCCGGAATGCGGATTTAGCAGGTAAGGACTCTTCTTTCTCCTATTCTCTTCTCTTCTCCCTTTGCAGGTGTTCCAGGATGCTGGCGGGCGTGGCAGAAGTCAGGATGCAGGAGCAGACACGGTGAGCGTCCAGCTGCTAGATGCAGAACAACGCGAAGCGTGAGTTGCTGCTTGGGCCTGGCTTAAATAGCCTTCAAAGTAGTTCCAGGTATGTATCCTTCCTCTCAGGTATGTATTCTTCCTCCGGCCACACCCGTGTGGTTAAGTAGTCCCCAAAGAGAAAGTAGTCCCATTCAGGCCTCTGGCCCGGATGTTGCAGCATGGTCTGCATCAGGTAAGTTTACACCAAGCACCTTTAAACACAAAGTCATCTTTTATGAGCCTGGCGCCTATGGCGCCAGGACTGTTGTCCAAAGGGCCCCTACTTGGGGCTGCTGAGACTTCCCTCGGGGACATGATGTCTGCCTCTGGGGTAGCTGGGCCTGGTCTGGCTCCTTGGAGGTGGGCATCATGACAGTACCCCCTCCCAAGGCCCCTCCCAAGGTTGTTCTCTCCAGGGGTTTTGGCTTGTTTGGGAATTTTCGGTGGAATTTTTGTATTAATCGCGGCGCGTGTACATGGTCGCTTGGTTCCCAAGATCTCTCCTGAGGTCCATACCCCTTCCAATCAACTAGATAGAATAGTTTTGACTTTAACACCTTGGAATCCAATATGTCTTTAACTTCAAATTCTAATTCCCCATCAATCTGAATTGGTTCTGGTGGTTTGATCAGTCTGGTTCCTGGTTGCACCGGTTTCAACAGTGAGGCGTGAAAAACGGGATGAATTTGCATGTTCGCTGGTAGATCGAGTTTAATGGCCACTGGGTTGATTATAGCTTTGATGGGATAGGGTCCTATGTATCTGGGGTTGAAAGTCTGCGGTCCTTTGAGAGGTAAATATCTAGTTGTTAGCCACACCTGGTCCCCTATTTGGTACGGAGGTGATTCACTTCGATGTAAATCAGCATTTTCTTTGTACTTTCTCTTGGCTTGCTGAAGATGAGTCGTAGCTTCTTTGAAAGCTCGGGTTATCGTGGAATGCAAATGATCTACCGCAGGCATTTCCAGGTTTTGAGGAGGGTCTATGTCTGAGGTTCGAGGATGATGACCATACAAGGTGTAAAAAGGGGTTTGTCCTGTTCCAGAATGTACAGAATTGTTATATGCATATTCTGCGATCCAAAGAATGTCTTTCCAATTGCATTCAGATTGGTGCAACATACACCGAAGATATTGTTCAAGGGTTTGGTTAGTTCTCTCGGTTTGGCCATCGGTTTGGGGATGGTGACTGGTGGATAGTCGTACATCAATTTGTGCCAGTTGACAACATTTCCGCCAAAAATGGGAAATAAACTGGCTTCCTCGATCTGAGACTAATATGGATGGAAAACCATGCATGCGAACTATGTTCTCCAGAAATTCCTTGGCCAAGATGGAGTCTGAGGGTAACCCTTTTAAAGGGATAAAATGGGCCGTTTTGGAAAAGAGATCCACAATCACCAAGAAAGTGTTGTATCCATAGCAAGGAGGCAGGTTGGTAATAAAGTCCATCGACAAGGTGTGCCAAGGTGCCGGTGGAATATCTAAAGGTTGTAGAAGACCGGCTGGTCTTTTCTTTTGACCTTTATTTTGGGCGCAAACTCCGCAAGACATCACAAAAGATTTTATGTCTTTTCTCCAGGATGGCCACCAGAATTGTCGTTTGATCTTTTCATCAGTTTTAGCGATACCAGGATGTCCTTCTATTAATGTATCATGATAATGGGCAATAACGAGTTCTTGCAGTTCTTTGTTAGGCAAAAATAATCGCCCCTGGAAATACGGTAAATCTTTATTGACGGAAAAGTGTGACCCCTTTTGGCTCCATTCTTGTAAGGCTGTGGAGTCTAATAGTTGTTTAACTCGAGTTTGAACGTCCTCAATAGTTTGTAAAGAGGTCAAACCCAAAATTCTCTGTTCAGGTATAATCGGTACAGGTTCTAAGCTCGAATTTGTTTCTTCCATCCCAATCCGGGATAAAGCGTCTGCTTTGCCATTCTTGCAACCAGGGCGATATGTGATTACAAAATCAAATTCTGCAAAGAATAAAGCCCATCGGAGTTGACGTGATGATTGGGCTTTGGCCGTCTTTAAATATTGCAAATATTTGTGATCTGTAATCACTGTGATGGTGTGTCTTGCGCCGAGGAGGTAATGATGCCAAGCTTTGAAGGCGGACTTAATAGCTAGTAACTCCTTGTCGGTGATTGCGTAATTAATTTCAGGAGCCGAGAATTTTCTGGACCAAAAGGCCACAGGGTGTAGTTGGTTAGTTATTGGATCCCTTTGAGACAGGACAGCTCCCATGGCTAAGCTGGATGCGTCGGTTTCAACAATGTAAGGGAGATCTGGGCGTGGATGCTTCAACACAGGTGCGGAGGTGAATTTAGTCTTTAGGTCTTGAAAGGCCTGTTCTGCCTCATGAGTCCATTCGAAGCGTTTATTCTTCCGTAAGAGAGCTGTGATGGGTTGGACCACTCGACAAAATTCCAGGATGAATCTTCGATAAAAATTGGCAAAACCAAGCATGCTCTGAACCCCCTTCACAGAGCTAGGAGATGGCCATTTGAGGATGGCGTCCACCTTTCGCGAGTCCATTCGGACTCCTTTAGGTGTCAGGATGAATCCGAGAAACTCGACTTCTGTGGTATTAAAAACACATTTTTCGAGTTTTGCAAACAGTTTGTGCTGGCGCAATTTTTCAAGAACTGCCCTGACATGTTTTCTGTGATCGGATTCCGAAGAGGAGTACACCAGGATGTCGTCGATATATACGATGACACAAACATCGATAAGTTCCCGAAGAACATCATTCATAAAGTATTGAAAGGCGGCAGGTGCGCTGCACAATCCGAAGGGCATCACCTGATATTCAAAGAGCCCATATTTGGTGCGGAATGCAGTCTTCCATTCGTCGCCTTCTTTTATACGCACCAGGTGATAAGCTCCCCGGAGATCTAACTTGGTGTACATACAAGCATCTTTTACCTGGTCGAGAAGTTCAGGGATCAGAGGCAGAGGATAACGATTCTTAATCGTTATTTGATTTAGGGCGCGGTAGTCAATACATGTTCTAAGGTCGCCTTCTTTTTTCAGCACGAAGAACAGAGCTGAGGAAACAGGAGACTTTGACGGGTGAATAAAACCATTGGCAAGGTACTGATATAAATACTGACGCAAATGAAGGTTCTCAGGTTCAGTAAGAGCATAAATCCTACTGCAAGGCGGTTGAGAATTGGGTACCAGATCGATTTGACAATCGTACGACCGGTGGGGAGGTAACGTGTTGGCCTGTTCTTTTTGGACAACGTCTTGGAATTCTTGATAATCAGCCGGTAGTTGTATAGTGGCGGAAGTTACTGAGGCCAGGCCCATATTTGGATTTCTTGGATAACAAGTTTGTTCACAATCAGGAAAGGTTATTCTCTTTGCTCGCCAGTCTATTCGAGGATTATGTGTTTCTAACCAAGGAATTCTGAGAATTACTTGAAACTGTGGGGCCTTGATTACGTCAAACACAATAGCTTCCCGGTGTCCATCCTGACCCACTAGTGTCACTTCTGTAGTGGAATGAGTTACTGGCCCTGAGGCTATTTCGGTTCCATCAACTGTAGTAATGACATCCTTGTTAGTTTTCGGACGGAGAGGGAGATTAATCCTGGAGGCCAATTCACGATCTACATAGTTTCCAATAGCTCCACTGTTGATGTATGCCTTTATAGCATGCAACCGCCGAGGCTGTTTCGGATCCACGAGGACCATTGGCATGATGAAATGCGAGGTCAAAGAGTTTGTTTTCAAGCTCGGCAAGCAGATCTCTACGCTTGTCGGGCTTGGTCGTTTCCCGAATCAGGTTCTGTTAAATTGTTGTCAGTGGCTCCAACCACCTTCTTGGGTGGTTTTACCGGACAATCTCGTAGAAAGTTACCAGAAGCTCCGCAATAGAGACATAATTGCTTTTGCCGCCTTCTCTCCCGTTCCTTCTGCGTTAACGGTCCTTTAACTCCACCGATTTGCATAGGTTCTGAAACGTCGGTAATCTTGGGGTTAGGGTGAGTTTTGATCAACACTCTGGTTTCAAAATTGGATCGATCTGCTTTTCTATTCTGAAGTCTGTGATCAAGTTGGACCACAAAGTCTATGCACTCCGCGCAGACTTGGGGTGGATTTACTATTTGGGCTAGCACGTCTTTAAGTTCTCCGCGCAGACCTCGATGAAATAATGTGATCCTTTTATTCTCTGGCCACCCAGTTTCCACAACCAACCTATTAAAGGTGGCGATGTAAGATAAGAGATCCTGGTTACCTTATCGTAAGGATAGCAGTTCGTTGTCTAGGGCCTGTCCCTGAGAGTGTTGAGCAAATAATCTTTCCATGCTTGCCTGGAAGCCTTGAAAATCCTGGAGAATTGGGTCATCTTGATTTACCAAAGGAACTGACCAATCGGCAGCACTGCCGCTGAGATAAGATAATACAAATGCTACCTTGGTCTGGTCATTAGGGAACGCCCCAGGTCTGCATAGGAAGTGTAAGCGACATTGGTTCATAAAAACGGCATATTTCTTGGGGTGCCCAGCAAAACATTCAGGCGGGGCCAAAGGCATGTTTCCATGTAGATTGATTTGTACCGGGTTATTCGAAATCATAGAAGTGGGATTACCCCCGGAACTAGGTAAAGGAGTTTGTCCTGCCTGACCCTGCAACAACCGTTTGGCCAGGTCATCAGTTCTTTCCTTAGATAGGATCAGTTCTCTTTTGAGAGCGTTAGTCTCCTGGCAGGCGGAGTGTACTTCTGCTGGTAATTCCCCCAAAAGCTGGGCCAGCTGGTCTGTCTCGGAAGTTTCCATAGCGCCCGGGTGGGAAATTGTAGGTTGGCTTCGCGTTCTGTTACGCTCAACTGACTCCCACGGAGGCGCAGGCCTGGTTTGGAGTGCTGTTGCCTCTTCTATGGTGAAGCGCAGGACTCGGAAGATGGACAGGACCGGACCTTCAAATCTGGCTTGTCTGACTCGCAGAAATATCCTTCTGTGTGTGAAAATGGAGTATTAACTCCATAATAATGTGGGATAATGTGTAAGCCTCCCACTCTCTTCTCACCCTCCACGAAACCCTTCTGCGATTCCCCGTGAAGTCTCACCTTAGGGTCTGAAAGGACGAGCTCTCCATCCTGCTTCTGATGCAGGGGCGCGTTGTAATCCAGTTACTTCACTCGATCATGGATTGTAGAGAGTTCAAGTTTGCTTGACCTTCCCGGTAAAGTACTGTGAGAATTCTGTTTATAAGTAGGAGCCCGAAATAATAATTGTCCTTTGTCTCTATTTCAGGTGCAGAACAAAGATTCCGAGATGAGCAATGGAACCGACGAAGGAAACTAAGGTGAGTTGTTTGATGAGAGGTTCCTTTAGTGTCCTTGCATTAATGCACTAATGCTTGTGTCTTTTTTCCCCATAGGGCCCGGGGTTCAGAAATGCCGGAGATATGGCACCGACCCGAAGTGAAAGGTGCAGTTCCAGTAGATATCAGGTAAGTCTTTAATGAGCGTTCAGGTAAAGTCTTAGCATTCGCTCACTAACGCTGATGTCTCTTTTTCCCCCTAGGGGCCGGGGTCCGGAAATGCCAGGATGCGGCACCGACCCGAAATGAAGTGGGAATGACCCAACAGGTAAGTCTTATGATGGCAAATTAAGGTTTTCTTATTCTCTTCCCTAGCTCACCTTTGTTCTTGTCTTTTTCTCCCTAGGCGCTGAAATGTGGTTGCGGATCCAGATGGTCGCTGATGAACATGGAGGCGCCTAGTAAAGGTGAGTGGAATGCGGCGCTGCAGCGATCGATGCGATGTGCTTTTAAAATGAATGTCTTCCTTTTCAGGATCGTCGGCGAAATGTCTCCGGAATGCGGATTTAGCAGGTAAGGACTCTTCTTTCTCCTATTCTCTTCTCTTCTCCCTTTGCAGGTGTTCCAGGATGCTGGCGGGCGTGGCAGAAGTCAGGATGCAGGAGCAGACACGGTGAGCGTCCAGCTGCTAGATGCAGAAAAACGCGAAGCGTGAGTTGCTGCTTGGGCGTGGCTTAAATAGCCTTCAAAGTAGTTCCAGGTATGTATCCTTCCTCTCAGGTATGTATTCTTCCTCCGGCCACACCCGTGTGGTTAAGTAGTCCCCAAAGAGAAAGTAGTCCCATTCAGGCCTCTGGCCCGGATGTTGCAGCATGGTCTGCATCAGGTAAGTTTACACCAAGCACCTTTAAACACAAAGTCATCTTTTATGAGCCTGGCGCCTATGGCGCCAGGACTGTTGTCCAATATGAACCTGGCGCCAAAGGCGCCAGGACTGACTCCAAAGGGCCCCTACTTGGGCCTGTTGAGACTTCCCTCGGGGACATGATGTCTGCCTCTGGGGTAGCTGGGCCTGGTCTATCTTGCAGACAGTCTTACTCTTCTGTCTATCCACGGAACCTCTGTCTAATCCTCAGTTAAGCGGGCAGACAATTCTTACCTCAGGTACCTCTTGAGCATTTGATCCCGTTTCCCATTTCTTCTTTTGGACCTTAACTAACCCCCTTCTCTCATCTTAGAGCTATCCTCCGAGGTTCCCGAGAAACAGAGACTCCGGCATCTCTTACCTCTATCTCCCAGTTCGCAACAAGGTGCTTACTGATTCCTCTTATCTTACTTGTTCTAACACTACCAAACACTATAACTTATTGTGTTCTGTCTACTTCCTTGTAGCCTATGGTACGAGATAACCTTATCCGGAATCTTCTCCCTCCTCAAGAATTCAGAAGCAGACGATCGACTGAGACGCAGGGTTTTCTTCCCCTGAGGGTTTCCCTGGACTCTCTCTCCATCCCTGGGGCTTGACCCCAGGGAGGAAGGGGGGGATTAGTGGAATCTACATCAGCATCGCTACTCCTGATCTCCGGTTTCAAGTGATACTAGCCTCCTTCACTGATGGTGAGTTTGTCCTGGATTCTCTCCTTGTCATTTCCACTGTTTAAACTTATCGAATGGTAATATACATAACAGTTAGCAACGCCCAGTAAAAAAAAAAAAATATATCAGTGGGTTGACACGGATTGAATCTGTGGGCATTTCCGGCTTTATACTAACATGGATCCAGCCCAACAACAACAATTGTTGGCAGCGGTACAGTCCCTGACCACTGAGGTCCAATCCCTCAAACAAGAAAATGCTATCTTACGTCAGCATATGGGGAGAGCCCCGAGTTGCTCAGAATTAACACCTGGCCCAATTCCTGGAGGCTTATTCGATGGGGATCCCCATAAATTGAAGGCCTTTCTTGAAACCTGTACTGTCCAATTTTCCTTTAAGTCTGCCTTCTTTCATACCGATAGGGATAAAGTTGGTCATGTGATCTCGAACTTAAATGGACCTGCTCAAGCTTGGACCACCCCATTGGTAACAAATATCAATCCATTATTGGATTTGTTTCCTGCCTTTCTAAATAGCCTCAGAACAATGTTCAGTAGACAGGAAATTACTGTTTCAGCACAAGAACAACTCTTGGACTTCAGGCAAGGTTCACAGGACATCCTGACATATATCACTAGATTTAAACAGTTGGCAGCCGCCACTTCTTGGGCTGACGACGCTCTTATTACTCTTATTAGAAGGGGCCTAAATGAGGAGCTTAAGGATGAGGTGTCTCGAGTCCCTCGTCCTCCTAACCTTGCTGAACTAATTTCCATGGTGATGCAAATGGATTACAGGATACAGGAAAGACATAGGGAGCGTTGCAGACCCAGAAACCCGCGTCTTGCTTCAGGATATGTCCCGAGTCCCACCAGGGTTCCACCCGATGAACCAATGCAGATTGGCTCGGCACGGAGTCGTCTGACACCGGAGGAACGCAACCGGCGAAGCCAGCAAAATCTTTGCATGTACTGTGGGGCCAAAGATCATTCTGTTCAGAATTGTCCCATCACTCCAGTAAGGAAGTCGGGAAACGCTCGTTCTCTTCCGTCAGGGGAACCGCGGATAGAGAATTGAGAAATGGTTCTTCGCCTTTGTTCGTGCCTACTCAAGTCACAGAACTTTCTAACCTTCAAATGGTTGTCTTGAACATTTCTCTTCAGTGGAGTAATGCAGAGGCCGCGGAGGTACCGGCTTTGATCGATAGTTGAGCTTCAGGAAATTCTATCGATCTTCAATGGGCCCAAAGGGTAGGAGTCCCTTCTTCTTCTAAAAAGTTAGTCATCCCAGTTGAATCAGTGGATGGAAGCCCCTTGGTTTCCGGGCCTATAACTAAACAAACTCTACCTCTGCATATGAAGATAGCTTCTCATACTGAGAGCATCACGTTGGACCTCATTCGAACCGCCCACTATCCAATCATACTCGGATTACTGTGGCTCAAGATTCATAACCTGTTTATTAACTGGACAGCAGGGACTCTTTTTATGGGGTCAGAACATTGTGTCAAATCCTGCCTGAACAACGAGGCTGTTGGGTTTCATCATGAACCTTCTTTGCAAGAAGTTTGTCCCACGTCCAAGATACTCAACCACCTTCAGGGCATCCCAGATGTTTATCAGCCCTATAGCATGGTTTTCTCTGACACAGATTATGCTGAACTCCCGCCTCACCGTAGGGACGACTGTGCTATCGAATTAACTACAGATGCTCCTATCCCATTCGGTCGAATGTACATTTTGTCGTCCCAGGAAAAGGAAGTTCTAAAGGAATACCTACAAAAGAATTTACGCCATGGTCTCATAGCTGAATCGACCTCTCCAGCAGGAGCTTCCTTATTTTTTGTGCCCAAAAAAGATACTAAAGAACTTTGACCCTGCATAGATTATCGTGGGCTGAACAAGGTCACTATCGCTGACAAATATCCAATGCCTTTGATTCCGGACATACTGGAAGCCGTGCAAGGCGCCACAGTCTTTACAAAATTGGATCTCCGCGGAGCTTATCACCTCATCCGAATTCGAGCAGGGGACGAATGGAAGACGGCCTTTCGTACACCTTTTGGGCATTTTGAGTATCGGGTCATGCCCTTTGGTCTCTCTAACGCCCGGCCGTCTTCCAGCGTTTTATGGATCATATCTTCTCGGATCTCCTTCTTCACTCTGTGGTCGTCTATTTGGACGATATATTGATTTTCTCCTCTTCCAGTTCTCAACACATTCAGCATGTTATGGAGGTGCTTCAGAAACTGTCTGATAACCACCTATACTGCAAATTGGAGACATGTGAGTTCCACAAGGACAGAGTGGCATATCTGGGTTACATTCTGTCATCACAAGGAACGGCAATGGATCCCCGGAAAGTATCCGCAATAGTTGATTGGGCGACTCCGGGGAATGTGAAGGATCTTCAGAGATTCCTCGGATTCGCAAATTTTTACCGGCGTTTCATCCCTAATTACTCTGAAGAAATCCTGCCTATGACTGCTCTTCTTAAGAAAGGGGTCCAATTTCGTTGGTCAAATAAGGCTCAACTTGCCTTCGAAAAACTAAAAACACGATTTGTTTCTGGGCCCATCCTTCTCACTCCAGACCAGTCAAAAAGGTTCACTGTGGAATCGGACGCTTCACACCATTCCCTGGGGGCCGTTCTGTTGCAGGAAAACAAGCAGGGAATTGAATGTCCGGTGGCCTACTTGTCTAAGACCTTATCTCCTTCTGAAAGAAATGACACCGTTCTTGAAAAGGAACTATTGGCTATTAAACGTGCCTTCGAAGAGTGGCACCATCTTCTGCTCGGTGCTCGACATACCATTGAAGTTCGAACAGATCACAGCAACCTTCGAGCCCTACTGTATGCACAGACTCGAAACAGCAGACAAGCCCGTTGGGCACATTTCTTTTCCCCTTACGATATCACTTTTACATTAATTCCTGGCAGAATCAACCTCAAGGCCGACGCCTTGTCAAGAAAGGATTCCACATGTTTTCATTCTTTTCGATCTGAACCCTTATTTCCCAGGGCTCGCTTTTTGCTCATGGTTACAACCTTTCTACGATCCACCTCAGATGCTACCACGCTGTATCTGAAGAATAATCCTACGGCTTTACACGATTTTAAGATGGTTTTGTCCCAGGGGTGCGCCTATCGAGATAAACGACTGTTCATGCCTACTGAAGAATTGAGGATGAAGGTGCTGCAGTTATGCCATGACTCGCAGATGGCAGGACAGCACAGAAGGGTCAACACCCTGGAGCTCGTACAGTGACACTTTTGGTGGCCTGAATGGAATAAGGATGTACATGATTATGTTGTGGCCTGTTCTATTTGCTTACAAACCAAGACACCACATTCAGCACCCCATGGTCTTCTCTCCAGGATGCCTGTTCCGGTTCGTCCCTGGCAATTCATATCGACTGATTTTGTGGTTGACTTACCTGTCTCTAATGGTTCCACCGCTATAATGGTGGTTGTGGACTATTTTACTAAAGTGGCCCATTTTATCCCGCTTCATCGGATTCCCACGGCCGCTCATATGGCGAGAATTTTCATCACCCAGATTTTTTCCCTTCACGGCCTTCCAGAGACCATTGTCTCGGATCGTGGTTCTCAGTATACCTCCCGATACTGGAGCCAGATCTGTAAAATTCTGAATATCAATAAAGCCCTGAGCTCCGGTTTCCATCCGCAGACCAATGGCCAGACAGAGCGTCTCAATCAGATTCTGGAGGGTTACCTACGTTGCTACATTTCAGCCTCTCAGGATAACTGGCACAAACTTCTCCCCTTGGCTGAGTTTGCCTACAATAACTTGAAACATTCTGCTTTGAACTCTAGCCCATTTCTATGCTCTTACGGATTCCACCCGATCTGCTTCCCTGTGGGTTTGGCTTCTCCTTCTAAATTTCCAGATGTTGATAGTCTGCTCTTAGCAATCCTAGAATGTCAACGGTTGGCTCGATCCTCTCTGCTTGCTGCCCAGGAACGCGCCAAGATGTTTTCCGACAGACGCCGTTCCACGACTCCTCAGTTTGACTCTGGGGAGAAAGTCTGGTTGGCTTCTCGCTTCCTGCCCCGTCATCTGGTGCCCTCCAAGCTCTCACCGAAATTCTTTGGTCCTTTCCCTATTCTTCAACGGGTTTGTTCTGCTGCCTTCCGACTTCGTCTCCCTCCCGCTTGGTCTCGGATTCACCCTGTGTTCCACGTCTCCCAGCTTAAGAAGGATGTGGGGGATCGCTTCTCTAGGCATCGGGGTCTTCGTCCTCCTCCGGTTTCTACTCCATTGGGTTCTGAATTTGAGGTTGCAGGGATGTGTGACTCCCGAATGCATCGGGGTCGTCTGCAATTTCTGGTTGATTGGCGTGGGTATTCACCTTCCGATAGGTCTTGGGAGCCCGCTTCTGCGGTACATGCCCCGGATTTGGTTCGGCGGTTCTTTCGTTTGCATCCTGGTAAACCGGGTTCCTCTGCCCTTCAGAGGGGGCATACTGTCACGCCTCTCAGAAAGTGCTGGTCTTTGTGGCACCGTTGGATCCGGAGAAGTACGGCGCCCATTTTGACACCCAAGATGGCCGCTTCTACGATCAGCTGCAGTCTAGCGGCCTGGTTTCAACATGGCCACTCCGCTCCTCCCTCCCGGCCGGGCACTGTATATCAATATCGGAGCACAACAGACGGATGCGTTGCTACTCCTAGCTACCAATGCTGCCTCCCGCTTGTTCCCAGGAAATACACGGTCTGCAGTACGCCTACCGTCCCGCTCCCGCTCGCTGCTCGTTTCCTCCTCCGAGGAAAACAACCGGACCGCCGCGGAAGTTCTTTCACAGTCGTCTTTCAGCCTCAACTGAGGTACCCAGGCCGGACTGACTGTTCCTTATTCTCATTCCACTTAATGGTCATTCTGACGTTGTTTCTCCCTATCTTGCAGACAGTCTTTCTCTTCCGTCTATCCACGGAACCTCCGTCTAATCCTCAGTTAAGCGGGCAGACAATTCTTACCTCAGGTACCTCTTGAGCATTTGATCCCGTTTCCCATTTCTTCTTTTGGACCTTAACTAACCCCCTTCTCTCATCTAAGAGCTGTCCTCCGAGGTTCCCGAGAAACAGAGACTCCGGCATCGCTTACCTCTATCTCCCAGTTCGCAATAAGGTGCTTACTGATACCTCTTATCTTACTTGTTCTAACACTACCAAACACTATTACTTATTGTGTTCTGTCTACTTCCTTGTAGCCCATGGTACGAGATAACCTTATCCGGAATCTTCTCCCTCCTCAAGAATTCAGAAGCAGATGATCGACTGAGACGCAGGGTTTTCTTCCCCCTGAGGGTTTCCCTGGACTCTCTCTCCGTCCCTGGGGCTTGACCCCAGGGAGGGAGAGGGGGATCAGTGGAATCTACATCAGCATCGCTACTCCTGATCTCTGGTTTCAAGTGATAATAGCCTCCTTCACTGCTGGTGAGTTTGTCCTGAATTCTCTCCTTGTCATTTCCACTGTTTAAACTTATCGAATGGTAATATACATAACACCCCCATACTTTCTTTCCCTTCCCCCTGACTCAAGATCTGGTCATAGCCACCCTTACCGCGAGACCAGGTCAAATTTGTGCAAGAAGGGTTTGTGGAACCCTTATGAAGGGGACTGATGTGAGAGCTTTTCGATTCTCATATCCAAATCCCAATGTTGTCCAAATCGGTAGATATGGTTCAAAGTTACAAACATGTTAATATTAGATTGAGTGCTGTGAAAAATGAAATGAACGTCAAGTCAAGTGTGCATTATATATCTAGTGATTCCAGCACACAATCCTTTTATCCGAGAGACAGTTGGCGAATAGAAAGATATGTGTTAATGATTTAATTTAATTCCTCCTTTGTGCACAATAGTGTACCTGACATCATCATAGAGATTAGTGTTTTACGCCACTGGTGAAAAAAATAGAGCTAAATCTGAGAGAACCAGCCAATCTCAGGCCAATCACTAATTCCTACTTTTTATTGACAGTGATTGACAAGATCGCTGTCTTGCTGGATTTACAATCTAACATGCTGAACATCCTAGATAGAGGTAAATCAGGCCTGTTGATACTGATTGATTTGTTGGAGGCTTTTGACCTCCTTGACCACGACCGCCTTATAAACAAGCATCAGGTAGTCCTCTGTTCATTGGGGCAATACAACATCTCCCCCAGCCTCGATACTATCTGGGGTTCTACAGGGTGCATGCTTATCGCTGGCATGACATTCTGGCCAAAATGGGTGTACAATTCACCAACTACGCCGACGATACTCAGTTGCTGTTTGAGCTGGATGGGACATACAAGACTGATGTCGACAGATTGAGCACTAGCAAGCAAGCTATCAAACAGTGGATGTCATTGCTGTGGATGTGCCTTAACGGTAACAAAACAGAGCTTCTGATATTTGGCTCATCCCAAGCGAGGTCAAATCTCTCTGCCAGTTACTTGAATTTCCCTATCGAGAACGGCTCAATTCCAGTCCTAGACAAAGTCAAAAACACTGGGTGTGTTCTTGGAAGCCTCCCTGGTTGTGGAATCTCAGGTTAATTACATTTTAAAAACTCACATTATTACCTTAAACTTCTTAGGCAAATAACTCCTTTCCTTTCGGAACAAAACAGTGTTACACTAGTACGTTCTATTATACTACCTAGATTGGACTACTGCAGTGCTCTTTTGGGTGACACCAACAAAGGTTATATTTAAAAACTTCATGTCATCCAAAATGATGCCATTCACTTTCCTAAAAATCTGCCCTGAAAAACACACATATCGCATATAAGAAAAGAATTGCACTGGCTCCTGCTCGGGTCCAGTTGAAAATCCTCATCTTCACCCACAAATGTGTCCATGGCAACGCTCAACGCTCCCGCCTACCTCAGGAACAGACTGATTAGGCACAAGCATGAAAGAGCACTGAGGTCAACTGATGCCTGGCTGCTTTCATGCCCAAGAATATGCCCTACCAATGTTAACGGTAGGTCTTTCTCATTCTTGGCGCCTAGGGCATGGAATCTCTGGCCTTTGAGCCTTAGGCAAGTAAACAACTTGGTTTCATTTAGAAAACATCTAAAAACTCTTCTGGTTGAGTGAGTCTTATACTCGATGCTGGCTTTCCTCTTAATGTCCTGTGATGATTGTTTTGTCTGGAGTCTCTACGTGCGCCCCTGATGTCTGTGGGCTTTTGGCATGTTATAAATAAATAAATAAATAAATACTGTTTCCAAAATGCACATTGATTTTGTGCAAAGCAGGCTGGAACTCTCTTGTTGTTTGTCCCTGTCCCCTTTCTCATAGCTATATTTCAGTATTAGTGCACCAGACTTTCCATCTTGGAATGATAACCCCCTATCAGAAAACACTGCATATGGTAATTCCTAGTTTTGATCATCACAGAGCCTTTCTTTGACCAGGAAAATCTCAATGCCTCGAACCTTCAGCCCGAAAGGGAAAGGATGGAATCTTATCAGACTTAATACATTTCTATTTGGCAACAATAATTCCACTATTTCATCCGATTGAGACACTGTGCACAACAAGGACCATGCGTATAATCATTAACATAACTGCTGGGCAAATCCTTTTTCTTTACCTATGTGCAATTGTGTGTAACAAGCCTAGCCTTGACAAAGGGTCTGATCACGAGTTGAGCAGTATCCCGGCGGTAAAACCGCTGGGATACTGCCCAATGCAAATAGCTTTACCGCAACTCCGTCCGCTCTATTAGTGCCGGATCACGAGTAGTGGCAAGGCAGGAAATTCCCATTCCCCATTGGGTCCACTAGACCCAATGGGGCTCCGGGGCGCTATTAGCGCCGAAAACGGGCACTAAATGGGATTTTCACCTCCAGCAAAAAGCTGGAGTTAATACAGCCCATTTAGCGCCCAACCCAGGATGGAGCAGCACTTAAATGTGGCAATAACAAAGTTACCACCGCATTTAAGGGCTACAGCCCAACTCGTGATGAGGCCCAAAGACCGTTAATAGGTCGCAACACCTGTTGGCACTTAGGCGTGTGTTATTTTGCAATTCACATATGGATTTTGGAATGTGGAATGAACTGTTCAACTCAACTGAGAGTATATTATCCTCATATATATGATTGCCGTAAATGAAATAATATCGCCGGGAAAAGGTCGTGGCGATATTATATGGGTGACCATAAATATGGGACAGGGGCAAAAAAAAAGAAACAAAAAAAGTTTGGGGGTTGCGGGGGTGTCCCCCGCATGTTCCATGCAATAATGTCGCCACAAAAACGGCCATTTTTCGGCGATATTTTTGCATGGCGAGATTTTTGTGGCGACATTATTACATGGAACCAGTTTTACCTACATTCATTGAGCATAAAGGAAACTTAACTACCAGGGCTGACAACTCACATCTGCATAAGAACATAACCCACAGCTAATAATCCATTACTAAATAGGGACATGCGCATGGATTGGGGTGTTATATCTTCTCAAAGTACAAAAGTGTCCAACAAACCCTATGGGAGAGAAGAAAACTCGGACAGTGAGTACTGGGAGTGGTAGAGAGATGACAATAGTGTCCAAGAAAGACTGTGCAGAAGAACAGCTAAGACACTGACAAAGTACCACTGCGTCAAAAAAGGCTGTGTAAAAAAGAAAGCTCATACTGCATTTTGGCAATTTGAGTCCAAATTTCACAGTGTACAAAGAATAGCTCAGATAATGAATTGTGGCATTTGTAGTCCAAGTACCAAAATGTCTCAGAACTGTGAGAAAAGGAGAGCTCATACACTGAATTATGGGAATTGTAGTTCAAATGCCAAAGTGTCCAATTTAGAGAAGGCGAGCTCTGCCACTGCATGGTGCACGATATAGTCTTAGTACAAAAAAGTCCAATACAGATTGTGAGATTAGAAAAACCCATAAACTGCATTCTGAGTATGAAGTCTCAGCTTGTTTAGAAGGGACTATGTGAAAGCGATTGATTCAAATGCTGATAACTCCAACCCCGAAAAAAAGGAATTTGTTCCTGTTGTACAACCCATTTCCTGGCTCTCCTTGACTCTTAAAAGTAATCTCACCCCTTGATCTCCTCTGCACTCGACTCGGGCAAATCTTCCTATTACACCAAGGTCACCCTTTCTCTCTGCTCACATAAACTATTCGGGATATTGTAGTCCATGCTCAGCTCTGCTTGACTACTCTACACTCCTGCTATCTCTGCTGACGGTTTCACTTGCAAATTCTCTAAAACAAAGTCTTAAATTCGTAACACCCTCACTAACCTCTCCTTTCCCTTCCATCCACCATGTTCTAATCTTATCACCACTATTCGTTATCAGTTATTGCCCACTATCCAGGTCAACTGGCACCTATCCTCTGGTCTGCTAACGCTTCTTACCTTCTTATAGACCCTTTCTGACTCCAGACCATTAAGGAACTGGCACCCTTTGTCTCTCTCTGTTCTCTGCCATCCTCCGAGCCTACCATATGTAAACCACTGCCAGACAGAAGCGTAGCCAGGATTGTCTAACAAGTGGTGCGTGAAGCTAATGCAGTTGGACCCACGGCAGTGACATTAACATCTATAAATTCCCACACAGCAAAGCTGAGTGGGCTTTTACAGATTTTGGGTGGGCCTTGCCCGCTCAGGCCCTACCCTGTCTACGCCTCTGCTGCTAGACTACTCTTAAGGCATTCTATTGCTGACTTCAACATCACTGGTAACTACCAACGGTCTCCCTTCTAGGTCTGCATTCTAAAGTTCTAGAGCTCCGTCTGTTTAAACCCCATCACTAATTACCTGGAAGCTCTTGGATGCCAAAACTGGTCTGTCAGCCATCACGGAAAGAGTGCTGACCCTCGTCCCTAGTTGTATCTCTACTGCCCACCACTCCTACCTATCCTAATCTGCCTGATCTATTCTCATCCTCCCCAATCTCTTTGCAGATTTTGACACTGTTGAACACTCATCTCTCCTCCTGAAACTCACGCGGGTCAATTGCCTGGTCACTACTCAAGCTTTGATTGCCTGCTTCTAGCCAGTTGCTCTTGTTCCATTTCCTGGTAGGCTGGAACATTATCCATAACCCCTCTACTATTTGGCGACCGTAAAGACGTTGTCCTCTCCTGTTCCCCCCATGTACCGCGTCCCTTGGCAAGCTCCCCTCCTCCTTTGTATTCTCTTAGTATCTCTTTGCTCATGACGCACATTTCTTTCTTCCTGCATCGCTGACTGCCTGATCATCACAAGCCACTTGATGGCTATTCACTGCCTAAGGCTTAACTCCTCCAAAGCTGATGTGATCTACTGCCCAGATTCTAAGGCCTCACCTCTTCTCCATCCTTTGACACCCACACTCTGCTATTATGGCTCACAAAATGGGGGTCCTCTTCGACAGGTATCTGAAACTTCAACCATTCTTTACCTCTGCAACTATGGCTGCCGGGCTTAACCTCCTCAACGCCAACAAACTCTGCCACTTCCTTACCTTCACTCTACTAAAGCTCTTATCTTCACCCCTTTCCTCAGCTGCATCAAATACTACTCCAACCTCCCTGATTGAAAGGGTACTTAATGTTTCTACCCATACCCTTCTCACTTGCCCTGATCCTCGGCCACCTCAGCGCACCACCTCAAGGTGTGGGGGCTTTCTTTGTACAATCACTAACCTCTTAAATTGCTTCGTGTTGCATTCAAATCAATCTATGGGCTCCCTCCCCCACCTCCTGTACCTTGTGAACCCTATCTTCCATTTCACCTCCCCTAACACTCTGAGATCTCAAACACTTCTCAACCTCTCTGTCCCCTATGTTCCCTGCACTACCTTTTGCCTTAGCCCATTCCCCCTCCTCCCTCTCCTACCATAAAATGTGGTGTCCCTTCTGCCATCAGATTGATCCCCACTCTATTTGGCTTTAAGACTGGCCTGAAAAGGCACCCATCCCCTGCAATGAACATGCAGGATGTCTGGTGGTAGTGTTCACGAGGAAAGGAATTCGCTGACAGGCCCATTGGTCAGCACTCACCCTCTAGAACTTGTAGGACAAGATAGCTGCACCATGTGAGGACATGGGGTGCAGGATTCACTTACTCCGACATGACTCAATAACGAGGACTCAGTAGTTTGGCAAAGGGAAGTCCGTTTAATGATACATACATCAAACAGGGAAACAAATGGGAATCAGCTGTAGTGCGATCACCGGTCTCGCTCCGACTTCCTCGAACTTCAATTGAACAGAGATGCATGTTCGTCATCATTGACGTCTAACTTTACAAAACTCGACATGCAATATAATTGGTTAGGAAAGGTAACTTAAGTATAGGTGTTATATCTTTATATGATAATAGGGCATACAGATTGGATAACTCTTATCGGGTGGGAGTCTACGCCCATCCCTCTACATCATGCGTGATAGACGTCACTACAACTACGACGTCCTATTGGTTACAATATCTATAGGACTTAAGATAACTTGGTCCATTGTGATTGGGCAGGTTACACCCCTAGACATAAATTTCCACTTTTAATTAGCAGCATGTAGAATGGACATCCCCGTGCCTGGTGGCCCAAGTTTCACCCTGCCTCACTTCCATCAATCAGTGTTTTAGGACGACGTGTCAATTAGTTGGCTAAGGATGGCCTCGAAACTGTAGTCTCTTATCGGGAAAAGTTATGGCATCCTCAGGTCTTGGATGACATCAGGCGATGGTACTTCTTCGCGCCTGGCTGGTCACGTGTTAGTTCACCATGAATCTGCTTCAGTTTCCAGCTTTTACTGCATTTAATTCTGTGTCGGCCTAGCCACCTGCATGGGCCCCCCTTATCTTGACCCTCATGAGGCAGGCTGGTATGCTCTGAAGTTGGAGTCTTGTGAGCTGACGCTCTCCTCCCCTTCTCCGGTTGACCTCGATTTCCTAGGCATGAGCCGCTCTTTGTTGAGTTTCGATTCGGCTCCTTCTCTTGCCTTTGGCTGGGTTTAAAAACTTGGCCTGGCAGGCTTCTGGCCGCCTGGGTACCTTTCTGCTTTTACAAAATGGAGTCGCACTTGTATAATGTGCCTTATTGAGGTAGATATACGGTTGGCGCTTGCCGCTCTATCTTCTACTATGCATTGCAAGCAATATCGATTTCTTAGCATCTTGCGTTTCAAGCCTATTTACACACGTTTAACAGGACGGTTGCTTCCATCTTGTCTCGTAACACTGTTTCCTGGTGTTGTAACATTGTCTCCTCTCTGTGCCTATTCCATTGAATTTCGTAGTTACTCGCACTGGCGTGTTATTTTCGACAGCTGCTCTTGTTCATTCTCGGATCTGTTCAGGCCCTTGTGTCATTTCCACTGGCCTTCCATTAAGGCTTTTGGGGTCTCTTCGTGGACCGTGTGTAGGTACTCCTCATTTTGTATCAGCGGCTGGTATGGCTGTCTGATAGGGTACTGTGCTGCCCAGGGTTGTCTGGTTATGGGTGCTTCAACCGGTATGGATCATCTGATGTATACTGGTCAGAGTCCCACTGCAGCTCTTTGTAGGTTCATTTGCTCTTCATACATCACATACCTTGGCGAGCGCGTTCCTGGTACCTTGAAATGAGGGGAAGTGGTGCAGGCCATATCTGGGACCTCCTTTACAGTATCATTGCCCAACTCCTATTTCTTGTCAGATCTCTCCTCCTTACCCAAATAATTACAAACATATTCTCTCAATTACCACTGTAGAACATTATGCTAGAGGTAGCAGGGATCAGCTGTAATGGCCGTTTTGAGGCAGCGGATTGGTCCTGAGTGGGCTTGGGAGGATAGCTCAGGGGCATCGAGGTTCGATCCCCAGGTCCCCACTTAGAAACCTCTGGGTATTAAATGTGTTATAAATAACATATCATATTATATCATATCATATCTTATCATACCAGTGCTTCTGAATGCAGCTCACCATGGAGCATTGACACAGGATTGTCGTCTTCCTAGCTTGACATGTGTGCAAAACCCTGGCACGCTGCCCAGGCAGAATTCCATTGCTTTTGGGTCATTTGAGCAAATGCTGAAATGGACCAACCGATGTTTAAGCTGGCTCTACCCTGAAGGGCATCTGACACACGGTGCCTTATGACACTGCAGCTTGTGGGTCTGTGCTTATTATTTCCTACAGCAGTGACGTGGCTCAGGTATTGCTCCTTTTTGGGCAAGCTTGGACTGATTTGCATATGGTCTGTCTCTTTAATTGTGCGCACAAAGTACAACATGATGACATACTACTCAGAGATCATGGGCCTCATTACGATGTTGGAGGTAGCCATTGTGCACCCCCTTACCGCATTCCGTGTCCGGGTTCTCGAAATAGGGATTTACCGGGTCATTCCAACCTTGGAGGACCCGGTAAGTCCCCATTCCGAGAACCATTCCCCATTCCCATTCGAGCCCCCATAGGACTCAATGGGGATGGAGCTAATAATGGGCCCGGTAATAACGGGCCCGTTATTAGCTCCCTGGTCCCTTAGCGGCTCCCGCTAAGGGACCTCAGAATATGGAGGTAAGGGATTACCGGCACCGGCACCCTTACCGGTGCCGGTAATCCCTTACCTCCAACCTCATAATGAGGCCCCATGTAAGCAGTCATTAGGAGCTATAGGTGTATGCATTTCCTAATTTCCTGTTCTCCGTTGTCTACATCACAACAAAAGGGCAGTCATCTTAAACTAAGGCCAATACACACTTGTTCTCTCAGGCAGGACATCACTGGCCTGCAGACATGTCTGCAGAAAGGTACTTACTTCCTGGTTTTCAGCGCTCATCTCGGGTCTACGTAGCTGGAGCTTGGACTGCACAGCTCACCAGGGCAGAGTTTATATTCCATGACATTTTAGGCCTCAAATTAAACAGCTTGGTGCAAACAGAACTTTAAGGTCCTTTTCAGGCTTATATCCGTGGAAAGGTTAAAATATGTTGCACACTTTTACCTATGTTTTACTCCTGACGGTGCTCGTTCCTGTTTTTTTCCTATCTGGAATGTTCTTCCGGGGGAATTACCGCCAGCGGTGTAAATTCCCATTTTTTTTTAGAGTCTGTAGGACTCAATGGGGCTTTTTGGGTGGAATTACCACCGCACTGACTAATTCTGCGGATTCTGCCGATTTTCTGGCAGAGTTGGAGGATTTATCTCCAGCATTATCCTCCACTCCAGGGACATACTCGTAGTATGGTGGAGCAGAAGAATTCCCGCCAATTTATTCCCGCTCTGCCATACTTTTAATGAGGCTTGTAGCATTTTTTTAAATATGTTTTGTCATTCAAGTGTACTGCTTCCTATATTTTGCCTAAAGGTGGCACTGTTTCCTATGTTTTATTACTAGGCAGAGTTAATCCCTGCGCTCACACAGCAGTGAGATATGTTAAATATATACCATGGTCCTGATTGACAAATATTTGTGCTGGGTCAAGGGCCTCATCATAGGTTGGGCGATATCATGGCAGTAAATGCACCGGGATGCCGCCCAACACTAGTAGGGTTACCCAGCTTGGTCTAGTGCATTTAGGGCCAGATCCCGAGTTGCGTTGTGCAAGGGAGGGGGGGGAGGGGGGGGAGTGGTGGGTGGTTGGGGCGAGCGGTATTCGGAGGATCAGAGTCCCCATTCCCATTGGGTCCATTGGACCTAATTGAACATTTTGGGCGCTGTTACCGTGGCACAATTTGTGCTGCGGTAACAGCACCGCAAGTGTTCGGAAACTCACCAGATTTACCTCCATCTCAAAGCTGGAGGTAAAGCTGGGTGACGTTCCGCCCAACTTAATGCGGCGGTAATAGCATTACCACCACAATTTTACTGCTCCGTTCAACTTATGATGAGGCCTAATGTGCAATGTTTCATGCACAATATGAGCCTGATTCCCAAAGATTTCTGCTGTGTAAATGTGCGATGTTTCAGGTACACTATGGGTCTGATTCATGTAAATGTGCGATGTTTCATGTACACTATGGGTCTGATTCATGTAAATGTGCGATGTTTCATGTACACGGTCTGATTCATGTAAATGTGCGATGTTTCATGTACACTATGGGTCTGATTCATGTAAATGTGCGATGTTTCAGGTACACTATGGGTCTGATTCATGTAAATGTGCGATGTTTCAGGTACACTATGGGTCTGATTCATGTAAATGTGCAATGTTTCATGCACACTATGGGTCTGATTCATGTAAATGTGCATTGCTTCTTAACATGGATAGCACTAAAGTGCTTTAACAAATATGTGTTCAATGAAATCTCAAAGATGCCTCTAGCAGTTCTAGATTTGCTCTGGTTGTAGGCTTTGGGAACCTTGTATAAGCCAGCAGGTGCACATCTGAGATGCTGATGGGCATCTCGAAATCTTCTCCAATGCATCTCTGTGAATCAGGCCCTATGTGCTGCACAGGAATGCCAGGAATGACAATGGTTATTTAAATACCTAGCTGCAACCTGCATATCACATGCCAGTCTAGAAGATCTACATTTATTATGAGCGTGTGTCTCTTAACAGCGTGTGGTGATATAGAGTGTGCCTTGAGTATGTGTGGAGTAAGAGCATGTGGCATAGGTTTGCGTCATAATTGCCTGTGTCATACGTAGGAGCATGTGATGGAAGAGCATATGCCGTAAGAACATGTGTTGTAAGAGTGTGTGTTGTAATTGTGTGTGTCATAAGAGTGTGCATAGTAAGAGAGTGTGTCGTAATAGCCAGTGTTGTAAGTGTGTGTGTCATAAGTGTTCGTCATAAATGTGTGTGTAGTAAGAGAATGGGCTGTAAGATCATGTGTTGTAAAAGCATGTGTCCTATGAGTGGGTGGTGTAAGAGTGAGTGGTGTAAGTGTGTGTGTGTCATACGTTTGTATATCATAAGTGTGTATGTCATAAGTGCATGTGCGTCAAAAGTGCGTTAAGAGTGTGTGCTGTAAGATTGTGTGTCATAATAGCTTGTGGTGTAAGATCATGTGTTGTAAGTGTGTTGGTTGTAAGGGAGTGTGTGTCATAGTAGTGTGTGTCATAAGGCATTTGAGTGTTTGGTGTGTGAGTATTTGGAAGGTAAGTGCATGGATGTAAATAGCATATGAGTGTGTGTATAAAATCATGAGATCCACAAGTCCTATACGCGTTGTATACATATGCAAACTCACATCAGGAAGAAATCGCTCATTCCAGCAACACAGGGGAACAAATCTGAGAGACCAACCACTGATTGACTAGGCGATCAGGTGATGAGATGTGTGACATCCCAATTAAGGTCAAAACAGTTAAGGGTTAAGATCAGCCACTGACCAGCCTCTTTGCCCCTTTGCCTCTGCTTTTGCCTTCCTGCCTGCCGCACCTATGAGGACCCCTAGTTTGCTAATTACTGTGCTGTCTCACCGCACTGCGGTATTCAACTATAATACATTCACTCCTATTGCTCCTGCTGCTCCACCTTCTCACCTTTCCCTACGCTTTGTCCAATCACACTACAACTTCCTCCTTTCCTATCCCTATCATAAAACTCACGTCTTGAAAATCCCACTACTCCATTTCTCTTGAATCTCGTATATCCAACAAAGGGTTACCAGTCATTTGGTCGAAAAAAAAGGTCGACAGGACAAATGGGCGACACCATTTGGACGAAAGACAAATGGTCGAATTTTTTTTTTTTGTATTTTCACTTTTTTTTTTTTTTGGGGGGGTGCCCCCCTAACCCCCTTTTTTTTCTAAAAAACCCTTTTTTCCCTAAACGAAAACCTAAAAATATATATATATAAATTTAAAAACAAATTCGACCATTTGGCTTTCGACCAAATTCCGTCGACCAAATGACTGGACAGCCCAACAAAGCCTACAAGCAAACCATATCTCCCCTAATACCTATCCACCTCACTCTCTTCCTCTGACACTCAACGTCTTTACTCTTCCTTGCTGCATCAACTGAATTTTGCACTCTGGAATAATCAGTCTGTATGCAACAAAACTCCTCGCTTTATTACGGACTACTTTCACGCTAGCTCTCCACCCCTAGACCTCTTTGATATCACTGAAACCTGTATTCCTCCATCAGACTCTTCCACCTTGATTACCTTACATGACTGCAAACTATAATAATAATTTAGCATTTATACAGCACTACGAACCCTCAGATATCTGAGCACTTCTCCTTATTACCCACGGTGTGTGGTGCTCATTTATCAACCTCGGAAGGATGAAAAGCTGAGTTTGGCCCTGCTGGGATTCAAACCTGCGTCAGCAGGCTCTGCACAGATGTCAAAGCGAGCGCTCTACTTGCTGTGCTATTGGACCGGCTATTCATTTACTCTCCTCATCTGACTGGCAAAGGTGGATGTGTTGGACATCTATTCTTTTCCCACTTCATCGCATCACAACCACGCAAATGCCACGTCCTCTCCTACCTCTTTTGAATTCAACATCTCTACTATTGCTCTGCCTCACTCGGTTCACATCCTCTCCATTTATCGTCCTCCAGGTCCCACTCTGCCATTCTTTGATGAACTTGGGCAACGCCTTGATTCTCTTTCCACTAAACATCACCTCATTCTCTCAGGTGACTTTAACCTTCCCACTCCAACCACTTCTCAGGAATCTGAATTTCAGTCTTTTCTTAATGACCACGCTCCCCACTCTATCCATAACTTACCAATGCACACTGGGGGTAACTCTTTGGATTTCTTATTCATCTCCACCTCTCTCTCTCTCTGACACCAATACTTCTGTCACACCATCCCTATCTGATCAGTCCAGTGTTTCCACCACTATCTCCTTTCCACTCTCTGGCCACTCCTCACCACTTGCATCACCTATTTCTAAAAGGAAATGTAAACCTTCTGCTATTCCTCCCCCTTTCTCTCACCTACAGTTCTCACTCTCCTCCTTCACACCTGATGCCTCATCCACTAAAACTGCCTCCTCCAGCTTCCAATTCCTACTATATGACTCATTTTCCTCTTGCATCCCACGGCTAACTTTCACCCCCTAAATTTCAGCATCATCAAACATGGGTCATCCCATTTATATGCTCTCTCTGCACAGACATGCGTCGGCTGCTGCGCAAATGGAGGCATACCAACTTGCATGAAGATCTGCATCTCTACCTCTATGCCCTGAACTCTTTCAACGCCTCTCTTGATAGAGTGAAAAGGGAATTCTACCTCACCCTCATTGACTTTCACTCAAACCATCGTTGCCAGCTACAGGACACCCTAAACTCACTCTTCACTCCTCCTAAACCTATGCATGTCATCTCTAATCTCACAGCTAATAACCTAGCTTAATTCCTTGCTGCAAAGAGGTGCAAAATTAGAGAAACTCCCAGAACCTTCCTCACACTCCCTCCTCCAACATTCTACACTCCACCTACTCTACCATCATCCCCTTCCTCTACCTCCCACTTTAATCACAGTAATACTGAAGAAGTCCTATCTCTACTGATGAAGGCTAACCCTTCTTGAGCCCTGTTGGATTGTGCTTAGCCCGGGGCTCCCCTCATGCAGACCTCGCCCCCGTTCCTGAAAGGAACACACTGACGCAGGTCCTGCTGGGCTCCCAGCATGCCCTACCGTGGTGTGGGACCGCCCCCTTTATTTCAACTGCATGCGACGGCTACGAATGGCCGTCGCACACCAAGTGACCACACCACATTCCTCCTTTTTCATAATGAACAAATGAAACACCTTTCTTCATTGTAAACGATTTAAACTTAACAGCTTTAACTCAGTTAACATGGTAACACACCAAACTGGTTTGAGCCCAACGTGGGTAACATCTGTGGGCTTGGTCTTGACCTTTTTGGATCGAGACTAGTCACTCATTATGTAGTCTTTGAACCGTGCGGGGCACCTCTGATTCTCTCGGCTGGGATATTGGCTTTGGCCTGCCTCCCCTCTGGTGTGATCACTTACCCTGGCTGGGTTTGGTGCCTCACTCTTCCACGTGTCCCCTGGTCCTGCATTTGCTCCTGAGGCGCTGGTCGAGAGTGTCTTGTCCCGCTCTCCTGTTCCCTCATTTTCACCAACCTTTCAGAAGAAACTGAAGTTTCAGGTCACTGTCCTTCTTTGATCCGCTGCTGTCACCATCGAACTCTTGAATTGGACGACGTCCATGGGACAGGGCTCATAGGTGAGAGCCAATTTTACTTCCGGGCGTTGATTTCTCACTAGTACAGTATCTCCTATGGCTATGTCTGGTGGTCTGAGGTGGCGTCAGATGTTTTCTCTTTCATTGTGTGTATTCTCCGATCTTCCTTTGTTCTCTCATCACTGATGGTCCCCAGGGATCGGCCCTCCATCTCTGGAAAGAGGCCTCTCGGGCATCTCCGGAATAGTGCCACCGCTGGGGCCACTCCTGTAGAGCGGTGAAGCGTGGATCGATATTCCTGCATGAACTGATACAGGGTCCTCTTCAGCACATTGCCTTGACCCTGTGCGATGTGGAATACTTTATTTTATGTCCTCATAAAGTGTTTGGCCTCTCCTTTGGCCCGGGGCCAGGCTGGTGTAACTTTCCAGTGGGTGATTTCACATTCTTCCAGGAATTCTGCAAAGCACTCTCCCTGAAATGGAGGACCGTTGTCTGAGCATATAACTCTGGGGAAACCGTGGGTTGCAAACATTTTCTCCATTACTTGCGCCACTTGGTCAAACACTGTGGATTCAAGCAGCTTGACCTCTGGGTACCGAGACAACTGGTCTATCATTACTAGAAAGTGCATCCCATGGCCTGTGGACCCAAAGTTTGTGTGTACAACATCCTATGGCCTGTCATTGCGAGGCATGGACTCTATCCTGGGTTCTTTGTTGGCTGCTGCTTGAAACCAGATACAGTTTGCGACAAGTTCGTCCACTTTTGCCTCAAGGTTGGAGAAGCATACCTTCAAACACAGCCTTGATTTGGTTTTGATCGTTACCTGTTCGATCGCTCTCTCTACTAGCGCCTGGGGAATCACTAACTTGCATCCTCGTAAGACGAGTCCTTTGGTTGTTGACAGCTCATGTCAGACCAGCCACATCTGTTCTAGGTCTTGCTGTGCTCCTTGGCTACTTCTGTGTGGGTTGGACAAGATAGTCTTCCAGTCTCCATTGGCCATGGCTGCTTTGACCACCTCGAAACACCTGTCACAGTTCGATGCATCTGCCACCTCTTGAATGGAAAGCGCTACTGGCCTGGCGGCTGCCACTGCCGTGCACACATGTTCTTCGACTGCAAGTTGTTCGGTATCCTCTGCCTCTGCCTTGCCCCTTGGGTGTCGCGAGAGGTAGTCTGCTGGATTTTGAGTTCCGGCCTGTATGTGAGATTTACACCATACTCCATCAGTGCAAGCATCTACCGTTCGATTCTCGGGGCGGTTTGGATGAGGATCCCGCCATGATGGGCAGTAGCGGCGTGTGATAGGTCACTACAGTTACAGGCTTGCACAGAATGTAAATGCGAAAGTGCTGCCATCCCCATATGACACAAACACAAATTGGATCAAGTGGGAGAGATACTTGAGATTGTGCGCTATTTACCAGCCTATGAGTTAGTTAGTGAATGAAATGCATAGAAAAATTACCGGCAGCAGGAGTCTTTCTAAAGGTGAACCACCCACCAAATGGTTCACAGTGCATAAGACTAACTTGAAAACTGTTAGAAGACTATGACTGCGCACGGAAACAGTATTTATCTAGAGTAAAGAAAATGTCCAAATAGTAGCAATCATAAGCCAATGCTATAAATAATTGAATCCACGCATTAAGTCATGAGAAATCTCTTCTTTGTATTGTGAAGTAATAGCCGACACTTGTTTCGACCCCGACGGTCGTTCTCAAGGCTATTAGTTACCCATAGTTGTACAATCAGTTACAAATTAGGCCAATAAAATTATATTTGTATCATATTATGCAGTTGGTTATTGATAAACAGAAAAATGACAACAAAATCCACCAATGATGAAACATAAAGAAAAACAAATTATAGCATACCACACCGGTTGGTAGAAGGTTTGGGATGAGCAAACGTATATGAAGGCAAATAGGAGAAAAAGACAATAAATTCAGATCGCATTCACTATCATAAATAAATTGCTTAAATAGAGTGGCATTTGTTATATGCGTACACATTCCAAAGAAATATATTTGTGTTCGTGTTTCTATGCATAAATAGCACGAAGTGGGACATGCGACCCGTGCCAATGACCACCCGTCCGGAGTCCATACAAGTCTTGCCCATGCAAAAGACTTAGAAAAAAGGGAACGTCAAAAGTGCACAGTGAGAAGCACCTGAGCCATCGTGACATAACATATAAATCTGATGTGCAATATGAGGAGACAATTCCTTACCATCTAAATGCACTGGTTGTTATTCAAGCATGTAATTATTATTGTGAAAATGTAAGGTTCGTGATTCCAATTGCAAAAGAATATGAATATGAGTTTTACACTCATACATAAAATTGCCTACCTTGAATAGGGTATTTTCGGGTGACCTTGAGTCAAGATATCCCTTGGTCAATAGTAAAAAGTCAATGGGTTATAGTCCCGCGTCACTAAAAGCAATATATACGTAGTATTAGTATGCCTGATGTTGCAATTAGGGTTTGCGGTTCCGATGAAGTTAGAATTTACCTTTTAAGGGTACAGGAATCCCCGCAATCAGTAAACTTGCTCCCTAGGGCCAGGGCGCCGTGATACATATAGATACACTGGCACGCCGCGCTAGGGAATGACGTGTCACGTGATGACGTCACGCGCAAATGTGCGCGTGACGTCACAGTGTAAACATGACACGTCAATATTGAAAGAAGTGTTGTAGCGGCTTCACAATCATCTAATGTTGACTATATGTGTTGTTAAGAATAAAAGTAAGATTAAATACCATTTCTATTTGGGCAATTCAACAGAACTAAAGAGTGTATCAGATATAAAATAATAGAATGAGTGGCAAAATTAATTTCAGTAATCACAAATGAGTTCATGGAGCAGTAAGATGAATCACGTATGCCATGGCACTCCAAAGGGGTTGGATCCCAAACGCGGGCCGCAGGCCCCACCACACGCACATGAATTGTAGCTCAATTGTATTATACAATACACAAACAAGGTTATTTATAAAAAGACATGCATCTCATGGTCTGAATTCAAGCCAGACTCCGTTGTTCTTATAAGACAAATTGTTCTCGCCTCCATTTTCCGTAATTTCAATTGTGTATCTCCCCCCTCTTACCTTTTTTAACTTTCATGAGACCCAGAAACCGTATCTCTTCAATATCGTCCATTTGGTGTGCTTTTTGCCAATGAATAGCCAATGGTGTTTTCGGTTCAACATTCCCCAAACTCAGTAAGTGCTCACGTATACGTATGCGTAGCTGCCTGATGGTACTGCCAACATAATATTTACCACACACACATACAATGACATATACATCATAATATGTTTTGCAGTTGATATGATCCTTAATGGTGATTTCATTGTCCAATGAATCTTTATAGATATGAGTTTTGTCCAGAGCATATTTACATTGATTACAATGTCCACATTTATGAAAGCCACCACCTCTTGTAAGCCAATTGTGCGGTTCTGTTGTGGGTACATTCAAAAAAGAAGGACACAGTTTATTTCTTAGTGTGGGTGCTTTGGTAAAAGTAAGTTTAGGCTGATCTGTCAAAAATGGTGTTAGGTCCTTATCCAATAGGAGAAAGCTCCAATGTTTAGCTGCCATGCGATATAATGCAGCACTACCTCTGGAATATTGGGTTATAATTGCAACAGGTTGTGTGTTTGTTTTGTCTTTCCTGCATTTGTTAACAAGTTCTTTCTGTGTGATGTTCTTATATTTCTTGGAAGCTTTGTGAATAGTTTTGAGGCTATATCCTCTTTCAAGAAATCTTTTATTTAATAGTTGGCATTCTTGTTGATAATCACAGTCACGACTGCAATTTCTACGAGCTCTTAATCTTACTTTTATTCTTAACAACACATATAGTCAACATTAGATGATTGTGAAGCCGCTACAACACTTCTTTCAATATTGACGTGTCATGTTTACACTGTGATGTCACGCGCACCTTTGCGCGTGACGTCATCACGTGACACGTCATTCCCTAGCGCGCCGTGCCGGTGTATCTATATGTATCTCGGCGCCCCGGCCCTAGGGAGCGAATTTACTGATTGCAGGGATTCCTGTACCCTTAAAAGGTAAATTCTAACTTCATAGGAACCGCAAACCCTAATTGCAACATCAGGGATGCTAATACTACGTATATATTGCTTTTAGTTGACTTTTTACAATTAACCAAGGGATATCTTGACTCAAGGTCACCCGAAAATACCCTATTCAAGGTAGGCAATTTTATGTATGAGCGTAAAACACACTATTCATATGTCTTTTGGAATTGGAAACACGAACCTTACATTTTCACAATAATAATTACAGGCTTGAATAACAACCAGTGCATTTAGATGGTAAGGAATTGTCTCCTCATATTGCACATCAGATTTATATGTTATGTCACGATGGCTCAGGTGCTTCTCACTGTGCACTTTTGACTTTCCCTTTTTTCTAAGTCTTTTGCATGGCCAAGACTTGTATGGACTCCGGACGGGTGGTCATTGGCGCGGGTCACATGTCCCACTTCGTGATATTTATGCATAGAAACACGAACACAAATATATTTCTTTGGAATGTGTACGCATATAACAAATGCCACTCTATTTAAGCAATTTATTTATGATAGTGAATACGAACTGAATTTATTGTCTTTTTCTCCTATTTGCCTTCATATACGTTTGCTCATCCCAAACCTTCTACCAACCGGTGTGGTATGCTAAAAAACAATTTTCTTTATGTTTCATCATTGGTGGATTTTGTTGTAATTTTTCTTTTTATCAATAACCAACTGCATAATATGATACAAATATAATTTTATTGGCCTAATTTGTAACTGATTGTACAACTATGGGTAACTAATAGCCTTGAGAATGACCGTCGGGGACGAAACACGTGTCGGCTATTACTTCACAATACAAAGAAGAGATTTCTCATGACTTGATGCGTGGATTCGATTATTTATAGCATTGGCTTATGATTGCTACTATTTGGACATTTTCTTTACTCTAGATAAATACTGTTTCCGTGCACAGTAATAGTCCTCTAACAGTTTTCAAGTCATCCCCATATGACCACCAGTGCTTCTCTTTCTATTTGGGAGTTGCGTTGTTCCATCTTTGTAAGTGCTCTGCTCACGTAGGCCACCGGTCTCATCAGTCCTTGTGCATCTTGTTGTGGCAGGACTGCCTACAGTCCAATGGGGCTGGCATCAACTAGGGTCACTGACTCTTTTTGCGGGTCAAAGAAGGCCATGGATTCCTTCCAGGTCAGTGCCTGTTTGATGGCTTTGAAGGCGTTTTGCTCCTTTGAAGTCCATTCCTACACTTTGTCCTTTCTTGTGAGAACTCTGAGGGGCTCTGAGAGGGTTGCGAAGTATGGGATGAAGTGACCGCAGTGCGTCACCATCCGTAGGAAGCTCCTAATTTTAGACACATTTCCTGGTGGGCTCGCCTCTTGGATGGCTTGAACTTTCTGCGGGTCCGGGGATATGCCGTTTTCATGAAACGTGAACCCGAAGAATTCTATGATGTTCTTCAGGAATTCACACTTCTCACGGTGGAGAGTGAGCCCCAGGAGTTGAATCCTCTCTAGTGTTTTCTCGAGCCATCTCATATGTTCAGCCTCTGACGTGATATATACCAAATTGTCATCGCTCAGGTTTATAACTCCATCTAATCCCGCCAGAGACCCCCATATCATGTTTTGGAATACCCCCACTGCGGAGGAAATTCCAAAATGTAGGCGTTTTTACTGGTAGAGGCCCTGGTGGGTTGTGAAAGGAGTGAAGTAACACCAGTCCGGGTGCAGCTGTGGTTGGTGGTACCCGGACCTCAGGTCTAATTTAGAAAACACTCGAGCTCCCTACAGTTTGCCCACCACGTCGTCAAGAGTCGGGGTTATGGATCGTTCTCTTCTGATGTCTTGATTCAGAAGTCTCATTTCAACACAAATACGCACCGACCCCGGTGGCTTCGGTTTGTATGCAACGACGATGTGGGAGACTCATGGAGTACGTCCTTCCACTCTTTGAATGATGGCTAGTTTCACTAGGTTTTGTAGTTCCAGTTCCACCTGCTCTCTGAGGTGGAAGGGTATCCATCAATGTTTCAGCGCAGTGGGGCAGACTGTTTCATCAATGTGCAGCTTGATGGGTTCACCTCGCAGCTTGCATAAGCCTTAAACGCTGTTCTGAACTTCTCGATTACTTCATTAATGTCCTCAGCGTATACTCCATAGGTAAAATTAACAATCCCTAGGGCCTCCGCTGCCGCACAGCTCAGTAACGACTGACTACTAATGTCAGTGACAAAGAATTTGGCTATGATTTCTTTCCTTCATGAGTCACCTTGGTGATAAACACACCTTTGAGAGGTATTGGTTGGGTTCCGCCAAATGTGACTATCTTCGCCAGAGCTTTGGATAATGTTGGGGGCACAGGTAGGGCTTTGTAGTGACGTGTTGCCATCATGCATGCTGACACCCCTGTGTCTACCAATAACGGCGTCTTTGCTCCGTCCACTGACACAGTGCACATGGGTTGTTTCCTCTTTTTAGATTTGAGGAAGTCTATGATGGAGATGAAAAAGATCTCTTCCTCCTTCTGTTCTGCCAGCTCCTGTCTTCTTGACTCTTGCTCAAATACAGTTACTTGCCTTTGTTGCCTCGGATCCTCACTAGGCATCCTGCTCGGCCCTCTGGAAATGGTCACAGGTGTGGGGTCTTTGCACATTCTCACCTGTAACTGTAACTTACTGTTCTTTTGAAAAGCAAGAAAATTGACGTTCTGCTACAAACACGACATGAATGAAAAAAATGGTCTTGTATTGTTTTATTAGAAGTTAAACTGCACAAAAGATTGTAGAAGTCCTGAAGAAAGCGGAAATACACAGACAACAGGTTTAGGAGTGATGACCTGAACCCCGATATTCACTCAAATAATAAGTGACCTCGGCATATAATCATCATCTTAGAAATAGTTTTTAACAATTGACAACATATGAGATTGGGTGTTGTTTAATTGTTTAGCTAAATCCAACTGGTAATGATTAATGATCATTCAAAATAAGACACACGAATTGGAAAGCAAGACTAATAATGATGCTCAAAAATCTAGAGGAGATAGAAGCGGAAGAACAAAAAATATTTTACAACTTGACTAAACTAGAAAAGGCTTCACTAGAGGAACTACAGAAAAATGACAACATAGTCATATGGGCTGCTGCAGACAAGGCAGGAGTGATTGTTCTGATGAACAAAAAAGATTATCAACAGATGGTGAACACACTGGTTGAAGACAGGACCACCTACAAATAGTTGGGCATCGACCCAACTGGGAAACTGAAAGACCTCATCAACCCTATCATCGAAGAAGCAGAGGTATACATAAGCCAGAGAACGGCTGAATTTCTGTGTCCAAAACATCCCAAATGCCCAGCATTCTATTCACTCCCAAAGATACATAAAGAGATAACAACACCACCAGGACGCCCCATAGTGTCCGGTATTGGATCTATGTTAGAACCCTTGTACCAATTTGTGGACTTCTTTGTCAAAAATGAGATCCCAAAAATGAGGTCTTACACGAAAGACACGACTGTGGTACTGGTACATCTCGAACAATTGACACTTACAAGTGATGATATTTATATTGTCACCATGGATATAGAATCCCTATATTCTAAGATTCCTCAAATTGAAACGTTAAAAGTCATCGAACAGGTACTACACAACGAAGTAGACCCCATTGAGATGCCCATCACATTTATCATGCAGCTGGCAGAAATTGCACTCACCAAAAACTATTTTTTGGTAGAAGAAAGCTACTATGAACAGATCTCAGGCACAGCGATGGGAGCTAGATTTGCACCTAAGTTAGCAAACCTCTATGTAGCAGAATTTGAGGAGAAACTTATATATCACGAGTCTAATCCATTTGCCAGAAACATCCTTAGCTGGCGACGGTACATCAACGACATTCTGATGTTTTTTGTCGGCGACCAAGACACTCTGTTGGAATTCATGACTTGGATTAATAATCTGAACCCTTTTCTAAACTTCACACACAAATATAGCAAAAATGAGGCCACCTTTTTAGACTTGAAAATCATAAGAAAGGGTGACCATCTTGAAACAACAGTATATCAAAAAGGTATGGATAGGAACTCTCTCTTTGAATATAATAGCTTCCATCAGAGAACCCTAAAAGAGAATCTCCTGTTTGGACAGTTTCTCCGGTTTGGAAGAAATTGTACAACACTACAGAGTACGATGTCCAGTCCAAGAGACTGACAGAAAATTTGAGAAAAAGGAATTATCCCGAAAAAACATTAAGCAAGCAAGGAAAAGGGCAAGAAACACACCAAGAGACATCACTTTAACGCAACCTGGCAAAAGAAGTAGAGGTGAAAATGTCATCACAGCAGTCTTTAGTCACTCTCCAGTGATTAATAGAAACAAGAAAGAGATAAGAAAAGCCTGGCATATACTCAATGTCGGAGACATCAAACTTGACCCTCCCCTTTTTGCAATAAAACGAAGAAGTAACATGAGTGACGGGCTCGTACACACGTATAAAGAAAAAGAAAAAATACCAGATACAAGAGCAAGAAATTGGAGCGCACCACGAGCCATGGGCCATATGCCCTGTGGCAATTGTTGTGGCAAGTATGTCAGTATAGAAAACAAACAACCAGCATTAACATAGGATGGCATACTCCTTGGGAACAAAGAGACTTGACAAATTGCAAAACCACTAATGTTGTATATATGATCAACTGTCCATGCAACAAGAGCTATGTGTCATGGTCATGAAGTTAGGGGCACAGGCATGCAGGGGTCGCATGTACAGGAGACCTGGGTGGACACTGTCCTGGTGCCTTTGGCACCTGGCTCATGAACAAAAGTAAACAAGAACATCCATTTAACACCAAAAAGCTTTTATTATGGACATAGGACTTCAGATGCCTTAACCGTGAACATTCCATCTATTAAGCAGCCCCAAGTGTATTCTTGGGTGTGGCTGCTAATGGATTGCCTTCACACGTGCTCACTCTCTAGGAGTGGCAGGGTGTGGCTGGTAAGCCGGCCCTAATGGGCGTGCCCACGATATCAGCTATATCAGCTGCCCCGATCCTCAAGACAGACGCTTCATGTTATTCTGCACTTGCAGCGTAACGCTCACCGTCGCCTGAGGTCAGACTTACCTTTGAAGATCCTGCTTCCTGGACATCCTGCTTCCTGCCAGCATACTTACCAACTGGGGAAAGCTGTTTGTAGCTGGACATCTCTTCGGCGAACCAAGTATTAATTTTTACACTTTCCGGAACGCTGGAATCTTCATCTTGGCACTGCAGCATGACACGCTCCATTGTCGACAGCAGCGCCTGCAAGGAAAAACAGAAGACAAGGTTAGACATCGAAAAAACAGTCAGTTCAAGGTTGCGCTTCGCCATACTTCGCGCTTTTCCTTAAACCATCACTTACCTGCTGTCAAACATTGCGGTAGCATCCATCTTCCATCCGGCCGCATCTCGCGTCTCACAGCTGCATTGAGGCTGCATTTCCATCTAAGGGAAGAAAACAGAAGAGAGACATTATTGCGGGCATAAATAGGAGCAACATATAAAGACATTAAACAGAACGAACAGCATCACAAGAGCTCAAGAAAGACTTACCAATCATAAGGAGAAGCATAGTCGCAGCTGGACTGGACTAATCCTTATCAGGGATCAGTGAAGGAACTAGAATCCATTCGATGCACCCCTGCCAGAAGTAGCAGGACGGTGAGTTTATCTTCCATAATTCACAGGAGCAGTATCACCACGTACCACCGCTCACAGCTTTTCTACTGAGGGAGAGGCCTGAAGGGGGTGATTCAAGTTCAGGGAGGGCTGCAACCATGCCCCGACGCCTGAGCAGAGACCAGGTGAGCGTAACAATATGTAGGAATGACAGCAAGAGCGGTGAAAACCTGCAAATGTGAGCATAGATCTAGCATCAGCACCAAATGCATTACAGCCCCTCTGGTAGAGCATGTTATCCATAAGAAACATTCAGAAAATGACATCACCTGGACAATCTTAGAGAAAGTAGTGACTCCTAAGAAAGGTGGTAATATAGCAGCGTTGTTATTGAAAAGAGAACAAATGTGGATATATCAGCTCAAAACGCACCAGGTAGGATTAAACGAAGAGATCTGTTGGCAAACATTAGCAGTCATATTATATAATCCTTACCAAAAGCATATGTGGCTCAACAATCCCCTTACATAAAGTGAAAAGATCCTCGCCCCGCTAAACATGAAATAATAGGTGAGGCACAGTTGAACAACTGGGACTGTATGGTCAGCATAAGATAACAACAAAAAAAAGGATGGCTCACACACATTCCCATCACTACAACACAAGGGAATTCTTAGTTGACATTAAAGAACAGACAATATTGTGGCACATTGTACCTGCCAAAGGGTAATTGCCAAGATCGGGACCTGTATCCCGGTGGAACAATAAAACAGTACCATCCGGCAACTGGCAACACAGACCAAAAAAGATGTCAATATAGGGAACACACCTGACAACACATCACAATAGAATTTGACTGATCTCGAGTCTCGTATATTTATATACTTCAGAGAACAAAAAATCCCATAAACACCTATGATGGCCCCCTTGATATGGCGTTGGTGTACAACTATTGTACCAATGGCAAAACAGAGTGCAATCTCCTGTGACACAAAATGGCAAAATATTATATGGAACTAGCAAGAAGCAACACGCTTGATGCGGGCATAGGTTCCAACATGCCACAGGATATTAAATAAGCAGATCAGATTACGTACTGTAGCTCCACACAGTTAATAGAATTAGGAAGACAATACATATTGAAATCGTTGTATTCCGAGGCGTCAAATTGCCATACATCATGATGAACTACATTCACTTGAGTACTCGAGACGATATCCACTAAAAAAGATGCATGTAACAGACTGTATGTAGATATAAACACATAAGAAGCAATGCATCAGTCAGTGACATGATGAATAAAATAAGAAGAAAAATCATATACAAAAAAGAACTCGAACTTGGGAGTAAACACATGTCACGCTCACCTGGTCTCCACGTGGGCGTGCTCGTGTCCGCAGGATGATGTTTGCCCTGGTGTTGCTCCGCTTAACTGAGGGTGCTAGCTTGCGTCTTCCCTTCGTTCTTGCCTCAGGAGAAGTTCGCCTGCAAGTCGAAATAATATATTAGCCAACTGAATGGAGCTGGTTTTGGTTTTCACCTCCTTCCTATTTTCCTTCTCTTCCTCTGCCTCACCTTGGTTTTTTAATGGGTGAGCTCTCCGTCCTGCACACTCTGGCAGGGGCGCGGTTACACTGTCGTTCCAGGATCAAGTTACTTCACTGATCCGATGGAGGTTGCTGAAGTGGAAGGACCAAAGTAAGCAGGTAAGTCTCTATTCCAATAACTCCTGGGAAAAGCTGCTTTAAGTCTTTCTGCTCAAGGTATCTAATGTTCGTTCTTGTCTTTCCGGTGCGGCATTAAGCGGCTTTCGGATGATGGGATGACTCTTCTGACAATGATGAGCAGGATTCCTGCAGGTAAGTATAGCGCTGTGCGACACGCGCTAATTGTTCGCTTTAATTAGCTTTCCTTTTCTGTGTGCGACTAACCTGCTTTGTCTTTTCTGTTCGGCAGGTGCGGCGCAATTCCAGGAAGAAGATGGAAGAACCGTTTGACGGTGTCGAGTGGCGGCGCGATACAGAATGATGGAGAACTGCTCGATGGAGTTCCTGGAGGTGGCCGATTCAGGTGAGTAGTTACCCGAGAGTATACCTTCTGTTTGGTTCTTCTACAGATGCGGCGGTCTGTGGGTAAGAAGAAGGCGAGGTCAGGATGTTCTGCAGGTAAGGCCTTCAATGCGTGAATAACTCCTCTTCTTCTCTTTTCTAAGGTGGCGATAGATAGAAGACTCTGGACGGGCCTGGCAGGAGGGAAGTAAGAGCTGAACTGACAGGGTGAGCGTTACGCTGCAGGAGTGCAGAATAACGCAAAGCGTGTTCAGTTTGCAGGGTGCGGTTTAAATAGCCTTGCAAGTAGTTCCAGGAAAATAGTCCCCTTAACTATCCTGCCTCTCAGGTAAAATAGTCCCAAGCCACACCCTGTACTGAATGGCTTAGCATCTCAGAGCCAAGTATATGGACCATATGTTTAACACCTACCATGAGCCTGGCGCCAGCGGCGCCAGGACTGAGTCCAGGTAAGCCTAGCTGGGGCCTGAGAAGCCCCCAAGGAAGCCTGAGGCAGGGATGGGCTTGCCAGTTTCAGGGTTTTGGGAGCATGCACCATGACAGCACTCCCCCCCAAGGCCCCCTAAAGCCAGACTCACCCATTGGTCTGTTTGAGTGATTGCGGTGGAACCTTTTTAATAACCGAGGAGCATGCACATTCTCGCTAGGTTCCCATGATCTTTCATGTGGTCGGTACCTTTTCCAGTCTATCAAGTAAAATAGTTTTGATTTGGTGATTTTTGAGTCAAGAATTTCTTTAACCTCGAACTCAGGTTCCCCGTTTACCGTGACCGGTTTTGGTGGTTTCACAACACGTGTTCCAGGTTGCACTGGTTTCAAAAGTGAGACATGAAACACAGGATGAATCTTCATGTGCCGGGGTAAGTCCAATTTCATAGCCACCGGATTGATAATGGCCTTAATGGTATATGGACCTAAATATCTGCGGTTGAAGGTACGAGGCCCTCTCACTGGTATGTGCTTTGACACTAACCATACTTCATCCCCAACCTGATATCTTGGAGCTTCACTTCAATGCACGTCGGCTGATTTCTTGTATCTTTCCTTAGCTTGCTTCAGATGATCTGTTGCTTGTTTGAAGGCTTGGGAGATGGTAGAGTGCAAACTTTTCACAGCTGGCATCTCCAGAAGTTGCGGCGGGTCAAGATTGGAAGTTTGCGGGTGTAACCCGTAGATTGTATAGAAGGGACTTTGACCTGTACTGGAATGTAGGGAGTTGTTATAGGCATACTCAGTGATCCATAAAACATCCTTCCAGCTGCCTTCAGTTTGATGTAACATGCACCTGAGATATTGCTCCAAGGTCTGGTTTGTCCTCTCTGTCTGGCCATCAGTTTGGGGATGGCGACTGGTGGAAAGTCTTACGTCGATTTGAGCTAACTTGCAACATTTCTTCCAGAAGCGTGAGATAAACTGGCTGCCCTGGTCTGAGATCGGGGATGGAAGGAAATCCATGAATTCGGACAATCTGTTCCAAAAATTCTTTAGCCAGAATTGAAGCTGAAGGCAATCCTTTTAATGGGATGAAATGGGCCATTTTCGAAAACAAATCCACCACTACTAAAATTGTGTTGAACCCGTTACAAGGAGGAAGGTCCGTTATAAAATCAAAAGATAGGGTATGCCAAGGTGTAGGTGGGATGTCTAATGGCTGAAGCAGGCCTGGTGATCTTTTTTTCTGGGCCTTGTTTTGAGCGCAAACTCCACAGGATAGTACAAACTGCTTGATTTCTTTACGCCATGTCGGCCACCAAAAATGCTGTTTGACCTTGGCCTCAGTTTTTGCAATTACAGCATGATCTTCTACTAATGAGTCATGGTAATGTGAGACGACCTTTTCTGAAGTTCTCTGCTGGGTAGGGAGAGACGTCCTTGAAAATAGGGTAATTGATTTGTGACTCAATGGTGAAGACTTTTGGTCGGCCAATTCTTTAAGGCGTTGGAGTCCATGAGATGAGAGATTCTTTCTTGAATGTCTTCTAACGTTAGAGACAAAGTAATTCCAAGAATCTTTTCACCAGGAATGATGGGCACTGGGTCGGGATTGGCGTATTCCTCGTCTACTCCTATACGGGACAGTGCATCTGCCTTGCCATTTCGACAGCCAGGTCGGTAAGTAATTACAAAGTCAAACTCAGCAAAAAATAATGCCCATTGGAGTTGGCGAGATGATTGAGCTTTTGCCACCTTCAGGTACTGTAAATTGCGATGGTCAGTAATTACTGTGAGGGTGTGCCTAGCTTCTAAGAGGTAATGTCGCCAGGCTTTGAAGGCCGCCTTGATGGCTAACAGTTCCTTGTCCATAATAGCATAATTCAATTTGGGAGTCGTAAACCTCTGTGACCAAAAGGCTACTGGGTGCAGTTGACCAGTTTCGGGGTCCCTCTGTGAAAGGACCGCGCCCATTGCCAGACTGGAAGCATCCGTTTCGACCACGTACGGTAGATCTGGGCGAGGGTGTTTCAGGATCGGGGCTGAGATGAATCTTTGTTTTAGCTCCTGGAAGGCTTTCTCAGCCTCTTCGGACCATTGAAAACGCTTGTTTTTGCGCAGCAGAGTGGTGATGGGGTGCACTAGTTGCGAAAATCCTGGAATGAAACGACGATAGAAGTTTGCAAATCCGAGCATACTCTGAACTCCTTTAATCGAGGTTGGCGACGGCCAGTTGAGAATGGCATCAACCTTTCGTGAATCCATGCACACACCATGAGGGGTTAGGACAAATCCAAGGAACTCGCAACATGGAAAAAACATTTTTCCAGCTTTGCAAATAGTTTGTGTTGTCGAAGTTTGTCCAAAACTGCCTGGACATGTTTCACGTGTTCTTGCTCTGAACGGGAGTATACCAGAATGTCGTCGATGTATACTACGACACACACATCAATCATTTATCGTAAAACATCGTTCATAAAGTACTGGAACGCTGCTGGGGCGTTGCAAAGGCCAAAAGGCATCACCTGGTATTCGAATAGCCCGTATATGGTGTGGAAAGCGGTCTTCCATTCGTCCCCTTTCCTGATCCGTAGCAGGTGGTATGCTCCGCGGAGGTCTAATTTGGTGTAAATTCGGGCATCTTTAACTTGATCCAATAGGTCAGGAATCAGAGGCAACGGGTAACGGTTTTTAACAGTGACCTGATTCAATGCACGGTAGTCGATGCAAGTCCTAAGGTCACCTTCCTTTTTAGGCACGAAGAATAAGGGTGATGCCACCGGGGACTTGGATGGGCGAATGAAACCGTTAGCCAGGTACTGATCTAAATAATTTCTCAAATGCAGGTTCTCGGGCTCTGTGAGAACATAGATTCGACTGCATGGAATCTGTGCTCCTGGTACAAGGTCGATCTGGCAGTCATATGACCCATGAGGGGGCAGTGTGTTGGTTTGATCCTTTTGGAATACATCCTGATAGTCTTGATATACCAGAAGTAGGGAGTTGGTTGGTTTCATGATCGTTGTCGCTCCATTGACCAAAGGTCCTTTAGTTGGATAACAAGTTTGAGCACAATCGACTGAGAAGGTCAACCTCTTGGCACGCCAGTCTATGTAAGGATTGTGTGATTCCAACCATGGCATTCCCAGAATTATTTGAAATTGTGGAGCCTTGATTATATCAAACACTATGGTTTCCCGATGACCGTCTTGGCACAAAAGAGTCATCTCTGTCGTAGAGTGTGTTACTGGACCCGAAGCGATTTCAGTTCTGTCGACTGTGGTGACTAAGTCTGTTGTTGCCTTTTCGCAAAGGGAAAGGTTCATCCTCGAAGCCAATTCTTGATCCATATAATTTCCAATGGCTCCACTGTCGATGTATGCTCTGACTGCATGCATTCGAGACGGTTGTTGGTGGTTTATAAGGACCATGGGCAAAACTAGGTGCGAGGTCTGGGAATCCTTCTTTTTGCTCGGCAAGCGGACCTCTGAAGTTTTCCGGCTCAGACTCTGTTTCGACCTGGCCAGCGACTCCTACTGCCTTTTTAGGTGGCTTCACTGGGCACTCTCGAAGGAAATGGCTGGCTGACCCGCAATACAAACACAGTTGTTGTTGTCTTCTCCCTTTCAGCCTTGGATAGCGGCCCACGGACTCCTCCAATTTGCATGGGTTCTGACACGTCGGTGGCCTTGGGGGTGTTTTCCTTGGGGCGTACAAATACCCTAGAATCGATTCTAGCCCGATCTGCCTTACGGTTCTGCAGTCTGTGATCTAGCTGGACCACCAAGCCTATGTATTCAGCACAGTCTCTGGGTGGGTTAACCACTTCAGCTAAAACGTCCTTTAACTCCCCTCTCAGACCGCGGTAAAACAGCGTTGTTCTTTTGCCACCCGGCCAATCAGTTTCCACAACTAGTCTGTTGAAGGTCGCAATGTATGTTAGCAGATCCTGGTTGCCTTGAAGCAAAGACAAAAGCTCATTGTCCAATGCCTGACCTTGGCAGCGCCGGGCAAACAGCTTCTCCATATGCAATTGGAATCTTTGGAAGTCTCGCAAGATGGGATCATCCCGACTGACCAGCGGTACCAACAGTCAGCAGCACTGCCGCTAAGATATGAAAGTACAAAAGCCACTTTGGACTGGTCATTTGGAAAACCTCCTGGCCTGCATAGGAAATGTAGATGGCACTGATTCATAAACACTGCATACCTTTTTGGGTCCACAGCAAATCTTTCTGGGGGTGCCAAGGGTACAGCTCCTGGGAGGACCACCTGAACTGTATTGCTTGATGCAGTGGGTACCATTGACCCCACCCCAGGTAGCAGCGTTTGCCCCTCCTGTGACTGGAGCAACTGTCTGGCGAGATCGTCATTGCTACAATCAGTTCCCTTCGTAAGACATTGGTTTCCTGTTTAGCCGAATGTACCTCGGCCCTGAGTTCCCCCAAAAGCTGAGCTAGCTGATCCATTTCTGAGGTTTCCATGGCGCCCAGGTAGAGAATTTGTGTAAGGCTTCGCGTTCTGTTACGCTCACCTGGTCTCCACGGGGGCGTGCTCGTATCCGCAGGATAATGTCTGCACTGGTGTTGCTCTGCTTAAATGAGGGTGCTAGCTTGCGTCTTCCCTTCGTTCTTGCCTCAGGAGAAGTTCGCCTGCAAGTCGAAACAAGATATTAGCCAACTGAATGGAGCTGGTTTTGGTTTTCACCTCCTTCCAATTTTCCTTCTCTTCCTCTGCCTCAGCTTGGTTTTTTAATGGGTGAGCTCTCCGTCCTGCACACTCTGGCAGGGGCGCGGTTACACTGTCGTTCCAGGATCAAGTTACTTCACTGATCTGATGGAGGTTGCTGAAGTGGAAGGACCGAAGTAAGCAGGTAAGTCTATATTCCAATAACTCCTGGGAAAAGCTGCTTTAAGTCTTTCTGCTCAAGGTATCTAATGTTCGTTCTTGTCTTTCAGGTGCAGCATTAAGCGGCTTCGGATGATGGGATGACTCTTCTGACAATGATGAGCAGGATTCCTGCAGGTAAGTATAGCGCTGCGCGACACACAATAATTGTTTGCTTTATTTTGCTTTCCTTTGCTGTGTGCGATTAACCTGCTTTGTCTTTTCTGTTCGGCAGGTGCGGTGCAATTCCAGGAAGAAGATGAAAGAACCGTTTGACGGTGTCGAGTGGCGGCACGATGCAGAATGATGGAGAACTGCTCGATGGAGTTCCTGGAGGTGGCCGATTCAGGTGAGTAGTTACCCGGGAGGATACCTTCTGTTCGGTTCTTCTACAGATGCGGCGGTCCATGGGTAAGAAGAAGGCAAGGTCAGGATGTTCTGCAGTTAAGGCCTTCAATGCGTGAATAACTCCTGTTCTTCTCTTTTCACAGGTGGCGATGGATAGAAGACTCTGGACGGGCTTGGCAGAAGGGAAGCAAGAGCTGAACTGACACAGTGAGCGTTACGCTGCAGGAGTGCAGAAAAACAGGAAGCGTGTTCAGTTTGCAGGGTGCGGTTTAAATAGCCCTGCAAGTAGTTCCAGGAAAATAGCCCCCTTAACTGTATCCTGCCTCTCGGGTAAAATAGTCCGAAGCCACACCCTGTACTGAATGGCTTAGCATCTCAGAGCCAAGTATATGGACCATATGTTTAACATCTACTATGAGCCTGGCACCAGCGGCGCCAGGACTGAGTCCAGGTAAGCCTAGCTGGGGCCTGAGAAGCCCCCAAGGAAGCCTGAGGCAGGGATGGGCTCGCCAGTTTCAGGGTTTTGGGAGCATACACCATGACAACACATCACCATTGTAAATATAAAGATGATTAGGTCCAAAATGGCGGCCGTACGTGACCGACCATGACGAACTGTGGATTGGAGTGAGAAGTTCGGAAGAGATAAGCGAGAACACCTCCTTCCCCCTAAAAGGAGAGGGCTCAGGAATACAGCCTGTTACATTTTGTAATCAAGCAATGAAATACCGATGCCCTGAGTGTAACAGTACACGCGTCTCATATAAGAAGAGACAAAGTACTCGGTAACAGCACCTGTATACAATACAAGCGGCTGCAGCCATATCAATAAATGCTTATTTTTAACTCAACAAGTGTGCCGTGCGGCACAAATGTAATAATAATGCAGGTCGGCAAACAAAACAAGCCTGTAATTGTGCTATTAAGACTGGAGCATGATCGAAAAGGCTAAACCTGTTCCCCGCATCTTCTTTCGCAGCTTACACACAAAATCTGGCTGTAAAGCCTTAATATTCTTGCGGCCACGCATTAAGAGGACAACAGTGGAAACGATATGATCTACATGACCGAAACGGTCATCAATAATACCTTGAGAAAATGAGAAAAGTTGGGGCATGCTTGACAAGTTTGCAAGGTAAATTAGCAGAAAGAATTAGAACTATTTTCGTGCATGTTTGCACTCACCTTTTCGGGTTGTACATAAGCATTTGGGAAAAAGAACTGCAAAATATAAATAGGTGTTTTGGCAATAAAGTACAAATACTAACTGTAACTTACTGTTCTTTTGAACAGCAAGAAAATTGAGGTTCTGCTAAAAACACATGAAGAAGTGGCTCACATAGATATATGAAGACAGATGAGCCACCTTTTTATTATCTATTATCTATGTAAGATTCTGTAAAAACAACACAAAAATACACAGGGTTACTGAAAGTGTCCCTCCTCTATTTTCTATCCCCCTTTTAGGGCACGGAATTGTTTTCCATCAAGCGCCCATCAGAAAAACCGGACAAAATCCTGGCCCATGTGTTGGACCTAATGACATGAATGAAAAAAATTGTCTTGAATTGTTGTAATATAAGTTAAACTGCACAAAAGATTGTAGAAGTCCTGAAGAAAGCGGAAATATACAGAAAACCGCTGAAACCGGTCGACATTGTAAAAACATGTTTAGGAGTGATGACCTGAACCCCTATATTCATTCAAATAATAAGTGATCTCGGCATATAATCATCGTCTTAGAAATTGTTTTTAACAATTGACAACTTATGAGTTTGGGTGTTTAATTTTTTAGCTAAATCCAACTTGTAATGATTAATGATCATTCAAAATAAGACACACAAATTTGGAAGCAAGACTAATAAAGGTTATCATCGACTTCCAAATTGTGTGCACATCCTTTTTAGTCACAAAGGAAAGTAGTGAGAGAGGATAGGGTCATCTCTTTTTTATCCCTCACCCTAAATAGGCGTTACACCAGCACTTCCCAGGTTAAGCACTCAGCATCCGGAGGGATAGTTAGATGTCTTTGACAGGGACATTTATGTAAATATAGGGACGTAGTCCGATAGGAATAACTTTTTTAAAGTAAAACTGTTCTATGTTGTGTTAAAAAGCTTGGGTAAGGACAGAATGGAATCATCCGCAGTCTCCATACTGTATTGATATCAGTTGGTTCCTCATCATGCCTTCCTCATTCTCACATGCGCACGTGGCCGCCAAATATCAGAGCCTGCCATAGAACTTGTCCAGGGGGATAGCTCAGCGGCAACGTGCCCGCGTTGGAAGAAGACGACACAGAGCAACACATGTTCGATCCCCGCGTCCGTGCTTTGAAACCTGTGGGTATTAAGTGCATTATAAATAACCTATCATATCAGGGACTCATCTTCCTCCTGTTTGGTGGCGCACATGACAAACCTCTCATAGTATTGATTGGCCAGCGGCAAGAAGTGTTCTTTGAGGCAGTCCTTCGCCACCTGATACAAGTTGTCCACGGGAGCAGCGGACTTAAACATTTCTGTGTACCTCAGACGCTGTGGAGTAAATAAGGGTTGCTATTTTGGCCTCGTCACCTGGTTTACCGGTCGCTCTAAAGTACATGTCCAGCTTTTCTCCAACCAAAGTACCCACTTCGGCCCCAGACTTCATGGGTTTCCAGAAGTATCGTATTCAGGCATCGGGGCTAATGTGCCTTGTTGACGTGGGGTTCTTCTCCCCCGAGGGGGTCCTGCAGCAGCGCCTTGTCCACCTACTTGCTGATCATCTTCGTCACTCATGATTGTGGTTGTGAGTCACTGTGTGGCTTGTCGCACAGGCACCTCTTTTGTATGTGGAGGCTGCAACTTTCACCTGGTGACACACTTAGGGGCTGGCAGCATTCAGACAGCTGCTGTGTCGCTTCTGTGCTGCTCCCAGCAGCGCTACCACTCTGCAGTGTAGGGTGAGTAATTCCCTCAGTGCTGTCTTTGAAGAGAAAAAGAAATGTGTTTTGAAAAGGTTTTTAGGGACTTTTTTTAATGGGCCTGTGTGTGCTTGCAGGCAGTCTTTTGCTCTCTATACACAGAACAGGGGTTCAAAAAATTACCCACAAGTCGCACGTGCACTCCACGTGTGGAGCCGCATCTGTTGGGAGCACAACATGGCGATTGTTTGCTTACCGCGATTGAAAATGCATCTGACAGGCATCAGAAAAGGTCACCGGAGACTGTGTTGCACATCACACTGCCTTCCCCCTGCCCAGCTGCATCCTCGTAACCAGTGTTGGATTGTGCTTAGCCCGGGGCTCCACTCATGCAGGCCTCACCACCTCGTCCCCGAAAGGAACACATGGACGCAGGTCCTGCTGTGATGGGCTCCTGGGGCTCACTGCCGTGGTGCGGGACCGCCCCCTTCATTTCAGATTCGTGCAATGGATGGCACGCCTGTTCCACGCAACATGACCACATCACAGGCCCCATCAGACCCTCTTGCTCCTCAGCCTTTCAAGCCTATTGCCCCTTTAGTGGCCTCTTACATCCCTGAACTCTTCAACCTGTCCTTTGACTTCACTTGCTTTCCCTCTATTTTCAAAATGGCAACGGTCACCTCTCTCCTAAAAAACAAGAGGCTGTCCGGAACCTACCAGCTAACTTTCACCTGCCTCTCCTTCCGTACTACTTTACAGTGCTCAACAGGGTTGTGTTCAATGGTCTTACCTATTACTTAGACAGCCACAATCTTCAAGTCCCCCTACGAGTAGGTTTCCGCTCCTGTCATTCCACGGAAACTGCTTTCATGAATGTCTCCAACTTCATCACCTCTGCTAAGCTCTCCAACCTATTCTCTATCCTAATTCTCCTTGACCTGTCCACTGACATTGACAGTGTAGATCACTCTATTCTCCTTAATACTCCCTCTCTTCTTCGGATTTGTGATCAAGCCAATGCCTGAATTGAATCCTACCTGACACCTCACCAGTTCTTTGCTTCCTGGAACAACAACACCTCTGAACTCACTCCTCTGTTGGTGTTCCACAGGCTCTGTTTTGGGTCCTCTACACTCTACAACTCTGCTCGTGGGGCACTTATCTACTTCTTTGGCTTCTCATACCAGCTCTTTGTGGATGACAGCCACATTTTCTTCTCTTTTCCTAAACTCTCCTCTGATCTCTCTATCAAAATGTCCAACTGTCTCTCTGATGTTAAATATTGCATGGATTCACACTCTCTGATGTTAGAATCCGCCAAAACAGAGGTGCACTTCTTCTGTGCCAATACTCCCTCTCATGTCTTCCTCTGCCTATGGAGTTGCCACCTAAAACTCTCCCCTACTCTCAGCTAGAAACCTCAGTGTCATTGATGACCCTTCTAACACCTTCTCTACTTTCCTCTCCAAAACTAGAATGATGGCTCACCTCAGCCTCCTAAATATTAAGAAAATCTGGCAACTACTTACTTTCAACACTGCCAAACATCTCTTAACCACTCTTGTCTTCTTCTAAATTGGACTTATGTGCCAGCAAGCTCTTTGGTCACCCAAACTATGCTCTTTGAACTCCCTCCCATCACACCTATTTCCTCTTACCGTCCCCAAGCTGGATGGCTGATGATGCAAAAGAGGCCAGATTTCAATTTCTCCTGGTTCACAAATCTATCCACAGTAAGGCACCACTGTATCTATCATTCTCTACTCATTTCTACAAGCATTCTCGTAATCTGCATTCTGCTTCCTTGACTACCCTCCTGGCACCTCAAAAGGAGCCTCAACTTTATGCTGGTATAACAATATGCTAGATGTATTATACTTATGAGCACAAGTTTGTGATAGACGCTTCGATTTTACAATGGTATAACAATTTGCCAGACGATTTTCACTTACCAACACCAATAACCTTTAAACTTAGTGCTTATGTTTTTATCACTACGGTACTCCATAAGACTAGCTTCATTGTAATTGTAAGGTCGGAAACACTGCCACGAACACAGTTTTGCATTTCTCTGGCAACCGACCTTCACAGCCTAACACGCATGCGTAAAACAAGGAGACACTAATCTTTAGCACAGCAGCACTGCAGCTATATGACACAGCTCCTTCTGCACTCCTTAACGACAGACTCATCGACTCGCGGCTCGTAAAATGGCACGCTTTACAACGCCTCATCACCATTAAGGTACTCCCTTATTCGGCGAACACACGCGCCCACACATTTCAACTACTTGAGTTCCAGTCGGATTCTCTTTTCACATGTTACTCCATCGGCATAGCCTCACTTAAATATGCTTTTCTCTCTCTTTCAGTGAACCCAGTTCACACAGGCCACATACAGAAGCAACCAGTCGTTGCCCAGCCTAACTTAATAAGGCCAATCCTATGACCAATGGCTTCCTGAATAACAGCCTCTACCCTTTTGGAAGGATTAACCAGACCTAGAGCTGAACACAACCAGGTAGAATTATTTTTTCCATTTACAGCAAGCTCTCACTTTTCAAAGCAGAATCACAATAAGTCATGTCACACATATGAATCCTCTAAAACCCTTGAATGTACTACTTTGTTGCAGACCACTATTTGTTTGGCAACACCATTACTACTACGCCCTGGCACCCTAAGACAAGCAAACAACACAAGACTGTTGCACTTAGTGACACAGTGAAGGGACACACCACATACATGTCAACCCTCCTGATTTGGGCGAGAGACTCCCGATTTTTTCATCAAAAATGTTGCTCATGTTTACTTTCTCCCTCCTAAAATATTTGTAACCTCAATTCAATCCAATAGGAACATTCTCTTCTCCCGATGTCTTTCACAAAATCTCCCTCCCAGCTGTGGCAAAATGTTGGCATGTATGACACCACCTTCACGCTGTGCAAGACTGCTCCCTTACTCGTCCCCTCTATACACCGCAGGTCAGTGCTTTTGTTGCCCTTTGTTGACAAACCAGACTCTCGCTGTTTGTCTCACTTTTATGATGTACCCAAGCTTCCAGAGCCTTTTCATGCAAATGTCTCTGAGTGGTTTACTGCAAACCATTTTAAAACGTAACAAGAATTTTTATTTCTTTTCTTTATTTTCTCTTTCTTCCTTCTAAAATCTAAAGAGAGACTACTCCAGAGGCCCTGAAGAAGGCTTATCTACTAGGAGCCGAAACGCCAGTGGACACAGTAACTTTATTGCTGCCCAGTCCACCACTAATTGGGGGTTCCTACCCCCAGGCATAGACCTACGGTTTGGTCCTCTTGCTCTTTGATTAACAGATAGGTCTGACCCTTTAAATGGTCACTCCAGCTCTTTTGATATCCTGTTGTTAGGACCAAGGCACTGATTCTTTCTAAGTACTGAAGAATCACTCGAACCCTACCCTTTAGAAACTGAATTCATGTTTTGAATTTATATGCAAATGACAAATATGCTGTAATATTTGTTTGTTTTTTTCTGCATTCTTTTTATGATTACAATAGCACATGCTTTGTTTTGTATATAACTTTCTGTGTACTATGTTCTGTATTATTTTGCTACAAATTTGGCATTTATGCTATCAAATACATATGTTCTACAAAATAGACAAAATACCAGCAAATTAAATAAAGCTGCGTTATGAATAATAAAAACTCTCTGCTTGATAGTAGCTATATGGATGTAATTCTCAAACTAACAATAATGTTTAGGGACATCTTGCTGGCTTTTAAAGCTATGTTTTGATTTTCTAAAAATTCAGTAGACATACTATGAATAATGTATTGTCATGAATATAACTTGTTGTAGGTTACCTTTTTGTTGTATTACTCCCTAGCCCTTCATCCTCCCACACAGAGGGCTATCCCTTGTGTTACCCAAGAGACTATACAAGTGGTAGCAGTGCGCGGTACAATTCCCATTAACTTTAACATTACTGTCACCAGTCTGGATGGCTGACGATGCAAAACAGGGCCAGATTTAAATGTCTTCTCCTGTTTCACAAATCTATCCACGGTAAGGCACCTCCATATTTATCATCCTCGCTCCAACTCTGCAAGCATAATCTCTGCTCTGCCTCCTTGATTACCCTTGTGGCACCTGACCCCCCTGTGCCTCCCCTCGCTTCCGCTCTTTCTCTCTTATTGCACCACTATATCTTCCCCAGACATCCCACAAACAGTCCACACCGATTTGTTCCAAACCAAACTGAAAGCCCACGACCTAACCTCTGCATTATCCCTTTAACCTATCATTCATCTGCCTTCAAGCTATCTTTTTTCCCTCACCTCTAGCCTGTCTCTATCCATCTCTTTCTCTGTCTCCATTCTAGCACTTCATCGATCATGGTCACACATCTGACAAAGCTGGGCGTACCACCTACCTGCACTTAAACATGTCTAATGTTGATTGTCTTTAATATATGTATGTCCACCCATGTATTGCCCCTGGTGACTGTTCCATTTACTCCCTGTCAAAACCTGGTCAAAATGTTACTCAAACTCACCCCGTTGTAAGAAGCTCACTGCTTCCCATCAAATCTGATAACATATCTATTGTACGTTCTTTTGAGATCAAAAGAGCATTGTTCTTTCCTGTATATAAATATAAATAAATTAATAAACATGAAAGAAGGTAACACAGTCCCTTAGTGCCTTTGAAAGCATGACAAAACTTTAGACCTAATGCTGGGTCCACATGCAGAACCACTGCATCTGGTCTCGCAATCCTAAAGGGACTTGTAAACGAGAGAGAACCTAATTCACCCAGTCACCTTCCAGAAGTGATAATACCCAGGGAAATCACCTTCTTTGGGTCTCATCACGAGTTGGGTGTTATCTGGGCGTAATTAGGATTGAGCGGTATTAGCGTTAACACCGGGAGTAGTTGCGCAGAAACCACTGTATCACGAGTCGGCAGACATGTGCACACGCCCCCGGCATTAACGCTAATACTGCTTGACCAAATAACACTGGGGTGCATGCTACCACCCGAAATACCATCCCAAATTGTGCTAGCTCTGCTGGCAGCCAACACAGCGAGCTATTACCGTGCGGTAATAGCGGGCAGTAATAGCTTGGTGGGGAAACGTGTCACCGCCGAAACGGGAAACACAGCAGTGGCCATTTTGGAAATCACAATCTATTCAAAATGAAGCCCCTGGCAGCGATCCAGACCGTCTGAACAGCCAGAATGTCACAGGAGCGTTCAAAGGGTAAGTCAGCCCAGGATCGGCTCTGTAAGATGAAATTTATGGAGTCAGAGCTCAACGTCCTTGTGGAGAGGTGATAGGGCACTATGACGAACTATATGGGGCACGCCAGAAAAAGACAACCTCAAAGCGCTGCAACCACATTTGGGACACCAGCAGCCAGAAGGTGCCTGCAGTCCGCCCTGTCCCCAGGGATGGGGAAGACTGCAGGAACCACTTCAACAACCTGCGGAACACTGGTGCGGGGCTTCCTAGCCCAGCAACGGACAGACTGCATGTCAACCGAAGGAGCCTCACCACCACCACCGTAGCTCATGCCATGGGAGGAGCGCTGCTGCCGCATCAACAACATGGCAGGAATAGAGGGAGATTCGGAGGAGCGGAGGCAGGCTCTTGCACACAGGAGGCTAAAGGTGAGTCACCCACCCTCCCCAAATACCAAATGTATTGTGAACAGCCCACAACACCATCCCCCAGTGTGAATATCCATGAACCGGGTATCATGACTAGGTGCAGTGTGTTGGAGCCACCACAGGCACCCACTGCAGCACCCATATGTCTGTGCACCAAGGCCACCCATGTGAGCCTGAGCTGTGAGGAGGGCAGCCAAGGGACACATCCAAGTGCCATGCAACACACAGCCATAGCGTGGGCACAGCAGTGCACCATTGCCAGCTGGCCGTGTAAACCAGATGCTTGCCAGACAATAAATGCCTACACCAACAAGGTATCCCTGCCATGCCACCACTGGGAAGCCACATTCCCAAGTATGTCCCCCCTCCCACACCAGGCCCCATATATGCCAACCCACTGCAAAATGCAAGCAGGATAAGCCTGTGGATGAGTCCAACCGCCCTGGGCAAACCCTCTGTAAGTACTGCTATGCATGCTGAAACATGTGTGCGAATGTGACCTAATGCCATCCCCTATTTCCCCTACAGGCACGCAGGCATCATCTCAGGAGTCCAAGGAGGATGAGGAAGTGGGGCCATCCCATTGAGCACCCACCCATGCCTCCACCAGCACCACCACTCCGTGAAGGGGCTGACGGGGCACACCAAGGCGTAAGACCCACCCCACCACTCCACAATGCAGCAGTGCCACGCCACCACCAAGGACAAAACCCTCCAGGGCCACACAAACGGCCCGACCCTCCAGGGCCATGGGAACACCAACAGCCCAATCCTCCAGGGCCATGCCAACACCAAGGGCCCAACCCACCAGGGCCGACCTGGAGGAGGCAGTTGAATCAGCCCCAATAACAACCACCCAGGAGGAGGGAGGGGCAAGTAGCAACGACCAGCAAGGCTGTTGTGGCCATGACACCTGAAGACATGCATGTGTCGGAAATGAGCACACCACGGGAGAGTCATGACCATGTGAAGGCGCACAGCCCAAGGCCACATGGACGGGCACGCCACAGTTGTACCTACACCCCGGTGGCTGACGGGAACACACCCTTGTATGCCTCATCACCAGACAGCCCCACCAGGCAGGACAGCCACCCCAGACAGTACAGCCCACCCAGGCAGTACAACACCACCAGGCAGGACAGCCCCCCAGGCAGGACAGCCCTCCCAGGCAGGACGCCCCTCCCCCAGACCCACTCCAACACCCCCTACTGGTCCAGTGGCCACTGTGATGGCGTGACTGGACATGATAGAGGCACGTCAGCTAAGAAATTAGGACCTTACCAGAGGACACAATAGGCACGTGAAGGCCATCAGCCGTGCCATCAGGGGTGCAACGAAGACCATGGCCAGGAGAATGCCTGCACAAGGAGGGTGGTGGAGGCATGCACAACATCCCTCAAGGGGTTCATGCAGAGGGTAAAGAGAGCTATGCGAGGGGCTCTCTGCATTTGCTGAACAAATGAAGAAAACCAATAACTTCCTCTGGCAGAAAATCCAACTGCCTGCCTCCATCCCATCTATCTCCACCACCTCCACCGAGGAGACACAACAGGGAACCCCATGAGGGAGGTCACCGTGCCGGCTGCTTCAGCACTCTCCAGAATACGGTGCACAATGGAAGCGGCCATGTACCCAGTGAATGGACTGTGCACTGTCGGCCTGAGGGGCCATCACATGGACACATGGCTGGGTGGTGCTAGGGGAGCCTGTCTACTGGGGAGTTGGTGGTGGTGGGGGGACTGTGTGCTGGGGAGTTGATGACGGGTAGGGGGAGGGTGGACTGTGTGCTAGGGAGTTGGTAGTGGATGGGGAGCTGTGTGCTGGGGAGCTGGTGGTGGGTGGGGGTTTATGGGGAACTGTCTGCTGGGGAATTGTTGGTGGGTGGGGAGGGGGACTGTGTGTTGGGGAGTTGGTGTTGGTTGGGTTCAGGGGGAACTGTGTGCTGGGGTAGGGGTTACAATCATATACATCAAAAGCCTATTAAAAATGTAAAAAATGCAAGGACATTCATGATTGTGTACTAGTGACCTTTATTCGTGTGCAGGTTGTGTATTGGGTCCAGTCACCATGCTAAAATAAATTATCAATCATTGCCTGTCGGCCAGCCTCCCCTCCCTCACCCCATCCCTGTATGTATCAGCCCTGGCTCCAGCCACTTAGTCATTGTCATCATCATCCTCTGGGGGTTGCCTGTCTGTGTCGGGGGGTTGGGGCACATTGCGTCTAAGGCAAATTGCAAATGCAAGACAATTTTTGCAACTTTGTCCGGGGGATACATGAGGGCCCCTTCAGTGCGGACCATTCAATGTGTATGTGTGATGGGTGTACATCCTTCCAATTTCATGCCATGCATTGTTTCTCCTGTACATGCACCCTGTGTTGTTAAGGTGGCTTTCCTGTGGCAGCTGATGGTTGAATGCACATGGGATGATTGCTGTGGCACGGGTGGACACAGCACTATAGGTAAGGGGGTGTACGGTCCACTTTTCCTCACTATGAATAGCCATGTACTCACATTGAATTTGAATAGGATGTACTAATACTCCCTGCATTATTTTGGCAAGGGACACCGGGAACTTTGTGCCCCAGGTTCCACCTGCACCACTCCATGTATATGTTTGGGCCAATGGTGCATGGAGTGCCACAGGATGGGGCTACTGTTATGACTGGCTATCAGTGGAAGTAGCCATTTGTCTTTGTTTAAACATTTTATTTTTGTTGGCAGAGGCATACAAGGAACACACACAACAAAAAAATAATGTACGTGTAAAGAACCCACATAGTGACTTATTAATCTTAAATAAACAATGCGCCGGGCACAGCGTCAGAGTGAATGAAGACATAAAGGAGAAATATGACGCACCGTCATATTTGAGTACCGTCCAACAGGTCTACAGCGGAGCCGCTTTCGGATGCGGTAGTATCCTGAATATTGAGGTAACTGTTGAATGCAGTCCAAATGTTCTTGGGGCGGGAACGAACGGGAAGCATCTCAAGGTATTCTTCTTCGCAGTTCCGGGACCATGTTAGTAAATTCAACCATTTGTGGAATGAGGGAGGGGTAGGGTTTTTCCAATTTTGCAGTATGCATTTCTTGGCCACCGCACAACCTCTGTTTAGGAATTTAGCCATCCCCTTGCTTGATTTTCCACACCCCAAACAGCACCCCTAGAGGGTCCGTATCAATAACACTTTTGCTGATCTCTGACAATGTCGCTAATATTTTCCCCCACAATTCTCCTAGTTTATGAAGTGTCCAGAACACATGTGGTCTGCATTCTCCATTTTACAACGGGGGCATGTGTGTGAACCAGTGTGAGCAAATTTGGAAATCCTGAGGGGGGTGTAGTACAGCCTGTTCAACAGCTTAAATTGCATGGCACGGTGACGGAAGTTGAGAGAAACTCTGTTAGTGTGTGAGCACATTTTCCCCCAAAGATCATCAGAGATCTCAAGGCCCAGTTCCTCCACCCAGTAGCCACGCGCCCCAGAGGGTTGGGATGGGGTGTTAGTGAGTAGTATCTTCTATATCGTGGATACAATATGGCGGGCGCCTCCCGAGTTGGGAATGTAAGCAATCGCTGGGGAGTCGGGGGGCTCGTCGGGAAATTCGGGCCATGCAGCGCGGAATGCGGTCCATAGCCTATAGTATTGCAGTAGTTCCAAGGCCGACCCGGAATTACCCGGCTTCCATGTCTGTGGATTTATGAACTGTCCGTCAGGGTAAAAGTCTGTCAGGGCCAAGTATCCTAGGTTACTCCAGTGTTGTGAAAGGGCCACATCGTGCATGGGCTCTAACCCTGGCAGCTTCCATGCTGGAAGCCACTTGTAGTAGGGGTGCAGCTCTGATGTCAGTTTAAAGAGACGGCCCCCTGTTTGTACTGTGGTGCCAACTGGATTTATGGGGGAGTCAGGTGTGTACTGCCGATGTAGGATTATTGACATCGTATTCATGTTGTCACCTGCAAGTGCCTCCAGTTTGACATGTGGGCGGGCAGGGTATCCGGGTACCAATGGGAGGTGCATTGGGCCTGCACTGCCAGCCAGTATAGTGAAAGATCAGGAGCAGTGAATCCTCCTTTCTCATATGGGAGGGTCATTGCGGACCATTTTTTACGCACCGCGCCTGCCTGCCACAGAAACTGCGCACACAGTTTATGTATTTTCACAAAGTACGTTCCCCCTCGGGCCAGATGGGTACTTTGGAGAAGGTATATAGGAATTTGGGTAACAATATCACTTAATAAGTGAGAGCTTCCCAGCAAGTGATAACGGGAGAGTGCGCCAGCGAACCATTTTGGCTTCGGCTAGCTGTGCTACTGCTGTATAATTGTCGGCGAGGAGAGTATCTCTGGTAAGGGATACGTTAACCCCCAGGTAAGTAATCCCATTGGGAGACCAGCGAAGTAGGTATTCAGTGGTTGGTTGAGGGGTGGAGCTGGTGAGTGGGAAGATCTCAGACTTGGTATAATTGATTGTGAATCCAGAGTGAGTACCGATTCATGTAATATCACGTAGTATTGGGTCTAAGTGAGTGGCTGGGTCCCTCACATACAGTAACACGTCGTCCGCATAGAGGGATATGATCTCAGGAGTGTCTTTTAGGCGTATCCCTCGGTGGGAATGATATGCTCTAATGTGGTCTGCCATGGGCTCCATCGCCAGTGCAAAAAGAATAGGGGAGAATGGGCAACCTTGAAGGGTACCTCTGGAGAGCGTGATTAGAGATGATGTTAGGGAGTTAACCCGTACCCTGGCCACCGGGGAGGTGTATAGTAATTTGATATAATTGATCATGTTAGAACCTATGCCCATCGTGTCCAGTACCATCCACATGTATCTCCAGGAAACCATGTCAAACGCCTTTTGTGCGTCCAGTGTGACCGCCATTGCGTCAGAGGCCTGGCCGATTCACGACATAACATTAAATAACAGCCTGATGCTGTGGGAGGTAGATCTCCCGGGTATAAAGCCCGCCTGATCCTCAGGACCATGTAAGTCATGACTGGGAGAAAGCGGTTTGCTATTACTTTAGCGAAGATTTTTGTGTCTAGGTTCATTAATGAGAGAGGTCTATATGACCCGCATTCCTCACTGGGCTTGCCGGGCTTAAGAAATACCGTTATTACGGCTTCATGCAAGGTCGGGGGGAGGATAGATGCTCAAAGGGACTCTTCCCATACCTCCAGGAGCTTGGGGGCCAGTATAGCGACGTGTTCCTGGTAGAATTCGGCCGTGAGGCCATCCGGACCGGGAGCCTTGCCATTGGGGAACTCGAAGATGCAAGTTACTATCTCATCTAGCTGGAGTGGGGCATCTAGTTGTTCTCTGGTTGCCTGGGAGATTCCAGTAATGGGAATACGAGCAAGGAGATCCCTCATATGTTGTTGGCTATGCTCTGGGGGCTGGGAGTAGAGATTAGAATAGAATCTCGTGAACATGTCAAGTATCTGCTGGTCTGACCACAGCGTGGCACCCTGTTCATCTGTAATGTATGTGATCTGGGCTTGGCCCCATTCCCCCCTTGTTAGAGTAGCGAGTGTCCCGCTGGGTCGCTCGCCCTCCCCATACTTCCTCGCAGCCAGTGGGTGGCTGAAATACTGAACCTCTCTAGTGGCGTGTGTATTGAAGACTTGGAGTTCTTCACTAATAAGGGCGAGGGTAGCGGGGTCAGCTGATACTGTGGATTTCTGCTCCAGGTCCCGCAGTTTGGTCTCGGAGCAGTTAAGGTCGGCCCTAATGGTCTTCAGTACCCCGGCTTCCTTGGATATGGACATTACTCTAATATAGGCCTTAAAGGCATCCCAGCGCACGCCGAAGGAGGTGGCCTGGGGGGTGTTGTGATCGAAGAAAGACTCAATGTCCACAAGGATATCGGCCTTAAAAACAATGTCGCGCAGTGCAGCGGATTTAAATTGCCAGGTATTGAATGTTGAAGCGGGCATTCCCAATTCCATAGCTAGTGTAATTGGAGCATGATCCGAGAGAGTGCGGGTCAGTATTTGCGCCTTAACAATCCTCCCGATTACCTCCCTGCTTGAAACAAGGAATAAGTCAATTCTAGAGGAGCTGTCATGGACGGAGAAGTAATGAGTGTATTCACGCAGTTGTGGGTGCAGACGTCTCCAGGCATCGTGAATGTCGAGAGTTACGGAGTGTGCTTGAAGTCTGCTGTCCGCGTTGGATAGTAATCTGGGCGCTACCCCTGTCCTGTCAAGGTTTGTATCTAGTATAAAGTTCATATCTCCTCCCCAGATAATTTGGATTCCCACATGACCCAGGAGTATGGAAACCACTCTGTCCACAAAGTCAGGGGTGTCCACATTGGGACCGTATGTATTTATCAGCAGGTATTCTCTGTCAATAATTGTGCAGTGCAGAATGACATATCGGCCCTCAGGCTCAATATAGCTTTTGTGCATTGTGAACTTAACGGATTTATGGATCATTGTCAGGACACCTCTAGCCCGGGTGGAATAAGATGTGTAATATCTGTTTGGGCCCCAAAAGATTGCCATGTTTCTCGTCAGGGGCCCTCAGAATGTGTCTCCTGTAGGAGTAATATCCTGCAACCGTGTCTTTGGGCATATGCCATAATTTTCCGGGCTTTGGTGTGATTGCTGAGGCCCCGGACATTCCAGGACATTATAGTAGTGGGCATTTTAATAAGTTAGGGCACATCCCAGCTTTGACGATGTTGTTTGCGAATGCCATCCGTGTCTTCCATCTGGGGGTATCCCAGTACGGTGTGGTGTGCCTGCCTGCCTCTGCCATTTTTAACATAAACCCCCAAGCCCAGTCCTCCCTCCTCCCTCACCACCTCCCCCAACTAGGTAGTGTTCCCGTCCAACCCGCACCCCAATAATGTCAGGGGTAAGACTGGCCTTGGGCCCAGTACTATTGGGACTGTGGGGCCAGGGACCATGAAGAAACCCGGATCCAAAGGGTTTCCGTACTTTAAAGGGCTGTTGTGCCCTTCCTGCAGACAGATCCAGCGTTCAGCCCGCTGGAACTACAATTCCCAGCAGGCTTCGCGGGCCTGCGAGCCAATGGGAAGCCGCGCTGGGAGTGGCACGCGACGAATGCGCATGCGCAAGCTCCAAGGCACGGGGCTTGTGCTCGAGACGCCGAGGAGAGAGGACGTGAGCCCAGCAGCTCCCCGGAATCCATACGCGAGGGGCCAAGAGCCACAGGAACCACGATCCGGCCCCTCGCAGACACAAGATAAGTGCCGCTCACCCCAGGGAGAGTCAGGGATCCTAGGGGAAGCGCAGGGGGCATATCCCGATCCCTTCTAGAGCCCCTGCGCATCACGCAAAAGCTAAGTGGGCGGATTCACGGGAAAGTCGTGTTTGCTAACTGAAGGAAGTGTGCATGGTTTCGAGTGCATTCATCTCTTGGGAAAAGCACCGGAAGGGCGCGTGAGATGAAGCACTAGCTTGGGGAACCCGGTCTGAGGAAAGACCGCGTTCTGACACCCGGTCTGAGGAAAGACCGCGTTCTGACACCCGGTCTGAGGGAAGACCGTGTTTTGGGCAAAATTGGGGCTTGATAAGCCACGTGCGGCAGCGCACCCTAAAATTCCTGGATTGTTTATTTTCAACCGCTGAATGCGTGTTGAGAGAGTTTGCAAGAGAGTGTGAGACCAGCAGAACGTATGACAAACGCTAATGCTTGTCCTTTGTTTTCTTTTAGTTTGAACCCGATTCGAACCTGAATCTCGGACTGCAAGGACGTGGCACAGGACTTGACAGCCTTGCAGGACAGGACTTTAAAGACTAAAGCAAAAGCTAAGTGTGCTAGTGCATGTGACTGTGTTCATGAAAATGTAAATGGGCTAATGTCAACAATTGTTTGTTGCTACCTTGGTATGTTGCTGTAAGCTCAAAAGAGCACCTTCAGGTTTGTTCAAGGGGTCTGGCCTTTACATGTAGAGGTGTTACGGCAGTTCCATCAGCCAGTTTGAGGAAAGTGTGCAGATATCGTTTACCCTAAAATCCCCAGTCCTATCCATAACTTCTTCCCAACCCTCAATCCGGTAATCCTAAAATCCCTTTACCTATCCAATCATCGAGACCCTAACCCTCCTTCCCCGCTCTGGTTAAGGAGGCCTGTGTGAAGCTCTGTCTTGCAGGCACTGAAACCATTGAGGGGGTGGTTGGTACAGCGTCGCTCCTGCGCCTAGGACCTGAGCATCTCTGACAAATAATCTGACACTCCCTTTGAAGCAGAGGTCAGTGGGTAGGACCCAACGTGGGTACACCCCATTGCCGGCCCAACAGGGCCCAATTTTCATTAACAACCAAAGGAGAACAATCGTTGCAACTGCACCGAGGTGTGCTGCTGCCGTGTGGTCGACAGTTGGGTAGAGTAGAGGGCAGCATGAGCTGCGGTCATCACAAATATCTGTGGAGTATGATTTGTTAGCCTGGCCCCTAAAAATCTGTAAACATAGCAGAATTAGATTGACCCAGGTAGATGGTTGGCCCAGGTGGCAGGCCAGAGGTCCCGAAAAAGGGAGATAAGTGATAGCTATTGGCCAGAGGCCAACCAACGGGCCAGGTTCATGTGTTAGGGAGCCATATCTTGAAAGGTTAACGTTACATCATTGCCATCATCGCATCTTTAGACAGAAATTATCAAACAGAATGGGCGCAAAGAATAAAGTCGGATCAGGGTTAATTATCCTCTGCGGGGTCCTCTCCAGTGTTAGGAAGGGGAATTTGCGACTCGATAAACTTCACCGCCTCATCCGGCACAGTGAAAAAGTACAGCTTGCCGTTATGAGTGATTTTGAGGTGGTCCAGGAACAATATTGCATAGGGCACATTTTGTTCTCTAAGCAGTTTTTTGACGCCAAGGAATTGGCGCCTTTCCTGTTGTACCCCACTGAGAAGTCAGGGAAGATCCTGATGGTGTGGGCTTCCAGGCGTAGTTCCCCCTTCCCACGCAGAATGAGGTCTCTGTCGTGGTAGTTGAGGATTCTGGCAATGATGGGCCTGGGGAAGTCACCTGGTTTGGACCGTGGGGATAAGGCCCGATGGGCTCGTTCAACAGTGAAGTATGGTGACAGGGCTGGGTTGCCAAGTAAGTCTTTGAGTAAATTCTCGACTGCGTCCTCCATACGTCCCTTAAGGGCATTCTCCGGGATCCCGACTATGCGCAGGTTGTTCCTGTGTGAGCAGGACTCCAAGTCATCACACTTCGCCCTTACGCTTGTCATATCCCGAGTTAGGGAGGCAACTGTGTTCTGGAGTGAATGTATTTCATCCTCATTTGAAGCAATTCTGTTCTCAGCGTTGGTGATTCTGGCCCCGGCCTTGTCAACTCTGGTTTTCAGTGAGGCGACGTTGGTGTTTATGTCATCTAATTTCTCATGAAAGGAGGCAAAGTTCTTGGCCATTGATTCCATCATTGTGACTAGGTCGGGTGCCAGAGAGTTGGCATGTGAGTCAGCCTCGGACTCCTCCTGCAGGGAAGATGTGTGGCCCGCTTCAGCTCTTGGGATGGACTTGGTAAATTTGTCCATGGTACCGCCTGTACATGTTCCACGGGACCTGTCAGACATCGCTGGTGGAGGAGTGAATGCAGCAGTGGCCCGCAAGTGGAACCGGAGGCGAGCGGGTGGTAATAGTGCAGACCAGTGTGGACTTCACCAGGTAGTCCCACCGGTGCCAGCTAAGTAGCTGGACAATGTTAACAGCGAATGATCGCAGCAAGGCTTTGGTGAGATGTGGGAGACAGGTAGTCAGGGGCCCCGGGGGGGAGGGCAATCTGTTGCAGCCAAAAGGCAAAAGTAGTAAGCCAGGCCGAGGAGCTGCACCTCCCCTCTGGACAGGGATAGTGGGCACTACGCCCTCCCTGCTAAGGTGGCCCGGAACTCCGGCACTATCAGCAACCCTGGAGGAGGAGCGAGTGCCCCCTGCCCAGTATGTGCGAGGGCCAGCAGAGTTCTGCCTGCGCGTGGTGAAGAGGAGCTGTAGATTTAGTTACAGTTTGTTAAGACCAAAACATGTAGCGACACTTGCGGCCAGGATCAGGAGGTGTGGGCACGTGTCTCCAGTCAGGCAGGTGAGGCAGTTATGAGCCAATTTCAGTGGGGGCTGTGTGGGGTTCCAGATACCCCGCGTGTGCAGTGGCCAGGCGAGGTGGGTATATTTACGTGGGTCTCGTGGGGGCCTGCAAGCAAGCATGGGGGACAACACATGATGCTATACGTATCCCCCGCTCCTCACCTGTCACGTAGTTGCTCCAGTGTGTTGTACGTGCAGCCTGGAGGGCCGGGGGGGCTCCAGCCCGCGGCTCGCGCCGCTCCCAAATGTGGGCAAGCCGGGCACCAGGAGTGGAAGGGCCAGGGGTGCGCCCCCACCCGGGCCGCCAATATTGATCCGCTACACGGAACCGGGCCCCGCTCAGGCGGGAGACTCCGCAGGTGGGGCGGGACCGCAGCAGTCGCGCTGAGGCCCGGCTGGAGGCCCGGAAGGTGGGGGATGCTGGCGCTCCTTCAGCGGGTCCGATGTGCGCCACTTCCGCCAGAAGCACAGATCGGAAGGCAATCGGGCTCTAGCCCGTGGCTAGTGTTGCCTCTAGGTGCAGGTAGGCCAGCCTCAGAAGTGGTAGGGTCAGGAGCGCGACCCGCCGGGTCCCAGATGTTGGTCCGCCCCCCGGAGCCGCAACTCGCGCAGGCAGCAGGTACCGCGAGTGGGGCCGGGGCTGCAGAGGTGTCGCCAGGTCCGGCTGGAGAATCCGAGTGGTGGGGGTCACGGGCGGTCAGTTAGTGGCCCCAGCGCTCACCGCCACCGCATAAAGTCAGGTGCAGGGGGGCTCAGGCGCGAAGAGGGGCTGTAGTGCCCACAGGGCCGAGCTGCTGTAGTAAACACTGTTAGTTGGTCCCAGGATCACGATTACGGCCCAAATTCGCAGTGTGCAGACAGAAATGTGTAATCTGCTACTCTTCCATTTATTAGTGCCTGGGGATGCCGTAGACTGCAGATGTATACGGATTCTTGTCGAGTCCACACAGAGCTTGGAGACTAGGCAGTCATCTTGGGCTGCTCAATAGCGCCCTGCCATTTGTCTTTTGATGTGCCTGTCTCACTAGATGCGGTTAATGTTCTTTACATCAACATTTAGTTTTACAGTTGATACATGCTTTTATGCACTTATGGAATGCTCTCTTGGGGGAATTTATTTACATGTTTATTCCTTGGGACTCATTTGACTCACTACTTTATGGAATAGGGCGTGGGGTTCGCTCTCTTTGGATTCCTATCTGGCGCCCTGGGTGGATTTGCTGTTAAGTGATGGGGTGCAGATCTGCACAGCATCACAATCTAGGTGCATTGAGGTTATTGTGGTCTGATGTGTTGTTGTGTTTGCAGCGGGGTGTATCCAACCCCATGTGTGGGTCCAGATGTTGTCGCTGTGTGCATGCACCCTTGCATGCCCCCCGTAAATGGTGCAGGTGCTGCTCAGGTGCTGCCAGTGCCTCCTCTTTCCATGCAATACTTCCTGTGGCTACCCCCCCCATTCTGACTCGTGCATAAACTTGTATTTGTTTGGCATGTTTTTAATCACTGTTTCCACTTCTTCCTCTGTGATTTCCCTGTCTAACCATTCTCTTTCTTCTGTTTTAAGTTTGGTCAGTGCTATCCATTCTAGGAACACCTGTATCTTTGGTAATTCTGGGTTCCCAGTTGAATACAACTCCTTATGGTATGTTCAGAATTCCTCTGTGATTCCACTTGTTTCGGTCGTTAATTCGCCATCTGTGCGACCCATACCCTCCACATGCCGTTGACCCTTCTGTAATTTCAGGAGCCTGGCTAACATTTTAGCCACCTTATTGGCTGCTACATAATATCGCTGTTTAAGCCTTAACAAGACGCTCTCCGCTTTTGCATTATTCAATAATCGAAGCTGGCTTTGTGCTTCCTTAACTTTATTAAAGTTCTCCCAGGTCTTCTGACCCGTTAACAGGTTTTGAGCCTCTGTCAGTGCTCCCGCCAGATCTTTCTCTAACCTATCACTTTCTTTACGCCTTTGGGCTGCACCTCTCAGTGCCATTTTAATGGAATCCCAGACTCTCCTAAGAGGGACATCACTTGTGGTGTTCTTTTCAAAATATTCTATTATTTTCCCATTCACCATTTCCTGAAGCACCGGATCTCTCACGAGGTCTACCAGGAACCTCCAGGCCCACAAGGGATTGCACGGCTTTAGTTCCCCTAATTGTATCACCATTGATGCATGATCTGATACAGAGATCGGGCCTTACTCTATTTTTGTCATTGTGCCTAGTATCCCGGGAGTCCCCCATGGCGGATCTATCCTGGAGTATGTGCGATGCATGTGTGCAAAGCATGTAGACCCTGTCTGTCAAGTTCCGGTTCCAGTTCCCCCTTCTTCTCACCTGAATACTCGGAAGTACTTTCCTTAAGTGCTGTTTCAGGCTTCTTCTTGTCCTTCTTTCTTTCTTTGGGCGGACCTTCCTTTAGTTTCCGTCCTTTTCTTTTGTGTAAATAAGGTCTGGCCCCTCCAGAGGCCACCGTGACAGAGATGAGAACCTGCTCAAAGGGACCTGCAGGAGGGCCAGCCTCGCCCCAGGGAAAATGCCGGAAGGCAGAAAAAACCCTGGTTCTGGTGCTTTGCAGATGTGGAGAAGGTTGAGTTTCCAAAGACCAAAGTACTGAGATGATTGTTATCCAACGGGATGAGAAGGGCAAAAATACAGAGAGATAGAACTAGAGCCAACAAGGGAAATGCTATGGAAACTGAAAACCTATACTGATGGAATCATAAACAGAAAATAAGTGAGAACGGACAGGCGCCGTGAGCATGTGCTGAGAATCACAATGAAAGTACACAAACACAAGTAAACTCGTATGTAAGAAGAAATCAGCTAAGCAGAATAGGCAAGTTCAGCAAATGTACGGAGCAGAAAGGGGAGTCGCGAGAGCAGCTCGCGTGTAGAACGAAGAAAGGAAGCAGTGAGGAACAGCAGGCGCTGTGAAGGTAGGAAGGAGAAATGAAGTCGCGAGAGCAGTTCGCGTGCAGAACGAAGAAAGCAAGCAGTGAGGAACGGCAGGCACCGTGAAGGTAGGAAGGAGAAATGAAGTTGCGAGAGCAGTTCGCGTGCAGAATCGAAGAAAGCAAGCAGTGCAGAATGGCAGGCGCTGTGAAGGTAGGAAGGAGAAATGAAGTCGCGAGAGCAGTTCGCGTGCAGAACGAAGAAAGCAAGCAGTGAGGAACGGCAGGCGCCGTGAAGGTAGGAAGGAGAAATGAAGTCGCGAGAGCAGTTCGCGTGCAGAATTATGAGAGAAAGCAATGCAGAACGGCAGGCGCCGTCAATAGAGATAAGGAGTCTAAGCTAGCGGAAAGAGGAAAACAAACAGGCGAACCGAAGTAAAGTAGCAGGGAAAATACAGCGAGTAGCCGTAGAGTTAGAAAGGACTGATAGCAACGGATACTGTAGATTGACAGAAAAGAAATCACGGGAGTAGGATTCAGAAAAGCGGAGCGCAGTAACAAGAGGTAAACAGATACAACGCACCGGCTGGAGGGGCGGAGCCGGAAGATATAGTGTGTGCTGCCATCTTGAATGAGGACTAGAACGTTACTCTGAAAAGGTCACTGCCTCCAACCTTTCCAAAGTCTCCACCTGCCTATCCTGACAGTATACCCCCTTCTCATCGGGGGTCCCCCGCGCTTGCCCGGGTGAAAGTGGTGAAATCTCCTTATCAGTCTGGGGGCATGAATATGGCTCACCGGTTCCCAAGACCTCTCTTCCAACGGGTAACCCTTCCAATGTACCAGGTATTGTAACCTACCCCTGCGGTACCGAGAATCAACCAAGTAGGCCACTTCGTATTCTTCTGGTGTTGGGTTCACTTGAGCACGTACCCGGTGGACTGGTCTTTGGAAAGGATCTTCCTTGTATTCCTTGAGTAAGGAGACATGGAAGACCGGATGTACCCTCTTGAGGTAATCAGGGAGTCTAAGCTTAAAGGCCACCGGGTTAATCCGTGTACTATGGGGAACGGCCCGAGGAACCGTGAGGAGAATTTGCCAGAATGTACCCACCTAGGCAAGAAACGGGTAGACAACCAGACCAATTGTCCAACCTGCCATGTAGGATTGAGGCTTCTGCCCTTGTCTGCCCATCTCTTTTGTGCTTGTTGACTGCTCAGGTGTGCTTTCTGAGCTAGCTCATGAACCTCTTGTAAGTCCTTCAGAACCTCCGCCACAGCCGGAATCTTGGTGGAAGGGGCGCTGAGCCAGGGCAAATGTTGGGGATTGTACCCATAAGTACAAAAAAAAAGGACTCATCTGGATGGTAGTATGCAGAGCATTATTGTAGACAAACTCTGCTTGTGGAAGGAAACAAAACCAATTCCCCTGCTGCGGGCTACAAAAACACCTTAGGTACTGTTCCAGACTGTCGTTCAATCTCTCGGTCTGTCCATTACTCTGAGGGTGATAACCCGAAGAGAGAGCCCTGTGAATCCCCAGAGTCTGGCAAAGAGAAGCCCAAAACTTAGAAGTGAATTGAGGTCCTCTATCTGAAATCACTGTCCGAGGTAACCCATGCAGGCGCACTATATCTCGGAGGAATACTGCCGCTGTTTCAGAGGCTGAAGGAATGTGTTGGAAGGCGGGGAAGTGAGCCAACTTGCTGAAAGAATCGACAGTCACCATGATCACAGTCATGTTTTCGGATGGGGGAAGATCAACAATGAAATCTGTGGAAATATGTTCCCAGGGACGTTCAGGCAAGGAGGGTTGCTGCAATAACCCTAGCAGTTTTCCAGTTCGAAGTTTGTTGGAGGCACAAACCGAACACGTAGATACATACCGATCCACATCATTCCGAAGAGCTGGCCACCAAAAGCTCATGCGTAGCAGGTTGTAAGTCTTTTTGACTCCTGGATGACCTGTTAGTGGGGTGTCGTGGCACCAAGAGAGGACAAGAGTCTGGAGTCTCTTGGTGGGAATGAACAGTGCTTCTCCCTGATAATACAACCCATCCTTACCAAGAACGACCGAGGAAGGGAGTTCAGAGCCTGTTTGATACTCAGGTATTAGATCTTGAAGAAAAGAAAAAGAGGATGCAATTATCCTGCGTCCTGGGAAGACCAATTCATGTCCCATGTAGGTACCTGAGCATTCCCCTAGACTGCGAGACAAGGCATCAGCCTTCATATTCTCTGTACCGGGAATATAGGTGATGTTAAAGTCAAACTGCAGGAAAAAATATGCCCACCGGGCTTGGCGTGCGTTAGTGCACTCCATCTGTTGTAGGACTCGAAGGTTACGATGGTCTGTTCTGATGTCAAAGCTGTGGGCGGCTCCTTGCAATAAATGACGCCACTCTTGGCATGCTAACTTGATTGCTAAAAGTTCCCTTTCAATTACAGAATAATTACGCTCACTTGTAGCCAGGGTCTTGGAATAGTAGGCCACAGGATGTTCTACACCATCTTCTAGTTTCTGTAGTAGGATTGCCCCGACTGCACCCAAAGAAGCATCGGTTTCCAGAATGTATGGTTTAGACTGATCCGGTTGGACCAGTATGGGTGCCCTAGAAAAGTATTCCTTAAGGGCGATAAACGCTCTTCTGGGCTCTTCACAAAAGACGAACCTTACGCCCTTCTTTAACAAGGAAGTTAGAGGAAGCACGGTGTTTGAAAAATTGGGTATGAACCTTCGATAAAAGTTTGCTAAACCCAGGAAACTCTGTAGCTCCTTTACATTAGTAGGTTCTTTCCAGTCTCTGATTGCCCTTATCTTGATCGGATCCATCTCTATCCCTTGCTTAGACAGGATAAATCCTAAGTAGGACACTGACGTAACCTCAAATTGACACTTTTCCGGTTTGATCAGTAGCTGGTGGGACTGAAGACGCTGCAATACCTGTATGACAAGTCTTCTATGCTCTGCAAGGGTTTTGGAAAAGATTAGGATGTCATCTAGGTATACCACCACCGTTATGAACAACATGTCGGAAAACACCTTATCCATGTACCTTTGGAATACGGCTGGGGCGTTTACCAGGCCAAATGGCATCACCCGGTATTCATATAAGCCAAAGGGGGTGCGGAATGCAGTCTTCCACTCGTCCCCCTTTCTTATACGCAGCAGGTGATAGGCACCTCTTAGGTCAAGCTTCGTGAAGTAGACGGCTCCTTGTACAGCTTCTAATATGTCCCGAATCAATGGCATGGGATATCTGTCACGGATGGTAACCTTATTCAAGCCTCTATAATCTATACACGGACGTAACTCTTTGGAATCCTTCTTGGGGATAAAGAACAAAGAGGCCCCACAGGAGGACCTTGATTCTTGAATAAGTCCGTTCTGAAGATTATCATCCAGATAGTTTCGAAGGGCAGTCCGTTCAGGGAGCGATAAGGGATACATACGTCCGAAAGGAACCACGGCTTCTGGTATCAAGTCGATGCTGCAGTCCTCAGCTCTATGCGGGGGCAGCTTCTTGGGTATAGCATCCATGAATACCTCGGCAAATGCCTGATATTGTAGAGGGATAGAAGAAACGATCACTGGATTGTGGATTGGTCTTCCTGTTTCAGCTCCGACATCAGTGGTTCCGGCAATGGAAAGTTCCATACAGTGGGTCTTACAGAACTGTGAGTCAAAGTTCACCTTGTTATCTGTCCAGTTGATGTGTGGGTTATGTTTTCTTAACCACGGAATCCCTATTATCAAGGGAAAATGAGCTGCTCTGATCAAATACCAGAATCTCTTCATGGTGGCCCATCATCATCTTGAGCGGGAATGTTTCAGAGGTAATGGGTCCAGATGATAAAGATCTGCCGTCTACACCCTCAACTGGTATGGGAGCAGACTTGAGTTTGGTAGCCACCTGGTGTTCGGTTGCCCATCTTAGGTCCATGAAATTTCCCGCTGCTCCACAGTCCAACATAGCTAATACCTCAGTGGGGGCTGAACCAGACAACCAGAGTTTAACCTTGAACACCATCAGACTGTTTTCTTCCGGGTTGTTTAAGGTTCTTGTGTTGATGCAAGGGTGCTTGTCGATTCCCCCGACACTTCCCTTGCAGCAGAGCGGGGGCTGAATTTTTCCTTCCGTCGAGGAGGTACCTCCGGGCAGTCTCTCAGTAGTTGTTTGGAGGAACCACAGTACATGCATAACCCGGAGTTTCGTCTTCTCTTTCTTTCTTCTGGAGTCAGGGGGCCCCGGGTGGCTCCGATCTGCATGGGTTCTTCTGCTATGGTTGAGGGTCTTGTGAGAGGAGAAGGGGAAGGGAAACTTAATGCCTGAGAGGTTCCTCTAGGTCGTCTTCTTTCTTGTCGCCTTTCCTGTAGACGAAATTCAATCTGGAGAGACAGATTTATCAGATCCCTGAAAGAAGCAGGTCGGGCTACTCTAGCAAGCGCATCCTTAATTTCATCATGAAGGCCTCGTCTGAAAATGGTCTGTTGGGCCGAATCTGGCCAGTCCGTCTTGGCTGCTAGTCTCTGGAAACGGGAGATGTAAGTTTGTAAATCCGTGTTTCCTTGGCGAACGTCCAGAATGGCTTCCAAAGAGGAATAGAGTACTTCCGGTCTGTCAAACCTTTCCTTAAACAGCTCCAAAAAACGGTCGTAATCATTTAAGGACGGGTCATTGCTTGTAACAAACGGCGTTACCCAAGATAATGCGTTTCCAGAGAGGTTAGCAATGATGAACCCGACCCTTGATCTGGCCGTATCATATGCATGGGGCCTGAAGGCAAAGTACACCTTACAGGCATCAAGAAAGTCCTTTAGACCACCAGGATACCCATCATACTTTCCGAAAGAGAGTGGCATAGTTGGCAGGTCTCCATATTCCTCACGACGTAAAACGACCTGTTGTCGGAGTGCAACATTCTCCGTTCTCAAGGCTTGCACCTCCGCTGTTAGATTCTGCATCGCAGCTACCAGTTCTTGGTATTGCTCCAAGGAAGCCATCGTGTGAGTAGGGCGTTGTATACTGTCAAGTTCCGGTTCCAGTTCCCCCTTCTCCTCACCTGAATACTCGGAAGTACTTTCCTTAAGTGCTGTTTCAGGCTTCTTCTTGTCCTTCTTTCTTTCTTTGGGCGGACCTTCCTTTAGTTTCAGTCCTTTTCTTTCGTGTAAATAAGGTCTGGCCCCTCCAGTGGCCACCGTGACAGAGATGAGAACCTGCTCAAAGGGACCTCCAGGAGGGCCAGCCTCGCCCCAGGGAAAAAGCCGGAAGGCAGAAAAAACCCTGGTTCTGGTGCTTTGCAGATGTGGAGAAGGTTGAGTTTCCAAAGACCAAAATACTGAGATGATTGTTATCCAACGGGATGAGAAGGGCAAAAATACAGAGAGATAGCACTAGAGCCAACAAGGGAAATGTTATGGAAACTGAAAACCTATACTGATGGAATCATAAACAGAAAATAAGTGAGAACGGACAGGCGCCGTGAGCATGTGCTGAGAATCACAATGAAAGTACACAAACACAAGTAAACTCGTATGTAAGAAGAAATCAGCTAAGCAGAATAGGCAAGCTCAGCGAATGTACGGAGCAGAAATGGGAGTCGCGAGAGCAGCTCGCGTGTAGAACGAAGAAAGGAAGCAGTGAGGAACAGCAGACGCCGTGAAGGTAGGAAGGAGAAATGAAGTCGCGAGAGCAGTTCGCGTGCAGAACGAAGAAAGCAAGCAGTGAGGAACGGCAGGAGCCGTGAAGGTAGGAAGGAGAAATGAAGTCGCGAGAGCAGTTCGCGTGCAGAATCGAAGAAAGCAAGCAGTGCAGAATGGCAGGCGCCATGAAGGTAGGAAGGAGAAATGAAGTCGCGAGAGCAGTTCGAGTGCAGAACGAAGAAAGCAAGCAGTGAGGAACGGCAGGCGCCGTGAAGGTAGGAAGGAGAAATGAAGTAGCGAGAGCAGTTCGCGTGCAGAATTATGAGAGAAAGCAATGCAGAACGGCAGGCGCCGTCAATAGAGATAAGGAGTCTAAGCTAGCGGAAAGAGGAAAACAAACAGGCGAACCGAAGTAAAGTAGCAGGGAAAATACAGCGAGTAGCCGTAGAGTTAGAAAGGACTGATAGCAACGGATACTGTAGATTGACAGAAAAGAAATCACGGGAATAGGATTCAGAAAAGCAGAGCGCAGTAACAAGAGGTAAACAGATACAACGCACCGGCTGGAGGGGCAGAGCCGGAAGATATAGTGCGTGCTGCCATCTTGAATGAGGACTAGAACGTTACTCTGAAAAGGTCACTGCCTCCAACCTTTCCAAAGTCTCCACCTGCCGATCCTGACACTGTCTCCTGTCCCTTTGCCCTACAGAGATCTTTAAGTGCCAAGCCTTCCATTCTGTCTCGCAACACTAATGAGAGGTATGTACCTTTCTGCGGGTTCTGACCGCTCCTGTCTTTTGTGGGATCCCATGTGATATTAAAGACTCCCATAATTAGGATTTCTCCCAATGCAAACCTCTCCAGTTTCTCCATAACCTGGTTTAGAAAGAGATCTTGTCCTGTGTTAGGGGCATGCATAGTGGCGATGGTAATCGCTCTTTCCCCAATTTGAGCTTGCACAAACACATATCTCCCATTGCGGTCCACTAACGTTTTAGTTATTCTTGCCCCCAGCGCATTTTTAAATCCCACCATCTCCCCTGCCGTCTTATTGCGGGCATTTGCCTGGTACAGTTGTGTGTAATTCTGTATCTGAGTCATATGCCTATCCATTTTTCGAATATGCGTTTCCTGTAGTAGGAATATATCTGCGTTATGTCTCTTTATCTGCATTATCTCCTTCTTTCATTTCACTGGGGTGTTCAGGTCCCAGACCTTATGAGTATAAATCAACAGTGGTCTTGTCATTGGGCTGCAACCCTACTCCTCCCCTGGCTCCTTATGTTCTGGTGTGAGCTTCCTGTTCCTGTGATGTGTTTCCAATGTTATGGTTCCTCTCCCCCCTTCCAGCTCTGCTTCTGCCCCCCTTTCCTCTCTCCCTCCACCTCCTCCTTCCAGGTCTGACTCAGTATCCAAGGATACTTCCCACGTTGGGGGCACAGACTCATGTTTCACCTGGACCTTGAGGTTAATCTAACCTTAATGATTCCAAGTGGTGCCTCCTCCTCACCCGACCGGGCCACCATCCGCAGGATCATCTCGGTTCATGGTTGGGAATCTGTCATATTCCCATCCCCCTGTCAGATGGTTGCGACCATGTCTGCCCTTTGGCCCTCTTGCAATTTTCCAGAGTTGCTGCTGGGGTTATGTTTCATTTCCTGGTTCTTGGGCCTTTCAATTTTTCACCTCTTTTCCCATGTGCCGTTCACTATTCTCACTGCTTCACACCATGCCATCTTGTGCCACTGCCTCTCTCATCCACTCCCGGTGTGTCCGCTTCTACTCTTAGTACGGCCATTCCTTCCTCAAAGGATGTCACTGTTTGCTGTCTCCCTTCCCAAGGGAAAAGCAGCCCAAAGGGGAATGTCCATTTATATGGGACTTTCTTTTCTTGCAATCTCCTTGTGACCGGGCCCATCACTCTCCTCTTTTGCATGGTGGATAATGCCAAGTACTGAAATAGGCTTACCTCTGATCCATTTATCATTATTGATTCTTGTCCCCTTGTGGCCTTTAGTATTTTCTCCTTCTCCTCTTAGGAAGCCAGGGCCGCCAGGACGTCTCTGGGCCTATTTCCTTCTCCATTCCTTTTTGGTCCCACTATGTGCACCCGGTCTACCCGGATCTCCACTGTGGTGCTGTCCGCCAGCAGGGTAGTGAAGCATTGTTGGATAGTAGATTTCAATGCCCCATCTAGGATTGTCTCCCCCAAACCTTTAATTCTGATGTTTGAGCATCTGGATCGGTTTTCTAGGCCCTCTGCTTGTATTTCAAGGTTGTTCATGGCAGAGGCTATTTGTTCAAGAAGTTTAGAGTTCTAGAGAACTTCCACCCTGATCCCTAGAGAGTTAATATCCTCTCTGATTTTTTTCAGCGAGCCCTTTAGCTCCTCCTTTAAGTTTCTGATCTGTTATTGGAATGAAGACGTTATTCTCTCCTCCATACCGAGTAGGTATTTTTGCAAGTCATCTTTATTTAATGCCATTGCCTCAGGCCTCTGTCTATCTTCCTCGACCCCGTCTGCTTGGCTGTGGTCTTCTTGACTTGTCTCTGCCTTCTGCCAATATCTCTCCAGTTGTCTTGTCTTCTGACCTTTCTTGGAGGGTTGCTGACTGGTGGTCGGTTTGCCCTTCAGGCCTTGCATCTGCAGGTGGAGACATTCCTTAAAGTCTGCATTTCTTTTCTGATTCTCCCGCTGCTTCCTTCGTTGGCTATTTCAGGCAGTACCTCTCCTCGCTCCCTGTACTGCCCCACTCTGGCTCCTGCCTTGGCAAGCCTCTTTGTCTTCTGTTATTACCCTCAGCGTGTACACTGCTCTTGACCTTGCAGTTGACCTGTCTGTATTTACCCCAGGGGTGTATCAGCCTTATTTCCCTGTTATCTGATCTTCCTTTTATCTTCTGTCTTTGTACCTTGGGTGCTTCTTGTGTATGGGTGTACTCTGTTGCCTTGCCCTGCCTCATTTGTACTGGCTTTGCGCCAGCAACCTCTTCTCAGTGTCAGAATTGGGGGGTGGTGTGGTCAGTCTTCCTTTCGCCATGTTCTGTTTGGAGCGGTATTATCAGCTCATCGGCTTGCGTGAATGCAGTTTTCTTCCCTCTGCTGCATGCGCGGCAATGGCGCGTATTATATGGGCTAGTGTCTGGGGCTCCTCCAGCGCCTCCCGTCTGTGAGTTCCTTTGCTGCCTGCTCGGGATTGCTGTGTACTACTCTGGGAAGAGGCCGGCGGCCCCCCGCCTTCGCCTGCCTTTGAAATCCTTTACTGGATGCGCGGCAATATCGTGTATTATATCGGCGGATGTTTGCCAGCCTTTGAAATGGTCCTTTGCTGGCTTCGCTCCCACATAATGTGTTGTCAGGTAGCCACCTGCCTTTGAAGGTTGCCACGAATGGTCCTTGCTGCTTACCCTCAACTCGTAACGGTCTGCCAGCCTCAGTGCGGACCTCTGCTCCGCATCCCAGTACATTCGCACTTCCCACGGGGCTTCACCTCTGCTTATGGATCCCTCCTTGAGCACTGCACCGCAGTGACTCCTCTTCTCCCTCTTTCCTGCATGGCCGCTGCACCGTACCATTACCTCACTGTACCTCGGTCCCTGATCCAACAGTTGCCTCCGATTGCTCGTTGGCTTAGGCCACGCTCCAGTCTCACTCCTCCGGTTCGCCTTTTTCTCCCGAAGGTTCCAGTCTGACAGTCACAGCGTTACTCTAGGTACCCAACATCCTGCGGTGACCGCTGTATTTCCCGGTTCCTCGGTCTGGGCCTACATGCTAGGCTGCTCACTCAGGTTGCTCGGTGAAAGCGCCTTCCCTTCAGACACTGCATCACTTCACTTTCTCTCCTTCATCCGCCAATATTCCACGATCCTTTCCTGCTTTATTGTTTTCCTTGCTGTAGTCCGGCCGGGAGCTTGTTGGAGTACACCTTCACTCCTTTGTGGTCATCTTGGAATCTAAACATGCATTTTTGACAGGGTTTGTACTCACCCACTATCCTGGTCGGTTGTCCTCTGTGCCTCTCCATTTATCCTGGCAGTGTGCTGCTGCGTAGGACGATGGAGTCGTGGGTGGATTCAGAGTAGCAGGCACAGCACTGGCTGATGATTAAGTCAGGCGCATAGGTCATCTGCACATTCATAGAGTGGTAGTGCTTGCAGTTCCTAAAGTTTGCCTCATGGGCTTGGGGCGCAACCAATGCTACATGGGTGTAGTCAATGGCTGCAATGACGTTGGGCACTTGTGCTGTGGTATAGAAGTGTGCGTTGAGGTCATTCACCTGGGCATGGGTGGTGGGCAGTGTGATGTGCAGGTTGACATCGTGCTGCAGGGCATCCAGCACCTGGCCCAGGACTGCAATGAATGTTGACTGGGCCATGCCATGCATCATGGCCACAGAGTGCTGGAAAGTGCCAGTCCCAAAGAACTGCAGGACTGCCACCAGTTTAACCAGTGGAGGCACGGCTGTGTGGATGTCAATCCTGCTCCCAATATCGTTTTCCATAGTGGCCAGCACTCAGTGATGGTTGCCCTACTGTAACGCTCACCTGATTCCCGCAGAGGCGCCGGTCTTGACTGGGTGAATGCCGTATCTTCAAAGGTGATGTGTAACACACGGTTGGCTCTTTGGGCTGGACCTCTGTGCACTGTATGTCTGACTCGAAGAGTAAGATGTCTGCAGATAGAAAATATGGGATTAATGAACTGGGGTTATTGGGTGCCTCTCTCCTCTTCCCTTTCTCTTCTCCTGTAGAACCCCAAAGGTTAACGCCCTCACCTTAGGTAAGTGAACGCCGAGCTCTCCATCTGCCTCGGGGCAGGGTGCCGTAACCAGTTTCTTCACTGGATAAGGGTGCAGGCCTCTTGACCTCAGAGGACTGCTGTCCGTCGTTAACTGCACGAACGGTAAGTTCTGGGCACTTCAAATGTCTTAAAAGTCTTTTGTAATGATATCTCTTGTTTTGCAGGGTTCCGGCGATGGCGGATGGCGGGCTGAAGAGAATTGAGGATCGAACCCGCGTGAGGAATAGAAGCGCCTGGAAGCACGTAAGTAAGCGCTTGTAGCCTGCTTCACGATGCGCACTAACTGTCCCTTTTATCTTGCAGGTACAAGTTCGGAGCTTTAGAGAAGCTGAAGGGTGCTGGAATACCCACTGGATTCGGCGTGGGAAGGAGTAATGGCACGTGAGTAATAAAGTTGCCCAATGTCTTTAAACGCACCTTCTTTTGTCTTTCAGATGCGGGATGCAGCGCCGAAGACCTCCGGAGCGTGCGAAGAGCTGGTAAGCTTTTGTCTTTCAGATGCCGGAATGCAGTGCGAAGACCTCCGGAGCATGCGAAGAGTAGGTAAGCCTTTGTCTTTCAGATGCCGGAATGCGGTGCGAAGACCTCCGGAGCATGCGAAGAGTAGGTAAGCCTTTGTCTTTCAGATGCCGGAATGCAGCGCGAGGCGTTGGTGACAGCCGATGGACCAGGTAAGAGATGCGCTGCCACTGAAGACCGTAGTGCTAACCTGTTCTTTCTTTGTCTTTACAGGTGTTGCTGAAGACTGGATTCCAGGATGATAAGCCTTTGTTCCCTTAGGCCCAGGATCAGGAGCTGAAGACACGATGAGTGTTCTGCTGCAGAGAATGAAGAATAACGCAAAGCAAGATTCATCCATCGGGTGTGGTTTAAATAGCCTCCTGTAGTGCTTAGGTGTCTCCTTCCACAGCCTCGCCTAGGTAAGAAAAGAGTTCCTGCTTTCCAGAAGAGTTCCAGTGTTCTGAACCTAGGGAGTGGCTCCTGCCCCACCCAACAGGAAAAGTAGTCCCAAACAGAAGAGGATCAGGGGCTCAACTGGCAGTTAAGTAAGCAGCATGGTCTGCTGCAGGTAAGTCCACCCAAGCATTATGAGCCCGGCGCTTCCAGCGCTGGGACTGGGCATCTTTATGAGCCTGGTGCCACTGGCGCCAGGACAGGGTCCAAAAGGTCCCAATTGGGACTGGCTGGCACTCGGAACCAGGGTTATGGGTCTGCTTCCAATGGAGTTGGGCAAGTCCTGATCTTTTGGAAGCAGAGATCATGACACCTACCCAGCCGGTACTCTGTTACCAACTGGGTGTCATTGAGGGCCCAGGGTGATAGCCTGACCCTGGGCATGGGTGCACGCCTTGCTGGAGCAGGTTCCCTCCTGCTCATCCTCACCCCGGACCCTCTGTGCTCCCTGTGCCCTGCCCTGGTTGTGCACCTTCTGTAGCTCCAGGCGCAGTATGTGAAACTGCATGTCAAAGCTCCCAGCAGAGAATGGCAGCATGGTGTTGGAAAGTGTGTTTGGGGCCTGGGTGGGTCTTATGTAGCCCTCTGCGTGCATTGTATGCACCTGTTGCTTTATTGCTTGCACCTGGGTTCACTTACCTCCAGCTGGAGGCTGGGGGTAATTCCAGCTGTATTATCACCTGTTTTTGGGCGGTAATACCGCTGGACACAGGGTTGTGATAGGTCTGTAATGATGCTCTGTGTTGACGGCATTATTACTGCTGGCTGTAATAACGGCAGCTATAATATCGCCAGCTGTATTAACACTGGTCCCTTTTGGGTCTGGTGCTAATTTTGCAGGGTCGTGATTGGGTAGAGCGGTATTCCAGGCACTAATATCGTTAACGCTGCATTTAAGGGCTACCACCCAACTTGTGATGAGGCCCTTTGTAAGAAACCTAACATCCAGAGGGCCTCATCAGGAGTTGGGCGGTATCCCGGTGGTAATACCGCTGGGATACTGCCCAACGCTAATAGCGCTACCGCAACCCGGTCCCGCACAATTTGCATTGGATCACGAGTTGCGAGGAGGGGGGCAGTAATTCCCCATTCCCCAATGGGGGTTGGAAGCGCTATTACCGTTGGCGCTAATTGTGCTGGAGGCAATAGTGTTGAAAATGGTCATTTTTATTCCCTGCAAAAAGCTGGAGGTAAAAATGCCACTTTCCACCAAATTCGTGATTTGGCCAGGGTATCACCCACTGAGGAACATCCCCCCCAAGGCACCCTAAAGGCCCCAATAGCTACCTTTTCCAAACAAGGAGTCGCCACAGCAAGATAAACTGAAAAGCCATTCTGCAAAAACTATAGCAAATTAACCACTATATAGAATAAAGTAGTCAATACATCACTCCTCAAGGGATGTCTAATCATGTGTAGTTCTTTAAGATGTAAAGTGTACGAGACTGTTGGATAGCCATATCTAATTCCTTGGAGAATCTTAGCCTTCCTAGACTTCTCTGCTCAACATCCAAAACGACCAACAAACCAATTGGGTTGCTCAAGCTTATTGAGGATTCCAGCAGAATCGACTCTGGGAGATGAGGAAGCAACTAGGCTTCTTCCAAGGCCAACTGCACTACCCTGAGTAAGAAACTCCCTATTGGTCAATAGGGAACCAGAGCCGTCTGTAGATTTATCTTGCACAAAAACCTAAGATTGATCAGGAAGGAAGGAATCGGATGCAACAACTTCTTGGACCAGCTTAGATTTAGAGCGCTCCAACCCAATGCATGAGGATGTGAGAGCCTGTCACAAAACCTGGTCAGGTGATAATTGTCTGTGACTGCAAAGAAATTCATACATGGTCCTCCAATCCCGCAACGAATTTCATTGAAAATTACTTGCCGCAGGTGTAGCTCAGGTAAGGCTGGAATGTGTTTGCTCAATCTGCCACTATCACTTTGACCACTCCCTTTATATGAATTGTTTCCAGAGATAAAACATACCCCTTTGCTCTGGGTCCCAAACTGGCTGCCAGATCGGTTAACATAGGACTAAGCAACTGCATTATCTGTACAAAATAGAAATGCTCTGATCTTGACGTATCGACTGAAACCTTACAGGCATCTCAAGATTACTGCCAACTGTTTCAATTTAAATGTCTTCTTAGGAATTCCATTCCTCCTGCACCTCCTAATTTTTTAGAGTCGTTCCCCACCCATGCCCTCTAGCATCTGTGGTGTCCATGACCTTAGGGGGTGGAGGGAATGGAATAACCTCTCTTGGGGACATGGTATTAGTGACCACTGTAGAGAACTCTTGAGAGCTCGCTCTGCAGTTGCTAACATTTTGGAGTTCTGCAAAGCTTTTGCTTAGTATGCATGTAGTAGAACCAACAACCTATGTAGATACAATCTGGCCCATCGATCAACAAATACAGTGACTGCCCTATGGCCTTGAACCACCAATCATTATCCTGCAGGGGCTTGCTGTTTCTGTAACTGGGTTGACTATCCTGCCATCTGGCAGACATACAGACACCTCCGTTCTACAAACTTTGCCCCAATGAATGTGGGATCCACGATTAGATCCAAATGATACTTTTGCTTGTTGATCATCTGGCCATGATGATTCAGGATCATGTAGACATATCTCATCTCTTGGGAAAGGAATGTGGAGAAACAGATGTCAAGATAGAAGTAAAATGCAATCACCTTCTGGTGAGGAAATGTGACTAGCACTGCTCTGAAGATTCTTGGGGCTGATTTCAGGTCAAATGGTGAGTTACAAATAGAACCCTCTATTAGGGGAGTATGGAACTTTGGCTTGAAAGGCCTATTCGGCCAGAATTTGTCTGAAATTAAAACGTTGTCTTTGGCCAAATAATTTTTAATTATGACACTAAAATGCTCAAGATACGTTTAGAGTAGAACAACCATATTAAATGTTGTGCTTTTCCAAATTCATATTGCAACCTTGCCATGGTGAAAGTGTGGTGATTATAAAAAGACGAGTGACTCTGAAATATCTCTCCAGCTCGGGCATTATTAGCTACAGGGCAATTAACAGGGGAATTACAGTTCCTACCAGCCTTTCTTAGAGCACCACGCAATCAGAAATTACACCGATTTTCTAAAGCCCAGAACAAGTGAACTCAAGTGTCTTTAATAAATGAGAACACACCACAGCAAATTGTTGAAAGGTGTGTTAATCCTGTAACCAGGTTAGACAAGTAATGCCAATCATTTACACCTAATGACCATTATATGCACTGAATTGTATTGTAGTGAATAGGTGTCAGCATAGAGTATTGGTTCAATGCACCTCCTGAAGACATATGTGTGCAACCTAAAGCAATACAATCAGTACCACTCAGATAATAGTAGCACCAGTTATTTGTTAACAGGATTGTGAAACTGCAAAACGTTGTCAAAAAGTCATTTTTTCGGTATGCAGTGATTATAACGAATACCAAAATAACGAATACCATTATAACAAACCTAAAAGAATGAATTCGGAAAAAAACTAAAAAAGGGGTTGGGAGTGGTATAGTGGTTTTGAGGGTCAGAGAAAAGTATAAGAACCAATAAAAGGGAGGCTTGGGGGGAAAATCCCCAAAAACAACAAAAAATGAATTTGTTATTTTGGAATTCGTTATTATGGTATTCGTAATTTTGGTATTTGTTATTTTGGATTTGTTATAATCACATGTAACCACTTTTTCTACATTCTTACTTATAAAACATGAAATGCCTTTTAAAGCAAGATCAAGAAAAGAAAGGAAAATAATATCACATATTTCTAAAGCAATAAATGCTGCATAAAAAAGTTTTCACTATATATTACCCTTCTCACCAGTCCGGGCAGGGGCATTTCGTGAAGGGTCTTCGATGCTACCACTAGGAAGGCAGGAATGCCATTTCCGGATCCCTTTGTGACTTGGAGTTAGTGAAGGTTCTGGTGGAATGAGGGGTTAATTTCCCGGGAGGGAGAGGGGGCTACAGCGGCGGACCCTAGAGGCTTCCGCATACAGAGGGACACCGGACATGATCTTGTGAGTGATGCATTTATCACGGCAGCAACAGCGCAACACTTTTCAAGTCCTAGAGCAATTCTAAATTTGGACTAACATTCATGTGGCTTCTCTGTTGTGAAGTTGGTTTGTTGCCCTGAGGAAGGCTGGGCCACTGATACAGTTGCTGGCCTTAGATCAGCCGAAACTTGAGTAGGCACTTGAGCTCAAAGACAGGTTTTGAACAGACAAGGACTTTGCTCCATGGTCTTTTGTGTGTAAGTTGATGATAAAGTTGAAGCATTGGTTGCTTTGTTTTTGTTTTGTTTTTTATAAAAAAAGGACTCAAGTCATTTATATCGCACATTTTGTATGGGGACACAAGTTGATACACAAGTACAACTCGAGGAGTTCATTGAGGTTTTTTCATTTGTTTTAAAAGGTTGTGGGTTCTTCTGACTTTGTCATTTTCAGGTTTCTCTTTTGAGTTTCCTTCTTGATGGTAGGATTAGTTTTTTTGCAATGGGGTAAGTCTTCATTTATAAACATTTTCTTTTTCTTTTTATGTTTTTTCATGTATGTTTTATAAGCATCAGTCATGTCACATTTGTAAATGTTTTTGTAGTTGATTTCCTTTGAATTTATGCAAATTTAATTTGATATTGTTTAAATGAAATAGGGTCATATTGAGTTCTTTAATACAAAACTATAGGCGAAATTGCATAACACATCTCAATGTTCTTTTCCTTTTCTTTTCTATGATCCCACTTTGGAGGTGTGTGGATCAGAACCAGTATTGGTGGGGTGCCTCTTACCTTTTTTTGTTGAAGGAAAGGCTCAGTGAGCCTGTACTCCGGTAGCTTTGTCTATTTTTTTTTTTTTAATTTTCCTTTATTGGTTTTACAAAAACAGAAGACAAAAGAAGGGCAAACAGTATTCAAAGAAAATTGTACATCATCCAGAGGTACATGTCAGAGAGACAATGCAAAGTAACAGACACTATTAGAAGGGCTTAGTTTCGTGACAGTTCCATTTGCCTGGGTATGTCTCTTACACTGTTCACCCAAACCCGCTCCCACCCCCCTCCCCCACTTGGAATAATGTACATCGTGAGTATAGTCATTTAACATAAACATTGGGAGCACATATTTGGCATAGTGCAACATCTGTCATCACCGTGGCCACTGGTAATGAGTCTCCGATCCTTTGCAGTGTTCTTTGGAATTTGACATCGTTAAGTTAGGCTTCTGAGGGTTCTTCTGACTGGGAGTCTGTGTTAGGTGTGATGTGTTTATTCTTAAAGTCCGTCCATAGGGTTTCACATTTAGCTGATTTATTGTGCAGGGAGGCTGTGATCGTTTCCATCACGTAAATGCTCGTGGCCAGTTTAATCCATTCGTTTTTTCCTGGGGTTAGAGGAGACTTCCATTTGATCGCTATCAGGGCTCTCGCCGCCAACAGCAGCTGGGGGGCCAGACCGCTCACCCGGAGCCAGTCTTCATCGTCTCTCTCAAGGCCGAACAACACAAGGAGTGGGTCGAGCTCCCTTTGGATTCCATCGATCTCCTTAATCCATCCCAGGACCTCAGTCCAATACACTGTGATATGCCGGCAGCTCCACCACATGTGCCAGTAATCAGCAGTTGATCCACAGTTCCTCCAGCACCTCGGGCTCAACAACTGGAACATTTTAGAGAGTTTGAGTGGATCATAGTGCCACCTATGTAGGAGCTTTATGGCATGGAGCTTGTATTGATTGGACAAGGAGGCTTTGGGTGCAGCTCTGCACATTAAGTCCCATTGGTCGGGGAGTATCTCTTCACCAAAGTCTTTTCCCCACCTGGCTCTGAGGGGGTCTGTAGATCCACCCCCCGCCGCTATTAGCGTCTGATACATCACAGATATAAGACCTTTCATTTCCGTTCTGGAGTCTAGTAGTTTCTCGAAGGCGGTAAGGTCTCTTTTCAGTTTCTCTCTCCACTCAGGTTTCGTTAGCACCCCCTTCAATTGGAGAAAGTGGAATGTTGATAAGTTACCTATCCCCAATGCTGTGGTTAGGTCCAGTAGCGTTATGAACGAGTCCTTTCTTTGGAGTTGCCCTACCCTCTCCAGGCCCGCCTCATACCATGACTGAAACCGTTCTAGATTCGGAATGTGGTTGTTTATGCCAGGAGACCACAAGTGACTGAGCGGGGATGGCCAGGTTGTGACTTCTCGCATCTCTTTCCCAGTGCGCCATATGCTCCATATGGTAGTCAGTATGGGATGGTGTTTGATTCTCCTCCGGACCCTCTGGTAAGGTGACCATAGCCATTCCGCTACCGTGGCGGGGGACATGTAATGATTGTCCATCTGTACCCATTGCATGTGTTTGTGGTCTCTAAGGTGTGGAATCAAGACACGTAACTGGACGGCTTTGTAGTAAGTAGTTAGATCGGGAAGGCCTACTCCTCCTTTGTCTTTGGGGAGTATGAGTGTGTCATATGCGATCCTTGGTCTTTTCCCCTGCCAAATGAATCGCATCATGATTTTACGGGCCTCTGTGAAGAATTGTTTGGGCATCTCAATTGGGAGCATCTGGAAAGGGTAAAGGAAGCGGGGGAGGCACACCATCTTGACGGCGTTGATACGCCCCAGCCAGGAAATCGTCAATTTACTCCACTTCTCAAGATCTGTCTCGAATCGTCGGAGGAGGAGGGGGAAGTTGGCCTCATATAAGTCGCTTAAGGATCTAGTAATCTGAATACCCAGGTATTGCAGTTTCGTATGCTCCAGATTAAGCCCGAGTGATAGGAACTTGGCATTGTTCTCATCAGAGGTGCCTTGGAGGGGGAAGAGAGTGGACTTTGATTTGTTTACTTTAAAGCCGGAGTATTGGCCATATTCTTCTATTAGTTTTAGGGCGTGGGGAATAGAGTTATTGGGTTTGGTCACGTGTAGAAGGATATCATCTGCGTACAACGCTGCCTTATATTCCGTTTCTCACAACCATATACCCTCTAATAGGGGATCTTCTCTAAGTTTTTGGGCCAGGGGTTCAAGGGATAGTGCAAACAAGATCGCGGATAGGGGGCATCCCTGTCTAGTCCCTCGCTGTAGCGCAAACCACCTGGAATACTCCCCGTTCACAAATATCGATGCTTTGGGGGAGGTATATATCGCACGTATCCCATCGCAGAATTTGGGGCATATCCCTACTTTCTGGAGGACTGCTCCCAGGAAATCCCACTCCACCCTATCAAAGGCCTTTTCTGCATCAATGGATAAGAAGACCGGGTCCTCTGGTAGATTGTGTGCTGCGTGAATGAGGTGCAGAGTTTTACGCATGGTGTCGGCACCTTGCCTCCCAAGAATAAACCCAATCTGGTCAGGGTGGATCAATTTAGGCATTAAGGTTTCCAGTCTTGCGGCCAACACTTGAGCATAGATCTTGGCGTCGAGATTGAGGAGGGAGATGGGGCGGTATGATCCGCATAATTTGGGGTCCCTGCCTTCCTTAGGGATGACTGTTGTGAGGGCTTTCTTGAAAGATTCCGGGGCAGCCCCAGTGTCCACTATCTCATTAAAGAGTTCCGTGAGGAAGGGAGAGAGTTGGTCGCTAAAGGTTTTGTAAAAGCCTGCCGTGAAACCATCCTCCCCCGGGGATTTCCCTAGTGTTAATCGTTTGATTGCATCTCGTACCTCATGCTCGAGTATTGGAGTATCAAGGAGCTCGGCTTCCGCAAGTGTTACTGTAGGCATGTTGATTGAGGACAAATAGGAGGATATGTCAGATTGGGCAGAGATCAGCTCAGAGGTATATAAGTGTTGGTAGAAGTTGGCGAAGCACTCAAGTATTGAGCGGGGGGGTCGGCCGGGGGAGTAGTGGTCTCTGTTATCTCTCTCACCTTACGTTCTTCCCTCCATTCTCTTAGCCTGGCAGCTAGTAGTGCACCGGCCTTGTCCCCTTTCTCGTAATATGTTTGCTTGAGGAATTGTAGTTTTCTCACCACCTGGCCATGTTCTAACAGTCGTAGTTCTTCTCTTTTACGGTGGGCTGTGTCTAGTTTGGTGGGGTCTACCCCTGCATTATCTCTCACTTCCGCTTCCAGCTGGTGTATTTGATTACGCAGTTTATTTTCTATGATCTTACGTTTCCTCTTTTTAGAGGAGCCCTCGCACATCAGTACTCCCCTCCAGGTGGCCTTCCCAGCTTCCCAAATCACTTGTTTGGAGACCTCCCCATTGTTGTTTACCTTAAAATATTCTTCGATCTCGGTCTCCATTTCGTTTTTGAACACTGCATCAGTCCAAAGGGACTCATTGCAGCGCCAAGATCCTCCAGCGACTGGTAGGTTGGTCCAATTGACATCCGCTAAGACCATATCATGATCAGACCATGTTATTGGGATGATTCCAGAGTAGCTTGTGGATTCTGAAAGGTCAGGAGAAAGGAATATGTAATCTATCCGTGTGAGTGTGCCATGGGGATGCAAATAAAAGGTGAAGCCGCTTTCGTCCGGGTGTAGATTCCTCCACACGTCACGTAGGTCGTATAGATCCATCATGGCGGCGAATTCAGTACGGTTCCCTTTGTGTTGGGTCCTCAGGCCCGGCGTGCCTGGTCTCCAGTCCACGGCGGGGTCTACCCATTGGTTGAAGTCACCACCTAGGATGAGGTGACCCGCGGTTTCTAGTACAATTTTGGGAATCGTCTTTCTAAGGAATGCGGCCTGTCCGCTGTTGGGTGAGCATATTGTAGCAATTGTGACCTGGACTCGTGCAATTCTCCCCACTATTAGAAGGGCTCGACCACTCACATCCGACCAAGTCTTTTCCAATTCAAACCCAACTCCCTTCTTGATGAGGATTCCGACACCTGCCTTCCTGAGTGGGCCGGAGCCCCAGTATTCCATACCCCCGCGTCTTCCCAGGATTCTTCGCTCCTCTCCCCTTGCAAATTTTGTCTCTTGGATGAGAAGAATGTCTATGTTAGATCTGCGGAATTCTCTGTGGACCAGTGATCTCTTAGTAGGAGAGTTCAGTCCCTTCGCATTGACAGTCCGAACTCTCAGGAGACCCTTGCCCTTAGACTTCTCAAGTGATGCCATCGATGATTTGGGTTCGAGGATCGCTCATCTGTTGCGGCCAGATAGGTTTGCCGATTCTCAGTGACATCTGAACGGTGACATTCCAGAGTGCGCCCGATGATGTGTATACATTTCCCAAGTGTCTCTGACCCCTCACCTCTCCCCCCCTGTTCCGCCATATCTGGTGGAGCTCCTTTGAGCTTGGGAACTGGGGGTGCTACCTGGGCAGCTGTTGACGGCGTCCGGTACGGGCCGGATGACATTGTGCAGCCCGTTGGCGGACCATCAGTGGGGACCGTTGCTTCACGGTCCCGGTCGAATATACCATCACAACTTAAGGGTGAGCCCCCTTTTCAATCCCCCCCCAAAAACATTGTAAAATTTCAACATTTCAACAGTAATGGCAACAAGCATATACAAGTTTAACGTTCCGTGCGTTCCCTGGGCCTCCCGCGAGAGTTCACATCGTCGCTTAGTCCAGAGGGGTGCCCCGCCAGCGGTGGCACCCCAACGACAGATATTACTTTTTCGGAGCTCTGCGGGGGCCGGTGTCTCGTTCTTCACCGGTGGTTGCATTTTGGCCGGGTCGTACACATTTTTATTCCCTTACTCCTTGTCAGGCGTGTTGTTGGCGCGTCTATATTTCCTCGATCCCTTCACCCTCTTGCGCCTGGGGCCCTGGAGCTCCCACTGTGGTCCCGGCTGCTCATTGTCACCTCCTTCGTTGCCCTTCGAGCCCATGCCAAGAAAGTCAGCGATGCAGTCTTTGATTTCGTCCTCAGAGCGTAGCACTATTTTTCTGCTTCCATGCTCAAAAGTGAGCGAGAAAGGGTAACCCCACCTGTACCGTGTACCTTGGTCCTTGAGCCATTTCGTCAGGGGGCTGCAAAGGCGTCTGAGTGCCAATGTTAGTGACGATAAATCTTGAAAGATCATGATTTGGGCGCCCCCCATTGTGAGTGGGCCTCCGGATCTGGCCTTCTCCAGAATCCTGGTTTTGTCTTGATAGCGGTGGAATTTGGCTAGGACGGAACGCGGGCCGCCGCACGGTCCACCAGCTCTATGTATGCGTTCGTCTTGGGCTCATCAATTTCCTCATCAGCGGTGAGTATTTTTATGATATCATATATGATATCTCTGAGGTCTTTTTCAGTTTCTCCTTCGCGCTCTGGGATACCGAAAAAGCGGAGATTGTTCCTCCTCTCCCTATTTTCTAAATCGTCCATCTTGAGCCACGCCTCAACCTCTCTTTTTTCAATGTTACGAATCCGTACATCCATCTGAGTTTCAAGGGTGTCAATCGACGCTTGATTATTCTCCACACATTCCAGCCATTCCTCAAATCTGTCCATCCTCTGGGTAATTTTATCGATTTTACCGCCTAGGTTGGCTCCCATGTTTTTTATCTCATTCAGTAATGTGGTAATGTCTCCTTTGGTGGCGGCAGCACTCTCCTCCGATGAGTCCGTGGACATATTTACTGCAGGCCTGCGTGGCGGGGGGAGAGGGTCGTAGGCAAATCTGGCTAGTTTGTGAAGTGGGTCCATACAGTGCGACCCGGGTAAGAGGAGGCACACGCCCCTGAGTAGGGGGCCCTACCCTCTATGAAGACATGCAGGACTGCAGGTTCAAGGCTGTCTTCTAATTTTGGTATCTCGTGTGGGTTGACGTGAAGCCATCGAAAGTTTAGGTGCGCATTCCATGGGAGGGTGCTGCAAGTGCTCTAAGAGGTACTTTCAGAGTTGAGTTCTGTGGGGGGGCATTGATTATCGAGTCTGCAGTCCTGTGCTTCGGACCTCTCCCCCAGTGTCTTGCTCCCGGGGTCCATGTGTAAGATTAAAGGTACCTCTCTTGGGGGCACTGTTTCTGTGGAGCTTCAGCTTGTTAGAGAGTGGAGGGCTCGAGGGTGATTCCCGCAGTCCCACCGTTCGTCGTGCCCTCAGTTCGTGAGTCTCCGCAGAAGAGTTTTTCTCTCGCGCTGACCAGTCTATAGGGCGGACGACAATGGCGGCTATTTGCTATCTAGGGGGTCGGGCGCTTCACCTTGGGTCCCGCGCCACCCCTATATCCCCACGTGGCCGCAGCCAGGATCGGGGCCACATAGGGCGATGTAGGTGGGGGGGTCCGGTTCAGTCCACCGAGTGACGGGCTTCGGGACTACGAGGCACCTTGATCTCAGCTGGCTGTGTAGGCCGCGCTTGGCTCGGGGTGCGGCCTACCTCCCTGGCAGGTCCTTCTGTTGTTCCACAGGTCAGGAGTGGGGGTCCGTGCTGGGGAGTCAGCGGGGGCACTCCAACACTGAGGGCTGCAGTCTGGGGAAGACGCGCCGACGGGCACTCCAGAAGTCGAGTGTTCTCCTCTAGGCAAGCCTGCCTTCCAGCGCGGCCGCGTCGGGTCGACTTAGTTTCGTTTTCCAGCTTCCGACGAGGTGAAAACTTCAGATGGGGTTTTCTTGGGCTTCCCAGCCCCGATTTCGGTCGGTTTTTTTCCTGCTCCGTGGGGAAGTGTTCCGACGCCTTATTCACGGGTTTGTCGCCGTGGGGGGGGTCGCGACGTGGGGGCTCAAGTCACTTCGCGGACCATCGGCGACGGAGCTCACACGGGGTAGGCGATCATCCGTGCGCCCCCTGGTGGCCCGTCGCTTTGTCTATTTTAAGAAATATATTTATTTATGTATTTATTTTGGCTTGTACTGAGGCACTGAGGTGGCGAGCATAGAAGGTGGCAACTGCAGGCAGGAGCATTAGACAAACTTTCTGCACAGCGCCAAGCCTGATAAGAGGACACTTGGAAGCAATCTTGTGAGATGACTCTCAGACAACCAAACACCAACAAAGAATTCCTGCTAAATAATCCGAATGCTGTCAAAAGGAAATTATGGGAGCAGGATTGGATCGAAACTTTAGAACAAAGAGCCCAGCATAGATGTATGCAACAGAGTGCACCAGAATCTAGGGCTCTGAACAAGCTGCCCAAATACATGGAAATGCTTCCCTGCAAACGCTTGATAACACTATTCTTGAAGTTCCATCTAAACCTTTTCCATACTAAAGAAGTGCTGAATTGGAGAAAAGGAAAAGACCCAGTGACGGACACCAGATGTCGATTTTGTGAGGATGGAAAAGAAACGCTAAAACATCTAGTGTTATTCCGTAGAGAACTAAGATTATTGAGAACTAAACATCTAGGGTCTGAACTTGCAAAAAGACCATCCTTTAGCGGAGAAGACTAGTGGTCGGCGATGTTGGAAGGAGCCGACAATAAACTAACATTTGCCTTGACATTTGTCCTTGACAAATTGAATAAGGAACAGATAAAGTAACGATACTTAGTATGACACAATGCGACAAATTAGAACATTAGTTGAAATATTTTAGTTATATGTGTATACTAACCTTGTGTTAAAAAGAAAAAAAACACTTTAAGGGCCACTTTGAGCCCTACCAGAAGCAAATGCAACAAGATCAATTCTGGGGTTATGTGGTGTCTATGCCCCAGTCCAAGTAAAAATCTTGCTGCTGCATTCTGAACTCTCAGAAGTCTTGGAGTTAGGTATATGGGAGCCCCGAAGTAGAGTGTTTGCATAATCCAGTCTAGAGAGAATAACATTTGTAACAGCTGTGTATTTTATTCAACATCCAGGAGGGCAAAATTTTCCCCAGGATTTTGATGAGATTAAAAGTGTGCTTAGCCACCAATATAATATGGGGCTCTAGACCTCGAGAGATTGTGCCAGTGATAACCCCTCTTTTTTATTTTGGGAGCTGGTTTGCTAGGGTCAGAGTTGAATAGCGCTATATGCTTCGGGTTGCCTGTGATGACTACTTTGAACTTCTCAGGGTGACGTAGTAGGTAGTTTGAGGCCATCCATTGGTCTATGAGTAGAATATTTTCTATAATGTTAGTATTAGGGACTTTTATAATTAGCTGAGTGTCATCGCCATAATTATGGCAAGATAGATTGAGTGCGCCTAAGAAGGGTGGAAGATGAGAGACATGGATATTGAAAAGGAGTGGAGATAGGTGCTCATTCCAGCTGTTGTGTGTGAGGGAAGAATAAACCACTGCCACCAAAGCAGTTGAGCTTATGGGAGATTTTCACAGTTACAGCTCTCCTGTGCCATTTATATTATGGTGGGCGCTGCATACTCGCCAAATCTACCAGTAGGCACCCAAGGCTACATATGAGGCGCTGGGAAACAGTAGATTACAAGATGAACACCCATTTATGGTAGCCAGTGAAAAAGACAGGTTGTGGCCTGAGGGTCAACGTCCGTCCTCTATTCCCCAGGGCCCAACCTGTGGCATTAAATACAGTAGAGGACACTACAGCCCTTGGGCGTGGAGGGGGGGAGGGCATCGCATTGCCTGAGACAAAGGGCCTCATTACACGGATGGCGGTAAGGGTTTACCGGTACCAGTATTTTACCGGTACCGGTAAATCCTTACCGCCTTATTACGAGGTCCCTTTGCGGGTTGGGGAATTTAACGCCTGCTTTTTGCAGGCGGTAAAAACCAACCCGCAAAGGGACCAGGGAGCTAATTACGGTACCGCAATTTGCGGTACCATAATTAGCGCCTTCCCCATTCCCATAGAGCCCTATGGGGCAAAAATGCGAATGGGGAAGGGCAATAGTGGAAGGGGGAATTACCGCCCCGGCAACCTTGGAATAGGGCGGTAATTCCCCTTTCCACCAAGGCGGTGCTGGTATTTTACCGGCATGAACCATGGCGCTAATAGCGCCATGGTTCACCGCCATCCGTGTAATGAGGCCCAATGAAGCCAGGGTGCATTTTTTTATTAAACATGAATAACGTCACATCTTTGGATGTTGTGGATAATTAAGATCTGATTTGATCAATTAATGCTGTAATTAATTCTGTGCTCACTGTAGTAAATACAGGTTGTGTGCTAATCAGAACATAAGTTACTCCCCATTTGCATCTGTCTTTGGGGAATATATTAAGCACATGCAATAACCACATTTGGAATGCATGTTGGTGTAGTGCCAGGATGGTTCAGAAGATAGCTCAATGTGATCTGTGTTCATTTGCCATATAACATTTCTGAATTCCAGCAAAGCAGAGATATCCTTTCCTCTCTCTGAGGTTGATAAACTTGAGTACATGAGCATTGGTGATAGCAAGACCTATTGTTCTACAAAACAATGTACCTCACCAGAAAACACTAGTTATCCAAACTAACATAGTATCAGTACAGTGCAGGTCTAAAGCATAGTCCTCCAAATCAAGTTTGTAAAAACTTGGTATCCATCCACAATGAAGAGGATAATGCATTAGTCAGAGGTGATTAAGTTGCTAAATCCAAGACTGAAGAGCCAAAAGGTCAAGGCTCATATCTCAGCTAGGGGTTGTCATCAGATTGTACTCCGATCCCGGACAGATCGCCGTATCTCACGGTATAGTACTGCGATCTCTTCAGTGAAAGGGTTTGCCTTTTCACATTCTCATGGCATTGTTCAGCCTTCTTGCAGGCCAATAGAGTAGACAAACAGGAGAGGGCTAAACAAATTTCACAGGCGTCTACAAAGCTTATTTTAAGGTCTATTTGTTTGATAAAAATACGGTTTGCTTTTTTCTAAAATTTCAAATGTTCTTCCCATCCCGATGAACAATATGTAGGTCTGTACAAACAATGCCTAAACGCAGGTGACAGGTTCAAAAATATTCTTTTGCTGGGTGTAATTAAATCTTTAAAATACAGTAGACAACCTAATGAGATTTTTGGGGTTTACTTGTGATAGTGGATGGTGAAAATAAAGGTACAGTATGAGTGTTTGCAGCGAGGCGACTAGAATGTGTTTTGGATGTCAAGGGGGACAAAACATGTACACTTTGATCCATTGGTGAATTATTTTCAATTACCACCTTTTTCCACTCCTCTTTTGGACTCTGCGGTGCAAATGAGGACAATTTGGCAGTGGTGGGACCTGATTACACAAAGGTTTAAATGTAACAGGTTACTGCCACCTAATTACACAGGACTCGAAATAACACTCTTACAAAACACACTATCAGAATTGTGAAATACCTTTAGGTCATGGGATATTTAAAAAGGTCACCTGGCCTTCTACCTTTCCCTAGAAATGCAGGCAACATTAACTGCTTTGATGAATCCCTTCTTGCACGGGTAATATCCAGCGGGAAGTCCTGATGGATGGTGCACCACTGCTCCTTCTGTCACTGTGGATAGACATTAATAAAACAACTCAATTTTGTAAGACTTTAAAGCTACCTCTCATTGAATGGACAGTTCAGGGCTAATTTGGCTGGTGGTTGCCAGACAACCATATTCCGAATTGCAAAGGTGTTCTGTTTCCTGGCATTCTGGCAGATATTCCTTCCTTAAGAAAATCAGTAAGGGAATACATTAGCTAGACCAGAAGGAGTCTGGCCATTCATTTGCATGTTTCCAGTGAATCTCCATCAGAATGTTGGTCTGTTTTCTCCTATGCCCAGTGTAGCACCTGTGAGTAGTAGAAGGAGCCCCCTTTTGTCTCATGTTCAAATTTAACAAGTCGAAATGCCCCGTTTCCGGTCTTAGTCCCGTCCCCTTTTGATGTGTTTTAATATAAACTTAATGTAAATTTGATATAAAAAGGATACAAAAAATGCTTGATATCGATTTTATATCAAATGTATATTTGTATAGGAAGTCTTTTCGAATTTATATTAGTTTTGATATAAGTGAATATACATTTAATTTAAAATCTATATAAGATGGGAGCAGTGCTCAACAATGTTGCTCAGTCGACATCCGAGAGCGAAGTGAGCTCTGAAGACGGGGACTGTGAATGTAGGGTTGTGATGTTACAGAGGGGGTCCACCCCGGGATGGTAGGAAGCGGATATGCATTTTATATCAAATTGATAAGCCTACCAAAGTTTTTGATAGGAATTGTATTGAACCCCAATCATTTTTATATAAACTTTATAGGAAGCGGAAAATGATGTCCAACAATTTCAATATCTTTTTGATATACAAATGTATATAAAAATATAAAAAATATTTTTTGATATACACATGTATGTAAAAATCAATATAAAAAATCATATTTTTGATATAAAAATGTATATAAAATAATATTACAATCATATTATTTCATATAGAAACCTATATGAAAATGTATATGGACAGTCAAGTTTTATAGAGAAATTATATATAAAAATTAATAATCCTTTGATATAAAATATTCATTTAAATTTGTTATATAAACTTCCCTGAAAATGTGTATATCAAAAGTGTTTGATATCAATTTTAATATAAACATATATACCAATCTTATGTGAACTGGCTTTGATAGAGGGTGTAAATAATGAAAAGCAGTTTACTTTATAAGTAAAGTTTGCTTCCCAGAGCCTGTTCAAAGGTCAAAATATTGCTTATAAGGGGTCTACAGCATCTTGTGCGTGGCATACATGTGTCCCCCTGTGACCCACCAAAGAGCTGTGAATCAACACTGCAATTTTTTTTTATATCTATGACAAGGCCTGGCGAATCCACATCAGCAGAAAGCACAGATGGGCTTTATATTTAGCTCGCCTGAAATCAGGATGTTTGTGTCAGCTGTATAAACAAAACCACCCATGTAAATACATGTTTACCAACTAAAACCAGTGGTAGTTAGCAAAGCTATTTTAACTTATGACTGAAGGCCGGCTCAGGAAGCATCTGCAGGCTGCACTTCATTTTAGATGTTGTTATAAGGATACAGGAAGCTAACTATTTCCAAGCTACAGTGAAACCCGCTAATTCTTGCCGAGTATGCATGAAATAGAATGCTGTGTGTCTGTTGATGAGAAAAATTGCATTGGCCCCAAGAAGCATCTGCAGGGATGAGGTTATTTTTAGATTTTGCTATAACACATAGTAAGCAGTATGCATGAAATAGAATGCTGGGTTTTGTCGATAAGAAACCAATTTCTGCAAACTAAACAGAAATACATACATCTGTGCATTGTTGATAATGAAACAACATTGATCTTTCACCCCTTGAAAAGGACCATTCTGACTCCAGCAGGGCTACTGTGTCGAAAACACAGTGTCAGAGCCCTGGATTGATGAACCCCTGTGGACACTGGCTATTTGACCTGCAACACTTAATTGCAACTCTGCGGGGTACCTTGCCTCTCGGCTGGATTTGATTGCGGGTCTGTGGACACTGGGGGAACCCCTGCAGAACCTTTTAATTGGAAGCATTTTATTTCAACAACAGCAAAAAGATGAGTGTGGGGGGTATTTCAATACTTTAATGTGTTGTTTTTGTATTTGTCTAACCTTTATGACTCATGCCATGAGACAGGCCCTTTCTGAGATGGGCTGTGCACTTCAGTTGGGATAACAAATGTATGTACATATGTTCTATGTACAGAGTTTAGGCGCAAGTGCTAAATAAATAACAAATAATTTTCATTATCATTATTTTCCTCTGGATGTTCACTCCTTTCTCAGCCTTCTCTTGCTCGCCCTCGTTGTCTAGGCCTCCTTTTCTTTGTTTTCTCCCTTTTATGGTCCCTCTTTTGTCAGTTCCCTCTGTTGTCTGCCTCCATTGTAATGTTCTTTAATTATCCATTCCCCTCCCTGATTGCCTGTCTGGTCTGCACACTTTCCTTGTCTCTACTCTCGTTGTTCTGTCCCTTTTCTCTCTGCTTCCGTTGTGCACCTTCACACCTCCACCTATCTTTAACTGTCTATACTCAATATTCAGTCTCTGCCCCGTGCTCTTTCTCTCTCTCTCTCTCTTACTCTCAACAAGCCTAAACCTCCTTTGCAATCCTTCAATCTGTGTTCTCCACCTCTCCCTCCCGTCACCATTTCTCCCAGTCCATGCTGCTCTATGATCACCACCAGTGGTCTGCCAGGGCACTAGCAGCAAGGCTGCATCAATAATTTTGTTGTTCTCTGGTCGCGATGACTGCCCTTGTGGCAGTGCCTGTTACTAAAGGACAGAGTCGAGAGAGCCAAGTGGAAGCATGTGCTGACTGCCAGTGCCCCGGTGATATGGACCTCTGAGGGTCAGATAGTTTAGTAGGTTACTGCCCATGAAACACATTATGCATAACCAAAATTTGAATTCCTGTGCCAGATAATGACTACAATGAAGTGCCTTTATCACACACGCTCTTATGTGGTCTGTCTAAGTCTTTAAAGTTGTACAGCTGATATGACAGTTTGCAGATATTTGCCCCAACTCAGTTGTGGCATAACCAGTCCTGCCTTGCAGATGTACAACACATTGCATTCTTATACTTGTAAGTGTTGTATTCCCATATGTATAATGTGCACAGAAATTCAAAATGACATGTTAAAAAGGACAATGATAGATTTTGAAACTTTTTAAAAAACAAGAGTGCATGAAGCAGCGATTCTCGATGGGAAAAGTGGGTAGTGGAGTGTCTGACTGCTACCTTTAGCAGGCTTTAGAATTGTCACTCTGAGCAGTTACATTGCATGAAGATCACTGTTGTGTGGAAGACAAGAAATATGTATTCTTGCCCATTAACTGGATTCATCACATGAGGCCAATTGCACACATATGAAGACTAGCTGGGGTACCCAGCGTTGGCCGTGTCCTAATCTAGTGGTGTCTCATGTGCCCTGGAGGTTGTTGCTCTTGTGCTCATTTAGGCAAGTCTTGCTTCAGTTTGCTCTGGCATCTCATTTGCGCTGGAGAAAGTTGCTCTTGCCCTCTGGTCGGCAAGTCGTGCTGCTGTTTGTTGTTATGTTTCAGAAGCTCTTGATATTGATTTTTGCTTTGCATCAGATGGAGCTTTTCCAAGTGATGTTCGTTTTTTTGTGCGGCATGTTTCAGTCAATCAATGGCTTCAGCACATCAGCACATTTGAGAAAATGTGCAAGAAAGATTGATTGATTGTGCTCTCTTCTTGTGAATGAACTTAAGTAAACTGTAACATTGCCATTTCCCATATTTGGAGTGGCACGATAAAAACAAATGTACATTTTGTTCTAAATCTTTTTTGTTTGCATCTATTGTTTTTGCATCCAAACATAGACTACGATCTTGGCCTAGACAAAAGAGGAATCCGTGAAAAATTTGGTAGACGTGGGTTCAACAGTGTGGATTTGTATAGCCGGACAAACATACACACCTACATACATTAAGCTTTATATATAAAGAAGAATCTGGCAAGTCCACCTCTGCCTATCATACTTACACTGCCGATACAATGTGTACCATTTAGTTGGGGGATAAAAGTATTTGCTATTTAAGGTGCTGTGAAGCTACTGGCACTCGCTCTTGTGTTGCATAGTTTTCTCATTGTGCCAGGTAGCTGCTATGCTCCAGTGGAATGTTGGAGCCCATGGGCTGTCTGGTTTGTTCTCTCTGCTCTCTGTCTATTCTGACTATTCATTGGGAGAAACAAACATACATGATGCACAGATATGATACCCCTCACCACCCATAGAAAATGCTCCCTAGCGCATTCCCTCAACTTGGCAAAGTAGTAAATGGTAATTATTGGTGCCCCCTGTGGATTCCCTGACTCTCTCTGGCACCAAGGTCTACCCCCACCACTGCCCCTGGCATTAGGATTAGAGCATCCCAAAGGCTATTTTTAACAAAGGCCTGTCTCCCTTGTGCAATTGAATGGGTGGCGGTTCATCAGTGAGGTAACTGGCAGCTAATGACCCTTATTTGCTGTTAAAGCTTGAGTGATAAGAACTGATGTGATGGGGGTATCTCGGTTTTGCATCTAAAGCCCCCACACCGCTCCAGATGGCTACTGAAATCTGTGTCTTTGCTAAAGACAAATCCCTCACCCCCTTTATAAATTGTCGAGTACATTTGCATGATGTCTGTCTGCTCTTTATGGACGTCACATTTTCTTCACATCGTGACGAATCGTACACTTAGGTTGTTTCAGGAAGGATTTAAATATTTGTCACATTGCTTTAGTGTACATTTTTACCAACCAGATCAGAGATGAGAAGCAATATGGTCAAGTGCACAAAATGAAGTTTTGGTTGATGGCTCGAGTCCCATCTTCATCACTTAACTAAAGCATGTTCTTGGGCAAATAATGTTCTTTTCCTGTGCCTTACCTGCAAAATTGCGAGGCCATGGAAGGACTCCTTTTAGAGTGTATGCTTTTTGAAAAAGCTACCATCCTCATGTAACAGTTCACCATATATAATATTTTGTTTTAGTTTTTATTTGTGATATAGGTCGTTAAAACTTTACGCAAAAATACAGAATAAATGGAAAATATCTACAATAAGTAAAACACCTACAAGCGTTAAAATATGAACATTCATCGCTTTCTCAATACATCAAATACCGCACTTCATTCATAACGTTAAGAATGCAATCACCAAACAATTCATTAGAGAAGACTTCGAACCATACAGAAAAAAAGGTAAACCACACTATGCAACGTTTACTGAGGTCAATTCTAACTCAAAGGCTACCCACGCATAAGAGAAGGCAATAGCCCTTGAAATGCTGTCCACGTTCTGCATATACTAATATTGACCATGCACATGCATGTAACGAAGTTACATGTCTTTTGGCTTATTCATGGCAATGTATCTTAATGTAACTTCGGGTAATGAACGAGAGCATCCAATGCATGTCATTTGGTCTCAGAAATCCTGAAACCGGTCCTCAAACACTGAAAGATGTCTGTAAATTTCAAGCAAAATAAAGGCATTCACAATCACCCATTTTATTGTATGAGCTTGAATTCTGATTTCTCACTGTGCAGATACATGCAACCCAAGTTATTTCAGGATTCTGTTTGTACACATATATTCTTTCTCCAGAGAAAATATTGTCAAAGTTCTGCATATTTCATAAATGTTTCCCGCTGTCCACCCTGTCAACATCTTTCGTAGTTGTTCCTGGCGAGCATTAATTCTGCCTTAGTTTTTTTTATACGTAAGATAACCTTTCAGGTAGCACACTTTTGTTGTCCTGCAATGTTCCTTTTGAACAAAATACCTCAAGTGACAACGATAGTCTGTTTAATGTTGGTGGTGACCACCTCATGTATTACATGCTCATCATTTCTGTTGGAAACCTACAACAGGCCTATGTTCTTACCATCTGTAGCCTTTCTGATCATCAGTATTCGCTTGTAGTTGGTAGATGGTAGTTGGTTCACAAATTGTCTAATACGAAATGGAAGTGGGTTAGGCTGCATTTATGTCACAGGGGCACAGGGCCAGAAAAGCACCCCTTTCACCTGTGCCATTATAGTAGCAGTGTCAGTAAATTAAACTTAGTTTTGGGTCGCCTAATTTCCTTCTGTTAAATTTGATTTGAGGCATGCAATCCCTTAATTTAATTGATTTGGGGCAGGCAGGCGTGTGATTTGGATGTGGGAGGGGACAAGTCTGTGTGTGCTTTTAGCCCCAAAAACCATTAAGATTGACTGGGTTCCTGAAACATTATTTACCCTGTAATCTGGCAGTGTTTTACCCTGCACCTGGTGACAAATGAGGTTCTACCTGTGCTATATCAAGGATAATCTTTGCCATCATTCCGTTGAGAGGGTTATTTGAATAATGAAACCACGTGACCTCAGATGATTACCCGCTGATATTATTGTCTGAGGCACTCCTGGTTTTAATCTGAGAGATCGATATTTTACTCAATAAACCTCTTGGTCAAGGCCCCCTCTCTCAAGGAATGTTTGCTTTAGATCTCCACAGAGGGTGTCTGCATTGGGCCGGCCACTTGATAATCCAGTTATTGCATTTTGCTGACTAGGAAGGGAGTGATATACACTGACACCAGTTAATTAGCATTGCTAGTGACACTTTCAAAGTAGGTTAAGAAGAACTCAGACTCTTCCCGGGGGTATTATTTCTGTGAAAAATAAATGGGAACATTATGGTGAACTTCAGCAGAGGCTATAAACATCCCATAGTTGTTGTAACGTCTTTAGATATGTTTCCTCTGTGGTCAGTTGTTTAGTTGCTTGAACTTTTGATACTTGCTGGGTGGTCTGTTTAAAGACTTTCCAATTGTCTACGGCCTGTTGAGCGTGCATAGACATCAGATGCTTCTGCTTTGGTTCTAAGGGATCCGACCGCGGCTGAATTTGCCGTGGCCAGAACGTTCACATGAGAAAGGTGCGAACTACCAAAAGTTTGCACCCTTCTCATGCGAACACACATACATACCCACAACACACCCACAACACACCCCCAACCCACACCCTCAACACACCCCCACCCACACCCCCAACATAAACAAACCCTACTTACCTTCTTCTTCACGCTGGGTCCCTACGGCGCCAGTTCCCTTTAACTTCTGTGATCGGGAACCGGCGCCGCAGGGTCCTTTTCTTTTTCTTTTTTTTTTAACTGAAGGCTGTGGGGGTGTCCCCCACAATCCCTGCTCAATATACTATAAATTATAGTGAGTGGGGCGATGCGGGGACACCCCAGCAGCCCCCATTTTTCTTTTTTACAATGCTACCACCAAAGGATCGAAGTTTTAGTGTTCGAACCTTTGGTGGTAGCATATTTAGACCTAATGGTTCATGCGAACCATTAGATCTGGTCAAAACGACTAATACCTTTGCATTATCTGTTGTTGACCTTCAGAGAGGAGTTTCACCAGATCTTCATCTTCATAGTTTCTTGAGTCAACATCACAGATTGACAGTAATATTGTAATCTTGTAATCTTGGTGGGGGTTGAACAGACCCTCACATGATGATGCAGTGACATATGTGATACTCTGGGTCAGGGGCCGTCTGTCCTATGCTAATTAAGAAGCCACTGGCGTGGTAGGGATCGTGAACTTCCTTCAACCTCTGACTACAAACTTTCAACAGCACGTCTCTTCTGTAGTGGTGCAAATGCTCTGTTTGGTCGCACAGGCAGGCGCTGCTTTGCAGTCTGGTGATTCCATGGACTGCATGATAGTGTGACATGAGATATCATGACATGACATATTACAGCATATTACATCATGGCATAGCATGCCATGACAACTCTGAGATGCAATGATATTGCATGATATCTCGTGATCTATCATGTCATGCTGTGTTATTATGCCTAAACTGAGAGTAATGAGAGTACAAGAACTCTGCAAACAGGTATTTAGAAATGTCCGTCTGCGTCTACATTTATAGCAGGCTTGAATTGCTGGTTGTAAATCCAGCGCAACGACAGCTAAACTCTGGGATTACCACAGGTGCAAGAAATGTATTTGCATGGGGGGCGCTGTTCAGCAATCAAAAGGATGCCTGCTTGGGCTGGGAGCTCTGGTCCCATAAAATCCTTCTTCTAAATAAACCCTGTTTTATACCATTGATTTGGCATCAAAAGGTCGCCACATATAGCGGACAGTCTGAGGAACCTGCAGGCTCCAAAATCAAGCAGAACCGCTCACTAAGGACAGAGCGGCGCATCGCTGAAGCCTGAGCTGGCGGTGAGAGGAGCGGAGCCCGACCAGCACATCCGTATAAACTGGTGGCCCAAGCCGTGGAGATTAGACACGGGAACCCTCTGAAACACTCAGCACGGCAAACAGTAAACTGGGCGCGAGGCTGGAATTCTGTACGACACAACGCTCTCAACGCCCCACTGCTGGATCACAGCAACATAACCCTGTGAGTGTTATGCACGCCTGAGGCCATCAAAAATACAAAGGCGTATACCCTGTTATGCGTAGCTACCAAAACGTGCATTGAGGTAGCCCAGAAGCCACCTTCAAGCAGCACAGACTGCAGATTACCCCTTAGCAGCCACTAGCAAATGCATGCATTGCATTACGGGTCCGTTTGTTGCTCTGTTTAACATCTGACAGCCTCACTGAAGACCCGACGAAGTGAATACATGGCCGCCTCAGCCACACCCATTTTAGTGTTGCTCAGAATCGCCCTAGTTGGCTGGGTTGTCACATGTATGTAACTAGGCACGCTGATATACACGGATAGATCTGGTCACCGGCGAAACGGCGGCCCCCTGGACGCAATTGCCCATTGCTGGCCCAACTTCAATCCCATGCAATTGGAGAAGATACACGATCCAGCAACTCTAATGCAAACTACCCGCATGTTGAGTGGAGAAAGGCCCCATACAGGACGTAGCCCACACTGAGTCATCAAGGCACATACTAAAACTTTCTAGGGCTCGTGGGGGATCCAGCCCTGCGGCACATGACTGCCATAGCCTTGGAACACCCCCTGCACTCTACTGTGTTGCATATGCGAACTCCAACGTTGGGGTAAACGTGAAAATATGCCATTGATCCTGTGCAGCTCACAAGCGCAAGACTAAACAACTGCTGGGATCAGGCAATAATCTACATACAGCCAGCATACAGCAGCTTTCTCTCCGGCTCAGATGCCACAATCTGCATCTAACTCATACCTTTTTTATTATTAAATTTTTTTGGACAAGTGCAGCCTCAGTCCACTTGGTTCCCAGTAGCGTTCCAGGGGTCAAGATACTGAGGAGACAAAGTGAGCAATCTCCCGACCGTAGTACTCTTGCAACATCACCCTTCCAAACCCGACACCCTCCCCAACCGTTCACCGATCCAGGCAAATGGGTGTACCCACAAGCCACCACCCATCCCAACGCCACTAGAAAGGAAACATGATGAAAGGGTCCGGTGGATTCATTCACCAACACCCCCACCAAGGCCATGGGTGCTACAGACCCCATACCTAACAGTGAACATACTTCAACTGCTGGGGATGTCCGCGAGGATCATTTATTGGCGGCAATGCAAAGTAAATTCATGGCAGTGAACATAAAGCTTGATGACATTGTTTCCACCATTGGTTCACTAATATCTAAACTGGAGAAAGAAAGTACACGCATAAATGAGGCGGAAACAAGGATTGGCGACACAGAAGACAAGGTCAACAGGTATGATCGTGATATAGCGCAAGTGAATCTGGAGGTCAACAAAATTCGAAACAAGTGCGAGGACCTGTAGTCGCACTCGAGACGCAACAATATTTGCACAATCAGGATACCCGAGGCGGCTTGTAAAGGTTCTATGGAAACATTTGTCGAAGATTTGCTAAAATCCTTGTTCGACCACACAAAGTTCTACCTGCAATTCTTCTTCGAGCACGGACACTGCGTTCTGGCTCCTGTTCCTAAACCATGGGCCTCTCCATGCACTACTCTGCCAAGATTGCTCAATTACTGAGACAGAGACCTAATGCGATTGGCTAGGGAGAAAGGCACGCTTTGGTACAAGACTTCAGAAATCCATATTTACCCAGACTTCTCTGCTAATGTGCAAGCCCTATGGAAATCATATGATCCTGTGAAGAAACTATTGCGAATCAAACAGGTTCCTTATGCATGTTTCCCGCCAAGCTACGGATTCAACATGGAGGCTGCGCACATTTCTTTGAGATCCCAACCGAGGCTACTGCATATATAGAAGCGTCAATCTCTATTACCCTTCCGCTGCAAGACCACAACCGTAACTACAGCCCGCGCCCACACAACAACGAATTGGACAATATGGGCAATGACTGACTAATGCAGAAATTGACCAAAGCTCTCCTGACACAAGAATGTACATGGATATAAAATACTAGCACAACTGGGGCTGGCTGTAGGCACTGCAACCAGCTGCATGATAGCAGTCACTGTTCACAGCGCACCCCAGGAAATTCCCACCGTTTTTTATGGGCTACATCATAAAGTTGGGGTGTGATGAAGAGGGAGGAGGGAAGGATGTACGGAGAGTTAGGGTCACTGACGTACATGTACACCAAAAGTTATCAGGGTTGAAAAGCATCGAAGTTGTATTCATATGCTCTTTAAAAAAAAGTCTGACTGTTTCCCTAGTACACACCGAAACAAAATCTCCGTTTTTCATGCGAGCGAGATATACTCTTTATTTAAAGCAAACAGGACACTGTAGGTGACAGGTTCTCCTTCCTGATATGGAATGTCCGGGGCCTGAACAACCCTATTAAGGCAAGGAAAATATTAGCATATATTAATCGCCATGGCCCAAAGTCCAGTCCAGGGGGGAACCAGCGGGGCTACACCGACTAGTTATCTCATGCTAGGGGCGGGGGGTGATGACTCTGATACATCGTTCACCTCCCTTCCAGGAAAACAGGCGCTGTGTAGACCCTCACGGAAGGTATGTGATTCTGTTCTGTTGGGTAAGCTATCTGGTATAGATACATTGGTCAATACATATGGCTCTAACTTAGATGACACCGAATTCTATGGGCAAGTAACGGAATCCTAATTGGGGGACTCCACTACCTTACTATATGCGGAGGTGACTTTAATACAATTCTGGACTGTGCAGTAGACTGCTCGAGAGACACCCAACTGGATTTGACAAATGCAGGCCCTATGATAAGGCAAATTATGTAACAAACAGAATTGGTTTATGCATAGAGTGACCGCAACCCTGGCTTACAGGAATATTCCTATTACTCATCGGTGCATGATGCACAGTCCAGGATTGATTACTGGTTGGTCCCAGTGGCAGAGATGGTGCAGGAATGCAAGATATATCCCAGAACCATTTCCGATCATTCAGCGGTTTCACTGATGATAATATGGGAGAGCCCTGGTGCCCCCACCCACCTTGCAGAATGCCACCCTCATCGTTACTGGATTTAATGTTTCTTGAGACATTGTGGGACGGAACAGTGGACTTCTTCACGAGGAAACGAAGAATCTGTTCCCCATTATTCTACTGTCTGGGAAAAATTTAAGGTATGGATGAGGGCCTAGATGATTTCAGTTTCCACTGGAGGTCTAAAAGAAAAGAGAAGGGAATGAGGCAGGGTAGAAACAGACATGAGACAGCTCAAAAATGAATACGATACATCACACAATAGGGTGCTGTTAGGCCTCATTAAAGGGAACCTGCTGAAATGTACAGAACTAGCGGGTATAGAAGTTCACCTGATGAACCAGCCCACCCAAGCAAGGCGATATGGCGAAGCAGATAGACTAGGCCGCTTCCTCACAGGTGCGATCCGGTCAGAGAAAAGGGAACAACACATCACTGGGATCAAGGGACAGACAGGTAACATACTAACCACACATGAAGAAATCAATAGCGAGTTCCACCAATACTATAAACCCCTATACGCCAATTTCGATATGTGGATTGATGCAGATCTGACTAGTTACTTATCCACTTCCATCTCAATCACAGGAAACACAGCTAGTACTTAACTGGCCATTCGTACTCTATGAAGTTGTTGACGCAATAATGACGCAAAGGCCCCCGGCCCGATGGTATAGGAATCGAACTATATAAAGAGCTCCTACAGATCCTGGCACCCAAGCTTCTGAAGGCCTGGGAGGAGTCCCTACAGACGGGTCAATTACCACCTACACTCTCGGAAGCCATAATTACTGTACTGTTTAAACCACTCAGACCAGCTTCTGAAATTGCCTCATATAGACCATTACCTCTAATCAACACTGATACCAAATGTTTGCCAAAATCTTATCCGCCCGTCTCCTACCTTTCATGTCAACGTTGGTTCATCCAGACCAATCCAGGTTTATCCCTGGACACTCTACAGCGTTTAATATGCGCAAACTCTTCGGCATCATGTCCCAAATAGATCCAAAGTCCAAGGCTGTTGCTGCCTCACTCGAAGCAGAGAAGGCCTTCGGCTCTTTTTCTTGGCGGTTTCTTTTGCCAGTACTTCAACAGATGCAATTGGGGAATCACTTCATAAATTGTATATGAGTGTTTTATATGCTAACCCAACAGTTTGTACCAACAGCACGCTTTCACCCACCTTTCACATGGGCCACAGTACGAGGCAGGGCTGCCTCTTATCCCCGCTACTCTTCGTTTTGACGATTGAGCCCCTTGCCCGTATAATATGATATAAACATAGTCATAGGGGTCTCCACATAGCGGACCCACCACAAATTAAATCCCTTTATGCTGACGACACAAATAAAACATGTCTCCATTGATGGAGGAGATCTGCAATTCACAACACATTCCGAATACCAAATTAACGAGGCAAAATCGGAACTGTCCCCATTGACCAATGCTACACACATCCCGATAGATTTAATGGGATTCAGATGGGTGCCACATAAACTTAAATACTTTGGCATACTGGTCTCTCAATAGCACTGCTCCCTACTCGCAGATAACCACGAGACTTACTTAGACACACTGGCCACTAAACTGCAACTATGGGCAAGGTTTCCTATATCATTATACAACAGACTCTCAATACATAAAAATGATTGTGGTTCCCAAACTGCTGTATTATTTTTGCAATATTCCTATATGGCCGGGTCATACTTTCTTTGACAAACTACGCTCCCTAGTAATTAAATACACTTGGGGAGCAGGTGCTCTGCGAATTAAATGAGAGGGATTTGAATAGGGTGGCCTGATGGCGCCTGACTTTGAGCTCTACTATATTGTCTCGCAGGCACAATATGAGGGCTACTAGTACGCTTCCCATGATACCCAACTACACCTAGCCCTTGAAACATATTGTGCTTCGCCTTCAAACTTAAAATCAATCATCCTAGTGGATCAACACTGACTCATGCTCATTCGAACCGGTCAGCACAACAGTAAATGCCTGGTCGAGACTGTTTAAGAGATTATGGGTGGTGAAACCATACCGCGAATCGGTTCCTCTGTGGAAATGCCCGGGACTCCCCCCCCCACCCCTGACTTATGACAAAGATATCCAAAGTATGTAATACGCTGGAGAGGAGTTGTCTCTCCATGACCTCTTCCCTGACAGAACATTTGTCACACTCGAAGACTTCACGGCCAAACTGGGCAATAACTCAATCAGATCACTTCAATATTTTAGAATGAGGATGGTATTCCAACGCCGTCGGCCCTCGTTCCACCAAGAACCGAACGCCTGCGAGCCAGTAGAAATGTTAGTGACCAGTAAAGACCCTAGGAGACTTGTGTCCAAACTATACAAAACATGTCAGCCCAATCAAACACCCATCAATAGAGCCAAAGGGAAATGGGAAAGAGACCTAGGTATAACAATTCCAGATGAGCAATGGCTTCGCTGGTGCCGCTTGACAAAATAATAAATGCCTGATTTAGGCTAATACAGTTTAAGATACTCAATCAATTGCACTACACGCCTGCACGTATCTCCAGATGTGTGCCAGTGGCTAGCGAGGAATGCGCAAAATGAGGCGCAGCAGCTGCAGACTCCCAACACATGTACTGGAGTCGCCCACGGATTGCCCAGTTCTGGCAATCAGTGGCTAATGCCCTATACGATATTACTGAAATGCCCCCTACACTTTCACCCCCTAAATATCTACAAGGGAATATTGGGAAGGTATATGTGAAAATCCGTAGACTCTTCAATATAGGTTGCTTAATTGCCAGAAAATGCATATTGAAATATTGGAAATCCAGAGTGACTCCCAGTGTCAATGAATGGCTTACGGAACTGACCTATGCTAACGAAAAAGAAGAGGGCTATATTTCGTCGACTGCACCCAGCTGTAGATCCAAGGACATATGGGGTCCATTCCGCAGATACCTACAGAAAACGAATGATGATCAGTAATATGCGTTGTGATATATAATAATGAATGCTTTGATCCTGATCCTCTGAAACTTGTACGGACAATTTGTGCTGATGCAATACGATGTCATAATTCTCTCACTTAAATATGTGTTTTGCATGTCTGACACTGTACTAAAGAAAGCTTTTTAAAAAAAGAAATGTATTTGCATGAGTCTTAGGGCTGATGCAAAGACATCATGTGCTCTGTGTTAGTTCCAGTGCAAACACCGGTGCACATGTTGTCATTGCACCAGGGCTTAGACTAGTCATATATTGTCATTGCAGGGGAGCTATATATTTAGCACTGCAAGTGCAATTACCCAATTTGTGATATCTGATCGTAGGCACTAATACAGTATTGAACGTGCAACAGTACAAATCCTGACATTGCACCAATGCGAAACAGCCATGTTTAGACAGTTCACAGTGACTAAAACCAGCACAAACCTTTCACTGCTCCGGCACTAAGACCAGTACAAAGGGGATCTTTGCCCTGGTGATAGGACAATTAACACACGTGTGCCATGAAGTGTTCCCATAAGTAAGTTCTGTTGGGCAGGGCCATCTTAAGTACTTTTGGGGCCCTGGGCCCGGACATCTTTGGGGACCCCTCCACCAAACCAAAGGAATTAAGGGATCAAGAATACTGGTAACGCCTCCCGCCCTCCACCCGTCGCGCTCGCAACCTATAGGTTGAGATGCTGTCTCGCAGCATAAAAAGCACGTTTACTCCCTTTAAGTCCCCTTAACCTCTCATTATTGCTCTAATCAAAATGATAAACAAGTAGCATGCAAATGGGAATGATTCTAGCTTCATTCTCTCCATCATCAAGGGAATTATATAAGTATCAGCATACCAATCTATGTGATTTAACAAATCTAATCTGGGTTTGTCTTTTGTATTTTAAAGCTTTAAATACTTCCGAAACAATGGCTTGTGACATCTTCATTTATAAACGTGCATAAAAACCTTTGACTTTTACCAAAAAGCAAACCGTTTCATGTGTCACCCAAGCAGACTTTACAATATGCTTGCCTGAGGCCTGCAACATCTGGTCCGCTCTCTTCTGTCTACTAGCCCTTCCACCCAAATGGTCTACATAAGAAGAAAGATCAAGTAATGGGCTAAGTGATACCAGCAGCATGTAAGAAGGCAAACCTCACAGAAGACAGCACACTAATGTAAGATATATTAGATGATTTGACCAGGATCACTGTATCGTCTGCTGGCAAATCCAGGATACAAGCATCAACACTTTCATTCCATATTCTTGAATTTGGATACTTATTCACCTCTTGGACTAACAGTTTATGCCATCGTTGGAGGTGATAGCCTAGGTTTTACAACACTCCATCTGAACAAACCAATTTCTAGACCTTCACCATACGGATATGTTTGTTTTTACAGAAACCCCTATCTGGTGCAGGTACCGTGCTGATAATAGCAGATGTTGTTCTGCAAAACCAAGTACATATGCAGGCAGGTTTATAAACTCCAGACATAGAAAAGGCTCAGCCAGCCTTGCTGGAATGTGATATTCTAATTTTGCATATGAACACATATCTCTGCAATGGGTGCTTCACACACTGAGCTAACTCCTGAACCATTGTGGCACTCAATTTATCAATATGCATTTCACTGTTGTCTATGGCACCTGATCAACATAATTCCCACAGGAAGGAAACAATGCTACAGAGTTGTGCCGTAAGGAACACACAAACTATGTATACCACAGTGAACGCAGAAAGCAATATATGACGAATTTTATTTTTATTTATTTTTACTCATGTTCTTGTAGAGCGTCGAAAGCCTGCAGGCATCAGGGCGCATGACATAAAACGTGTAAATTACATACAGGACTTAAAACAATCTGACCTAAGCTGACTAGATATCCGGGTGCTGGAATCCTCTATTTGAAAATATGTGTTTTGAGGCTCTTTCTGAAGGCCCGGTAGCTTGGTGCAAGTCGGAGAGTTAAGGGTAGGTTGTTCCAATTCTTTGCTGCCAGAACAGGAAAGGCCCTGCCCGAGCCTGTTGCTCGGCTGTGGGGAAGCACTATGGTCCTGCCCTGTGCCTCTGATCTCAGTGAACGATTCGGGGTGTATCGTGAGATCTTTTTCTTGAGATATGCAGGTGCAGTGCCAATCAGGCACCTGTGCACTAGTGTCAAGGCTTTGAACTGGAGCCTATCTTCGATCTTGAGCCAATGCAGTGCTTTCCTGTCCATGGAACTTTTCTTCAAACCTTTTAATTATTCGCACATCAATATTTTCCATGATCTGGCATTCTCTATGCAGTTCTTAGTGGCCCCGAGCATGAGAGACTTTCCATAGTCCAATCGGGACAAAATGGTTGCACTAGTGATCGTGGCACTGTTCATCTTGCTCAAGAATGGACAGATAGATCTGAGTAAGCTGAGGTAGTAAGAATTGTTCTCGTGCACGTAGTGAACCTGCGCCTCTGCTCCCAAAGATGCTTCCATGATCATTCTGAGGATTTTGACCTGCTCTAACACCTGAATGTGTGTGTGCTTGATGTGAAAGGCTTCATAGTCGGGCCCTAGCTTGGCTCGGGCTTGATGGGTGCCGAAGATCATCATCTCCGTCTTTTTACTATTGAAGCACATCCAGTTGCCCTCCATCCAATTCTCAATGTTATACAGTGTTGAGATTTTAGTGCTGTCCTTAAGATAGTCGCCCTCCAGCTCAAGGCAGAATGTACTAGTCAAAACAGAAAGGCAATGGGTTTATAGCCTCAGCAGCACCCCATCAAATATCCAGACGTGTGCTAGTTAAGACTGGTGAACAATGGAATCTTACTTCTTCAGATCAGGCAGCCCTGTGGGGCCCCCTCCAAGGTGGGGGCCCTGGGCAAGTGCCCCTTTTGCCCTCCCATAAAAACGTCTCTGCTGTTGGGGCCTCGCCCAAACCGGTCTGGTTTTAGGCTGACTGTGGCCAAACGGGCATGGCAGTTCAACCACCACAGCCTGCCAGCAAGCGAGTAGCAGAAAATGCTGAGGTGAGAGAGTAGTTACTGCTGCATTACCGTTGGTTTCAAGCTCGTTGCCCATTGTGGCTCTACGAATGCATGGCAGAATTGTCTTTCTCTCTTTCTAGCAATGGCAAAAGAAGGTACAGCCTGCTTGAATAGAGCTGTTGTAGCGGGGCAATGTTGGGGTAAGTGAACAACATGTAAACTGCCCATGGTGTGGGGCACAATGGAAACTGAAAATAACATGAAAAGTGTACATAAAGTAAGGTAGAAATGATGTGCTAAGTGGGTGTACTGGAAATCTAGCATGCTGTTCACCGAGCACAGTGTAAAATGGCAATGATCTGCTAAGAGGCCATGAGGTAATTTGATAACCAGGAATAATGTAAACCAGCAATGCCCTGCTGTATGGCATTGCTGCCGACTGGCAACAATGTGATACTCAGGCATACGATAGACTGATAATGATGCACAGATATACATCAATACAATTAGAGAGAATATGCATTCAATACAATATTTGCTATGTTTTCATTTAAATAAATCAGGAAGAGATTTCCAGTTTGTTTATCTGTTTCATGTCACATATGACAGAGGGGGAAGGACTTCTGGGATGCAGAAGTCTTTGTAGGTAATATGGGCAGACCATTCATTTTTCTTCTTGAAAGATATGGGGGAAATCCAATGTTAGTATATATAATTCACCAGAATTACACCCTCACATCAGCAGCAAAGTACCAATGAGAACTTATTGCAACATGTGTACTTTATTCAGGGGCTAGCACATGATGAGACAAGATAGTGGAATGCAAGGAAATACGTCCATTTTTGTAGGGTTCCAACACAGGTTTAAATGATACAGTACTAAAACATGCTCTCTCCATGTGAGCTATTTTACAGACATGGTAACTGGTTTGCCATACTTTGCTGAGGTTTTGTATTACACAAATTGGATTTTAAACATGTCAATGTATTTCAACACAGTATGAAACCTGTTAAGCTGCAATGATACGAATGTGAGAATATTCAGTGTAGTATCTGGATTTCATAATTTTTCGCATATTTTCTTAAACTTTGTTCATTAATTTTTTCTGTTGATTTGAAAATCCAAATGTGCCACAGAATTATGAATCTTTACAGGGTTAAAATACTATTGCAAAAGGTCTTCTTCATTGACCCTGAACTCTGGTATGTGTCACGATGCTCCATGTATTAGGCATTTTGGCGTTGTAGAGTTACGGCGGTCCAAGTAATACTGTCTCCTCTGTGATGCGACCCCAGGAGGCGACACATGGTGGGATCCCCCAGAGCCTCTCTCCCCTCACCAGGCATCTAAGCAAATCCACCCCAATATCCCTATCACCCTGCTAGAGGGAACCCCTGTCTTGAGGATCATGGGTTATAGCAGCGGTCCGCCAGTTGAAGACAAACAGATGTGATTGTATAGATAAGGAGAAGCGATGTGCGAGTCATACCACAGGACCACTCACTCACTTTCTAGAAATACATGGGACCAGTCTGTGAAGCACAGAGGAATCTCACAGGGAGGACGGAACAGACACAGGTGAGCATTGGGTCGCCATGGCGGAATCAGGTAGCTGCCACTGCAGTGCTGCCTGATCCCAAGATGGCAGGAGGGCCCTTTATGCTCGGAGAGGATTTAGAAGGTAAAGAGCTAAACACTAAAAAGGGATAGAGTCTGCATTTGAAGTCTATGAGATCGGTATAGAACTACACACTATAAAAAGGGGACGAGGAAGCACAGCTTTGAGTGTGCTTGTTTTGCAGTGAAAGAGGAGGAGACAGAGAGAGAGGAGGTGCGAGGAGCAAGGAATAGGACGTAGGAGATGTGGCAGAGAAACAAGGAGGAGGAGATAGGAGCAAGGTTTGGAGGAGGATAAGGAAAATTAAGGGAAGAAGAGAGAGGATCAGGAGTAGGTTGGAGAAAGAGGATGGAGAGAAGTAGGATGGTAGAAGTTGGAGAGAGAGAAAGATGCCGAGGCAGAAAGACTGCTTGGGGCTACAGTCCAGACCCTGGCATGAGCCAGAACCAGTGAAATAGAAAGAGAGTAGCTGCTGGGGTGAGAATCCAAGATCCCGGAGGAATACAAAGCCTTAGGAACTGCATTGTTGGAGTTGTTCGGAAGAGCGCTCTCAACTAGATCTTCTGAACCTGTATCGGGCTCTTGTTCTACTCAACCAACCCTTTCTTGGGGGCGGCCTGGCAAGAATTGTAGTTTGTAAATTGACTCTGGATACAGGGAAGAAAATGTGTCAGTGTCTACAAACTCAGGACACAGGAGGTTACCATGTCCGGCCAGAGGTTTGCCACACATCAAACCCATGAGGGCCATTCCAAGTCTGGAGCACTACAGAATTATGCTTCGGCATTACAAAACTCTCCATGACTGTGAATTGCTGTGTGAGCAAGCATCGACAGTGGTATAACCCAGAACCGTGATTCGTATTAGCTTATAGAAACCTGGACCCAGGACATGAAGTCCTATTTAGATTAGGATACAGTCATACCTCCAATTTATTTTGTGTTCCCTCTATACTGTTGCACTGTTGTACTTAGCAATGTTCCTCTTGTGTTCTAGTTTTCTCCCAACAGTTACTGAAGACCCTTTTTCAGCCCATGTGTTTGATATGAATAAAACAAGGCTAAAGCCTGACTTTCGAGTCTTCTGTTTATGCAGACAGTGACGCTGTAACATATGTCACTTCCTCTTGTAGTATCCTAGAAGGACTTAACATTCAGCCAAGGTAATGGAAATGGCAGAGGCGTGCAATATCAAACGTATTAACACAACAGTGGGTTTATGACTCCATGAATTGGAAGGCATGGATCCGGAGAGGTAAAATGAACATTCAGGTCCATAGGAGGCAGCTGGAGAGTAATAACTAACCAGAATTCCAAAACACATGCCCTTATCCTGGGAAAGCCACATTTTGACTACTTTTCAGAAATTACTGTTTACACACACACACACACACACACCCTCCGCCCCCCAACGCATTGAAATGATGCTACAATGTTTTGGGATGAAGACCAGCACCTTTCAACCACATATTCCAGTCACAACATCACCACCTAAATGGGATCCCTGATTGGCTTACATTTCTGTGTGACTGAGTCATGGACACATGATTTCTTCTAAAAACGAATATGACTAAGTTGCAAATTAGTTAGAGTCGAGAAAGGATGTAATCAGGGCCATTTCAGTTTATGGGGGAGAATCTTCACCACAATGCAGGTATTGGTATGCTGTGTTTCCTTATATGTTTAGGTTGTTCTCGTCTCAACCCCTGAATGTTGCTCGTTTGCCGTTGTACTTCGTGAAAAACCTACCAACACAAGCCATCCACTATCACTGTATCACCTGACATGGGGCAGGCTGTACCAAAGGCCTACTGACCTTTCTGGAGCACAGGCCAGTCAGGTAGACTTCCGATGTACCCATTTGTCAGCCACAATCTGTTCTCTTGGCACCCATGCCCAGCCTACCGGCAGCCACAGCCCTCCACCACCATATCCTTGTAGTTCTTCAGCACCACTTTCTCATCCTCATCCAAGTAGAGCATTGGAAGAGAGCTGAGCATTGTCGGCACACAGCATGCCCGGGGCACTGCAGAGTTCACAGAGTTTACCAGTGTTTGTACCATAGCATGGCTGGAGGAATTTAAATGATCTGCTAAAGGAAAGCGACATTCACCATGGCAGAAGAAAGCATGGTACCCTTTGGGGGCCACAATCCATTGATTCCAGCCAACATCCTTAAAATCAACAAAAAGTGGGTGTCTCCTGCACCGCATATTACTCTTCTTCTGCTTTTTTCCTGTCCTTCTGCTCCTAGAGATCTGGAGCGCCTTTCTCCGCTTGTCCGCATCCCAACGTGACCTCCAAATACTCCTCCGTCCTCTTTTGAACCGTTTTGTGAAAGGTTTGCTTCTTCCATCATGACTATATGCCACCAGCTGAGGTCTCTCTAGAGCCCACTGAATTTCATCTTCACCCCTAGATCTGCTCACCCTGAGATGTCCACTCGGATGATGCACAGAACAGCTCCCATTGAGCAGAAGCACCTCTGCCACAAAACGGAGTCCATCCCCCCCTCTCAGAATCCATTTTAGCACAGGGGTCACATCAAAGCTCTCCCATTTTGGTTTATCCAAAATAAGCAACCTGCTCTCTAACAATACGCCTTTGTTTTTGGATTGGTCAGTCACGTGGTACAAGTTAATTCTCATTGTACTGTCTGGCCTCTTCATGCCAAACTCTTTGATGAAGAGGCGGAGTTCCAAGCCCGTCAGCTCCTCATCTTGTGGGACAGAGGACATGTTGAATGGAAAACAAAGGGAATTTCCTTCTGGTTGATTCTCATTGCTTGTTACGCTGTCTGTGAAATAAACAGGACAAAAGTTAAATATCTACAAAATTAATATTGTTCGCTCAAAACACAGTCCTTTCTGCTCTGCAAATATCCTAACGTACCACAACAGCATGATATATTCAACTCAGGCTTATACTGATGTACTTGGAAAAATGTGGTAGAGGCATGAAATCAAACGGACACGAACATTGCATTGTTTGACCACTTATGTGTCTTTTTGGATTGGATTCCCTGCAGGAATTCCGCTCACATTTGTTTCCTGCAACACAAGGGAAATCCATATGTTTCTCCGGTCACATCACAATTTTGATGCCAATCCCTGTTGATTTTGCCCCCTCTTTTATCATTGAAAAGAGCAAGGAGTTTGATATTTCTCTTCCATCTCATACCTAAATAAATAAACACATATTTTTAATTTTAAAAAAAAAGAAATTCCTATACATTTTCCCTTGCATTTCAGCAGGAAAGAACATCATTGTCCTCCATTTTCTCATTTCAATGTGCTATAAAATAAATATTCAATAATAAAATGAAATCTTAATTTCACTAATTTCAGCCACCTCCAGACTGAAAGATTGGGGCATGGAAAAATGTTCCTGTGGAACAGTTTGTTGGTGTTCTGTGGACTATTAACCTCAATAAGAAGCAAAGTGCTGCACGTCACCATCAGTGATAGTTTGAAAAAGGAGAGCTTTAACAGCTAGCAATGCGGATGATTGAGGGCCTATGGAGACTTCGGCTTCTGGCTAGAGAAGTGGTGCTAGAGCAATGATCAGAGTGTAGGTGCTGGCTGCGGTGACCATTCACAGATCTAGCCTGTGTCTCCTTACCAAAATCATAGAGGTTATGAATAAACCTGGTGCTACTGAACTAGCAGGGTTATTACGTGAAGTTACGTCTGCTTGTGGGCAGGGCCATCTTAAGCTTTTTTGGGGCCCTGGGCATGGACATCTTTGGGGACCCCCTCAATCAAACCAAAGGAATTAAGTGATCAAGTATATCTGGTGGCACCCCCTCTCCCCACCATGAGCAAAACCCATAGGTAGACATTCCGCCTCGCAGCATTCAAAATAAGCATGTTTACTCCCTTTAAATCCCCTTACCTTCTTCATTCTTGCTCTGATCAGATTGATAAACAAGTAGCATTTGAAGGCCAACATTAACAATCTACGAAGAGGTTACTTCTCTTCTAGTATAGAAACAGGCTACTTGTGTAGCTGTGTGAGGGTTAGGGATTTCTGGAATAAGGTCTGTCATGTGTGTGGCAGGATTATAGGTGGAGGGTCTGTTCTTGATTTTAGGACGGTAGTCCTAGGTGGTGATTCAGGGTTGGATGATGTCAGCTCTGCCCTGAAAAAGTGGATCTTTAGGGCATTTATTGTGGCCAAGAGATTGATTCTCCGTGGATGGAAAGGTCGGGTACCTCCGTCCTTTGAGGAATGGATTCAAGAAATGCACTGTCTGTCGAGGACAGAAAAATTGATATACAAACTGAAATGTAAATTGTCTACATATGAGAAGATTTGGAATGTGTTTAATGATTTCTTTTAGTCTATTTTTGTTTTTATTCGCATTCTTGTCATCTTGCTTGCTGATTTGTTTGATTTTTCTGTATTTCTGTATATATTATAAATAAACAAATATAAAAAAAAGAAACAGGCTACTTTTTATCAATATCATCCGGGAAGGTTTGCAGCCTGTAGTATTAATGCAGTACTGTATGTAAAAGGTACATCTAACCCAGAATAGGCAGAGAGCAGACATTAGCTGACTCAGAGAATGCACAAGTGCTCAAGCATGGATAGAGTAGACCAATTGTAAGGAAGGAGAAAGCTACACATACCATAGAATGGATAGTGGAGGCAGATTACAAGCTACCAGGATGGTGCCTCTATCAATACAGACTGAGATTAGAAGTGGGACATGATTTTCAAATAGCGTTGCCATTAGAGCTCAGGGGAACAAGTGCCTGTGGTGTGCAGTATGTCAATGCTCACTATTATAGTAGAAGCAACCCTATAGCCAGTGAAACCATGAGTGAGGCTTTTATGAAGATCATATCCTGAGAAGGAAATCACACTGAGGGGCTGAACATTTTGAAAGGTTTAGGGACTGGCAACACTGAGAGGTTAGGAAATACAAGATTAAATGAGATGCCCAGGATCACATATTGCTTTACGGGGTGAAGCTGGGATTTGTGCCAACACTGCAATTTCTGCATTTGAACACTTTCTTTTCCAGCTCTTACCATGTACTAAAACTATCTCATTTTATAAAACTGACTTGCAAAGTACATAAATCACATTTCCAAACCTGACAATTTTTAAAACCAAAATATTACAGAAGGGTGTTACGCAAAAATGGGAATGATTCTAGCTACATTCTCTCCATCATCAAGGGAAGTATATAAGTACCAGCATACCTATCGATCTGATATAACAGATTTAATCGAGGTATGTTTTGTACTTTTAAGCTTTAAATACTTCCAAAACAATGGCTTGTGAAATTGTCATTCATAAACGTGCAGAAAAACCTTTGACTCTTATACAAAAAGCAACAAGTTGTGTCAAACGAACAGACCTTAATATATGCTTCCCCAATGCCTACAACATCTGGTCCACTCTCTCTCTCTCCTGTCTACCACCCCTTCCACTCAAATGGCCTACATAAGAAGAAAGATCAAGTAATGAGCTAAACGATGCCACCAGCATGCAAAAAGGCAAACCTCACAGAAGACAGCACAGTAATGCAAGAGATATATGATTTGACCAGGATCACTGTATCGTCTGCTGGCAACGCCTGGATACAAGCATGAACACTTCGGTCCCACAGTCTCTTATTCACCCTTTGGACTAATAGTTTATGCTTATATTTGGAAGGGATTGCCTAGGATTTAGAACGCCCCATCTGACCAAACCAATTTCTAGACCATCACCATAGAAATGGCATGTTAGTTTTTATAGCAACCCCTATCTGGTGCAGGAGCATTGCTGATAAAAGCACCTCTTATGTTGCAAAACCAAATACATATGCAGGTAGGTTTATAAACTTCAGATATAGGAAAGGTTCAACCAGCCTTGCTGGAATGTGCTCTTCTAATCTTTCATATGGACACACATCTCTGCAATGTGTGCTTAACACACTGAGCGAACGTCTGAACCATTGTGGCACTCAATTTATCAATATGGATTTTAACTTTGGCTATTGCACATGAACAACATAATTACCAGAAGAAGGAAAGAATGCTGCAGAATTTGTGCTGTATGCAACACACAAACTTTGTATTCCACAGTGAACATAGAAAGCATTACATGATTAATTGATCAAGGCAGAATGTACTTGTCAATACAGACAGACAATAGGTTTAGCGCCTCAGCAGCATGCCATAAAACCTCCTGGCATGTGCTATTTAAAGGATAGTTCTGGGACTTTTTTTTTATTGTCCCTACGGTTCGGCCATGTGTTTTTAAGCATAACTCGGTAGATCGTAGAAAACTTTCCTATGGACCTTACCCGACTTTTCGTCCATTAACGCACTCGAAATCAGCCGCCATTTTCTGATAATCCTATCATTTCCCCCCATCGCCCTGGCTCACTTGCTTTTGCGGCACTAAATCAAATCCCCCGCCCCTGAAACAGACTTTATCAAAACATTCATATTCCCCGCCTCTATCCGTGACGTGACTGTGCTGCGTAGGCAAACGCACCCAGGCGTCTTCTGCGCGACTCCACACAGAACCCGGAAACCAACACAGATCAGCTCACAACACAGCGCGCCACAATTCGTATTATGAAACTGTACTTTTAAATCAAACCGCAAGATTGTAAATTTGGTAAAGTACATTTATTTGACATCAAATGTTTAGAGAATATTCAGCGATTTGCATTTTTATTTGCTCAGGTTCCAAAAAGTTCGTTTTGAGGCACGCGATGTTCCTTTGCTGTACACAGGGTCTTAGATCATCTCACAATACAGCGCCACAATTCGGAATATGAAACTGTGGTTTAAAAGCAAACTGCAAGATTGTACATTTGGCAAAGTACATTTATTGGACATCAAATGTTTAGAGAATATTCAACGATTTTCATTTTTCTTTGCTCTCGATCCAAAATAGTTCGTCTTGAGGCAAGCGATGTTCGTGTGCAGTACACAGGGTGTTGGTTTACGATAACATAAGCTCTTCGGTCGCACTGATAATCGCATGGCTGTTCCAACAACGAGGCACTAGGCCACCACAACGGTCTGTATGTTGCATCTAGCCGTTAGTACCGCGTAAGGGCATACTTGTACTTGGCGATCGTCCCATAAAATGGTCAGGGTGGTAACGTTGTTCACGCGGAGAAGCAACTGGCGGTTATAAAAGCCATCCGCCGGTGTCTGGTACTCGTGACACAGACAATAATGGGTGAAGTACCTGTTTGAAAAACATAAAAAATGAAATTAGTCTCACCATCAGATCTTTATTAAAATTATTCATTTTATATATTCGGTCGGTAAATTATTTCATAGCTAGGACAGTGCAACTGGGTTTTAAACGTCAAGGGGGGGCTGTAGGATACTGAGACAGTCCCCCAGTGCAGGGGTTGACAGGGAGTGCAGGTGGAGAGTGGAAGGGCCCAGGACCGAGATCGCAGACAGTGGACCAGTTGTAGCAGGGGAGAGGGAGAGAGAAAGCAGAAGCAAAGAGGAAGGTTTTGAGGTGCTTCCGTAAAAGGAGACGGTTCTCCCCAAGATAGTGCGCGGTACAAAACAATATGCCACATAGAACGAACAAGTCCAACTTAACCCGTCTTTAAAGCTACTGTATAGTAATTAAATTGCGGTATAAACTCATCTAAAGAGTTACTTACATTATATTTGCATTTTCCATTGTGTCTGTGCGTAGGGCAGTCCCGAAATACCACTCCTTTTATGCAGACGTTATTTCTTCTAATGAACGAACATGAAATGGCTTTCGTTTCTGAAATTATATTCATTATCGTTTCTTACGTGGTCCCGGCCTGTCAAGGTCAAATAACAATAGAACCTTATACTGAGTCGTGGGCCATTCTGGCACCCTAGAAAAAATCAAAGCAGCTGACCTTCACTTTGAACGAGCACACCTTCCTAGTTAGCTACATTCAGTGTAAGGCCGTCTCACAGGACTTGAAATTTACACTCCATCTTTGCATTTTGTCTGCGTGCTTTGCAGGCCCACAGAACCATAAATACGTAGACATTCTATATTTTTTGAAAAATGATTTATATTACTGTTTGGTTTAATTTAATGCGCAAATGAACAAGGGTGGAGAGACACATTGCATGTACACTGAGCAATCACTTTTATTTACACAATACATAGCTACACATATTCAATGGGCCTGCGACATGAGGAGACTCCAGAGCAAAGTCACAGGTGACACCCGGGTGGTTCGCACTACTGCACGGTGAAGGGAGGGGCAAGGGTGGAGAGACACATTGCATGTACACTGAGCAATCACTTTTATTTACACAATACATAGCTACACATATTCAATGGGCCTGCGACATGAGGAGACTCGAGAGAACAGACAATCAAATTACAATCATTTAAACCGTGATGTGTATTTCTCAATGAGTTCTTCTTTAGGTGGACATGGAACAGAGGCAATGTTGGGTGGCAATGCAGTTGTCCCCTGCACAGGTTCGTTCACAACTCCATTTATGTGCCTATCTAGGACGTCAACAATAAGTTTCTCAATAAACTCATATTGCATATCCTCAAACACTGGTTTGATCACCCATTGTTTACTTCTTTTAGTGAAGGCCTTATTGTAGCGAAGCGTCCCTAAAGTTCCGGTCGTCCTACTTTGTTGACGGCCAACATTATGGTTATGTGCCAAGACCGCTAAAAGAGTCCGATTTATCATGCCCTCCATGCCAAAATGCAATCGTTTTGGCCTGTACTTTAGGCACATATTGTGGAACACCTCCAAATCTCCTGTGTGGCAGAATTCCGTGAGTCCCCTCAAAGCTTTTGTTATAGTTTTATCAAATACAATCTTTTCAATGGCTTTGTGAGTGGGTGATGAAGGAATCAACCACTTCTTCTTCCGTGCCTCCTCTGTGGACAAATGGCCATGTTCACAATTGTGGAAATGTTGGTTCGTGTTCCATCGGTGAACGTTCGTACAGTGTGGCATTACTGACCGCCATTTTTCCAGTAGAATTTCCAACGACCCTCCACATGTTTTTGAGCTCCACCAAAGATGGTTGCTGATTGACTTGGACCACTGTGAAATACCTTGCAATTCTTTTTTTTTACCTGCAGCCGACAATTTTTTATTGATTGATTTTGCAAGATGCCAAACGTCAAATTGGTGATTTATATTTTTGTACTGTTCTCTCATTGTCTTGGCAATTGAAACGTGTCTGTCCGTGGCTATCAGGTCGATCACCATTCCCCGCGATTGTAGTTCTTGCAATGATGCTACAAAGCCAACTTTCTCCATGGCCACTGAGGATGTACTTTGTGACACCTGCACGACCACCGAACTCACAATTTTCTTACTTTCCATGTCCTGAAAGTGGTAGGTGCAGTACTTGGCTGAAAATCCTGGGCTGTCGCACTGTCCATCACCGGCTAGCCTGAACCGTTTGCCCGCGAATGTACTATCAATAGACATTTTTTCCATTCTCCAAGCTTCGCTAATGGCTGGAAATAGATAATCGGTTTGGTATTTGTAGAACTGAGTTTTCGCAATGAAATGGATTCCCACAAACTGAAAGAAAGACTCTAATTTTTTAAAACTTGAACCACTAAAAAGTGCAGCCGCTGCACAAAGTAGATTGCCTGCTGGCAGTTGTCCCAGCATAGGTTGTGCAGACCATGAGAAAGGATGATATTTTGTACAGGTGGCATGTATTTTAAGGTTAGTGCCTCGAATTGCATGAGTCACATTAATGAATGGCTCCCCACATACTTCCCCACCAACCGAATGCCCACATTTCATCCGAATAATAATATCAATCAAACAACTATCGAATACAATGAATTTGGCCTCTTTCCTTATACTGTCACTCTGCATCCCAGCTGGTTCGGCCTGTAACGTTGAGGACATGTCACTCACATGAAAGGTAGAATCTCTGATATCGTCTTCCGCTATGTTCAGTGATATTGATGGTGTTTCATTGTCGTCCACTTCATTCTCTTCCATTGCAACATCTGTTCCTTCTCCGGAGATGGGTGAATAAAACAATTTCTTCAACTTTCTCGCGGTCTTAGTTTTTGCGGGTGTGGATTCTGTGAATTGATCTCCGACTGCATCCGAACTACCAGGAGGACATTCACTATCAATGGCTGGTGGTGGTATAGCTCCGTTGTCAATCACTTCATATTCTTCCCATTGGCACGATGCATCTCCAGTCTCAAGTCCCTGCCAAAAGGTTTGACAAGCAACATCTCTCGTTCGCTTCACTGTCTGTGTAGATCTAGTTCGTACACCCACTCGCAACTAGAGGACAGATTGGAAAAGGGATGTTCAGTTTAAACACAACTTACAGTATTGAACTATTAACAGTGAAAAACAACATAATATAGTGACCAACACACTAACCTTCTTTTGCTTTCTTTTCTTTGAAACTTTCTTGCCTCGAACTTCAACATCAGGACGCTGTTGCTCCGACTCGTGTGTGCATGTCTCCACTTCCTCTTGCGCTGCAACGACTATGTTTTCATGATAAGCACATCCATCACGCACTGACGCTCCATCGACTCCCTGAAACATAGAACTTTCATTAGTATGTATAATAATATCGAAAACACAAAATGTACTTGGGGACCAATACCCACGTACATCTCAATAGCAAAACACGAATGAACGCTTTGTGTAGAACATTCAAATGACAATTATTCACGCATTGTTGATCTAGTTAGATGGAACTGTCAAGATCCATACCTCGGGCTCCTCATAGACTTCCATTGATGATATTATTGAAGATGATGCTTCAGTGACTCCCTGAAACACAGTAATTGCATTAGTATGGTTTTCTATTTTGATAAAAAGAACAGAAACTTTGTGCAGGCGTGAACGGCTCATCTAAATAGACCTGCACAAATGATCAGTTGTCTAAAATAAATAATGGATATGTAAATATGATTCGATTTGCTCGATCGTTGGAAGTGTCACCACCCAGAGATCTGCATCAACTACTAGGGGTGATGTTCTTGTAGAAGAAGCTCCGTCATCTCCCTGAAACATAGTACTTGCGTTAATAAAGAAGGAAGTATAGCGGATGTAATCACGTCATATGATTTCGCTTGATTGAACTGTCAGTATCCATACTTCGAAATGCATAAGAACATCAAGGGACAATGTAACTGCGGTGCACACTTCTGCAAGCTGTTGCGCCGACCCGTAACTGCACGCTCCCCCTTCTTCTTGGACTAATGCTCCATCGACTCCCTGAAACATAGGACTTTCATTAGTAATGAACACAATATTGAAAAAAGAAGACACATAGGAGGGCGACGACAGAAGGACATATCAATGGCTAAAAACGAAAGAAACATTGTGTGTAACAATCACGCTACAAGAATGCAAGATCTGATGATCTCCATCGATGGAACTGTCCTGAAACGTACCTCGAGCATCTGAGTGACATCAAAGGTAGTCGTCAATACGTTGGACTCCTCAGCATCTCCCTGAAAGACAGTACTTGAATTATTTTGGATAACAATAATTATAACTGAAAACAAAGACTAGAGGACGAGTACAAGGGTGTACCATTAGGTAAAATAATTACACGATAAATTAAAACTATTGATTTACATGCCTAAAACAAGTCAGTGGCAGAATAGCCAAGTAAGATTACCCGATAGGCGCTTGAAGTGGCTGATGACTGCAATAACGACACGGATGGAGAATCTTCCGCCTTCATATTGAGTGGATACATAAATGGGGAAATTATTGTTAGCTAATGCTACACACTACCGCAAGGCCGAGAGATAAATACGTAAACTTGACTCACCAGTGGAGGGATGTGGACGAATAGAGTGGGAATAGCGGTTGAGAGCAATTTTCGCCTCGCTCGCGGTGTGTTCTTCTTTATTAGCAATGATGTGGAGTACATGTCAGAGGTAAAGTGCCTGCTGCAGATGCGGTATCGATCACCCCTCTTGTCCGCAAAGACTTCTAGGACTCTACTTTCAAGCTCAGAGGGTGGATATCCGCAATATCGGACCCATTCTCTTATCTGATCTATTGTCTTAGGGAAAACATGCATTATAGTACCTTCAGATTTATTATGGGTCTTCGAAGGGCAACCGCCAATGGAACAGGCAGGCATTGTGGAAAGTTCTGAAAAGTAAAGATCAACAATTCTCTATGAATATCAATGTGTTAAAAAATTAAATGACACATAAAAGGTTCAATGCAAGGTATGTTTTGGTTCTTGGAACTATACACGTTATTCACATGCGGATAAGTATTTGAATAACTTTAAAAAAATAGAAAAATAATTTGACTAAACTCAGAACATGTGACTAGTTCCTTGCATGTACTGTCTTGAACGAAAAGAAATTGGACGCAAAATGAGTATGGTACATGGCCTTACCTTGACGAGCAAACAGTTAGATGCAGGGATCAGAGTAGTTTCTTGTCGTAGAACAGGGAGCAGTTCACAGGTTGCAAACTGACGAGTTTCCTCGAAGTGGTCACGGAAGTTCACAGAGACGAAGAGCAGATAAGCAGCACCTTCACGGGTTGACTAGCAAAGCGCAAAGAAGTTCTCATTAGAAATATGAAGTGGGTTATAAAGAATTCGAAACAGGGGTGTGTTTGTGAATGAATGACGTGTATATGCCGTGGCATTATGCGGTTTGCAGGGGGCCGTCCAGCGTGAGGGGGGATGCTTGGCAGGAGACACGGGGTCTGGAGGTAGACATGGGAACAACAACCCATGCTCTATAGACCACTTTGAAGTGTACATGGTCTTTGGCACCTCTTGGCCTTTATCGCTCCCTGACAGCTCCACTTGGCAGCACAAGTACCCCGGTGCGAACTGCCTTTGATAGGGCGGGGGGTGGATTGGGGCGGTGGTCGTGCAGACAAGACACAGGAAGACTCGTGAATGGAGACACACTTATGGGGATTGCAAGGGGCCGTCCAGCGTGAGGGGGGATGCTTGGCAGGAGACATGGGGTCTGGCGGTAGACATGGGAACAACAACCCATGCTCTATAGACCACTTTGAAGTGTACATGGTCTTTGGCACCTCTTGGCCTTTATCGCTCCCTGACAGCTCCACTTGGCAGCACAAGTACCCCGGTGCGAACTGCCTTTGATAGGGCGGGGGGTGGATTGGGGCGGTGGTCGTGCAGACAAGACACAGGAAGACTCGTGAATGGAGACACACTTATGTGGATTGCAGGGGGCCGTCCAGCGTGAGGGGGGATGCTTGGCAGGAGACACGGGGTCTGGCGGTAGACATGGGAACAACAACCCATGCTCTATAGACCACTTTGAAGTGTACATGGTCTTTGGCACCTCTTGGCCTTTATCGCTCCCTGACAGCTCCACTTGGCAGCACAAGTACCCCGGTGCAAACTGCCTTTGATAGGGCGGGGGGTGGATTGGGGCGGTGGTCGTGCAGACAAGACTCGTTTGCCGCAGGGCCTCACCAAGGAGAGGCCATCTAACTGCATGTAAGAGGCAGGCTGCAGGATCTAGTACATGGAAGGCAGGGGGGTGAGTTTATAAATACCTCACCCTCCCAGGAGAATATATGGGTGCAGTTCACCCTGGAGACCCTGGATGCCTAGGCAGTTAGTCAGCAGCAGGCTGGCCTGTGGTGGCAAGGCGGCACGGGCCAGAGGGGGTCATCTCTGTACCCGGTGCCCAAAAGGATTATTTATTATGATCAACCATATTGATTATTTACCTATAACCATGTTTTGTATCAATAAAATCCAACGGCCTTCCTTTTATTGCCAACGCTTGAACAAAGTGGTGTGGTAAGTATTTTTGGGGTCGGAGGCAAGGCCGGGAGGCTTGATGCCAACCCGCAAAATAACATATGTATGTCTGCTGCATATGGGTTCAACGGTTATGTGGATTGAAGGTGGGCGGCCAGCGTGAGGGAGGATGCTGGCCGGAGACATGTGGTGTGACAAGACAAGGCACAGGAAGACTATTCAATGGAGACACACTAGATTCATTTAAAAAATCAAAACAACCATTGTTAAAATATATGTTGGGTTTTATTTTAGATCTTAATTTCAATTGAACATAAATAATAAACATTACACATTGTAAAGTTGCGGTTGCAGCACATCCAGGGAAAATCCGCGGTATTGTCCACTGTCGCTGGGGAAATGTTGTCTAATGGCAAGTACCGCACAGGCAGGTATTACTCTCCGAACGCGGTGTCCGAGCCTCCCGTGAAGCCACCAAGTGAAGCAACGATAGGCCACCAGCCTGTACCACCTGTGAAAATGAAAGATGCAAACTGTATTAAAATGACAACTTTCTTATCACTGTCGATTCAGGTAAAAAATGTCATTCTGCTTTGAAAAAAATTCTATCTAGAAAATGCACAACATGGAACCAATTTACATGCATTCGAATGATGAGACGACCATGAAATAGTAGTGGCATCACTGACATCACAACCAGAGTATACTTACTCGTTACTCGGATTACGCGGACGAACAGTGCCGCAAAGTTCGTGCATAAGCACCATCATCATCCTCAACACGGTCCGTGAGAGGCAGGCTTCCTTGAACTCTGGCAGCTCGGTGATGCATTGCGGACTTGGCTCGCCTTCCGAAATGTAGGCCAAGCACCCGGAATTTTCACGGCAGCAGCAGTTCTCCTCCTCAGTTGGCATTAGCTCGCACCGATTGCACGTGCACCAGGTGGAGACGCCGTCCATGCGACATGGTCCAGGCTCTTCATCCGTTGACTGGTCCTCCCAACTGCCGTCCGAATCCCCATTGTTTTCGCGTGCTTGCCTTTCCAGTAGTTCTTCCTCGGTGTACTCGGGCTCGTACATATACGGCATTATTGTAGCCATTGTGTGGTAAAGAAAGTAAAATAATTTACAGAGATGGTACAGGTGTTCACAAGGCCGAGAAGCGGCGAAGGTAGCTGACCAGAGCACAGAAACGAGTCACAGAATACTCAAAGTAACACAGAGAGAGTAATGGAATCGAAAATCTGCTGCTGTGTGTTGTGAAACGGTGTGTTTATACTTATTGAGGAAAGAGGCGTCCTGCCATTTCCATGGCGACACGTCATTAGCTGAGGCGCAGCGATTGTTGACACGAAACGTGCTTTGGCGTTGGGAAATGGGCGGTACGCGTCTGCTGATGTCAGGCTCAGGGGCGGGGGATTTGATTTAGTGCCGCAAAAGCAGGTGAGCCAGGGCGATGGGGGGAAATGATAGGATTATCAGAAAATGGCGGCTGATTTCGAGTGCGTTAATGGACGAAAAGTCGGGTAAGGTCCATAGGAAAGTTTTCTACGATCTACCGAGTTATGCTTAAAAACACATGGCCGAACCGTAGGGACAATAAAAAAAAAGTCCCGGAACTATCCTTTAAGTCTGGTGAACAATGGAATCTTACTTTAGATCTGGTAGCCTTGTGGGGACCCCCTGCAAGGTGGGGGCCCTGGGCAAGTGCCCCTTTTGCCCTCCCATAAAGACATCTCTGCTTGTGGGTTCAACTGAAGGCATTTCTGAAACATGCAGTCCAGTGGTCCGTCTTAAAAGACATGTTCCCATCTTATGACATGGTAGGGCATTGTCGTTATTACTGTCTGTTCCGGAATTGTTTCTTAGTGCTGAGAGATCATAAGAAGCAAAGTTGCACTAGTGGAGAACCAAGTTGTAACCACTTTCAGTAACTTAAAACAGTATTTATTAAACATCTGATAGAGATGTAACTAATTCATGAAAACATTGCAATTTCTCACAGTGGCTGGATTTTCAGGTTCTTTGCAACTTAAAACCTTTCAATACTCCCATATGAAGATGTGTTACATTGCTCGAAGACTGTGTAATAGCATTCATTCTGCCCACCTCAAACATTGAGACACAGTGGAAGCAGTTCCAGTGACACATATTGCTCCATAAGAAATAATATCCACCAGTAATAAAGTCTATGGGGGTCATTATGACCTTGGCGGTAAGGGGTTAACGGCGCCGGTAATGGTGCCGGAGCCGTCAACCCCTTAGCGCCCCATTACGAGTCTGCTCGCGGGACCCGTAAGCAGATCAGGGAGCTAACAACGGGCCCGTTGTTAGCTCCCTCCCCATTCCCATTGATCCCTATGGAGGCTCGAATGTGAATGGGGATGTACCGGGTCTGGGTTCGTTGAATGAGGAATTACCGGGCCTGGTACCCGGTAAGTGGGTAACCATGCCGCAAATTGCGGCATGGTTAACTCCAGGGTCGTAATGACCCCCTATGTTTAAAAAAAAAAAAAAAAAAGGAAGGTTATTGCACCAGGAGAAAAACTGCATCTAAACTATGGTGCATTCAGTAGAAAGATGTCCCTACAGTAGCACAATGCTGCATGTACGTTTGGGATTTATAAAGCACAAACCTAGCTTGGATGCAAAGGAGCATCATACAATGGAAAAATGTCCCTCAGAAAACTGTGCAACATCTACCTTGCACCCCTAGCCCATTTGAGCTCTGCCTTCTCTCCTCACTTCCAGTGTTATGTGGACGGCACACAGCCCTCCTTCAAGCTTCCCTCCAGTGCCTCTTCCTCTTCCTCTCTCATTCCTGGCTGTCTGCTATTCAGGCATGGTGCACTGCTAATGATCTCTGCCATAATGCCAGTAAGACTGAGATCCTTCTCATTGGGGCCCCAGCTCCCTCCTTCCCTCCTACTCTCTGGCCGCCCTCCATGTACCCCTCCCCTCACCCTCCAGTGAGGCAAAAAATCTTGGTGTCATCTTTGACTCCTCTCTTTCCTTCTTTTTTTTATTTGTATTGTAAAACTTCAGTTTAATACATGTATCAAACTTTTGTTACATTGGGACGTCATAAGGTTTAACTTTTCTTTCTATTCCACTTAAAGTTAAATACAGGCGCACAGCTTCCTGCAACTTTAACATCGAAGTTCCTTCAGAGTTTTTCAGACATTGACTATTTCCAGTGTTCGTGTTTTAGATTCAATTTATAGTCAGTATAGCATCCAGGAAATTGATGAGACTGCAAGTTAGCCTGATATTTTTCCCAGCTGAAACGGTTTCCCACCATTCTTCGGGGTCATACTATGTAGGTTTAAAGCTACGTAGATGTAACTCTTGTAAAGTAATGAGCTGAGTACAACCTGTTATTAGGTGTGTTAGTGACTCAACTTTGCCTATGTTGCAAAACCTGCATTTATCCGAGACTGTTTCTTTGGAGCGTCGCAGCCATAACATTTCTCTATTGTTCAGTGCGTTCAGTCTGAATCTCAAAAATTGGTTCCTGTGATGACGAGAAGGGCACATTGTTAGGTACTTAGGTTGGGAGTTTAGTTTCAACATATTCAAAAGACCAGGTGGAGTGGTTTTGAGGGTTGCTCGATGATCGTTAGTATGGATCCAATCCCAGGTTTCAAGTTTTTTCTTTGCATGCTGGGGTCGATTGAGCAGCTCAACAACGGAAATGTTCTCAGCTTTCATGATCTTATTTGTTTTTGACTTCCATGGACTAAGTAAACTCGATTTTGTTTGGTCGTTTTCTTTGTTGAAGATTACATACGCTGGAATTTGGGCTCCAAGTAGCATTTTTCTCAAGGACGACAGAGATTTCCATATTATCGTCCAATAGAGAGAGTTCAGAGTCAGTTTGTATCTTGATATGATATGATATGGCATTTGTAACGCGCCTATACACAAGTGTTTCAAGGCACGATGAGGCAGGGAGGGGAGAACAAAGGGAAGACAGACAACGATCCTACTAGGCCAGGTGTCATTCAGATCACGCAAGTGCAAGGGTATTCAGATTGCGCAATGCTACCATTGAGATATAGTTGGGGAGTCCCAAAGCTCGTTTCCAGAACTTGGTTTCGAGTTTCTGCCAGAGGCGGTGGTCAAGATTCCATCCTGTTTCTCCACCAAATGTTATTGTAGGAATGAACTTCTGCAAATAAAACGTTATTATTGGAGTTAATGAGAATTTCCCATAATCCTTATTGATTTTAGCTCTTTGAAGACCTAATTTATTTGTTCTTTCAATCAGGTCATTAGTCCAGGCAGATTCGCAAATCGGGTCATTGACCATAACTCCTAGGTATCGTATAGATTTAACGATACTTAAAGGAGCTTTTTCAATTCCCCATCTAAAATGTTTGTCTTTCCTTGATAGGCTTTTCTCAATGCACATGATCTTTGTTTTTTCTGGGTTTAGATGCAGGTCGTTGTCTTTCAGGTATTTGTTTAAACTTAAGAGTAGATGTTGTAGACCTATCTGAGTAAGGTGCACAATATCATCTGCGTACACTAGGCATTTAGTTGATGTTCTGTTTATTTTCAGAGAAAAGCAGTGAGCAGACTCCAACCACTTTGGTAAGTCAGAGATGAATAATTTGAAGAGTTCAGCTGCTAGTGGGCACCCTTGATTTACTCCTTTGTGCGTTGGGATTGGATCGGTCAGGAAACCTTGCGAGTTAACTCTTACTTGGACTGTGGTGTTAGTTTGTAGTGCTATGAGTGGATCAAGAATCTGTGCCGGGCAGTTCCACCTTCAGAGTTTCGACCAAAGTTTTCCTCTATTTATTGCATCGAACGCTTGTGTAAGGTCGACAATTGCGAAGAACACCTTTCTCTTCGATTTTAGGGCTTCAAGTTTCAGTATGGTTAATAGTGTGAGGTTTACATCAACACCTGCTTGCGCCGTGAAGCCGGTTTGTCGGCTATCTATTTGCTTTTCCTTAGACTCCCATGCGGACAACTTTGATCGGAGGAATGATCTGAATATTTTGCCCATAGTGTCCAGAAGAGCAATAGGGCGGTAATTAGATGGATCGTCCATACTGCCCTTCTTGTAAATCGGGACCAATATTACCTTTGCCCATGATTCAGGCATTTCCATTGTACTTGATACTTGTCGAAATAAACATTCCATACATTTGGCCCAGTGATGTTTATGTTTTTTTAACATGATGTTAGAAATTAGATCAGGACCAGCTACTCTCGAATTTTTCAGCTTTTGAATTGCCAGTTCTAGATCTTCACTGGAAGGCGTTATGTCCCAGGCTTTTATGGTATTTGGAAAAGTTTCATGTACATCTTGATTTGGCATTTCATTGATCTTTGTAAAATAGTCGACCCACTTTGAGCTGGGTATTCTGTGTGATATGTTTGCAGTAGATTTTGTGTTTCCTTTATTTAGAAGTGCCAATGTATTTTGCAAGTTTTTGATGATTATTAATCTTAGCATGACTTCGGCTCTGTTTTGTTCAATTATCACCTTGTGAGTTTTGAGCCAATTTCTATAGGTCTGGCGCCGTTCTCTAATTTTCGTTTGTATGAGCTCTTCATGACACTTTGACTTCCTTAACGTTCGTAGATCCTTCCTCAGGATCTTCTTTGCCCGGCTAATTTCATCGCTGAAAAGATGTTTAGCACTATACCCAATTTGTCTTGAGTTAGTAGATTTTTGCATAAAATCGGCCAACATCGGTGTATATTCAACGTTGTTGGAGTCAGAGAGGTGAAGGGTTAGTTTCTGGATTTGAGGGCCGTTAGTTCTTAGCCGATTACCTGCAGCATTCGCTGTCAGTGGTATATCGTATTTTTCAGTTTGTAAAGGTACTTCATAGTCCAAGGAAAGCCGTAGCATGTTGTGATCGCTAGAGTCTTTCGGGACTATCTCTAAAGACTCCACTCTTTCCAATACGTTTCTGGATACCCAAATGTAATCTAAGATATTTCTACATTGGAGTCGTTTCCAAGTTGTGTTACAAGGTTGGGCACCTTTGGTGTTTCCATTGACCATTTGGCAGTTTCGAGAGGCAAGAGCTTGTGACCACCGTTGACCACAATCTGTTACTTCATCTTCCAGCAGCCGAATGTTTTCAAGTGTTTGTTGATTGAATCGGAACCAGCTGCAGTTCAAGTCGCCGCATATGATCACTGATAGGTCATAATAGTTCAGAAAAGCATCATCGATTAAAGTTGTTACAGTGTCAATGAAATCTGCGGTTGAAATCATTGCCGGGTTCCAATAACCAGTTATTACAAGTAGATGACTGTAGATGTTAATGTTCCTCGTGGAAATTCGAATTAGCGTACCTTGAACAAAAGGATTCAGATTCATTGATGCTAGAGGAGTCATCAATTTTTCAATTTTTACTAAGGTTAGTAGTCCAGAATATGGGCGCCCTTTGGCGTTCTTATTTGCTGGATTCAAGAAGATCGAGTACCCTTCTCGGGGGGAGCCTCACGGAGCCAAGCTTCTTGAAGACAAATCACGAAAACGTCATCCAGGGGTTCTGTGAAATTATTAAACAGATGGGTGAATCCACGTGTGTTCCGGGAGAGCAGACTTTGCTTGGTCCAGGTCACTCATTGTTATTGCCAAGAGGCGTGATTCGTACGAGCATCAGATCTGTTTCCTTCAGTTCTGGCTTTATGGTCTGGGACGCCTCTTGTTTTTTGGCGGTAAGATAGTGATTTCCGTAATGAAATCCAACGGGCTTCGCTTTGGAGATGCTTTGAATTTGTTTTATTTGTCGGTGTTTCATTTTGATTTGTTGATTCGGGTTCCAAGGTGATGTCGAATCCGAAGACAAGCAGCTCTTCAATTGCTTGTAGAATAATGTTTTTTACTGCACATGATGTTATGTGGAGCAACACTTGGTCTGTAGATTTTTCTGTGGCACACTCAACGATTTTTATGTCGTTGGTCGTTATTGTCTGAAGTTGAGGCACACATGCGAATAATTTCAGGATATTTGCTCTATTCAGGTTTACTTCGTTATCATCAGATTGGATGTTCTGCAAGCAAAGTTTCCATGTGCTTATATTAGATTTAAGGCTTTTGTCAGCATGTGCTCTGGAACGGAGATGAAGTCCGTTTTTTCTCTGGTTCAATGTTTGCTTCGGATTTAGCTTTGCTTGGAGTTTACGGGTGAAATCTTAACCTTGGAATCGCCGAAATTGTACTTTTATGATAATGCAAGATTCTGCCGTTTGATCAGTTGAGCTTTTGTCAGTAATTTATTCTCGGCAGATTTTTCATTAGTAATTATTGCAAGCGCTTCAGAGTTGGAATCGTAGTCTATTTCACTTCTGATTGAGTACGTGGATAGGTTGCATAGATCGACAGAGCTTTCTACTGCAGAGGTGTCTGAGCTATTTGTGTCAGAATCCATTCTTCGGCGCTTGGCCATTTGCTTTGCCAGTACATTCTTTGATCCATTTGCCTGAGTAGGCATTTTTGTATGTTGATGTTCAGGATGCAACTGAGCGTTTTTTCATTCAAACAGGCTTGTTTTTTTTGGTGTTGTCAAAATTCGTATACATTTTTTTACATTTTGACGTGTACTTTTTTGTTGAGGGTCTTTCGGTCCAAGATTAGTGGTTTTCTTTTTGTCAGACTTTGGACCCAATTTGCTTATTGTAGTTGTGGCTATGGTTTTTGCTGGACCGCTAAAGATGTTGAATGAGTTTGGTTGAAATCTCGCCTTTTCTGGGATTTCTTCCTGGGCCGCTGGAGTATCAGCCAACAGTGCGCACTTATTCCTTGTGGGGTCCACATTATTCGTTTGACCTGAACCAGCCTGGGAAAATTCAGGTTTGTGCGGTAAGAGGTGTGTTGCTGGTAAGACAGGAATGTCGACATTTAACACATTCACTGCACTGTTTGAATCTGAAATTATCATGTTTTTGCTCAAGCATCGTCATTTGCAACAGCTGCTTTGAGTTGAAGATGTCATTTTGTTGTATTGAGTGTCATGATTGATATTTTTCCTCATCCATTCCACGGCATCTAATAAGCCTTCGGTTAGCGTGTCATTTTGACAGTGGTGTCTTGCGGCCAGATCACTCAGGCACTCTTGCCATCTGATCGTTAGATCAGCCTCCTTTGCCATCTGTGATTGGAGAAATTTAGTAAAGAGATAAATGTTTTCAATTTTTTGTGTCAAATTTTGAATCATTGCTCCTTGGTCATTTAGTTGGCCATGTAAAGATTTGTATAATTTGGTGAAAGGCACGAGCGCGACTGCGGAAGCCGCCAAAACATTGTTATGTATTTGTGTTAGTACTTCGGTAGAGATGCTTGCAGGCTGGGCATTACCTGAAAAAGCATTATGTCCAGAAGAAGAAGATATTGAACAGTCTAAGTAGGACTGTGAGTCGATAGGTGAAATATTTCTTGTTTTTTCATCATATGCAGGCTTATTAAAGACTTGAGGAGTACTTGCGTGGGCCATTTGCTGATTGTAGTCACTTGAAAGATGTTGCACATTGGACTTTAGCTCAGCAATACGTTGCAAATGTCGGGCTCTTGCAATGGAGCTCGATTCCAAATCGGGTTGTTTTTGTACTGCCAAAGGCAGGGGCAAGACTGCTGTGCGTCTAGGCGATGCTCTTGGTCGAGCTCCTGATTCCGAAGGTGCCTGACAGGCGTAGCTGCTGAGATTTCCTTGGTCTGGGGGATCAATCGGTTGTTTCGCCGCTGGTGTGCCCCCTTTTGTCTTAGAAGACTACCTCGATAATTTCGTGGGAGTCTCGTTGTTGCTTTCAGGTAGATGATCGTTTTGTAGTGTATAAAGAACACCGCTTGCTAATGACTCTACCGTCTTAACTGACGGGAGGCAGGCTGGAATGCTGTCTAAAAGGTTTGACACTGGCCTTACGAATTGTAAGCCTTTTCTTGTGGTTTTGAGTTTATCAAATGCAGCTGGCTTCAGCTGCACAGGTAACAACATTGCGATCCGTGAAGTGGCATTATTTGCAATATTATGATCGAGCACTTCATTTGGCAGACTTAGTAGTTCATCGTCACTCAGCACATATGGAGAGGAAGCCTTGTCGTTAGCGAGCGAAGTTTTGTTGGAGTAAGCCTCCGTCTTTTCAGGTTCCAAGTTGATTAGAGGTTCGCAGAGTTGTTTTGGAGACTGTTGCTTTGCCGAACGGTTTGTTACATTGGATACATTGGCTGCTTCCACATGTTCCGGTGGACTGACAGACTGCACGTCAGCCTTCTTGTTTATATTTTTGTTCTTCAAGAGTAACAAGGAATTCACCGGGGGAAGATGATGCACAGCGGCAGCTGCTTCGTCTAAAGCTTCCTCTTCACTGACGTCTTGCGTCTCTTGGATCACTATTTGTGTAGATTTACTGAATTTACCTTGGTGAATTTGTTTCACTAAAAGGTTTACTGCCGAATCTGTAGTTATGCTCGACAGGTGATCAGAACAACAAGATTCTAAATCTCCTTCGCTAGCGCGTTCACAATTCCGCGGCTCGTTGCATGGATTAAGTGTCTGCGGCGTGCAAGGCCGGTCAAATAGAGCTGGTACAGTCAATAAGGTATGTGGGGCAAGCAAAGTACGACTTGTGATTTTGCTTACCTTTTTTCCAGCTGAGGCTTTCATCGCCGTCCAAGGATTTAACATTCGGCTGTGTTGAAGAGATTTTTTCCGAGTCTGTGGGCCTTCGACTACCAAAGTCATCTCTGCTAGCAATGAACAAATGGTTTGGCTGAAGCTCAGGCAAGCTCAGGCGAACACGGAGGCGGACTGTGGGCAGACTGGACTCTGCACCCGACTCTGCGGCGCGCCCCGAGCGCCAAAACAGCTTATGAATGAAAAGTTAGTGGAGGTAGAGACAGGACTGGACTCAGGGGACGTAGTGCAGCTCCTCTCACTGAGACCAACAACAGAGACTGGGGGCAGACTGGACACTGCACTGGTCTCCTCAATTCACAGACCTTGCCAAGAAGTCTCACTTTGAGCTGCACCTCCTCAGAGGCATTCTCCCTTTCCTCACCTTACCCCAGAAACTCAATGTCTCCAGAGCTCTGGTCCTCTCCAGGCTGGACTACTGCAACAGCCTCTTCCTCAATCTGCCATATTCCTACCTTCGCCTCCTTCAACTAATCGAGAATAGGACTGGAAGACTTATCATTGGCCTCAAGCCCAGGGACCGCATCTCTCCAACCCTAAAATCTCTCCACTGCCTCCCAGTTCAAGACCCTCTGCATCATTTACAAGGCTTTCTGGGGCTTGGGACCCCACCACATACAACTCTCTCTCCATAAATATATCCCTGCCAGAGCCCATCGGTCTTCTAGCTCCAACTGTCTGCAGATTAGCAGAGCGTAGGGGGTAGATCTCTCTCCTCCGCAGGTGCTGCCCTCTGTAATGGCCTCCCTGCTCCTCTAAGACTTGAGCCGGATCTCCCTAAGTTCTGAAAGCTTCTCAAGACCCTCCTTCCCTCTCACTCTCCCCTGCTAATGTTCCCCTCTACCTCTTTTGACTGACTGCCTGGTTCCGTCAGATTCTTACAGGGACCAGGCCCACCCGGACCAGTGTACCCCTGCACTTGGTCTCCCCTGCTGCCCCACCCCAACCTGAACTTTCCCTTCCGGGCTCCCTCCCCCTGCACTAGCCTGGCTGGGTCTACACCCCTTGAGCCCTTCCAGCCCCGTCCCTTGCACTTAGCATGTGGACCTTCTTTCCCCTGCACTCTCTGCATTCCCCTGGCACTTGTCCACCTGACCTCCCCTTGGCACTTGCATAACCCATGGGCCCTTCTTACATGACCGGCACTTCCCCCTTCCGCTCTCCCCTGCAGTTCTTGTTACTGCACTTGCACGATACGAATGACACAAGGCCTAGTAGGACCGTTTTTGTTTGTTTTGCTTCATCCCTGTCCCCCCACCGCCCTCTTGTGTCTTGTTGCGCCTTGAAACACCTTTGCTGTATGTGCGCATTATAAATACCCAATAAATAAATAAATTATATAAATTCACCCCTGAATATTGTGCCAGACCATGTGTACAGGATACTGTGCCATAGAACAGGGGCTCAGAATATTGTGGGGTAGAATAATGCATTGCAAAATCATTTGCCGAAGTGAAGGTATCATAGAACTTGCCACATAAATCACAGGAAGTCATCCTTGTTACCAGGAAGCATGTAGAGTAACTCACAGACTACTTCAGGATAGCAACTAATAACACCAGAAAAAACTCACTTGGATCTGTAAAAACAGCCAGATTCAGTAACTCTGATCTCTGTTTGTGCTAATGTTTGTTGGAATGCCCAAATTCATTCAATGCACCACTTAAGTAATAAACCCCGAGATTGGGGGGCATTACCGGGCCATGTAATGCCCCGGGACCTAAGTTATGGCCCAAGCAAAGCAAGGGCCTAAACTTCAACCCTGAAAATCAAAGAAGAATGGTGGACTCAATGCTGATTTTTTTGGGATTGGAATTTATAAGCAGCTGAAAACTGTAGAAGGGCAGCAAACGTGCAGGTGCTGGCTGCCCCAGCTACAGTGGCACCAGATCGCTTGCGTGGGACTTTGTAGTCTTCTCTTGACAAAGTGTGGCGCTCTGTGAGAATGGTAAGCTGTTGTGTATACATAGAGAGCCCCGCCTGTGAGAAGTAATGCTCCCCCCAGGGATCTGATGGTGTCACAACGGTGATGCTACAAAAAGATCATGGTGCTATCGAGGAACTGTTGGAAAAGTCTATGGCCATGAAGCTATTGGAACCGGAGGGTCAAACCTTTCTTCTTTTCTCAGATTTGGCTGCCTCATACATGGGCAAGTAACAGATGCTGGACTTGAGAAAGCGTATGATGGAGCTGCAGGGGTAGGCATCCATATGGTTCCCGGCAGGCTGAAGGTGCACTATGAAGAAAAGTGGTTTGTTTTAGTGAAGCAGCCAGTGTTTTTTGCCAGAGAGTTCGTGGGGGTGGCGGCACAGCAGGGACAGATGCCACTCCATGAATCTCACTCTTTACCTTTATATCTGGTGTTTTTACTTAATTGCTGAGTCAGCAATAATGGATAGCGTGGGATATCTTTGCTTGTTCAGGCACGTTGAGACTGTGTACTGCAAGGGCCTTGAGGGGGTTGTTTATTTTTGTCCATGTGTCCCCCCCTCTATATTAGTTCACCCCCACATTTCACTATTCTTTCTTCTTCTGTTTTCCACCTCTTCTTGGCTCCAAATAATTGTTTCCTTTTTCAAACTCATTTTTTCTTTCTCCTCTTTCCCTAGGTACTTAAAATGGGGGGTGGGGGTTTCTTGAATATTTTGGGATTGAGATGGTTATGGAATGCTTAGATCCAAATTGTCTTGTGGCTGTATATCTATAAGCAGTGCTTTAAATGGGATTAGAAATCGAGGGGGGCTCTCCTTAGAGGGTGTGTCCTAAGTGGGGTTATTTAGGCCCTGTCCCCTAAGGAGAGCCAAGAGTATATAAAGGGCGCCTGGCGAAGTCCTGATATGCCCAGGAGGGTACTTGTAGATAAATAGATAGAAATCAGGGTGAGAGATCCGAGAGCAGCTGTCAAGTTTTTGAAGCTATTTTATTTTGCCTTCAAAAAGATTTCGCACAGATTAGTATTTTTAAACATTTACACAACTTTCGATAAGCACGAAAGGTTAGGTGGACAGATATTTCTTTCTTTGCGAAATACAGATGAGTATCGTCCTCTTTTCTGGCGGAGGAACAATTTTCACAGTGATGCACGAGTATACAATACAAGTGATTGGTGACATAAGGTGTCAACAGTGCGCAGCCCAGGACTGTGGTCGGTCCGGGGGTACTAGAACAACAATAGTGAACACAACAATATTTTACAAACATATATAAACAGGGGTTGTGCCACAGAAAATCGACACGACGGTGTTTCGGCCAAGCTGGGCTGTGATTAAGCCCGAGGTTGTAGTGGCCTTCATCAGGATGGTTTCTTACTACAGGTTCTGTCCGTAAGAGAAATCTGTGGGGAAGGGGAGAGCTGTCAGGATCTCGGGTAGTTAAAGTTTCATTTACGTATTAATAAATAATGGCTGAATGGTGCCTAAAAATACACTCGGGTATTTACTGACAACCCTAAATTCAAAGTCAACTTCAGTGGGGTTGGCAATAAATGCAGTCGTGACTGGATCATACTCATTATTGACACGGCCCAAGAAGAATGTAAAAAACAAGGAGAAGAACTTGCTACGCTCGAAGAAAAATTCAATAACGACAAAACCATAATAGAAGCCAAGAAGAAACTGGAAAAACTAGAAGAGGAGATCACCAAATTCAAACAACTAACGGTGGACAGAAAAGTACAAAAATTCAGAAAAGATTTGGCAAACTACTTGGAAGAAAAAACATACCCTTTCCTCAAGGATACGTTCTATAGCGATCTGCAACAACAACAACAGCACTATTTCAACAAACGGAACCGCATAGTTAATTTTTCCGGAAGTTCGGGTTCATCAAGTGGCAGCATTCCCAGCCCACCTGGCAGTGGTAGGACCACTGGTCCTCCACAACACTCTTTTTTTCAGAGGGGAGGACAACGGGGCCGACCAAGGAGGCGCCCACAGCAGTCAGGACAGTACATGAGAACGAGACAATGGTATTCCAACCAACCATGACAACGATACCCATCTTCAACCTGTCATCTAGAACTTTGACCCACGCAGAACAAACATTGCTACAAAGAGGGTTATCTTTCGTCCCCGCTACCAAAGCAGATTCCTTCAGAACCGAGGCAGAACTCAGAAGATTTTTCCGCACTCTAAGACTCAAATACTTTTTCGAAATACACCTTCCTAACAAACAGAACTCAGAAGACACACTTTCACAGAATACAACCACCAGCGAAGAAAATACAACAGGACTAAAACCAAAGTCCAATTTTGTACCACCTTCACACACTATTCCTAGTGAATTTGATACTTTCGAGAAGTTGGTTACTACCGCTGTGAACATAAGCATAACCAAAAAGAACTACTACCAAGAAAACCTCAACAAAGAGGAAAGAAAAGCCCTGATCGACCTCAACGAAGACTTATCCATCACCATCAAACCAGCAGACAAAGGCGGCGGGATTGTCTGTATGAACACCACAGACTACAACCAGGAATGTCTACGTCTTTTAGCCGATACTTCTTCATATAAGAAAATAAACAGGGATCCTACCAAGAGATTACAAGAAGAGATCCTCAGCCTTACTAAACACGCTGAAGACCAGAGCTGGATATGCGAAGACGAACGACATTTCCTCAAAACTCACCCAAGGATACCAGCCTTCTATATACTTCCGAAGATTCACAAACATGCCACTCAACCACCCGGAAGTCCCATCGTCTCAGCCTGTGACTCACTTCTGGAGCCTCTATCTCTGTACACTGATTTCTTCATGAAGCCATTTATTGCATGAAATCATACATCAAAGACAGCACCGACACCATGAAAGTCCTACAGAATATACATCTATCCGCCGATCCATCCTGGCTACCATGGACGTACAGGCTCTCTACACCTCTATCCCCCAACAGGAAGCACTGGAAGCTTTAAAAATCTGCCTTAACAGAAGAACCGACATTACGTCCACTCCCACCAACTTCATCCTGGAGTGTATCAGACTAGCGATGACCGAGAACTTCTTTCTTTTCCAAAACCAGATTTACCAGCAGGTGAAAGGCATCAGCATGGGGGCTACCTTTGCCCCTGACGTAGCCAACCTATACATGGCCCAACACGAAGATGACAACATCTACCATGATGACAACCCCTACAAAGCCCACATCTTGCTGTGGCGCCGATACATCGACGATGTTCTCCTAATATGGGAAGGGAGCAAAGATCTTTCACTCGAATTCCACAAATGGCTGAATCAGAGAGACTCCTACATACAATTCACCATCGAATGGGACCATCAAGCGGTTAATTTCCTGGACCTCCACATCTACCGCTCTGGAGACTCTGTAAAAACAGAACTATACAGGAAACCAACCGACAGGAACAGCCTACTCCATTTGACCAGTTTCCATCCACTAGGACTCAAATACAACCTACCGTACGGACAATTTCTTCGTGTACGCAGGAACTGTACTGATAAAGACAAATTCGAACATCATGCCCAACAACTCCAAAAACGCCTAAGCGAAAGAGGCTATCCCAAAAAATCCATCAAAATGGCCCGCAAAAGAGCAGCCAACACCGACCGCACCATCTGTCTGACCAACAACACCAAGGAACCCATAGACCGGACGGTCTGTGTCACCACTTTCAACCCTATCAGCAACTTGTTAAAAACCACCATAAACAAGCATTGGCACCTGATAAAAAAAAAGGCACCTTGGACAAAAAACCTTTATTTGCTTTTAAAAAGAACAGGAACCTTAGAGATATGTTGGTACACACATTTCTCCAACCGGGAAAACAACAAGACACACTATGGGGTCTACCGCCCATAGTAGGACACTACTCATGTGGAAAGTGCGTCGCATGTCGCTACACCAAGACCAGCAAGACATTCACATATAAAAATTTCATCTGGACAATGCAAAGCCATACAAACTGCGAAAGCAAAAACGTAATCTATGTGATAAAGTGTCCATGCAAGCTCATTTACATTGGGAAAACAACCAGACCCATTAAACAAAGGATAAGTGAACATCGATCGTGCATCAAAAACTCCATACAGGTTAAACCACTAGTGGAGCATTACAGCAGAAAAGGCCACACCAATGAGCAATTTACCTGGACCATCCTACAACAACTAGAACAACAAAGAAGAGGAGGTGATATCAATCTAGCGCTGACGAGGCTCGAACAGAAATGGGTCCACAGACTGGACACAGTAAGGACTGGACTCAATATCACCGTAGAGTGGAAACACTTCTGGGACTAAGTAACCCCCGTAGATTCTACTGGTGATTGTCCAGTACAGGTCATCCCTGAGTACTGGTTCATATCCTGCTGTCCTCTGTTTGACACTGCATGTTTCACATATTTTCCTCGTAGATTTTAACATCAACATATATGCCATTGAACAACTGTGTACATACAGCATTGTATGGTCCCGCCCTAAATTTATCAAATAAGATACTATATTGCCTATACTGTCTTGCGTATATGTGGATCCTTCCACACTAGCTGTACTAGACGGGTACCTTCCGTGCCCCCTCGCAAGCTCACACATACGGGTCATTTCTGTTATTTGTCATACCTCCTCCCTATTGGCCCATGGTGTATACCAATAACCACGGCTATTACTCAATCCTACTTTTGCCCTACCCTACTCTCCATTGGGCACCCCATTGGCTGACCGGCCCGGCTGAGCTGTTTTTAACCTATGGTGTCGGCACTCCTCAGTAGCATCCATTACCGCGAGGAGCGCAGACATTGCCACAACAGGCTTCGGTAAGTCACCTTGTTGATTTATGCTCTATCTCTCATTCAGACAGTTCGGAACAGACAGCCTAGGTACCTCCAGCATTTCCTACCTCATCCACTGTCCTTTTATAGTCCCACTCGTGCGCTGTAGAAACCTTTAGCCTTCTGGCAGACTTTTTCTAAACGCGCACGACAGCACCATGCTTGCATCAAGATTGGAAGACTTTATATACCAAAAAAACACGGCGATGGCTACAGCCGTCTTCCATCTTGATCCAGCACAAGTACTCCGGACTTTGCACCCACCGCAAAATCGTATCTCCTCTTGCATGCTCATACCACCTTGAATCACAGTCAACTGGGTTTCACAGCCCATAGTCCACTGTGGCTTTTTTCACGTGATTCCTGCCACCGACAGGATACCAATTCGATAGGCATCACCTGATCATTTAGCTGACAAACACCACTCTCACGAGACACCCCCACCACCGGTGTTCATCATTCCTGGTCCAACACTCACCAGTCCAACACTTCCCATGCTGGATGTACATGGGCCTCGTGTTGCTTGAAATACACTAACTCCCCCACTTGTGGGGCTAATGGTATACTTACCTTTGTCTCTACAGCTCCCAGAGACCATAGGCATTAATAGCCCAAATGACCCGAGTCATACGAGTCTTCCCATCTCTCCAATGAGTCCAGCAACCATAACAGGACTCTAGCACAGCGTCCCCGCTGCACCACAGCAGACGGTAAGCTGTCCTATGGCAATACACTCCGAGTGTATTTTTAGGCACCATTCAGCCATTATTTATTAATACGTAAATGAAACCTTGACTACCCGAGATCCTGACAGCTCTCCCCTTCCCCACAGATTTCTCTTACGGACAGAACCTGTAGTAAGAAACCATCCTGATGAAGGCCACTACAACCTCGGGCTTAATCACAGCCCAGCTTGGCCGAAACACCGTCGTGTCGATTTTCTGTGGCACAACCCCTGTTTATATATGTTTGTAAAATATTGTTGTGTTCACTATTGTTGTTCTAGTACCCCCGGACCGATCACAGTCCTGGGCTGCGCACTGTTGACACCTTATGTCACCAATCACTTGTATTGTATACTCGTGCATCACTGTGAAAATTGTTCCTCCGCCAGAAAAGAGGACGATACTCATCTGTATTTCGCAAAGAAAGAAATATCTGTCCACCTAACCTTTCGTGCTTATCGAAAGTTGTGTAAATGTTTAAAAATACTAATCTGTGCAAATTCTTTTTGAAATCAAAATAAAATAGCTTCAAAAACTTGACAGCTGCTCTCGGATCTCTCACCCTGATTTCTATCTATTTACCCTAAGGAGAGCCCCCACCCCTCGCCTAAGTTTGGGGGGTGCTGGTAACAGAAGCAGAGCTGGCGCACACTGGCATTATTACCTTTGATGTGCCCAGTCCTACCTTTTAGACAAAAGAAGGGGCTGGGCGCACCAAAGGTGTGACACCAGAGTGCCCCAGCTCACACACAGCAGGCGGTCCTATCATCCAAGGAGCTGGTGGTAGGCAATGCTTTAACCACCATCTCCTTGAATGAAAGGTCACCCTGCTGCAGACGTCTCTGTACTCAGAAACAAGAGGAGGACTGGACTGCCCAGTGCTCCTTTTGTTTTCGAGTTAAGTCATCAAGCAGCATGAAGTCTCTTGGCTGCATGCTGCGTGATGACTATTTACTTGGAAACAAAAGGAGAGCTGGGCATTTCAGCCCTCCTCCTGTTTCTGAGTACAGAGACATCAAGCAGCCCGTGTAACTTAATCACTGCACGGTTACACATGCTGCTTGTAGGTATCAGTACTTCCGAAGTGCTGACACCTGCAGGCAGCCTGTGTAACTGCAGCGCTACGGCTACACAGGCTGCCTGGCGGAGGTGTCGGCGTGGCTGAGGCTAGTCGGGGTGGGCCCCGGCAGGGCCCCAGCTCGGGAGCCCTACTGCCATGGCTCGGCCCTGGCTATTCCCACCCCACTTAAAGCCCTGTCTATGAGAAGGTGTTTGTAGGTAACTTATGTGCTTTGTCCAAGGAAAATATATGAACAAAGTAAATCTGCTATGCAGGAAGTGTCTATACTTTCCCCCATAGGGCTTGCAGAGCTGTTGATAAGTGCTAGTGGCTCATTTAGGGCATTACAGCAGACACCCTGCCAAAAAATGGCCTGTACTATCCTATCCACACAGCCAAGTACCTTATTCAGAATGTATATTGTACACATTTTTCTAATGTACTGATGGGATTCTCCTATTTATTACAGACACTAACTTATGATACCTGTAAATCTTCTGGCCATTCGGGTATCTATAGCGGAACACAAATCACAACAGATTGAGGTAAGATAGGGACATCTCTATCATATAGACAATATGAGGTCAGTGATCACAAATTGATATAGTGTTAACTATTAACTTACGCAGCAATTGAACAATAGCAAAGCAACCAACACGATTGACATAGACCACCATACACAATGGTACAGGGTAAGTTACTAGAGTTTCCTACGGCATATGCACCGCTCCAGTTTGGGGAGCGCATTCTCAAGGTGGAATATATTACATTTGATCTCTTCATTTTATATTGAACAGGGCCTCATTCAGTGATCAGGGTGAGTCCGATACTAAGTAACTCATTTTAGGCACTGGCCATTTGGAGACCAATTATAAGGCCATATGACACCAGACATAGGCCCTCATTCTGACTCAGGCGTTAAGGGGTTTACGGCGCCGTAAACGGCGCCGACCCTTAACGCCTGATTACAAGGTTCCCTTTGCGGGATGGCTTTTAATGGCTGCTTTTTTGCAGCCGTTAAAATCCATGCCGCAAAGGGACCTTGGCGATAATTAGGGCACCGTCATTTACGGTGCCGTAATTATCGCCTTTCCCCATTCCCATTATGCCCTATGGGGCGAAATGGGAATGGGGAAGGGTAAAATGGGAAATGGGGATTTACCGCCCCACTCACCTTGGAATGGGGCGGTAAATCCGCCAACCACCATGGCGTAAACGTAGTTTACGCCATGGTGGTAAGGGTACGACCCAGGCGGTAACTTACCACCTGGGTCGTAATGAGGGCCATAGTGCACTTAGTTTCTTGGTCTATCACCAAGTAATGGACACACACTAGTAATGTACCAGCACTAGGGAGCTTCATGTATGTACGGATTTGGCAAACTGCCATGCAGCAAGTAATGAAGTTTAATGTTGCAATAAGACCCTCGGCGGCGGGCCAATACCGCCCCAGGTAATGCCCCCGGGGCATTATCGTGGGCAGTATTGGCCCGCCGCCGAGGATCTTATTGCCATTAGTACCCCGGCCCGTTAGACTGGGGTACTAATGGCATTTCTTTTTGTTTCGAAACGCTGCCATGTTTCTAAACAGAAAAAAAAAACTGTTGGAAAGAAGATGGCCGCCGGGAAAGGGAAAACGTAGTCCGTCTTCCCTTTCCATGGCGGCCATCGGGAGCGGACGCGCTGGGAACAGAAGTGTTTCCACCGCGTTCGCTCCAAGAAAAGAAGAAAAAAGAAGGTAAGTGGGGTTGGGAGGGAATAGTTTGCAGGGGAGGTGGGTGGAGGAAAAAAAACTTACCGGCGGGGGGCAAAGGCAGCCTCCAGCCATGGGGAGGCTCGGAGCAGGGATTGCCCCGTTTCCTCATTGGCTAGAGGCGCCACGCCCCTCGCCGGGAACAGAGTACCCGGCACGCATGGCGTACACTAGAATACCGTGTGGTATGGCTCAGAAAAGAGCCAATCCACACGTTGTATTCTGGGTGCGCAGCACGTGCCGGGTACTCATTTCTATTAGATCACACTGAAGGGATATGAAGTAGTATTAAAAGGTTTAAAAAGGTGTTTTATTTGCAACTTGTACAATATCAGTTTTTGTTTCCCATGTGTCTCGTTTGTATTCCTTATCTGCAAACCCATCCTGCCACTGGCATATAACAACAAAAAAAGTTCTTTCTTTACATTTTCTTTTCTTTTAATGATTTCATGTTGATCTGTCTTGCTTTGCGACCAAATCAATGGTTACACATTTTCTGCTGTTATTATGATTAATTATGTCAGCCTTGAAAAAGACGTTACATCAAACACGTGTCGGCTGAATGTACTGCAATGTCAGGCTGAATTAAACTTAATGACAAGTTGGTCAATGAATCAAGATTGAATTTGTAAACAATCAATTCACAATGGACAATTGTGGCTATCGCAAGCGACGAGTGCAAATTTGTAACATTGTTTTTTGGGGTAAAGGGTACAACCCATTTGTACTTTGGCTGCAGCTTGCCGCTAGATTGTTTATTAGGTTAAGCACACTAGGTATCCGGTTTACCCAATCTCCAGGTTCTATCCTATGAAAACAGAGGAAAACCATAGCAGTTACACTGTGATGTGCTAGCACTGTGAAAGTATAGCAGTCCTGGTGATCAGTGGTGTACAGTTGTAGTAAAGGTCTGCCAGCATGGGTACAAATGCTTTACTATGCCCTCAAAATCACAAGCCCTGCTCATAGGTGCTCTGTGTTATAGTGTTCCTTTTAGGGTTGTAGTTGTTGTTAGAGTGTAGTGTTCCTTTGAATACTGTAAGCGTTCCTTTAGAATGTAGAATGAATAGGCTGTTGATGTGCAAGTGGTGAGGGGATTCCAAAGTCAGTTGTTCTGCTGGCCTGATCATAGGGTCCATGGAATAAACCTACTCTCACCTTCATACGCCTCTGGAGTGGTCACTTCATTGGCGATGAGCGGATCGTGACCCCATGATTTCGGGACCCACGTATACTCGTTGATGAGCAAGTAGCTTGCAAAGTGACAGGATGGGATAGCGATGACACAATGCTATGCATACAAGCCGGGCACTGGAGTAGCCCGAGTGGATCGCCACAGGTAGCAGCAAGCAACTGGATCTAGAAGGGTTACCCAGCACAGCAACCTCATCAGGTTTGGCTTCTGGCCCACAGAGCAGGCACAAAGGGCCGGAGAAGGCCAGTGAACTTTAGCGATCTCATGGTGCACAAGAGGAAAGGACTTAACAGCGACAAATGAAGCAGCTGTGCATACGTAATGTCATCTAGCATTGAAGGACAGGACCTCCAACAATCTTATCAGCACTGAGGACCGCAACAGAATTCTCTGCAGACGGCCATGGCATATCAGACATGGAGCTCAATCGCTGCCATAGCATTCAGTGACAGGGTGGGAAGTAAAAATAAAATGTTGGGGGGATTGACAAAAATGCAGCAAGTACATGCTAAGCAACCGCCATGCTTTTTGCCCAATCCCGGTCATCCACCGATTGTATGGGATTTGTGGATAGATTAATTTAGGGTTCATTCAAGGGCGCAGGTGGAGCTACATTCACTGATGATCAGAAGGAAGAAGCTCTTTTGGATTATCTGGGCTGAGAAGGTTAGAGAGTATGGCGGTGCCAGGAGGAGAGGAAGGAGAACTTACTATAAGTTTATATCAAACAGCAGTGAAAAAATTTGAGAAACAGTTTGGGAAGAAACCTAATATAGTATTGGAGCGATATCATTTATTTTCCAGGGCACAAAGCCATGGTGAATCAATAGACGCATATTTAACAGCACTCCGGTCTATAATGGCCACACGTAAATTCACTGGAGTTCAAGAGGAATATTTAAGGGATAAAATAATAATGCGGACCAAGAAGATAAGGGAAGGGTTATGGATCAATAAGGATCCACCATTGGACAAGGCACTTGAGATGGCACGGGGCAATCGAACAGTTGAGGGAAATAGTGCAGGAAGAAACTGAGATTGGGAGTCAAGGAGAGACATTAGAGGCAGTACTATCTGCAAAGAGGGTGGGCAACGCAAATGAAAACTACACAGCGAGAAGCAGATCTAAAGGGCTTCCAATCAGAAGCACCAAGAACAGCTACCTAGTAGACAGACTAAATAAAAGAACGTCTATCAGACCGACGAGAGCTAGTAATGCCAACTGCTTTGGGGTACCGAGATTTAGACTTACCAAGATTGGCAGTAACAGTTTTCCTGTGAAGGCGGCTAAACTCTGGAACTCTTTGCCTCACGAGTTTAGAGTAGACCAACCACTTTGGTAGCGGTACCATGGTCTGACCACCACTACATTCAATTTAATCTAACCGCCAAAAAAGGCAATCACTCCCCATCACTCCGTGTCCAGCAGCACTAGCGAGGAGCTCACGCAAACTTACAGCTGAAACTCTAGCACCATTTTTAATGGTGCCTGCACTTCAGGCGCCTTCCTCCAACAACCCAGATACTCTATCCAGTGCCTTTAAACTCATCATCACCAAAGCAGTCGACGCCATCACCCCTCTGACCCAAAAGAAAGCCAAAAAAATCAAACACTCAAATACCTGGTTCTCTAATGAGCTGCTTAAGCAACGCGCAGAGAAAAGGTCTGCCCTCTCTACCTGGAAAGCCAACCCATCAGAGTCAAATAGGGAGGCCTTCAAAGCCATCTCCAAGTCCTACAAAAATAACGTCATCAAAGCCAAAGCCCTGTCATTCAACTCTAGGATAAGTGACGCCAAATCAAGCTCCAAAGAAATTTTCGCCATTTTCAGAGAGTTGGAAAAACCTTCCACCCCCCCACCCATGCTCCTCAAGGATGAAAGCTGGTGTAACAGCATTCAGGCCGCAATGTTAGATAAGCTCAACACCCTGCAGACCAAAATCATTGGCCATCAACAAGCTCTTGAAAAACTAATTGCCAGCCAGCACAGCCCAGTGCGTACCACACACGAACCTAAACCCTCTCCCATATTCGACTTTAAAGATATTCCAGAATCAGAGGTCATAACCCTGCTCAAATCCATCAAACCCTCCAACTGCAAGGGTGATGCCTGCCCAGCCCAACTCTTCAAAGACTCCGCCTCCACTCTTGCACCTTTCCTTACTGCCTTCATTAACTCATCCTTCCAGTCAGGTCTTGTTCCCAAAGATCTTAAAGAAGCCTGGGTACGCCTACTCTTAAAAAAGTGTCATGATGCCTACCCTGGGGCATCAGGACCAAGGCCCTCAGCTCTGGGAGCAGGCATCCAGACATTTGTTTAAACCTCAGCAGCCCCGGCTAGGGGCTGCCTGGGTTCAGTCCTGGCGCCTTAGGCGCCAGGCTCATCATAGAAATCAGTCCTGGCGCCATAGGCGCCAGGCTCATAGACTTTACTTACCTGATGCAGACCATGCTGCAAAAGCGTCCAAGCCTACATGAGGCCTGGATGGGACTATTTTATTACAGGGACTATTTTTTACTTGGGCGTGGCTCTAGGGAACTTCTTACCTGGAACTACTTTGGAGGCTATTTAAACTACACCCGAACAGCAGCACATGCTTCGCGTTATTCTGCATCCAGCAGCGTGACGCTCACCGTGCCTGCAGCCAGCATCCAGTCTTCTGCCACGCCTGCGTACCTGCAGCCAGCATCCAGTCTTCTGTCACGCCCGCCTCGAATCCGGAGCTCCTAGAATAAAGAAGAAGAAAAGGACAAGGTTAGAAAACGAACTTTTCAAATTCCTCACCTAATTCCGGAACCATTTCATCTCCGGACCTGGAAAGTTACATCAGTCCTGCACGCGTCGCTTTGCCAGCTCCAGCACGGCGCCATACTCACCAGTTCACACAGCATCGATCCGGCACTGTCTCCATCATTTTTTCACCGTAATCCGGCACCTAGGGGACACAAGAAAAAAACAAGGTGAGCCAAGGTAATCAACAAATACAACCTCTTACCACCATAGACTTACCTGATTTACCACCGGCAGTATTATTCCATAACTCTCCACATTTTCATATGCCGCATCTGTAAAGAGGGAGAAAAACAACACGTTAACGCATGCAATAGTTACCGGACAGCGTTGGGTAACACAGACTCTTACCTGAACGTCAGCAGCAGGTACGAGACCTTCTTCTCACGAACTCAGTTGCAACCTAAGGAAGGAAGGGGACAAGAGTGAACATCGGGCACATTGAACTCTTTGAACTTGATACTTACCAATCCCGCCAGGGACTTCAGAGTCAATACTTACCGGAACTCTCCCAACGCCTTCAAACCAGTGAAATAACTGGTATCTACGCGCCCCTGCAAGACACGCAGGACGGAGAGCTCATCTTTTACGAACATAAGTTGAGGTTACTAAGGGGATATCGGAGGTGATTAGTGGGGGAGAGCGAGAACAGTTGGGAGGCCATCACTAAAACCCACAGGTGGTTAATCCCTGTCTCCACTTGCAGGAAAATACTTCTTCGGGTCCAGCAGACAAGACTAGGCGGGCCAGTCCAGACAGTCATCTCTGCACTACGCATCACGTTGAAAGAGACCGCAGCTGTCCGGGTCCGATCGACACCCCTATGGGGTCCAGGTGAATGTGACAAAAAGCCATCACTTGACCACACCATCCCGGGCAACTACAGGCCCATCACAACGGTCCCTTTCCTGTTAAAAATCCTGGACAAGGCCGCCTATTCACAAATGCAAAAATACCTGTAAGAGAACCGTCTCCTAGGCCTACGGCAATCTGGCTTCCACCCTCGACATGGCACTGAAACAGCCCTCCTTGACCTAAAGAACCAAATGGATGACCTCAGAGACATAGGCAAGCCGGCACTACTCCTGCTCCTTGATTTATCTGCAGCGTTTGATTTGGTCGACCACAACACCCTCTGCCACCATCTCGCATCTGCTGCCAACTTCTCCCCCATAGCATGTGAATGGATTACCTCCTTTCTCCAAGGTAGGGTCATGAAAGTCTTCTCTGACTCAGCCTCTGCCACCCCTAGGCTCATCAAATGTGGAGTCCGACAAGGGTCTTGCATAGCACCAACGCTTTACAACCTCTTCACTAGACCTCTGTTTAGCATCCTGGACTCTTTGGGCATCTCATACACCAATTATGCGGATGACACACAGCTGCTAATCCCGCTCACAGGTGACTACAAAACAGACATGTCTAATCTCACTGCCATCTACTCAACCATCCAACGCTGGATGGCGGACAACTGGCTGTATCTTAATAGCGAAAAAACAGAAATCCTACTTATCAGCTCACCCACTACCCTGAGTAACATCAGTCAAGACTACAACTCCTTCACTATTGACAACAAACCCAATAAGGTATCCAACAATTTTAAAACACTTGGCGTCTACCTAGACTCGGACCTCACCATGGACCGACAAGTGAATTCTATTGCCTCCTCATCAGCCTACTACGCCAAAATCATTAATGGAGCCAGACCATTCCTAACACGACACAACTGCCTCACCATTGCCAGGGCCATTATTGGCTCCAGACTCGACTATTGCAACTCCCTCCTATCCGGGACCTCCTGCAAAAACCTGGCCAAACTACAACTGGCTCAAAACAATGCCCTTAGGGCAGCCACCGGACCTCTAGGAAAGAGCACATCTCCAAAATCAGAAGGCAGGTTCATTGGCTCCCTGTTAAACAGAGAATCATCTTCAAAACCCTCTCCTTGGCACACAAATGCCTCCATGATGCTGCTCCCCCATATCTTGTTCAGAGAATTGTCAAGCACACCGCCACAAGACCTCTTAGAAAGGGGAACTTTAACCTTATCCTTGTGCCTAAGACCAACAGGGCCCGAGCAGGGGGATCTAGCTTTCCCACGATAGCCACCACACAATAGAACGGCCTTCCCCCTCACCTAAGAATGATTGAATCTCACCAAGCCTTCCGCAAAGCAATCAAGTCCAAACTCTTCATTTGAACACTAACCCTCTGCTTCCTTTCTGCTCTGCTTAAATCCTTTTGTATGTTTTGAATAACTCATGTACTTGCAACTAAGAGACCTCACGGTCACATGCAAACATCTTGTAGCACAATGTTGCTACACCTTCCTGTAACAGCGCCACAATGCCTCTGGGCTGCAGGTGCGCTTTACAAATGCAAATAAATAAATAAAATAACTATATCTACACCTTAGAAAGAACTATATCAACCTGCTCAACTCTACGGACCACTAGCTACACCATCGCAATTTCCTCATCTAGGCTGCCTTAGTCCATCTTCGTAATCTAGTGAATTGTGGATCCTTAGTTGCTTATAACCTGTACATTTGTATCTATACTGTGAGACACTGTTATACTGCCTCTGTAATATTACCTGTAAATATACTCTGTTGTACTGTGAACTATTTTGTAACCTTGTAAGCTTTGCACCTTCTTATTGCTGCGCCCTGTTACCTTTGGGTTTGGTGTGCATTAGAAATAAATAAATAAACAAACAAACAAACAAACAAACAAACTCAGTGGACCAATATGTACAGGAAAACATGTAAAAGGTGTGGATGGTCTAGTCATGTTACATGGCTAAATGATTGTCCTGCAAGTACGGCTGAGTGCAGACGATGTGGTGGCAAGGGACATTTTGCTAGAATGTGTAGAACTAACAATACAGGTGGGGAGAAAAATAATGGTTTCAATGACAAAGCATTAGAATGATTGAGTCCAAAGATGGTATCAAAATTGTAGAAGGAGCACTGCTGCAAGTACAAGGAAAGAAAACAAGTGGGTAATGGGAGATGTTGAACGTGAATGGTGTGCAATTCTAAATGTTGGTTGATTCTGGATCGCCTTATACCATGATCTCGCCTGGTACTTTATTAAAACAGTTATTGTAAGAAAGTAGAACATTTTAAGGCACCTGAAATAAATCTGAGCGCTTATGGTCAGGTACCTATAAAATGTTAAGATATGAATGGGCAAAGATAGATATTTATGCACCACAGGAAAATTATATGTTGCGCATAGAGACGCAGTGTTCTGCGATGGGAGGCGCAAGCTGCTTTGGGCATCCAAATTCTTCCAGGCAGGAATGTACTGGTGTTGTGTGTAAGTGACGAATGTGAGTGACACTACCAGTGGCACTGCAAAAAGTGGATTTGCAAAGTACCTCAAGGAAAAGTACCCTTTAGTATTCTCAAAGTTATTAGGAAAATTACAGGGATTCTCTCACAAAATAGTATTGAGGAGAGGGGCTGTACCCAAAGCGCACAAAGTGATGAATGTGCCGGTCTTGGCCAGGAAAGCCCACACGGCCAAATTGGTTGAATTAAAAGAATGTGGAATAATGGAGGAAATAGAATCTTCTGAATGGCTATGCCCTGTAGCACTTGCCCGCAAGCGTGATGGCGGGGTGAGAATGTACGTAGACTTGAGAGAACTCAGTGCAAGCTTGTGGGTAGACAGCCCCTCCCAAACATAAGCAAACCTTTGACTACCATAGGTCAGGTGGCATGGTTTTCAATGTTTGATTTGTCATCTGCATAACATCAGATTGATTTACAAGAGGAGTCCTACCCGCTCACCTTATTTGTGACTCCATTCGGTGGTACAGATTTTGTTGTATGCCCTTTGATTTGGCACCAGCCTCTGTGGTTTTTCAATGGTTGATGCAGACATTGTTTGGAAATATAGAAAGGGTGAGATACTTCCAAGATGACATATTGTTGTGGGGCAAAGCACACAGGAGCACACAAAAGGGTGCACAATGTGCTGTGCATATTACAGGAAAAGGGATTTACTATCAAACTGTCAAAATCTCAAGTAGCATTGTGGCGAAACAGAAGAAGGACTCGGGTGTTTATTTAAATAAAACAATAATACCTGTCTGGCCCTACCGCTATGGGGGAACTTCCCTACATAATAAACTAAAACTAATGGTGATTGTCAAGTCCCAAAAGAAAATAGTTTTCAGTCTGAATCCTAACGACAAGCTGGCACGCCCACTTAAGAAAACTAAACACAAGGAAGGAGGCCATACCAATGGCCTCTATTGCTAGCTTCTGCCTGGCCCAACACATAGATGACTTGACTTCAGTTTCCACATATAATGATGTAGTTTGCAGTCTTTTTAGAGATTCTGTTCAGTAAAAACACAAATGTTCTACGCACTGGTTTGTCTTCCCCTTTGAAAAATAAGTTTCTCCTCAGACTACTATTTTCAGCTTTTTATCACAGGTTCATATTCCTCCAGGATCCTTGGTACACGAAGAATGCAGACTTGTCCAATTTTATCAGTTCCTTGTACTTTTGTCGACTTTCACAGCCTTGATATAAAGCACACATATCCTTTTCACTCCCTTTTACATAGGGTGTGTGCCTGTTTAGTTCTTTCAGGCTCTAATACTTTGGTTGGCCTCCCCAGCCTTGATCTACAGTGTTCATATCTCTTTCACTTGTCCTTATGAGTTCCTCTCTCCTTTGACGGCTTTCATAGACTTGGTAAAAAGCACATGCATCCTTTGTACTCCATTTTACACAGCATGTATGCCCCTTGAATTCTCTCAGGCTCTCGTACCTTTGCTGGCTTTCCCAACCATGTCCTTCTCCCTTCATCTTTCTTCAGTTTCTGTAACTTCGTCGGTTTTGGCAATCTGGGAAACCAACATGCATAGTTTTTACTGGCGTTCTCACGTCGGCAGTGTTCGCTTCCCTGTTGGTGCTCTTCTCGGCTGCAAAGACACTTGCGGTGCGAAGCTCAGGAACCTCCGGATCCTTTCCTTTCTCTGGTCTCAGCGTCAGATGCCAGTCACCAGATCCACCACTGCTCTCCAGTGGCTGCTCCACCAGTGAAGAGGGTTCTCTTCCCGTCTCTGTCCTTGTCCTGACCGGAGCCTCTTGCTTTGTCCGAGCACCTGCCGTTTAGCTTCCAGCTAGCGGGTCTTGTTTCTCCCATGCCACTGCTGGTTATACAACTGGCTGTGGCTCCACCCCTCCAGAACGTCATCGCTACAGAGGCTTGCCCCTGCGTAGTGGTTACTTTCCTCCCTCTGTAGGAGTCTCCCTTCTATTCATAGTTAGCTCTGCTCTTATGCACATCATTAGAACCAACAGAATGGTGTCCGTATTATTTAATTTGGCCAAAAGATTAAAAGCAGGGTCATTGTTGGTTATAGTCATAACGGGAGATACCAAAGTCTTTCCAACACCCGAATAGGCAGAAAGGGTGTTAGGACTGGGAGCTCCTTATCGGAATGGGAATTCTTGTCCCCAAGGGGGGAATCACCCCCAGTGAGGTTCCATATGCCCAGACCCCTAGGGAGGGTCTTGCTAAGTGGGCTCATCTCTCTAGCCTCAAAGGGGGTGGCTCCCCTTTGGGGAGAAGGGCCAAATTGTCCATTTTCATCACAACGTGCAAAGCATGCAAAGCGTGACATATTTGGGGGACATCATTGATGCAAAGGGTTTAAAGCCCAAGGAACAGTAAGGGCGATGAAAGAGGCACCTGCTCCGGCCACCAATGAACAACTCCGATCATTTTATACATGACTGAGTATTATGTCAAATTTATTACAGATTAAGTAGAAAAGACGGTAAGCATGAGGAAGTTACAAAAGAAAATGCGCCCAACAGTGTCAAGAATAGTTTGAGGGTTTCAAAGAAGGTGTGCACAAGGCACCATCATTGGCATCTTTTGATTTTAGATGTAAAACATTGTTAACGGTGGATGCTAGTGAAGTAGGAATAGGTGCAGTTTTAGCCCAGTGGCAAGAGGGGGCAGTATCGTCCCATAGCATTTGCCTTGAGGGTTCTCAGAGACACGGAGAAGAGGTATGCGGTCATATAGAGAGAAGCATTGGCAGCATGTTGGGCCTCCAAACAATTCAGGACATTTCTGTGTGGAATACCATATGTGATAAGAACTGATCACCATCTGCTCACGTATACCTGGACAACAAAGGGGAAAGGTTCAGTGTCTCCCAGGATTGCCAAATGGATAGTCGATTTGCAAGAATATCATTTTGATGTGGAGTACATTCCGGGTCAAAAGAATGTAGTGGCTGATTGTTTGTCAAGATTACAGTCTATTGATACTAGGCAGGATGAAGCTGGTGAGGCCATGAACAGAACGAAAGTAGCATGTGCCATTCCTGCTTTGGAGAAGTCAGAATGGTTGAGGGAATGTGAAGTGGATCAAGAAGGTGTGGGTTTAGATTGGAGGAATGCTGAACAGGCAAGGGAATGTAAGAGTTATCTGAACATATTGGACGAATTAGAAGCAGGCCCCTGGGGTGTGACCAGAGGTGATATATTGATACCTCCTGGGTCATTGAGTATGAGGTTGGCACATGCGGGCCATTTAGGGACATCGTTGACCAAAAGAAAATGGAGAGAATCTTACTGGTGGCCTAGAATGGATAGTGATGTTGAGGGATTGATGAAGTATTGTGCCGCTTGTCTCACAGTATAAAAGATGTGTGTCCCCTTCATTGCCGACAGGGGGGGGGATGATAACATTTATAGAACAGTGGTCCTGTGAAGCGGAACTAACCTTGAATTAATACATTAATGCTTGACAGGCGTCCATGGAGAAGCACAGAGAAAAGGCTCAATCAGACCCAAACCTTAAGAAACATTTGAAAAAATAAACAATTTTTTATTTTATAGATGAATGGATAAAAGACATATTAAATCTATTATGGCCCATAATGCATATTGGGTCTTTCTCAATATAAATACAGTGCATACAAAACAAAGTGCTACATTTGTGATAGCCCATAATGCATACTTGGTCTATACAATATGAATGAAAAGCATAGAAGCTCAAGGTGCTACTAGAGCCTTTAAGTAGACCTGCTAAAGGGGTCTACAGTGCACCCACACAGTTGGGAAGACAGGTAGGCATAGTTTGAAATAGTTTTTCCCAGACACACTTGTGAATACCGGTCCTTCTTTTCGTGTGATTCCCTTCACTCGAATTCGGCTACCTGTCTTCCCAACTGTGTGGGTGGACTGTGCAAGTCACCAGCAATGCACAGGAGAATTTTCATGATGCATTTGCCAACTACATGCCAGTATAAAAACATTTTCCTACTGACTATGGCCCAAGAGGCAACACTAATGTATGCTATATACAAACGTACTCCTGTTGACTTTACCAGTAGCAAATACCATGCCACAGTAAGAAAACATGTCCAGACTGGCTGTACCAATGTAGGCCAGTAAAGCCATGTTATAACATTTATCATGTGTGCTTTGCCCTTCATGCCCAGTAAAGAATGTTATGCCACAGTTAGAAAACACGGAGAGACTGGTTGCACCACCAATGTGGGCACTTCTCCTGTCAATCAGTAACTACTCTATTAGCTCAATAATGAGAGGCGGTATTGGCAGTCTTCCTATGCCTGCCGCACTCTCATTATTGGGAGCTGCATCTTTTGCATTTTTCTTTCTTTTTCAAGGGGTCTGCATTAAAAAAGAAAAACAACATAGCCAGGCAATGCTCCCCTGCCCTGAGGAAGGCAGCAGAGCCCAGAGAGCAAATAAAGCACCCGGGTGAACTGTGCTGCCTGGCTACTGCCTTGTACTGAGAGTCACAGGCCAAGGCAGTAGCACAGTGCCAAATCTCTGACCAAAAGCGAGGCGGCGGCGGCGGCACCCATCGTCCCAAGTAATGCACCACGACTGGCCTGACTTATGGCTGGCACTGTCACATCTCTACTGGCATACTTAAAGACTAACTATATGTAAAAAAAGAGAGCACAACATATCCCAAAAGCTTCCCCAGCAGTGACAGCTTGCCACTCTCTATGATAATATGAGGCATACTTGCCCATGGCTTGGTTTTACTATTGAGACTGCCCACAAGTGGCGACATACTGCCATTGAATGACTGCTAACATCCCTTTCAGAGGCGTGGTAGCCCAGATGAGAAATGATGATACTGTGCTATCAAACAAAATTGCAGGTGTACTGAACCTCTAGGCACTGCTAGACTATTTAAAGTAAAAATGTTGCTGAAAATGTGGATGTTGTTCCTCTAGAATGATAGAACCTGTGTTAGGAATTTCCGGTACTGTCACAAAATGTTTAGGTGCCTTGCTAACTTCAACCTGTAAAACTAGTCATTCCTTGCCCTTTCAGATGAGACTTTGGACAAGTGTATTTGCCCGTTCAGACATGGAATATTTTAAAGCAGCTTACTCAGCACACTTATGCAAGCCATAAAATGTTCTGCAATATAAAAACACATAGCTTTCTCTCCAGCAAGAGCGCCATTTAAAGCAGTTTTAAAAATTGCCCTCATGTTGCGTTGCAACCAAACATATATCTGAAAAAGACATTGGGCCTCATTACACGGAAGGCGGTAAGGGTTAACGGTCACCGGTAATGCTACCGGTGACTGTTAACCCTTAACGCCTTAGTACGAGGTCCCTTTGCGGGTAGGTACTTTAACGCCTGCTGTTTAGCAGGCGTTAAAAACCAACCCGCAAAGGGACCAGGGTGCTAATTACGGTACCGCAATTTGCGGCACCGTAATTAGCGCCTTCCCCATTCCCATAGAGCCCTATGGGGCAAAAATGGGAATGGGGAAGGGCAATGGGGGAAGGGGGAATTACCACCCTGCCAACCTTGGAATAGGGCGGTAATTCCCCTTTCCACCAAGGCGGTGTCGGTATTTTACCAGCATGGACCAAGGTGCTAACAGCACCTTGGTCCTCCGCCTACCGTGTAATGAGGCCCATTGGCCCAAATTACAACCTGGCGGTCAAATGCACGCGGTAATGGCATGCAGAAAAGTCTGTAACGGTAAATCCGCCTCGCAGAGTTACCACTGAAAACGGTGTGGTACGACGTAAATCCATCATCGCTATAAAAGGAAGTTCCACGGTGGCCATTTTGAAAAACACAATCCATCCAATATCTCGAGTTAGCGGTGCCATCCAGACACCCAGCTAAGGCCAAACTTGTCCACAGGAAAGGGCAAATGCAGGGTGCCCGATATGAGGCAGCGGAAGCAGAAATTCAGCAAGCAGGAGCTCACAGTGTTGGCAGAGCAAATGATTGCCAACTCAGATGAGCTATATGGCCCATCTCACAGGAACAAAAACACATATGGGAAGAAAACGTAGAGGACACGAAGAAGAGGTGGAGTGACCCTCATCGCCAATCACCGCTGGGAGGCCGCTGCCACTGGAGGTGGCACAGTAGAACCCCTGCTACTGACACTGTGTGAGGAGATGGTCAGTGGGGCACTGCACATGGTCGGGATCGAGGGCGTGCGTGGGCATGGCAGAGCGAGGAGCCAGCAGCCAAGCTGAATTTGGTGAGTACCACAGTGACACATGCAATAATGACTGCCCTCCATGCAGGCAGAATGCACTCACCACCCATGTGAGGCACCAGGCCCCATTGACAGCAACCAGTGACCACCAGACCCCCTCACATGACACCCATGCACAGCCAACATAGTCATCATGCAACCATGCAACTTGTCCCTGCACATGGATGCATAACAGTTGACAGTTGCGTTGCAGCCACATGCACCTTGGCTACCATGACCCATGTACAGACACACTGAGGAGTACACATCTGACAACATGCCCACCTGACCCACGCACAACCAAATGCACTCCACCCACCTGACTGCACCACCAAATACCTGCCACCAACAGTCCAGACACATCACAGCCCATGGCCCAACTAATTCCTTTGACGCACCTCCAAATCTAGCAGGCCAACCCACACCTGACCGTCCATACGCAATGTATGTCATGTACACAGTGGCTGAAAGATGATGCCTGGCCCCCGAGTAGGCACAACACACAGTGATAACAATGTACAAGTGACAGTGAATGTTGTTTTCCAAAGCAAATCAGCAACAATGTCGTAACGCACATGTCAGTTTGTCCCAACAAGAACCAAAGACACCCAGGAAATGTCCCTGGAGGCTGGAGCATCCAGGACACCAGCAACAACCTCTGGCAGCAAGCAGCCAGGCCAAGGCAGTTCAGGGAATGGGAGTACATCACCCAAGAAGAGGCACCAGGCCACCGACAGACACTCCTGTCTTCCAGTCGGAGAAGCCCACAGGGCCAACGCAGACCCCAGATGTGCAATCTGTGCCACCAAGAAGAGTCCAGGACAGTGCCACATCAGGCCTTACTGTGGATGCACACGTGGGTCAGGGTGATGATGACAGCCAGCAATCAGAGCAGGCCACTGCAGGCACGGATGTAGATCAGTATGAGGGTGCCTCCCCTGCATCCAGCTGCCTACATTCCCCCGCCTGCAATTTGTCCCGATTCCTCCGCCCTGCGCAGCCTCTCACCACTACACACACCACCATCTCAGCATGATGTCCGCCATGCCCTGTGCTGTTTAGCGGACTCACCAGACGATCAGGGCAGGGATGCTCAGCATCATGGCCAGCACGAAGTACATGTCCAAATGCTAACACCACCGCCAGTGCCTGCCCCCACACTCCAGGCCATACGGGACCGTCTTGACCGGATGGAACAGAGGCAGAAAGAAATGCGCACCGTAGCACAGGAACACTTGGGGCATGCTGAGTCCATGCCTGACTGCAACCACTGGTCCTCGAGGCGATTGTCACGGTCAATTGGCTGTCTATGCAGGAGCACAGTCACATGCAAAGAAAGCCTGTGTCTCAGCAGCCTGAGGGTCTGGGAGCGGGCTCAACAAATGTCCTCGTCACATGAGACCATGGCCAGAGCCATATATCTGAGCCTGGAACATCTACAGGAGAGCATGCAGGGGAGCCTACGGTCCACCACCCCAACTGAGGGGTCAACACAGAGCACCCCACCCAGGTGCTCACAACAGCGTGCCGAAAATGCTAACAGGCCAACAGACAAGAGGGATAAGTGCAAGCGCTAATGCGTGTAGTAGTTGGTGGTGGAGGTGGGGCGTAGTGGCTGTTGTTGGGGATGGGGGTGAGGGATGTTGGTTGTTGTTGGGGGTGGTGGTTGTATTAGGGGGTGGGTGGGTGGTTGCAGTAGGGGATGTTGTTGCCTTATTGTCAGTATTAAACACACTTGAATCTTCTTCATGTTGGTAGTATCAATTTAATGCAATTCAGATAGATGCATTCATTGCATTGGATGTCATGTCTCTGGTGTCAAAAATACATTTCTATGAACTCCTGCTGGACCATCCGTCCTTACCTTGCTTCCCCAGGTAGGTCCTGGGGTGCCCGGTACACTCCTCCAGCCCATTACTCATCAGAGCTAGGGGGGGTCATTGTCCTTATCTGCAGGCATTACCACATTCCTGCGTATGCACACGTTGTGCAGCATGGAACAGACCACTATGATTTTACCTACTTTTTCGGGGCTTTACATCAGTGCACCGCCTGTGTGATGGGCCAAATGTCCTCTCAATGCAAGGTTGCGTTCTCCTCTGTGCATCATTATAGGCCATCTCCCATGGTGTGGCAGTGTTTCACACGCGGGTCATTAGCCATGGCAACTGCGGGTATCCAGCATAACCTACAAGACATGAATGGACTTTGTGAGACATGGCGGTGTGTTGACCGTGGTACAAGTACATGGTCATGACGTGCATACTCCCCTGTGCATGCCTCGGTGGATGGCCACAGGGCACCTTGTGTGCATAAGGGTTGTTGGGTCATGGTCAACATGGCTACCTTGCAGATATATGCATCGTGGGAGTCAATGCACTAGTCAGCTATGGTGCTGCACTACGCCATGTGGGGTACATGAATATGCCTACATGGGTTGTATGGTGACATGATTGCGTGGTGCTGCCTAGCATGGCTGGATGCCCTGATTCATCACATTTGTCAAGTCTGTGTCCTGGTGTGGGTCAGTCAGGGTTCCTGGCCTATTCTGGGTGTCATTGTTGTTGCATCATGGTACTTGGGGTTCATTCACTTCACTACTACTGATGTGCCCCATATGCATGTGAGTGCTTTTATCCAGTCAGGTCTGAGTGCTACTTACCCACGAGCCATCTGTGCTGTCCTCTGTGCCTCTCCATGTATGCAGGCAGGGTGCTGTTGCGCAGAATAAGTCGCACCAGGATATAGGGCACAACAGTGACTGATGGTGAGATCGGCATCACAGGTCATCATGCACAATCATGGAGTGATATTGTTTCTGGTTGCGGTATGCTTATTCAGTTGCCTGGTGTGGTACCAACAACACCTGGGTGCAGTCCAATGCCACTATTGTGTTGGGCAAATGTGCGATGCTGTAGAACCTTGCCTTTGCTGCATGCACCTGTGCCTGAGTGATGGGCATGGAGATGTGGTGGTGTGCATGCATCATTGGGGCATCCAGGACTTGGTCCAGCACCTTAGAAAATGTGGACTGAGACATTCCATGCAGTGCCCCTTCTGTGTGCTGGAAGGCACATGTGCCACAGAAAGGTAGGACGGACACAAGCTTCAGCAGGAAGGGGTTTGGCTGTTTGGATGGAAATGGCATCTGCAGTTGTGTCTGTGTCAAGGTGAGCAGGTCTATGATGGTTGGACAGTCCAGTCTGGATGAGGTGACTAGTTGCCTGTCCGGAAGTGTCCATGGGGATGGTCAGACACGTGGGATTGGTGCCCTCCGCTGCATGCGTCTCCTATGCCTTGGTAGCGCCTGTCTCATTCCCTGCTATGGTCCGGCATGCTGCTGTAACTCAATATAGAGTAGCAGGTTGTGGAGCCCATAATCTACGTTTGCTTGTGGCTGCATGTTTCTTGGATGTGTGTTGGGGGTGTCGGTGGGCCTTTTATACTCCACCTGTATGGATCTGGTGCAACTGGGCCTTCATTTGTCACACCTGTTTGCATTTACCTCCTCCTTTGTGGTGGTGGTAATTGTGATGTGTTTTTCATGTAATGACCTCTGATTTTTGGAGGTCGTTTGGCTGTTTTTTAACTTGTAATATGACAGTGATGTTTTTTTTTTTGTTTTTTTTTTTGAGGTAATTCCACCCACAGAATTACCTTCGGCTCGGATTCCGCAAATTATTGTCGGAGTTACTGCTGGAAGTTATTCCGCCGGTGGTAACTCCGCCTGAGGTATTACCCCAATTATTCTGTAAGTCATCATTTGGCGTAGTGGCTTTCGCAGACCGAATTACCACAGACTTGCATTCTGGAAAGTACGTATTGGGTCCTGATAGATGGGTCGCTGAGAGTGGGATGATGGAAGAGGGCATTGACAGTGTTAAAGAGATTCAGGCCGAGGCCAAAGCTGAAGAAATCAAAGAATGGCGATCGGGACCAGTCCGCGTAGATGAGCGAGGTTGATGGGTTGACTATGACAAACAGAGATGGATGTTACCTAATGCATATGTACAAGCTATAGTGACCATGGCCCATGGCCAAGCCCACATCAGTGCAAAAGGCCTCTGTAAACACTTAGACCTGGTATGGAGGAACTCCAACATACCCAAAATAGCGGACCGCCATGTCAAGTATTGCATGTTCTGTTTACAGCATAACATTGGGAAAGGAACACCAGTACCTAAGGGCAGCTTTGGTCCACCTTCCATGCCCTTTGAGGTAATAAACTTTGATTTCATTGAGATGGAAAGATGTCAGAATGTTAAATATGTTCTAGTGATAGATTGTGCATTTATCAAATGGGTTGAAGCTTTCCCTCTGAAAGATAACACTGCAATGTCAACAGCAAAATTAATTCTAAAAGAGTACTTTTGCCGTTTTGGTTTTCCAAGGATGATCTGGTCGGACAATGGTTCATACTTTATAGCATCAGTCACCAAGCAATCACCAAGCAAGTCACCAAGCAAATGTGTGAGGGATTACAGATAAGAAAGAAATGTCATTCTGCGAACCATCCCCAATTGGCTCGGTTAGTTGAGGGACACAACTGTACCCTGAAGAACAAGCTATGTTAGGATATGTGCGGACAGCCAGCTAAAATGGCCTGAAGCCCTACCATTAGCAAAAACAGGTCTGTCCCCATATGACATTGTGATGGGGAGACCTGCTAATGAGTGGAATATACACAGGCCGAAATAATCATCAGAGATTGAGTATACATTATTGGTAGACTATTGTAACCAGTTGACCCAAAACTTGCATTCGATTGACCAACAGGTGCGAGAAGTATTGCCTGATCGATACGCGAGTCCTGGCCCACCATTAGGCCTGGTGTCTACGTTCTGGTGAAAGACTTCCAGTGGAAGTCCAGCCTTGAACTGCACTGGAAGGGGCCACTCCAGGTCCTATTGGCCACCCAGACTGCTGTGCGTGTAGAAGTGAAAAAGAACTGGATACATGCAGCACATCTGAAACGAGTCCCTTTGCCTGGGTCCTATGACAGATGGGTAAAGAGGTGGGTAGGTGATTCAGAACACGAACACGTTCCTCAGCACGTACCTTTCAGTGACAGAGAATTCAGTAACCCAAATTTTAAGCAGCTAGATGTTTCACCTTTGCCAACCACCGACACATTGTTCGAGGATCACTCCGTGCCAGGGGTGTCCAGATGCAATCTTCGACCATAGAAATAGCCAGGGAAGGACTTCTTGCGAGTAGGAAAGTGTGGTATTTTCTAAGTACTGCACCCACAAGAAACCAACGATATTCATCCCATACCCTCCAAAAATTCATGGAGGTAGAGGGGGGCAGGGGAAAGAAGCCTCCAAGCAAGATAGGCCACGTGGTCAGGTGCCACTCATGGATGAACTTATAAAGCCTATATCAGTGAGGCTTAATGGACACTGAGAGATTATACCTCTGTTTGGGGTACGCAGAAGCAATGAAATGGAAGGTTTTGCCACTGGAATGACCAGGTCCAAAGGATTGTGGTCAACTAGAGATAAATGAGTGATTATAGCTATTATGGAAGGTATCATACTTATATTAATGCCTCTTTTTTGGTTTCTGGAGAGCTCACTCCCCCTTAGCTCACTATTGCCTATGGTCAGTTCCACTACTATGTCTCAGTTCTCTGTACACACATACACACTTCGTCCCCCTTGATCTTGAACATCGAGAGGGATATCTTAATAACACCTTCATAAGAATAATGAATGATCATCATGCAATACTGAACAAAACCAATTGTTGGGTATGTTCCCACCTTCCACAACACGGTGAGAAAGGCTTAGGATGCTACATATATCCTCTCCCGATGTCCACTGCTTGCTATGCATCCTTTAGGGCCATGTTTTTTGGTAGATGGAATACAGCACCACAGGTAACTTTGATGGGACTAACATAAATACGTTTGATCAACAGGTGCTACTAACTTTGGAATGCTCAGTGTTTGCTAACAGGAGCACTACCAACACTGCCTCTACCAAATGCTCAGACAGGAATTCTAGGCCATACCAATCAAGGATATTGTTTCGAATGTCACCAGTTGGGAATAGGCAAGCAACTCCTCCAGCATACCCAATGAACAATAATCTTGCCACAATACCATTTTGTCTAAGTAAGGAAGGTTCTAGGTACATGGGTACATATGACAAATGTATGAATACTGCCATTTTGGTGAACAAAACAAGGCCCTGGTACATTGGGGGATCAATTTACTTGGTTACCCAAAGATTGGAAAGGAACATGTTACTTAGGGATACTGTTACCAGGGGTTTACTTGACATCAACTTTAGAAATATTGGAACACCATCCTAGGAGGGATATCGATGATGACACAACTGGCCAAATATTAGGAGATGTGTCAAAAGCAATAATTCCTTTTTGGGGACCAGCGATACACTCCAGAGACATCAGAAGGTTGACACGAGTGTTAGAAAGAACGGTTAAGGAGACAACTGATATACTATTCAATATGACATTAGAACAGAGTGCTATTAGGCTGGCTGTACAGTATAGGATGGTATTGGACACAATGTTAGCTGAAAGAGGAGGGGTTTGCAAAATGGTTGGGTCATCTTGCTGCATTTACATAACAGATTCCTCCCCTACTGTGTTTCAGGCTATTAAGAGGTTACACACATTGGGGTCCAAAATTAATGTTAACTAAGGTAGCTGGGACATCGGTACTTGGGCTTGGAATTTATTTACCACATGGGGTTGCAAAATACTTTGTCCTTGCTACCACTACTGTGTTTCATGCTTGTCTCACATATTCTACTCCCTTTATCTCAGTCCTTTAAGCCCTTGCCTACTATGTCCCTATGCATATCTATTAGAGCTCCCCCACAATAAGAGGTGAGCCTTAGTTTCTATGTATTATCACACCTGCTATGACCTATGCATGTCTATTGGAACTCCCTGTTACAAGAGGGGAGCTCTAGTGTGTATGTATTACCACACCTGCTATGACCTATTAATGTCTATTAGAGCTCCCTGCAACAAGAAGTCAGCCCTAGTTTGTATGTTTTATCATGACTTCTATGACCCATGCATGTCTATTGGAGCTCCCTGTTACAAGAGGTGAGCTTTAGTGTGTATGTATTACCACGCTTGGTATGACCTATGCATGCCTGTTGTTGTTCCCCGTAAAAAGAGGTGAGCCCCAGAATGTATTATCATGCCTACTTTGACTTTATGCATATCTCTTGTAGCACCCTGCCAAAAGAGAACTTCTCAGTATGTATTCATCTGCATATTCATGTACAAGCATTTCTGTAACTCGCGCCTAGATACCACATGGTTTTGTGCGCTGTAAATAAATGTAAAAATAAAATAAATAAAATATGATCACTGTTGCCATTCTTTGCTGCTGTTGCTGCATACAATTCTAACCTACTTTAGGGTTTCTGCTATTCCAGTGCTGTTAAAGAGTTCTGGAACACTTACAACCTGAACGCTTGTCCCCTGGGAATGTGAGAAATGCACTAATTATGCAGATATGGAAATTCAGAAATGTATGAATATCAATAAACATGCATTTGGTGATCTATAAAAAATATTGCTTCGCTTAGGCTAACAGGGGGGTTTGTGAAAACGCATTTATTCGGGTTAGCCTTAAGCTTCCCCATTTTGTTTCATGCACTCACACCATCTTGCAAAATCTCCTATTTGGAGCTGCAAGTACTTGCCGCACAAGAGTGCTGAGAATTTTGTTGCAAAGAAATGAACTCATCGTTATTATAGCCTTGGATCTTGCACAAGCCGGACCAAGCGTGAATAAGATATTCTCGTCTGCAGCTGTTAATTCATTGGGCCTCACAAATGCACGTAGAAATAAGAAGGATAGTTTATGACACAAGTGATGTTCTGTTTCTACCAGGAAAGGGTTATCCTAAACAAACTGTAAAAACATGCTACTACACAGTAACCCTCGGTCATCAAAACAAAAGATAATGTTGGTAGGAATGTTTCCATTCAGTGAGAACAGTGAGAACAGTCTGTTGTCTTGTAAGGTCAGAAAGTTAGAATGTACAGGCATGAAATCACTGATGAAAATGTATGTTTTCACAGAAAACCCTATACGTAGCATGGAGCTGTAAACCATCCATGATATCTATGACATCACACTCGCAGCAGAGCTCATGTAAACTAGGGTGTATAAAAGGATGTGATTTTCTTTCTGTAAATTGCTCACTTCTGCACAGCTATTGTTGTGTAAGAACCTGGGTCCGCTTGAAGCGAATAAACTCTGTTGTTTATATTCATCTCCGTGTCTGCTGGTCTTATCTCATTTACAGTACAGTTACCAGGTTTTGGTTTTTTAGAGAGAACGTGTCTTAGGTGACAAGTGTACATAGACTCAAGAACACGTTGAGTTGTACATTCACTTACGCTCTGGTGTACCTGCTGGCCCACAATATAGCTCAAACAAAAAGGCATGAAAAAAATCATAACAGAGCATTGACAAGTGAGAAGTGTTTGGATATATTGTGATTGAGTGTGATTAATATTTAAATATATTCAGGGCAGTCACAAAAACCTTTGTTGATCTTGCTGGTATGGCATACTATTTGTATTGGTAGACTTGGTAGTGTTGGTGACTTGGACAAACACTTTCATTCACTTGTCATCGTATCACTTCATTGCTTTTTTTCCTGTCACTGTCAAAGTGTGAGGATTATTAATATTTAATAAAAGATTTGTGTATTCTTGAGTTCAATTGAATGACATTTTGAGTACTTGAAACAAAGAAGTAATATGTGAAGCAATAATAGGAATAAGAAATGCAATCCTCCTTATAATGCAAGTACTGCGTATTTGGTATTGAGACATTAGCGTTTGTGGCTTGTTGTATGTTGTTTGGGAACACATGAGAAACACTAAAAACTAGAAATAAAATGCACTAACTTGAAATAATTAGAAAGTAAACAATTCAAAATTATTAGATATGTATTTCTTATTGAAAGTAAAATATTATGATAAAAACTGAATTTTTAAAAATGTTTTGAAGGTATATACACACTACAAATTATACAGATCTGGTAGTGGTACTGTCTGTACAAATCCCATGTATTGTCCGAAGGCAATAGGAAATTGTTCGCAGATGGCTCGAACGGCAAAGGCAGGTATGACACATCGAACATGGCATCCCAGTCTTCGAAGAATCCACCAAGTAAACACTTGATAGGCCACAAGCCTGTACTATCTATGTAAAAGATAGATACATTGTTTTGTTGAATAATCAAATCATTGCATTTATATTTTGTGGCCTATCTTGGAAGAATTATTGCATAGGTAGAAATTCAAAAACATACTTTGGGAGTAAAGTATTCACAGTCCAATATTTTAGAAATAAGGGTATTAAAAATAGGAGTACATGCTTTGCAAAACAAAACAAGCTAGAATGATCATTTGGTCATAGCTTTTAATTGATAAAAATAATATTGTTGACTCTCAAAATAGAAGATGGAATCATTTAGCATGAACAAAGAACAATAGATTTTCCAATATATCAAAATATATATGATGAGTGAACCCATTGCATCACAATAGGCTTGGAGAACAACATACAAGGCTATAGTGCAACGTTGGCAGGTAAAACAGATATACACAATACTTACACTAGGAGTATGAGGGGGAACAGTTGCTATAAGTCTGCGCATCATCATTCTCAACATGGATCTTGTAAGAAAGGCTGCCTTGAAGTCTTGCAGCTGGATCACGCATAGTGGTGGAGGGTCTTCTTTGGCTATGCAGGCCAAGCAGGCACAGTTTTCTCAGTAACAACTGTTCTCCACCAAAGTTGGCATTATCTCACATCAATTGCACATACACCAAGTGACTGCAGGTGATCTTCACTACTTTCACTCAATTCACCATCTTCTCAGCGGCTTTCTCTCTCATGCATTCCCTCTTCGGTATACTCCGTCTCGTAAAGGTATGGTTGAATTGATGGGAAAGAGGAAATTAGTCAGCTACCTCTCCTTTCAAGTGCTAAGCGGAGGTTAACATCTATCTAGAGTCTAGTGGGAAAACATTAGATCACACTAGTGGGGCACAAAATATAAGAAAACAATGTTATTCTGATTAAGAAATACTAACTTTAAAAACAGAACAGACACATAGAAATTGACAGTCTGGTGTACAATAAATTGTACATTGAGGCATGACATGAAAACAGTGAATGACATTATTGTATGAACATGAAGACCAATTTCAAATCTTGCTACGAGTCATGCATTTAGTCCTGACCCATGTAATATCTTAAAATGCATTTTGCACTGTGAAACGTCTTGAATTGGTCTTCATGTTCATACAATAATGTCATTTACTGTTTTCATGTCATGCCTCAATGTACAATTTTTGTACAAATACAGTCACAAAAATGCTGGTACCACTGGGAAAACCGTGCTGCCACCACAGACCAGGTTGTAACCAGGCCCAGGTGTGGAGGAACAGGCCACAGGTGCACCCAATTGACACAGCTGCACACAATGAGCACAGGGACTGCTGAAAAGGACCACACCCACACCACAGACACGTTCCAACACAACCATGCTGCCTCTATTAGCAGTAGTCATGGGCGTGGAGGGGCTGCATGCAGGAGTGCAGCTCTATGAGCAGAAGCTGCTGCAGTGGCAACAGGCCGACAGGCTGTGGAGGAGGAGGAGGATAAGAAGGATAATGCAGATGAACAATGGGCAGCAATTTGTGCCACAGAGGTGTGCACCCATACCCCGCACAAGGGCCACACCCTGGTCCCTGACTGACAGGCAGATTCACACACTATGCCGCCTAAACAGGGAGACCATCCTGGAAATCACAGAGCTCATCCAGGATGACATCCAGAGCATCATTGGCATCTGTCCTGCCATACCACCCCTGTTGAAGGTGGTGTCTGTGCTGCACTTTCTTGCCATGGGCACATTCCAGCTCACAGCCGGGGAGCTGCATGTCATCTCCCAGCCATCATTTTCAATTGTGCTGGTGCAGGTCCTGGGTGCTCTGCTGTGTCATGTGTCCCAACACATTGCCTTACCAACGACACAGGCGCAGGTGAACGCCACCAAGGTCCGCTTCCATGCCCTCATGGGCATGCCTAATGTATTGGGAGCAGTGGACTGCACACACATAGAGCTAGTGGCTGCCCATGCCACAGAGGAGGTTTATCGGAACAGGAAGCTGTACCACTCTTTTAATGTGCAGGTCATCTACGATGCAGACCTGATGATCACACACTGCAGTGCACACTTTCCGGGAACAACCCATGACTCCATGGTCCTGCGGAATAGCACGCTGCCTGCATACATGGTGCGTTATGGTGGACAGCGGACCTGGTTATTGGGTGAGTAAAATCATCAACACACACAGCACATTGCTTGTGCACCAGGGCATGGGGGATGCACACTGTCAACAGTTCATGTACCGCAGGCACCATGCCAATGCAGGGACACATTCGGCATGCAAGAGTGGATGGCCACGACTGGCATCTACCACACATGCCAATGGATAGACACCCCATCACAATCTGTGCACAGACGGACATGCACATGCAATGCACTACAGGTACCAGAATGCACATCACTGCCATGTCACAAAACACAGCATATCCCGACTCTGCCCCACCCACCACCACCAACCCGTCCATGGGAGTCAGACCCTACACATGGACTGTCACAGGGTGCAGCAAGGTTTATTGAGGGCCTGCAAGAGCACAGACCCAGATGCATGTGTCACACACCCACATCCCAATATCTATGCACTGGCCAGTTACCTCAATATAATGGCCCACCCTGTGTCCCATTCCATGCAGGTGATTCTGGTTATCCCTTACCACCATGGCTGTTGACCCTTGTCAGAGACCCATGGACCCACCAGGAAATAGCCTACAATCGTGCCCATATCAGAACATGGATGACAATTAAGCAGACATTTGGACTGTTGATGACATGTTTCCGTTACATGCACCGCTCCGGTGGGTCATTGATCTACAGGTCAGTGAAAGTGGGGGTGATAGTCCTGGCCTGTGCCATGATGCACAATATGTGCAGCAGGCAGAACATTCACCTGCCCCCAGACACGGACATGCCTCCAGCGGATAATGATGATGATGAACGTGACGTGGATGCAACAGCAGACATGTCACAACCCAATCACAGGGATGTCAGGGATGGGCGTGCAGACCACCAGGAACTCATCGAGAACTACTTCTGAGGACACAGCACCTGCAAACGACCCATGGCACACACTGCATGTGATTCAGTGAATAAATAAAGCACACCACTTCACAAATTGAACGTCCAGACGTTGTGACATGCGCATTGTGGATTGAACAAACATCAAAAACGTGTGGCCCACCACCCCCTCCCCAACTAACACTCCCCATCACCCCCTACCCAACTGACCCTCCCAAACACCCCCTCCCCAACTGACCCTCTCAAACACCATTCCCCAACTTAGCTTCCCAAACACACCCACCCCAATTAACCCCCCGAAACACGCCTTACCAGAAACAACCCCTAGGCTGCATACGTGTCACGAGAAGTCTTGAACTGTCTCACTTCGAATGGCCTCTTCACACCGGACCTGGACTTTTGAGGTGATCCTGACAGGCGCAGGGATCTGCACCTCGGGCTGCTCTGTTTTGAGCTGGCAGGCGTGGTGATTGTCGAGGGGAGGCGGAACTTGCTGTATCCCCGTGCTACACAGGGCTGCCTTCAAGAAAAGGGTGAGGGACTCAGCCAGTGCTGAGATCACTTAGTTCCCCTCCCAGACTCTCTCCGCAAGCAGGACCGTAGCACATGATGAGCGGCCCAAGGCACGGGCACAGTGCCGGCCGGTGGCCAGCATGCTTTCCCGCATCATCCAGGTGTCCTCCAGCTGCTGGTGCACAAGTCCTGCCATCTCCTCATGCCATGCCTCTATGTGCCGAATGCATGCATCCATATCGCGGATGATGGGGATCAGTGGTGGAGGTGGGCTGTTGAGATCCTATGAACATGTGTAAAAGCACTTATTCATCAAACCTTACATGTTGTTCAATGGGTCTATGAGCTTACATGTTTCTTTACTCACATTGTCTACCCACCAGAGGAACAACCACCAACTCCTTGTTTGTAAGGTCATGTTCTATATCCCAGCCCCTCACCTCTGTAGCACACCTTGTGTTGGCCTCTTCATCTGGGTCTGTTGTGAGGAATCCAGGGAATGAATCCCTTCTCAACAAGAGGTAGTCATGCCCTTGCGGGCTATGGAGGTGAGCCTGCTATGCTTAACACCCCGTAGAAGAGAGGGCAAGCGGGATCCCCCTTTAGGGGACGAGCAATCCTCAAACAAATGTTTTTACTCCAGCTCCCTTTTACACAGAATCCCAAGTATTTGTTGGTTATACGGGAATCATGGAGGGCAGTGAAGTACATGGCCCTTTAAAATTAGATTGTCTGTTTTCTGACCTGCATTTGTAGAAGTCCTGGCACGAAAAGTCGAACCAATGGATTCTCCCATTTCATTCCAGGGAGGAACATAAATGTCTCGGGACCCAGACACAAAAAGAGAGAACCAGCAGGCGAGTGAGAGAAGCAGGTATGCGTAGCTGCACATATTATATTGTATTGATTGTTTATTTCTGTAGCGGCTATACACAATGTGTTTCGAAGCGCTTCAAGGAGGGAGGGAACATGGGAAAATACAGTTACATTCTTACAGATCCTTGAAACAAATCAGAATGTGAGAAAAACGATCATATCATAACAGATAGTACAAGTGCGTGGAACAATAAGGGAGAGGTGGGGAAGGAAAAAAGGAGACAATACTAGCAATAACATTTCTATGCCTGACGGCAATTGTTGCAGTGCAAGAGTGACAAGAGGAGGGGGAGGAGGGGAGGTGTGGAGGAGGGAGGGAAGGGAAGAGGAGAGGAACAAAACAAGTGACTATCTTCAGGGTCAACGCCTGATCAAGGTAGTGCTGGGAGGGAGAGGGAGGAGAAGACAAGGAGGAAAAGGGGGCAAACAAGCTCTTATCAAAGGTCAAGAGGCAGAGATAAGAGTGGGTGCCAAGATAATTGAAAGGTGAAGTGGAGGAAGGGGCGGGCAAGATGGCTGACTGGAGAGAAAGACTCATGGGCCAGAGGGGGCACACAGAACGACAAGGGGGCCAGATGGGACACACAGAGGGACAAGGGGGCCAAAGGGGGCACACAGAGGGACGCAGGGGACATAGGAGGGAACATCTCTATCTTAGGAGGAGCCTGGAGGTAGGTCCATGCAGACAGAGTGGTGGGTGGAGGAACTGTTAAACCATGGGAATGCTGCCACTTCCAGGTATGGGGACCCAAGAAGCTTAGAGCCGCCGGGAAGAAACTTAATGAAGCCATGCCAGAAGTGGCGTGTCCGCATCCTCCCTAACTGATGCCAAAGTCATGTCAGTCCAAGATGGGAGGAACTGACGCAAGACACCTGACAGCGAGGACCAGTACGAAGACAGAGACATGGTTCTATGCTGGCCGGAGAGACTGCCTCTGTCCATGAGCACCACTGCCGAAAAGCAGGTATGAGGCTCACACCAAGTAGTGGGTGGAGGCCAGTGAGGCCATAGCATAGCCCACACCGGGCTGAGAATCAAGACACCACACAAGGGGGAGAAAAACAATAGCTGAATCAGGGGTGAGAAGCCATAAAGCCGAACTTGGGCTGAGAATCAAGATACACCATAAGAAGGTGAGAAAACCGATGAACGAAGAAGGGCTCAAGAACAAAGGCAGCACAACCCACAAGGGTGTATGCAATCCCACATTTCAAGCATGGGTAAACAAAGGAAACACTCGAAACATGGCGGGACACAAGACACCAAGAGCTGGGGCGAAAGACATTTTCTGTTACGAAAATACAGGCAAACTCAGACCACAAAAGCATGTTGTCTCTGACGAGGAACGCACATGCAGAGACATTGCATAGATTTGAAGTTTGAGGTGTTTAGACTCACCAGCCAGGCTGATTGGGGGGGTGAAAGAATCAGAACATTTGGGTGGGGGACCAAACACCACCAGGAAAAGAGAAAGAGTAAAATACTTTTGAACTGCAGCAGTGGGCCTGGGAGAGCGCAGAGAACTCTTAAGGTGGGGGTCAGAAAACCAACCACCACTAGCCAACATAATAATAATAATAGTAATAAATAATAGGAGCTGTGCACAAGAACAGGAAAAACCACCAGAAAGAGTTGCAGAAAAACAGGTTATTGGGTCTTAGATCCAAAAGAGCACAGTTGAAGCCAGAGTTACAGCATTTGAGGGTTTCCTTAGATGCACTTGGAGTACAGTGGCAGAACCTACACATATCAGGATGTACCTTACACATGGTGGCTATACCATGCATATTAGGCATTGACTGGCATTAGATTGGATTACTGTGTTATTTGAAGCTGTGCTGCACACGTGGGGATGTACAATTCTTTTAGTGAATATACCATCTATATGTGGTACTAGCTGCCATTTATTGGCATTACTGAGAAATCATAAGCTGCTCTTGAAATATGTGGCAGCACCATCATATTGGCAGCATGTACCTTATGACGATGCCATGCATATGAAGCCTTAACTTTACATCATTTTAATTAGGAACTTGAAGCTGCATTTGGAATATGATGGGCATCACTCGTACATGTGACGCTTCCTATGGTGTTGGTGGTGTCAAATTTCACTTAACATTACTTCTTGCAGTGTCATGTGTGTCAAAGTTCATACAACATCACTTCCTGCTACATCATAAGTGTTAAATGTCACGTGGCATTTTTGGTATCGAAGGACACATGGCATTACTTCCTGAAGTGGTTTAAACAACACTCTTACCATAGCAGGGGCAGATGTGCCCAAAATAGGTGGCAGCGTGTTTCCTGTGTTGGCCTTTGCAGACGACATAGTGCTACTGGCTCATACACCCCGGTCCTTCAGAAAATAATAACAGCTTATACCTAATTTATGACTAACTAAGATATTAAAGTAAATGCAGAAAAAACAGTGGCCATTGAATGCCAGACCGGCAAGGACTGAGTGATCCTCCTCCCAATGCAGACTAACAATTTGATAATTCCGGTTGTTAAGGAATTTGATTAGTTGGTATACAGTTTTCGTCTAAAATATTCCGGCACGCAACTTATCACTAAACAGACACATAGGTTTAAACAAGCACTAGCTGGGGAAACCAGGTTCATGCACATGTCCAAATGAAAACCTATTGATTTGATTAAGAAAGTCCATAGTGTCAAAGCTGTAGCTGTAGCGATATTCGGGTCCTCACTATGAGGTTTTGTGAAGGCTCCTGATCTTCAAGCCCTAGGACTCCCCTGATCAGCGTCAAAGTATGGTACTCATTTAGAGCTCGGATTGACTTTCATAGAAGATGAGCTAGTAATTCGACCAACTTTACAGTCGATCATAAAAGCGCTACTATTAAAACTGAACGCACTTGAAATCCCCTGGTTCAATCATGTTTATACAAAATGAACAGCTATTAAAGCACAGATTATTTGAAGGAAATCTCTATTATGGAAAGTGGTACAGCCACTGCATTATAAAACAGGGCTCAAGTCCCTGCGGGAGTCAGAGAGTCCAGCGAATTAGTAGAAACCTTTAACTGGCATCATGTAATAATCTCTTCAGGAGGCATACAAAACTACCTGTTGTGGGCAAATGAGACGAACCAAAGGACACCAATAATGAGGGCAAGATTTAATTGTCTTCCATTAAGAGCGAAGACCTCACGCTGGTCAGCTCAGGCAGACGATATGATTTGGCAATTATGCACTGCTACAGTTGAAGATCTTACTAATTTCTTATTACTATGCTCAGCGTACATTTCTATCAGGAGCTGCACCTTCATACCTCTATTAAGGGAGACAGGTTTCACCCAATGTAGACCCGCCTTACTGTATTTATTGTGGGCAGATTCTCCTAAAATGGGCTGGACTCTTCTGATGAAGTTGAAGCAAGCATGGCACAGGCGGAATCAACTCCTTGCACCTTAAAGGGGAACTGTGCTCAAAAATGTTATTGTCCTGAGCTTTTGGGCATGTGTTTTTAAGCATACTGTGATCAATCGTAAACAGTTTTTCTATGCATCTTACCTTAGTTTTCCTCACTTTTGGGCGCGGCCATTGTATGCTAATCTTATCAGTTGAGCCATCGCATTAACTTCAAGGGCGCTCGCGGCAAGAATACAGATCGCCCGCCCCTGAAGCTGACATCACTAGACACGTACGCCCCATTTCACAACGCCAATGCACGTCTCATGTCAAGGTTCTCTGTGTGCAAGCTATTGATGTGTCTTCATGGAAATGGCTGGACGCCTCTTTCCTCAATAAGTATAAACAGACCCCTTCTCATCAGACAACATTAGAGTTGCTTTTTCAATCGTTTGACCGTCTTTTTTTTGGATCGCCTCTGACTTGTTTCTGCTCTGTTAAGGTATCTTCGTAGCATGAAGCCCCTGCGAACCGATACTTGCAATAGCATTACTACTGATTTGAATCGTTGCTTGCTTTTTATTTAAAAATATGTCGGATAATGGCATTGATACAGCCCTACCAGTACGAGCCTAGACATTCCGAGGAGGAAGTAATTGAAAGAGAAAGAAGCAGAAATGATGGGGAATCGGACAATAGTTGGGAAGATGAATCACCGGATCACGAGCCTGAGCCTAGCCGCATGGAAGATGCTTCCGCCTGGTGTACCTGCAGTTGTTGCAAGGTCATTCCAACCGATGTGGATAACTACTGCTGCCAAGAAAACTCTGTTTGCTTGGCCTACATATCAGAAGAATACACACCACCGCTATGCGTTACTGAGCTGCATGACTTCAGGGCAGCCTGCCTCACAACGTCCGTGTTGAGGATTATGATGTTGCTTATGCACGAACTTCGCGCAACAGATCGCCCTCGCAATCCAAGTAAAGAGTAAGTGTACTCTAGATGTGATGTCATTTTGACCACTGAGATGACTAACATTTCTTGTTTGTCTCCTACATTGTCGTAACTTTGATCGATCACTGACGAATGTATTTAGTCTGAAAATGGAATATATTTCTCTCACTTTTTGGAAATCAGAGTGTTCATCGCTTACGTGTCTTTCACTTTCAACTAAAAAACAATATTTCTCTGCGGCCCAAACCGTTATGAATTGAATGGGTGTTCACTTTTGTAATGTGTCCAGACTGCAAAGCCCAAATTCATTTTTCCATGAAGTAACTTTTGTAAGGGCAACTCAGCCATAGAATATAGGATGAATTTTCAAGTCAGGGTGATATACTTATCAGGTTCATTCAATTACAATATGTATGTTTCTCTTCCACGGGTGGTACAGGCTGGTGGCCTATCGTTCGTTTACATGGTGGCTTTATGGGCGGCTTGGATTCCGCGTTCCACGAGTAATACCCGTCTGTGTCGTTGGAGCCATTCCTGCCGAATTCCCCAGTGACAGCAGAGAGTACAGGGGATTTTCACACACTGTGCTGCAACCTCAAGTATACAATTTGTAATTTGTTTGTGCCATCAACATCACCAAATTAAATAAAATACAAATGAGTATATACAAATAGTTGTTTCAATTTTTCAGTGAATCAAGAACATGCTCACTTGTTTATGAGGGACATAAAACAATGGTTGGTGCCCTTTTACGCTCACCTCCTCCGCAACAAATCATTCCCCCTCCATTATACCCCACTCTGGTACTGAGTGGGTGTGAACGGCCAAGGTGAAAAAACACCATGTACACTTCAAAAGGGATCTACTGCATGGTGGCCATTGTTCACATGGCCTCCCCAGACCCAGTGTCTCCAGGCACCACTTTTCAAGAACCTGCCCCCGCAATCCACATAAGTGTGTCTCCCGTGAGCAGAGTTCTAGTCCTTTTGCACTCGCCTCATGCCCATCCATCCCCCCTACAGTATCAATAGCAGTTCGCACCTGTGGCCATGCACTCGCAAGGGGATAGGGAGGGTGTGAACAGCCAAGGTGCCAAACACCATGTACACTTCAAAAGGAATCTTCTGCATGGTGACATTTGTTCACATGGCCTCCCCAGACCCAGTGTCTCCAGACTCCCCTCTTCAAGACCCTGCAACAAACACGTCACACATTCACATACACACCCACTTTTCTAATCCTTTATAAACACCTTGACATTTAACAGGAGAACATCTCTGTGCTCTGCAAGGTATCTCGTCATCGTGCTACCTGTTCCTCGGCTACTTGCTCCCCTGGTTGCTGAATCGGCTTGTTTGTTTGTCCAGGTAAGGGTAGGTCACCTATTTACTTCTCTATATTCATCGATCTGTGATCTCAAATTTTGTATCTATTTCCACCTGATTGTACCCATTATTGTATTGTTCATTTATCTCAAAGACTTCACCAATGTTTCAAGTATTTTGATCTCGATAAATAGCACACTGCATCACTGTCCATTGTAATAGAATGGAATCTTTCGTGGTCCATGTTTGCAAGCATGTTTCCTTTTGATACATGAAAGTACATTCAACATACGAGTAACACATTACGATTTGTGGTATACCAGTCAATTCTGTAAGAAAGTTATTGCTGTGTTCATACACAGGTTTTCCTTCTTTGACTAAAACAAATATTGCATGGAAAGCTGTGATATAATTCCATCAATCACATGCATACAGTATTCTTTTTTTTAAAGTAATTATATTTTTTTATACAGATCTTACTGACTTTTCAAGAACGCCTGCTTGTATGGTTTACGGTTGACCTTCTGTGAGCCATGCCAAAAGCTTGGGGACAGTCCTGCATACATTCCTGAAGGATATTGATTTAATAAGAAGATGGATTAAATATTGTGGTTTTCTGGTGGACGAGATTGAAAGTAGGGCACAGAATGTCTTGAAGGACGTGAGGGCCAATCGATTCCACATCTGAAGCCTGTACTTTACTAACAATATGTACGAACAATCGAAATACACAAAGAAGCGTTGACCCAGAATTCTTCGTAAATTGACTCCATATGCAATTCCAACTAAATTAATGCACACGCTGCATCAGGTGAGTCCTGGATGATGAATTAGCTGTGTTTGTTGGTATTTAGGATGAGGGGCTGCATAAATAAGTATTCTCTATGATCTCTCGATTTCATTAGGGTAGGGTATTGAAAAGGTAAGTTCATGAACGGATTGGAGCTTTCGTGTATATTTACTTAAAATTTGTCTTACTAAAGTTACCATAGTTACCAGATTCTATTGAATTTTTACTATACTACATTTTAGTATACTACATCTGTCCCCACTTTCTGAAATCTCTAATAATTCAAGAAATGATGACCATTAGAAAACAATGCGATAGTGCCCTTTAAAAGTTGCATAATGTTTTCGTAATCGGTCGCTTGACATGTCCCTTTTTTTCATACAGCGCATTGATGGAATCATAGACCCTCACAAGTGATGAAACCACCAACACATCCAGTATCCCATTGGTGAGCCCTACCAACATGCACAAAGTGATATTTTCGAGCATTGGATCTGCCCACATATCTAATACAACTTTAATTTTCCCTTGAACCACTTTATGACAATGCACTGAAAATGAAGGTGCAAGATTCTGCATCAATTACTTTACCGGAGTCAACATCATTATCACTCACCTATAAAATAATGTTATTGTACTTGTCCTTTACGAGAATATGTTATGCTGAGAATTTCAAATAAAATGAAATGGTTTATGTATGCGAACGGTTATTTACACTAAGTGGCATGTATGGGTGTCTGTCTATATGTACCATTGTCTGCATCTCATTGTCTCACTTCCATTTTGCTGTTTTCGTCTGTACTAAAACAAGTACTGTTTTATAGGAGGATGCTGGAACTTCGACTACAATCACTTCTTCCTTTGCAACTCGTCCTGAGTTTGAGGTATGTGTAATTACAGTTCCCTTGCAAGAATGATAGTGTTATGCTAGTCTGTACCAGCTTTGAATTCCCACGTATAAGTCTCATGTATGAAAGGAAGCCACCTACCTGGATCAGAAGCTACCGTTGGAGATGATAGAAGAATTTCCATGGTCGCCCACTGCCGCTTGCAGAGGCTACTAGCAAGAAGGAATTGGGTTTCCAGGGAAACCCTCTGGGGAATAAAACTCTGTCGTTGGTGGAGATTAGACGTTGCCCTCTGGTGGTTCTTCTGCTGGAGGACCGTTGTTTAGGGAGAGCTGTAACCTCAGTGCTGGGAGTTTGTATTGTGCAATCCTTCAGAATCTGTTTGTTTAAGTGTTAGGATTTAGGACTAGGATATAAGCTTGATGTCAGGAGTGATAGGAATCTCGTTTACCAGTAGTGCAGCAAGTAAGGGAGATGTGTTTGCAGAATGAAGTCATCCTGCATGGAGAGGAAGCCACTGAAAGGCTGGAATAGGCTTTGGGTAAAGAAGACACAGTAAGAAGATTAGCCCAAAAGAAAGAAAACCTATGGTGTGTGCAAATAATACAAGCGTTTCCCTACTGGTATCTACGAAGGCTGTGTTTCGTGGCGCGGCTGTGCTGACAGCTGAGTGTTCGCAGACTTCCGGGTCTGCAGAACGCGAGAGCGGTTGCTGTGGGAACCGAATGGCGTCGATCGCGGACCACTGTATGTACAAAGCGGAATATGGATTTCATACATTAGCAGGTAAGAGTGATGAGATACAGTTCCCCCAACTGCCTACAACAATTTCCTACGTACACGTGGAAGATTGACTGAGGGCAAGCAATGGTGTTGAAGCCGTCACAGGCGGCAAGGTCGCTGCTAATAATAAAAGGAAAGATAGATATAATTAACACAGAACAGAGATAGGGAGAGAGTAGAAAGTCATGCTGAAAGTGCCCCAGGATGAAACTCACGGATTGTAGCCAAGGGAAGCGTAGCAACGCAAAGCTGCTCTGTCTCTGCTGCCAGATAAGTGTTCCTTGAAAACAGGGGTGGAGCTAGCCCACGAGAAGCTCTTCTGGAAGCTGGAACACTGCTTCTTCTGCACAGCGCCATTTTGGTAGAGCCAAGAGTGATCAACCCAATCCACCTCCAGCGCTGCCATAAGGACCATCTGTGCCCACGGGACATGACAGCTAATAAATCCTACAAAGGATATTATTTGAGACTGAAATGCATGTAACCGTGCACTGGTTCAAACTTTTATGATTTTGGTTCTAACGTTACACTTGCTCTGTAATGCAGAATAAATGAAAAAACCTTTGAGGGCGACATTAAAATCTATATGTTTTGCACAGTGATCTCAAATCAAGTATATGTGTCATTTCGGAAGGTTATCAGGTGAAATCTGAAATGTATATTATGACTAAATGACGTACACTGTTTGCAAGGGTATGTTCATACGAACGTTCTATTAGTGTTGCGACAGCAAACCTTATAGTATACGGTTCTCAATCATTTAATACTACTTTGTGTGTAAGTGCTCTGTGTGATGAAAGATTTTAATTTCCAGTACGATTGACATTGTTTTTTTTAAATGAATATTCTATTCAAGGAATGTACACAAGCTGTGGAATTAGAAGAGGGTGCACATGGACCAGAGGTGAACATAACCTAATATTGAATAGAATTGGACATCACATTGCATTTGGAATCCATTTTTATGTTGTAATGTTTTCAAGTCAATGAAGTTGGTTCTGTTTGTAGATATGTACATATGTTTGTTTGCATGGAACTGAAATGTGCTTGATTTAAACCATATAAAAACGCAGTTTTTCAGCTTCATGCTGCGGTGGGAAAAGAGAAGCCCACGGTTTCAAAGAAAATCAAGAAAAGAAGGGCTGATATTTTATTCATATAATTTTTTTGTTTTTAAACTGGTATCTACTGTATGTGTGCTATAAATTGAGCATGTTTTTCTACACATCTCTTAGAGGCCCAAAAGGAAGAGAAGTATAAAGACCCAGACAACAAATGAAAACAAAGATGTTGCTTGCCAAACAGATTTCACAATGAAGCAACTACTATATGGGGCACATCGTGGTCCAGTCAATAAGCAGACTCATGATGCTTATGCCAAGTGGCCGGAAACTGAATGGAATGTCACCAGCGAACCGTGCAAAGTGTCCATGGACTATTGCTACAATGTGACAACTTGACAAGATGAAACTGAATACAATGAAGATGCATTGCAATTCCTCGCAGACCCCTTGACACAATCTACACCCACTAAAAATGTTCTATTCAAGAAACATTCGAAGTTACCTGTTTCTCCAATTCATGTGCAAATATCACAACCTGAACTAACAGAGACTGAAGCTTCAACGCAATTGACAGAGGAACTTGCTAAACATCTCGACTTCAGTTTTCCTAGTGTGGGCGATTTGTCCACCACAGTCGTGTCACAAAACATAATCATGCTGGACGATTGGCTATTAAAGGAGCAAAAATACATCGTATTTGACAGCTGCATGCTAGAGATTGTACAGATGCTGAAATGTGTCCATACATTGAGGGGGAACATATGTGGGGAGCCATTGGTGAATGTGTCTTGTGTATTACAAGGCACTAACCTGAAAATCCAAGCCAGCCGTGTCCAGCTCCATAGTACATTTTCATGGTCCGCTCAACCGATGCCGGGCAAAGTGCTGCAGCACGACTCATCAAGCAGCTTTACTTTTCAGTGGGTCGACTTTCTGTAAGATTTCCAGTTTCTGTCAATTTGTGGGAGTTGAGTTCCTTGCTAAAACCCAGTACTACAAATATCAAAGGGAATTCTTATTCCCCGCTTTTAGTCAAGCACCGAAAATTGAACAGATGCCAATTGAAAGACATTCTCTGGCAAATGTTTCTGGCTAGATGGCAACGGGCAGTGTGACAGCCCAGATTTTCAGCTAAGTACTGCACAAACCACTTTCAAGACATAAAAAGTGAACAAATGGTGAGTTCAGCGATCGTGCATGTGTCCGAATGTACATCTTCTGTGGCCATGTAGAAACATGGTTTCATCAAATCCGTCCAACATCTTCAATCCAGGGGAATGCAAATAGGCCCGATAGCCACTGACAGGCCCCTTTCAATAGCCAAGGCCATGCAAGAGCAGTTTCCACATATTCACCATCAATTTGATGTATGGCACGTTGCCAAATCAGTCAATAAAAAAATGACAGCTGCTGGTAAAAAAAGCATTCGGAAAATATTTTAAAGTGGTGTCAGTCTGTCAGCAACAATCCTTGGTGGAGCTCCAAAACTTGTGATGGATCTGTAGAAACTCGACTTGAAAAATGGCGTTCATTGATGCACCATTGTTCCAACGTACACTCATGGACAGAAAACCAACATTTTCACAAATGTGCACATGGACCTTTATCGAAAGGAGCAGGAAGGCAAGAAGTGGTGGTTGGTGCCATGTTCCCCTCCACACAAAGCACTTGAGAAGATTGTGTATGATAAAACACTTTCAAGAGACCTGAAGGGACTCACAGTATTCTGTCATACTGGAGATGTGGAGGTTTTCCCTAATACGTGCCTAACATACAGGCCCAAAAAGTTGCATTTTGGCATAGACGGTATGGAGCCCAGAACAAGACTAGCTGTACTTGCACACACCAAGAACGTTTGGAGGGAACAAGCAAAAACTGCAGGAAACTTCGGGATGCTTCGTTACCTCATGGTCTTTACAAAATGAGGCAAACAATGGGTGGCTAAGCCAATAAACGAGAAAATGGAATTTGAATTTGTGAAAGATTTGACATTGAATGTGTTGTCCATGCATACTCATGGAATCAATCCTGATTTTGTTCCTAGGACAAATACAATGCCACAAAGAATTGCAAACGAGCCCTGCCCACCTAAAGTGGAACTTGTTGAAAAGGTGACTTCCAGATTTAAATGATTTGTAGCCGTCTTCATAATCTGCTCACATTAACATTTTCGATATGTTCCCTAATGTTTGGACATTGTACATAAACAATCAAATGCTATTACACTCAATTTCAATGCTATAAAAAGTATTAAAATGTATTTAGTTATGCAGATTTAATCGGATGTATGATTAATTAATGTATATCTTTTACCTTCCCTTCGTTTATATTACCTGTCCTCGATCGATAAGACACATGTCTGTGGTTGCTATTGGTGATATATTTCAGAAGAGAATTGCCGTAGCACATCCGTGCTGCACTGCCCATTTGGGTTGCTGAAATGATGATAGGCAAATTGATGTTTGCCATCAGTCAAAGGTACACTGAGGCTTGGTGTCTGTCAAACCATTTGCTAGACCCAAACCACACCCACACATGCAGTGCATGCCACTGGCGTTGATTGCCTATGGTGGGTAAGATTTTCATAGCAATGATCAATTGCCTGACCTGTATCAACCCCATAGCTTCCAGAACATTTTGCTTTAGTGGTGTATTATTTTTTCAAACAACATGGCGAGTGGGCACCTTTTTTACACACTCACAGAGTATTTTAGTCTTTTGATAGTCTCTACATAGCTCACCATAGCGTCCAAGTGGTCTTTTCAAATGTATCCTCTTTAGCAACTTTTTGGCAATAAGTGCGTGTTATTGCTAGGTTGCCCTCGGTGCACCACTTTTAACGTTCCATGGCTAACCTTGATAGAACTACAGCTCACGAAGGGTAGACAGTATCCTCTGATCCCTTTTGGTGAAAGTTTAGTTACCTTTGAAATGTTATGCTATTCTCGAAAGTATATATAAGGTTATTTTGCTCGCCCATGAATTGGTTGTGCCTCTTCCACAAAAATAATGTTGTTGTTTTGATTTTATTATTCCGGTAAGAATAATTGTATAACTGGGTTTTGCTTCCCCTGGCATGCTGTTGGCCTATGCAGATTCAGCCTGCCATACATTTGGGTCACTCATACAGCGTAACACTGGGTTTTGGTTTGCATGGTCTGTTTTAGACAGACACAAAAGGAATCTTAGGTTACACTGGCCTTTCAGTGGCTTGTATTATCAGTTTTACTTGCCTTGAGTGCAACGGTTATCCAAAACTAAGTTGAAGTAATTGCTTCCCCTACTCTTTGAACCGAAAAACAACTGTAATTGAATATTACACGCCAATGTCCAACTCCCCTAGACTGACTGTTATACAGATTACAATTTATAGGTTTATACCGTGCATATTGTATGAGTATCAGAAGATCGGAAAAATGTATTGTCTAGTTTATTACACTATGTGATTTTTTGCTGAGCGTCACGGTGCAATGGATAGGGTCTACTAAAGGAATTCGATGCTGGCTGGGTTAGCCTACGCTCACCAGGTATTCTCACCTTTTGAAAACTGATCTGCCGCCAAGGGCACATCCTACTTGACTAGTGGGAAACAATTCTTCATCGCCTCTGGCACCTTCCTGACTTGCTATGGCCTTGCCAAAAAGACTTGCTTTTTACTCCACCGTTGCGATTGTGTACTTACACGCACTACTGCAATGTTGAGCACAAGGCTACCCACGTCTCAGGGTTGCATTAGAAAGTTAGGGAATGACTCCGAAAAATTGTCTAACGCTCTTCCTCGCTTATCCTGTGCACTCACACGGCCGATTGGCACAAGGCCTAGTCGTATCATGAATGCAACTGACTTGGTATGGGCACGCAATTTCACCTGTCTCGCTTGAACGTAGACTGGGCTGCCTCAGGTGGGATAGATAGTCTGAACGGATATGCATGGATTATAGAGGGCGGCATGCAATTGAAGGCTGTCCTCTGTTACGTTCACAACATAAGGAATACAACCCTCTTGGGAAAGAAGCCAAGAGATAGCTTGCAGGGTTTATCAAGGTTACATTTTACTGAAATTAAAAGAAAATTCATCAAGGTGTCTGCTCTTCGAGAAGGTTGAGACTCCAGAATTAATGATTTTGCCTATTGAAAGGCCACAGCGTCATGAATGACATCACATATAGGGTCATAACCCACTCTAGTGATCGGTAAGTCAGTATTCATGATCGCGTGGTATTGGTGGATGCCAGCCAACAATTCGTTTTTTTTTCAGTCGTATTTCGAATGCCTCATGGGTCGGCTGGACTCATCTCTCATTGGAGTGAAGGTCAGTTCGTGGGCTGATGCTTGTGGGAATGGAAGAAATTAATTTGTTCACACTACGCGTCTTGTCCTGTCTGTTTTATTATTGTGGCATTCTTTCACAAAATAGAAACCTACCACGCATACAGGCTGAAAACAAACTTCTATTGTTATTTGACCTTGAACGAAAGTGAACAATCGCTAGGCTAGAAGGACAGAAGGTGTTGAATACCCACAAAAATGATGACATTTACTATATTGAAAGTGGACATTGGAACATTTAGCTTCAATTTATGCAAACTGTTGTTCAGAGCGGACGTTTATAAGTCTGCTAATAATTGCTATTTGTGTATAGTTTAAAGAGGAGTGAGTAAAGGTTTTATTTTTTGGCCGGAATTGCTTACTGACATTGTTATGGGTTGTTAGTTGGAGCATGTTGTGACGATTATTCGTCGATGACCCGCAACCACAACCTGTATGCAGACTAGTGATATCTAAACCACTTTGTCCTATGGAATATCCAGGTGTGCTATCAACGTTTCATTATTGTGCACCTTAAAGTAGGTGTTGGGTGGATGTGCCGGGCGCTGAACATTTTCCGAGGGAACTTGGTTTGCTTTTCGTTAGATAATATTCCCAGTTCCATTATAATGCCATCTGTCTGTTGTTCCCTTTATCCGTCAGTTTCTCCATCCCATTTGGAGCTATACCTACTTCAAAGCGCTAACCTTTCATGCACATCGTAGTCTCAAATACTCCCCCATGTTGTCTGTTTTTGTTCATTATGTGTGGTTTGTGTTCATTATTAGGTTTCATCCGGTGAAGAATAGCACGGTAAATGGATACATTTGAATAAAGAACGGCTACTAAAATATATTTTTATTCTCTTATCTACACAGATTTATTGTACCGTTGTGCGAATGCCATAGTTTCCAGCTACCGTGGGATGGATTCTTCAATCAACAATGGCAGATATGCCTAAATGGATCTTTTAGCATTGCCGTCATGTGGGACGACAGACAGGGACTGATATGCCCTTTGGCGTTACCAGCGGCAAGGAGCAACCTGTCATCGTTTACGGTGTAGCAAGATGCTGATGCTAAAATGTTGCGATCGAAGGTGCGTCGAAACCGCATCTTCTCCCGAAAGGACACCATGTGCGTCATGACCCAAGGACACACAACAATTGGTTGTTGATTGCAATTAGCAGATCATGATAATGTGGTTTTGGGAGCGTTCTTCAATAAATTAAAGTACTTGCTACATTGCAGATTAATTATGTTTTCTTTAAAATTATTGTTTGCAAATCCGATTTCAGACACACTGTGAGAGGATGTGTGTGTTGATTTTCCGGGTTCTGTGTTAACTGACGTTATGGCGTGGGTGATGACTGGGCGTGTTTGGCTACGCTGCCCACTAATGTCATGAAAATAGGTGGAGCATATCGATTCGAATAGTGATGTCAGCTTCAGGGGCGGGCGATCTGTATTCTTGCCACGAGCGCCCTTGAAGTTAATGCAGTGGCTTAACGGTTAAGATTAGCACAAGATGGTCGTGCCCAAGCCGTTGTTTTCGCATTTGTAAAAGTGAGGAAAACTAAGGTAAGATGTATAGGAAAAATGTTTACGATTGATCACAGTATGCTAACAGTATGTTAACTGGCATAGTTGAAAAAGGAAAAGTGGCAATGTTGTCTGCCGCTTTTGATCTTGTCAATCATGACAGGATGGCAGACAGGCTAATGGAGGTGGGAGGCTGCTCAAGATCAGCGGCCAACTGGTTTCGATCCTTTCTAGGCCCCAGGAGAACAAGGGTTGTTCATGGGGTTTTTAAGTCAGAGGAATCAGTCCTTAATTGCGGAGTCCCTCAGGGATCCAGTACATCCCCCCTGCTTTACAATCTCTATTCAAAGCTGTGTTTTGATGTTCTGGACGGTCTGGGTGTCAAATTTGCAAATTGTGCGGACGACACCCAGATCGTCCTAGAACTCACAGGTTCTTATGAGGCAGACTCACTCCTGGTTACTAGGGTGTACGATGCTATAAAAACCTGGATGCAGGATAATTTTCTGGCACTCAACGATAAAAAGACAGATCTTGATTATCATTAGCCCAGCTAATCTGAAAGCCCTTCAACCATGATATGAAACATTTTTGGTGGGGGGAACCATCATCCATGTTTCTAGTTAATTTAAGACTCTGGGTGTGTCCTTCACACAGTAACCTAATTTTTTCGACAGTAACCTCACTTTTGCAAAACAAGTGGCTAATATTAGTGCCAGCTGTATCTACATTACCCATCTTCTGCGACAAATTCAACCCTACCTTTCAGAAGATAACAGAGCTATGATAGCGACAGCTACCATTAATTCAAATATTGACTATTGTAATGGTCTTTTAGTTGGTACGTCAACAGCCAACTTGAAAAGACTACAGATAATACAAAATGGAGCTGTATGCGCCGTTTGTGGTCTGGGACGCAGAGAACATGTTTCTCATGCCCAGAGGAAATTGCATTGCTTGCCAGTGCGGGAAATGATTCATTTTAAAGCCTTATGCTTGGTCTACAAGTGCCTTACCGGCACTGCTCCAACCTATCTCCGAGCACGGATTGTGAACTAACCATCTAGACATACCTTACGATCTGACAATAAGGATCTCCTCGGACAACATCGCTTCACGTTGAAGACTTTTGGTGACCAGAGCTTTCACGCCTGGGGGCTGAGAATTTTGAATAGTCTCCCTGTGTTCATCAGACAGCTGCCATCTCTGGCTCAATTTAGGAAAGCTCTTAAAACTCTCATATTTGATGGAGGTGGCATGTAGCCCATTCATCCTACCTGTCTGCTGACTTCTGCTAACTTGGATCTCTGATGCCTTCCCCTTTTCTGTTTTATATTGTCTTGTCCTGTTTGAGCGCTCTGAGGCCTGTGGGTTAGCTGGCGCTATATAACAAAAACATTAGAATAGAATGCTTAAAAACACATGCCCGAAAGCTCAGGACAATAACATTTTTGAGCACAGTTCCCCTTTAAGGTGCAAGGAGTTGATTCCGCCTGTGCCATGCTTGCTTCAACTACATCAGAAGAGTCCAGCCCATTTTAGGAGAATCTGCCCACAATAAATACAGTAAGGTGGGTCTACATTGGGTGAAACCTGTCTCCCTTAAAAGAGGTATGAAGGTGTAGCTCCTGATAGAAATGTACGCTGAGCATAGTAATAAGCAATTAGTAAGATCTTCAACTGTAGCAGTGCATAATTGCCAAATCATATCGTCTGCCTGAGCTGACCAGCGTGAGGTCTTCGCTCTTAATGGAAGACAATTAAATCTTGCCCTCATTATTGGTGTCCTTTGGTTCGGCTCATTTGCCCACAACAGGTAGCTTTATATGCCTCCTGAAGAGAGTATGACATGATGCCAGTTAAAGGTTTTTCTAATTCGCTGGACTCTCTGTTTGACTTCCACAGGGACCTGAGCCTATTTTATTAACACAGTGGGCCTCATTACGACCCCAGCGCTAAACCATGGTGCTATTAGCACCATGGTCCATGCCGGGGTCCGCCATGGTGAATGGTGGAATTACCGCCCCATTCCAAGGTTGGCGGGCGGTAATTCCCCATTCACCATGGGCCCTTCCCCATTCCCATTTTTGCCCCATAGGGCTCAATGGGAATGGGGAAGGCGCTAAGTACGGTGCCGCAAATTGCAGCACCGTACTTAGCACCAAGGTCCCTTTGCGGCACCTTACTTTAACGACTGGTAAAACCAGCCGTTAAGGTCGGGTCCCGCAAAGGGACCTCGTAATCAGGCGTTAAGGGTTTAACGGCGCCGACACCTTTTACGGCGCCGTTAAACCCTTAACGCCAGGGTCGTAATGAGGCCCAGTGGCTGTACCGCTTTCCATAATAGAGATTTCCTTCAAATAATCTGTGCATTAATGACGGTTCATTTTGTATAAACATGATTGAACCAGGGGATCTCAAATGCATTCGGTAGCACTTTTATGATCGACTGTAAAGTTGGTCGAATTACTAGTTCATCTTCTATGAAAGTCAATCACAGCTCTAAATGAGTACCATACTTTGATGCTGATCAGGGGAGTCCTAAAACCCTTTTCAGCTACTTGAAGATCAGGAGCCTTCACAAAACCCCATAGAGAGGACCTGAATTTCGCTACAGCTCCAGCTTTGACACTATAGACTTTTTAAGCAAATCAATAGATTTTCATTTGGACATGTGCATGAACCTGGTTACCCCACCCAGTGCTTGTTTAAACTGATGTATCTGTTTTGTGATATGGGGCGTGCCGGATTATTTTAGACGCAAACTGTATTCCTAAATAATTGAATTCCTTAACCACCGGAATTTTCAAATTTTTAGTCTTCATTGGGAGAAGTATCACTCAGTCTTTGCCGGTTTGGCATTCCATGACCACTGATTATTCTGCATTTACTTTAAGATCTAAGATAGTCATAAATGAGGTATAAGCTGTTATTCATTTCTGCAGTCTGCAAAGGCCAACACAGGAAACACGGTGCCAACTATTTTGGGCACATCGGCCCCTGTTATGGTAAGAGTGTTGTTGAAACCACATCAGGAAGTAATGCCATGTGACCTTCGATACCAAAAATGTTACGTGACATTTAACACTTATGATGTAGCAGAAAGTGATGTTGCATGAACTTTGACACACAATAAAATGTTTGTGCGCACTTCCCCATTAAACATTTTTTGCACCTGTACTTTGAGCATCACTACTATACAGTGTTTCTCTTAACTACTTTGAAAATGGTGTTTTAAGTGACGTTGGCAATTTACTCTGATTATTTTGATATGTTTCCCGACTTCTCAAAGTGTGCAAGGTTTAGGTGGAATGAATCATTATTAGCACGGTATCCGATCTTGTTCATGCACTTTAAGTAGTATGCATACATACTATTTCACTGGAACTCTCTCCCTCTCCCTATCCGCTCCATCACCTCATACTCCTCTTGAGAACTTCTTTAAACTCCCACCTACTCCAATCACCAACCTGACAGTTCTCTACTGTTTTCTGACAACTGAACTGTTCTTCACATGTTTTTCTTACGGTCTCATGGTAAGTTGTTCTGTATATTGTTCTCAGTTACTTGATTCATGATTTGCATTATCTTGCTTGTAATGTATTTCCTGTTGTTTCATGTAAAGCGCTTTGGCTTAAAGTGCTATATAAAATTCAATAAACACAAATACAAATAACAGTTTTTTATTTTAAGATTCGTAATCCTGTTTTAATTAATGTTGGCATCTCATTTTGTAATTCCTTAAAAAGATTGTGTGCTTTTAGACCAGTTGTCTTCAAACTTTTTATGCCAGGGCCCCCCTGAACAAACAATAAATTGTTCGGCCCCTCTCTGCCCCGCCCCTCTGCGTTGGTGTTATTTTTTTTTATAGAGATAGCTGTGAAATGGGTGATGTCCATACACGAGCACACTGGATTGTTTTGTATATGAGACTCTGACGAGCATGCCAATCAAAGAAGTTGCCTCACATTGTAAATCCACTAGGCCAGTGGTCTTCAACATTTTTTGGCCTGCGCGCCCCCCTGAGCAAAATTTGGGCAGGCTGGACCCCAAAAAAATGCCAAATGGACAGTATGTATTGCGCACCGTCGCTGCACCCTACTCCCAGTATAGTCCCTGGGCTCCCCCATCTGCTCCCATCACAGTGGCTGTGCTCCCTCATCCCACTCCTACCCAGTCCCTGGGCTCTTCCCACACCATCACACCTGGGCTCTCCCCACCCTGCTCCCACCACTATACCATGGTTTCCGCCCTTCCTGCTCCTACCACAGTCCCTGTGCTCCCCCATCCCGTTCCCAACACAGTCCGAGAGCCAGTGGCGGATGGTACATTTTTTAAGTGGAGGGGCATAACTATTTCCCCCAAAAATGCCATTGCGACCGAGTGCAGTGAGGGAATCTGAAACAATCAAGAGGGGTTCAGGGGATTTCCCCCGTGAAATTTTTTATAAAATAATGGGTTAAAATGTTGCATTGTAGAGAATTCTTTTATTTAAAAATGGGTAACTATCCAAACAGTTTGTAATTGCTGCTGGGGGGGCCAGGGGGCAGGCATGGCATGTTTTACTGAACATCCATGATAGATGTCCAGCAAAAATATACTATCCCTGTCCCCTGAGCCCCACTAGGCCTAACCCAATCAACATGGGTATGTGTGTATGCAAGGCGCTGGGTTGCCAAGGGGGAAATCATGGTATTTTTGACTAGACATCCATGATAGAAATCCAGTAAAAAAATACCATCCCTGTCCCCTGGGCTCCACAGCGCCTCAGAAGGAGAGTTGATTTTGGCAGCTGGGTAGGGGGATTGTGCAACCAGGGCATTTAGGTATGCCTTTGTTGTACAACCCTCCTTTCCCCCTCTATCCACCACTTGCCAAAATCAGCTCAACGGACCAAAACAAACAAACACACACACATTTATACAGCAATCACGCTGTCATTCACACGAGCATCCATCACCATACACTCACACATAACGCAAGCATCCATACACGTTTCAATAGAATAAATGAACATGAACGTACTTTCTGCATTGGCCTGCATGCGGGTGCTGAAACGCCCTGTTCCAGGCTGCTCTGTCCGTATGTGCGAGGAGGCGCAGGAGCTCCCCCCGCACATACAGACATGCAGTACCCCAGCCAGCATTTCCAATGAGCTATGCAATGCTGGCAAAGCAAAACACCCCAGTCTTGCATAGCTCAGTGAGCATGTTGCTGCTGGGGAATGAACTGAACTGTCAAAGGAAAATAGGGTTTCAAAGGGAAATAGGGTTTCCCTTTGACAGTTCGGCCAGCCCAGGAGCACTCCTTCAGCTGGAAAAAGCAGCTGAGGGAAGGCTTATTGTTTCACTGGGCTGGCTCCTCACCATTATGGATGAGCTGCCAGGCTCGGACTGGCCTATAGAGCAATGCCTGTACCAAAAATACAAAATGCTAGTGTGGGCCAGTCAAAATGTTTTTGGCCAATTTGGGCCAGTTTGATGATTTACTTCACTATGCAGTTAGTAATATTGACCATTGTTGCTGAATAAATATTCTATAAATATCACAATGTACTTACATTTTAACACAAAGCACCCCCTTGGGTACTATTCAAACAGTCTGTGAATGACTATCCATTTACAACTGCGTGTCACTTTTTCATTGGTGCCTGAGACAGTGGGCCTCATTACGACCCTGGCAGTAGCCGTGCCTGTAATACAGGCACGCCTGCCGCTGGAGTTGGTTTTTTTTTCGGTGCTCTTGAATGGGCAATTACCAGGGTATTGCAACCCCGGAGGACCCAGTAATTACCCATTCAAGGGCGCGGGAAAAAAATATTCCCCATTCCCATTTCAGCCCCATAGGGCTCAATGGGAATGGGGATGCCTGTAACACTCGGCACCATTCATAACAGTGCTGGTTCAACAGGCATACTGTGCTCGCGAGTGCTGCTCTGCCCGCCAGGTCATTTAAACCTATAATGTGTTATTCCTAAATGCTATGTTGACAGTAATATTATTAATGAATGAGATTTGTAATCCTTCTTGGTTTTCCTTCTGTTTCTTCCATTGTCAATGTTATGCTTGCTCGTTGGGTCTAAAAACTCCTCAGGAAAACAAAATCCCTTCCCACATGGATACATAATATTACATTTAAGAATGCTTTAACAAACACTTTAAACACATGTCAGTGTGGATGGGCTTTTGCTACTATACACATAAAGACAAAGATGATCTGAAAATGAAATGCAAAAGCAGACATGCACAAAAGGATCTTACCAGTATGGTGGAATACCCGCACAGTGTTGGATCTCTCTGCATGTTTATACAGGAAGTGGGATTCTGAGTTCTTTAGCACCTGGCTTTCCCCAGAATGGAACCTGTGCAGGTCTAATAAGTACTGTGGGATCACAGATCCTGGCTTCAAATGCGGGGGACCCCGCAGACCGAGGTGCCCCAGCAGTATGCTCTGAATGGACTCAGCAGCTGTCGTTGGGAGCGTATAGTGATGGGATGGGGCAGTCCTGCCGTTTTGATGCAAAGTACTCAGTCTTGGCTCGGACCCCAAGATGATGGGCGAGATCAGCAGAATCATGAGGACCGTGAGGTCACCAGGAGACATTGTAGGTCTAAATCAAAAAGAATTGAAGGGGCAAAGAGAAAGATGCAGTCAAGAGGGGAGAGAATAAAGGGGAAAAGAAGATTTAAAAAGGGGGTGATAAAAGGTAAGAGAGAGGATAAAAACACAAACAGATAGTTTAGTAGACTTTCTTAATACATGTAACCACCTTTGCTTGTCAGAAAACAACCAACCTTTTTCACATTCAATGAAAAAGGTCAATAATGCATGCATTGTCAGGAAATTATCTACCTGCAGCTAGCAGCAAAATGCCCCCAGACCAACATACTCCGATTACATTCTGGCTTTTTTGAGTTGTAAGGTCCAGGTATCAGAAATGCCTTTAGTACAAACAGAGAACATGTGTACCTATTATGTTAGTCCATCAGGTTCAGTAGCAGTATAGGTACACATATTCTCTGTTTGTACTAAAGGCATTTCTGATACCTGGACCTTACTACTCAAAAAGGCCAGAATTAATATCCCCCTAATCTAGAGACCAGCACTGGATTGTGTGCCATTTTGGGCTCAGAATCCTGGGGAGCACCAGAAGACTTCCATTGGATGTCTCCTCAGCATATGGCACTATTAACCACCTATAAAGAGGTGCTTGAATGGATTACGCATTTTTTATTAGAGAGAAGCAAGGTTTGAAATAGGATAATTTTCATTCCATTGAAAGTGGTGTTGCATGTGACCTTTCATGTGGTTTGGATCCCTTTCACCAGGGCATTCAGTGTTGGAAGGCCATTTAATCCCCAAAATTTAAAAGCTACAATACCAAAGTCTTCCATTACCGTTTGGGGCCTCTATATGTATCGGGCCTGTGCAGGGGCCTCTTTCCACACTCGGCCCCTCCCCCCTCCTGCAGTAGGAACAACTCTGCCCCATTCAACCCACCCTAACATGACTTTTATTTACAGGTTTGCTAATGTGTTGTATTTTATTGTCGCAGTCAGATGTTACAGGTGAAGCGCATTCTAGGTGACCCTGAGGATTATGCACACGAACTGTCAGAGATGGGCAAGAAATTCAACTGCCAAGGATATAAAACTGAGGAAATAGAGATGGCTGCCACCAGGATAGGAAACAAGCATAGAGAAGAATGATTGACTGTCAGAGAGAAGAGTAAGACTGAACCACCATTGGTATGTCTTTCAAAGTATTCCACCGAGAGCAACAGAATTCAAAATAAATTGGAAAACTCTTACATGTGACCTACGAGTGGAACATTTATTTAAAGAACTTCCGACATTTGCTTCCCAAAGAAGCAAAAACTTTAGAGACCAGCTGGTGAAGACAAGACCCCCTATACAAGAAAAGGGGACATGACGTAAAGGAACTTTTCTGTGTCTTCAGTGTAGTAATTGTGGATATGTCCAGAAAGGAGAAACTATCAATCATCCACGTACTGGAGAGAAAATAAGATTCATAGACTATGCAACATGTGACACTCAGAATATTGTCTACTCGATTAAGTGTCTGTGTGGTCTATACTATATAGGACAATCGAAGAGAACAGCAAAGCTCAGGTGGAATGAACATAGGTCCTGCATAAGGAATGGTAATGTAAATTCAGCTGTGGCAAGACATTGGCAGGCGAAGCATCACAATCTGTCAAAACAGCCCAACAGGAGTCCTAAAAGCCTTCAGACAAAAAAACACTTCCCATGTTATGTTACTCAACATTTACATAGCCTCTTCCTGACATTGTTATGGTTTCTTAGGGCTTTGGGACCTGTGGCCATGGACAGCTCATAGTCTAAACATAAACGAAAATAAAAGAAGCATAACATTGCATGTGACAAAAAATGTATAATTACAGGCAACCATCCAATTATTAGCACATATAAATAGTGTAGTGACATTGCAATAGCCATGGTAAGTATAGTGTTCAGGGGCAGTGTGGCTTGCTAACTTGTGACAGCTGGGCCGAATTTTTCATCGGACTCGGCAGTATTCTACCGGGCACAGCACGATAGGTGGAGTGGTATTGAGTCTATCAATCCCATCGGCAACTGTCTGCAGTTTAGGGCTTTGCAATTACATGCACAGTAAATAACACAAAATTTCATGCGCAATACATGCTAATTTGGTATGTATGCCAATTGAACATTGAAACTCCTGTCCACTTGTCCCATTGAAAACAATCAGATAAACTCAAGAGACATGTCAGAGTTACAGTAGTGGATACTATATTAAGGACCAAAGAATGGGAAAACATTGTTGTGCTCAAATAACAGGCAACAAAGATCAAGTAGAACAGTACGGTCATAGCACAAGGAGAAAAAGCAAATAGATAAAGAAGAACACAGACGATTGGGCAACAGCACACACAAACAAGTTCAAGCAAAAGGCTGCATCCAAAATTCAGTATCCATCCAAATCTGCTGATTTATGGAGGTAAAGTGGCGGATTTACCTTCAGTTTGTTGCTGGAGGTAAATCCTTCACTGAACCTCCAAATGTATAATTCCACAGTGCAGAAAAATGGCGAGAAAATAATTACCACACCGGCAAACTTGGAATGAGGCCAAAATTAATGACTGATTCCTATCTGCTACGAAGATGGTAACTGGGCCCAAACATCATGTAAGATGGCCTGCAACGGCTGATTTACTTCTCGTCTGTAAACATTGTGGTAATTCTCTGCACTGGTCTCCCAGATCCGTTACCCTCAATCTGTTTCCTTAATTGCAGGATGGAGAGTTTGCAGGCTGTCACCCATAGCCTTATTCACAAACCCCCTGGATACAGGCTCCTTGGGTATTGACCACAGTGAACCCCAAGATGTCGAGACCCGAGGACCAGGAATAGGCCAAGTATATCAGGAGAAGGCGTGATTTTCTAAAACACACCAGAGAAAGAAAAACATTTAAAAGCTTGATCCCAGGGGCCTACCTTAGCAAGCAGCGGGTCAAAGCCTACACATTGGGAAGTACCGATGGAAAGGTGTGCCAGCCCAGTAATATGCTCACCTTGGGGAAGACCCCATCATTCTAGCCACAGCGGGGAAAGAGAAATACTGTGGTTTGGATTGGTATGTTGAAGCTGATACCAGGGAACCTGCTTCCCAGTGCTTTCTCTATGGTCACCACAATATGTGCAGGAAAAACCCAAGCCACCTGATTATCTTGGGCACTAGCACGATTACCAAGAACCCTCACCATAAAACATCCTGACATCACTGTTAAGTCAGTCGGGCCACCACCAATGTACCGAACACACTGTATTGTATAAGTTATAGGCACTGATGGCAACCATGTAAAAAGGATCACTCTCATAAAAGATTATTGTAAAAAGTTAATTATAGAGTGCCAAAGCACCATAGGATTTCCTGGTGGTTTGGCAGGGAAGTCTTCTGTTCCAGAACTGCACATTTTACTCTGGAAGAGTGAGGGGTGTTAATGTGCCCTTTGAACACCAGCGGATTCATTAAGGACCTGATTGTTGGCGGAAGGAAATCCATAAGGTGGTTTCTCATGCTGAGCACCCATTTCATGCTGAATAGGAGATATGAAAATATTGTGAGGGAGCTTGAGCAAAGAGGTTATTCTGGAAGGTCTGGCTGACCTTCATTGAGAATAAAGGGATGGGCGCTCTGATGAATGGCTTGGCAATGTGTGGATTGATGCTTCTGCAGCATTTAGATTCATCAAATAAGTTTCACTGGAAGCTTTGACTACTTTGCTGAATATGTGCAATGCCTCTATTTCACTGGGCTTTTCCTTTCAACACAAAATGGATGTGATTTCCGTTTTGTTAAAAAGGGATCGTCAGAGGGCTTTTGCATCCCAATTACAGGCTCACCATAGGTGCGTTGAGTCACTTGTGATCTCATGAATCCCGCTTTCACCCCTGCTAAAGAAGCATAATGGCGTCTCCTGAGAGGGAAGAACTCATCTTTTAGAGTTGTGATGATGGGCATGCCTGACTGCTTGGGCTCCTGCATCCGTCATCAGATTTTGAAACAGTAGTCCATAGGGTACAGTACCTTATCTTCTCCCATGCGCTTGGTTGTGAATGTCCAGGAGGGGTTTGAACCTACCTCTTGGATCGGTGCATTCCTTCCTACTAAACTGTATTTGTTTTGAAGATGTCGTATAACATTACATTTATTGCATGTTTCTCAAGGTACAAATTCTCCTATCTCCTGACCAATCACCATTCCCACCTTGCACATCTCTCCCCCTTATATTATCCCTTTATCATGGCCCTCTGCAGCTCCCTTGATAAGTGTCTTTTCTCATACTTTTGTGCCCAGTCCTCGGGTGAATTCCTGTTACCATTTTCCTCCCAGACTTCATCAGTTCATGAGGAGGTCATGCGCCCATGGAGTGTGTTGGAACATCTAGCATTATTCCCCATTCCAAATTTGCATTCGTTGCATTTGCCCTTGCTCTTACGATAAACAGTCCTCTCATTTATAATGCTACCCACCATCTCCAGCCACTCTTTCCCGCATCCCCACTTGCCCCAGGTATGATTTCCAGCCCATTCCTCCTTTCCCTAAAGCCATTGCAACAAGTTGGTCTTCCTGTTTGTCCCTCCTTCAATGCTTCAGTGAGACAATTAATAGACAATTGATTTGTGGAATCCCTGTTTTCTCTTGACTTCAGTTATTTTATCTGTGACCTTTCTCACAAGTCCTCTACCAGCTAGCCGGACAAAGTAATGCAGAAGAAGCTCGACCCTCTCTGTGGACACATGAGACGAACACACTTTGCTTGCTCACTCATTTTGTGTAAGATACTGAATGTTAATTATGTCTTATGCAAGTAGTTAAACTCTGCAAATTTGCTGTACAATATCCAATTTCTGAGCATTCCAATTCAGACCATGTTGCATCTAAGTAAGTCTATTTCCCATTTCGCACTTAGCCTGAACTGGTAAATTGTTCGAAAGTCTCTTAACGTTTAGGTATGTTGGTCATTATCTTGCTCATGCCTCCCATAACAATACTAATCGCCACCGTTCTATCCGTCACGGTGCAAATAATGCAGCCATATTGAAAGAAATGTTCAGGTGCTATTCCAAATTCTTCTCTCACCAATGAATGTTTCTAAGCATTGGTTGTAAAACAAGTTGTCTTCCATCTAGTTAATTCCATGCCTCCTCCACTCTCAAATGCTGACATCTGTAGTTGGTTTCTTGAAATGACCTGACCTGTGAAATGACCTGTGAACAGAAGTGCTTTTATCTTATATGGCCTCTTCAATTTTACTGTTGAAGATACATTTCCCTCACTGTCTTAACTAGTTTCAGGAGTAGTATGTCTGGCATCTGCACCAGCGGTAGTAGCTGTGCCATTTTTCAAAGGTTAGCCTAGTTGCAATGGGTTCTTATAAAGATTCATGTCTCATCCCACCACTACACTGCATTCTGTAACTGTTCAATACAGGCCCAATAGTACACTTTCAAGGCAGGCAGTCTGAGATCCCCTCTATCGTATGGGAACTGACGTGACTTAATGGTCACTTGGTCACCACCATTTCCTCACACCATTCTATCCAGCATTTGTTCAGTTCCTTAAAGACTCTTGTGTCTAGCACCGCTGGCACAATGCCAACACTATACATCTACCTCATCACCCTCAGGAGTAATTGCAGCCAGTATTCTTCTATCTGCTTCCCACACTTGTATCATCTGCTTACTCTGTTATATGTCTTTTGGCACTAAACTCTATATATGAGAACACTTTGCTAAGAAAACCAATGCAGCACTGTATCCCCATCCTGCCTACCTGACCCACTACTTCCACTAGTGCTGCATAATAATAATTTCATTTTGTATATTTGCATACTACTCATTAATTTGGAGCACTTGCCACCCTAGAATAAGGTTACTGTTGTTGTAAGCCACCTATTTTCAGTTTTGTCCTTGCTCTATGTCTCACTTTCACACCCTGATAAACTGTCTCAACACTTGTTCCCATCGTTGTGGTATTGTACAGGCACCCTCTGTGGAAATGCGTCCGCCATCAGTAAAAGTGCTATTGTAAGTCATTTCTGATTAAAATTGAGATCCTTGTTCTTTAAACAAGTACAAATACAAATCACCATTCATTTCTCAGTCATGCTATTACTTTTTCTCTATTTCAACTCCTTTCCATCCACTGCTCAATCTCTTGTGATACCCTGCACGGATGAAGGCCATTATTTTGGAATTGTTTCAGTGTCTGCGCTATTCTTTGAAATGTGTGATTGTTTTCCTGCTCACTTAGGTAGGCCTGCATCTCTTCAAGTATGATATATCTCAGTTGACTGCCACTAGAGTGCAGGACTGATTGATTTATTATCCTTTTTTAACATAACTTCTTAGTAATTTATGATCATCAGAGGGCTTCTTGTGCCACTCGCAAAGAGACACCGGCTTCATCAGTTATTCCAAAAGTCCGGAGTCCCAGAAGCTTAATTAAGAAAGTTTTCCAGCAGCAGCTACTACATTTTGGAATTCCCTTTAGAAGCTTTTCTGGATATTGTTCGGAAACAATCAAAGATATTTGCGTTCCAACAGCACAGAGGATAGGGACTTGACTGTGCTATCTCTTTCTTTGATGATTCTTATCAACTGTTTTGTATGGGTATTAATGATCTGGCGGGCAGGATTAACTGTCTTGTTCGTCTATTGTATTGGTGGTAGTTTTGGGTTGCTTATCCTACCGTCGTTCTGCATATCTTTTTTGTAGTATGCGTTTTATGTGACCATTTCTGTATGTTACTTTATAATGACAGTATGATGGGTTGAGGTGTACCTCCTACCCAACTCACTCCCTGGTTTTGTAGGCGTTTATAGCTTTGATTGATTGGTGGCAAAGCCACCAATTTCTAACTGCTGGGAGGGCTGAGGAGATCATCTGGGCTGAACGCAGCATTCCTTGCTGTGGGTATCCTTTAGCATGAGAAGTAGTGTGTTCAGAAGTCTAAGCAGGGGTCATGTCCTAAAAATGTAAGTGAGGGGACTCATCAACAAACGCGATGGGATGTGTCGTCGCCAGAAATGAGCATATCAAGGTGAAATATGCACATTTCATTAAATTGCCTTTGCATAACCACCCAAATTGCGCAGGACGAATCACATTTGCCTTTCAGGAAATCAACACACATACAAAACCAAGAGAGGATATTTTCTTCTTATAGTGTTTTTGAAAACGTTAAAAGGTATGCATGTTTTAAACTCCAAGAACCAATGCAAATGTTTTCCCTGGAACATGCAGTACCGAAATGGGACATGTCACTGTTAGTTGTTTGTTATTTTTCATCAGTTTACATAGTGTTGTGTCCGGCCTGCAAACCTTACAACTGCTGCTCGATCCCAGAGGTCGGCTTTAATTCATAAATTCAAAGAGGACATTCAATGTTTCTCATTTTATCTCCGGGGGCTGAGTCCACCCTCTGAAAAAAGTGGGTGGACTCTGTCCACCCGCATGTACCCTCGACTTGAGCCCTGAGTCTAAGTAAGTGGGAACGGTTCGGAACTGAGCTACACTGCTTTTATTTTTTGCTGTTAATATTTCTACTACTATTTTCAACCATTCTCACCATTTTGAAACTGTACTTTTTCAAGTTAAAACATGCTTCTTCCGTGCCCACCGTAGAGCAGACACAGTTAAATTGAAATCTGTTTGGCTCTACATCCATGAAGTCTGAATGACATCTCATCCTGGTTGAACCAAAGCTGGCTTTATCCTAGCCAGGGGAAGATGATGCAGAGTTTTAGAATATGTGCCAAGTTGTTATCTCAAGTTAAATGCCTAGATGTAGAAGTGGATAAAGATCCAAGCCATTTGCAATAGATGTTATTTTAATATCAGGTTGCTGCATAGGACTTGCCCCTACATGCCAAAGGACAAGAGTGCAGTTGTAGCAGGAGCCTTAGTGATTATTTGCTCAAACCTTTGTAATGTACTCCTTGAGGGCTCTTCAATGAAATGTATTAACAGACTGAAGGTGGCTCAAAACCGATTGGTTTTTGCAGGTAGGAAAATTGATCATGTCCAAGCTGCTCACAGGCACCTGTTGTGGGTTCCAGTGGAGTAGAGAAGTCAGCTTCAAATTCTTCAGATGCATTAATGAGGCTGTTCCTTACTTTAAGGATAGCATCATACGGTATATCCCAGGATGGACATTTTTGCCTATGGATTCCTCCCCAGTACTCTTTGTCAGACCAGAGGAAATAAGACTTTGGAATAAGATTATGTGAAATGTGAAATACTGTAAAATGATATTCATGACAGCACATTTTGTTCTCATTACAGCTTCTTGTTCAATCAGCTGCTGTTCAGGTGGGTGGTAGGTATGGGTTCCAGCAGAGTTAAGATCAGTGAGTAGAGGCAAATGATTTTGCAAAGGCAATGCAATAATGCAAATAATGAAAAACAATGCAGGTGGATCTCCTTTTTTACGGCTGTTCCACCCCTTGGTTGTCAAACTGCTCTTGCTGGAACCCCTCAACACGTGTTGCACCATGCTACTACTAACCCTGTCTCCCACCCGGGTTAAAGTTCCACTACTGCTTTTGGTACAATTCATTTAGTGAGTGCGTTGCGCACAGAGTTCTAATCAAGAACTAGGAGGCTGTCATACAATTCACTGGTATTGGTTGCGAACATGCTGGACAAAACAACTTTAGACTCCTCACTTTCCTATGCAGTCTGCAGAGTTTAAAAAACAAAAATGTTTCTTTAATGTACTGCCACGAATTGTAGGAGTATGGGAAGACATATAGGGCCTCATTGCAAGTTTAGCAGTATCCTGTGTTGAATGTCCACTGGAGTACAATACCACAACCACCAGTTGCCTTGTGAATAGTTTGAAGCAGATGCATGTTTACCATCACGGCAGGGATAAAGTTACTGGAAAAAACATTACCATCTAAAAGAAAAAGCAAAAAGTCTATAACTGCTGTGTGAGGGATTTAATAATACAAATGAGGCCTAAAATTAATAAAATGAGAAAGGTTCCCTGGCAAGAGCAACAGAGCTAAAATGTACAAACTTTGGCACTTATTATGAATGTCTGCCTCTTGATTACTGTCACATTAAAACTGACATTTTCAAAATGTAGAGCACATCCAAATCTTGGAAAATGACTGGTTGAACTCATTTATTTTCAAAGCCAGGCTTCATAATACCAATGTACAGTGACATATTTTCTTTCAATCATTGTGCACCCTACAGAAACTGTTTCAGAAATGTATTTCCATGTTACGCTCACCTGGTATCCACGGGGACGCCATCCAGCCCTGGTTGGATGATTTGCTCTCTCGAACCCTCTCCCGGTCCCTTGGTAAGGCCTCTGGTTAAAGATGGGTCTGCAATATAGGAGAGCTGGATTCAATACCAGATTGTCTTTATGTTTTCCCACCTCCATTGGCCTCAACTCCTTCCTCCCCCATGGGCCCTCTCTTCACCTTAATATTGTAAAAGGTGGATTCTCCGTCCTGCTTCTCGTGGCAGGGGCGCGTAGATGTGGGGGGCGAGCAGCGACCAAGTTACTTCACTGGTGCAAGCCCCCCTGTGGGAATCCAGGCCTGCTGCGACTCCGTAGGTTTGCTGCTTTACTGTCTTTATATGCAGTTCTTATGTTCCTCTTAGTTCGAATAATAATGTCTTGCTTCTTTCCTTTTAGGTATGGAAAGGTATTTTGGTGTTGTCATGCAGTTTGAAGATGAGCATGGGCCGGTAGGCGATAGCGTGGTGTGCGCGATGCTGTCCGGTGAGTAATGCGCGATGTGCTGCGCTGTTTCGCCTTTTATATTGCTAACCTCTGTCTTTTCTCTCCTTGCAGGTTGCGATGTTCCTCGCAGAGCGCCGTAATGTTCCAGCAATGATACTGACCAGGAGATGACTACCCAGGTAAGAATTGTGTGGCTTTCTTCCTTCGGGAGGAAACCTGAGTACACGCTTACTAATGCTGTCTTTCTTTCTCCTAACTTCAGGTGAGTGGAACTAAAGTCGGCGATGGATTGAAGACAGGATACTTTTCCAGGTAAGTTTCGTAGTGTTATTTCTCTCTGTAGGTCCTTGGTTTCAGGGAAGCTGGCATCAAAGAACTGGACACGGTTAGCGTTACGCTGCTCACAGCAGAATAACGCAAAGCATGTTCTGCTGTTTGGGTGCTGTTTAAATAGTCTCAGGTAAAGTAGTCCAGGTAAAATAGTCCCAGGCCTGCCACACCCAAAGTAGTCCAGGTAAAGTAGTCCCAGGTCTGCCACACCCAAAAGACTAGACAGCATAGCTCAGTTCCTTGTAACTGAGCTATGTGTGTTCCTCCATGTTGGCTGAACCCCCCCAAGTTAAATAGTCCCAAGTAAATAGTCCCATTCTAATGTTGGTCTTCATGATGGCTATGAGCCTGGCGCCAAAGGCGCCAGGACTGACTCTGAGAGTCTTGGATGAGGTTTTAAGGCCTTTGACTTGGCCCTAACTCGAAGGCTAACTTGCCAGTGAGGGCCAGGGGCAAGGGTCATGACATTCCATCAATGCCCATCTTGAACAAGTGAAGTACACAGGCCTTCTTGGCAAAGCCCCTCCCTGTTGTGGGTGAAATACTGAGGCCAAAACATCAACACAGAATGTTCTGCATGTGGGGTGCAGCATTGAGCATAGATAACTGTAATGTTAGAACCATGCTGCATTTGAAAGGCAGGCCCAGATATAAAGCAGTTATTTTGCAGGGTAAACGGTAATGCATTTAAATAAAATCTTACAAATGGATTTCTTCATATGCCCTTCCAATGCGAACAGCATATGTAAAAATGATGTAATTATTGCAAAAGCTGTATTCCATTGTGAGAATTAATATAACATGTGTTCCTTTATTTTGCTATGTCAGTAATTCCATTCAAACTATAATGTTCGAAACTTAAGAATAGTAATGAAAGTGCTATTGAATTTCGTTTTACTGTGTTGTGTACATTGAAAAGACAGGTTTGCGCTGATCAATAAAGAAATAAAATCTAAGGGAGCTAAAATGAAAGAGCAGAATTGAATGGCCTTTTAAGTTTCTGTCCCCCACTTTTAGGCATACTGACAAGAGCTAAGGTCTCCAGTCTAGTAGGAACTGGATAGAAAATTAAATGTCATGGTCAGGCCACCTGGCTTTCAATACTATCCAGAGATGCTCTTCTATTGTATTCAATGCAGGTTTTCAAATCAGATAAAAACTATCAATTTTATTCAGGCATTTACTCATGACACCAGGCTTTGCCTTCAAAGAATCTATCACTGTGCTGGCAGTGATTACAGCAGCTCTGCTGTTGTTTTCTTTTGGAACTATTAGCATGAGGAGAATGGAACAAGAAAGGGCAGGGCTTACACTTCGAAAAACCTGCGGAGTATAACACAAGCAAAGTTGACGAGAATCTGGCGAGTGAAGAGCAGTTGCTGGCCGTGATTACAGCAACTCCGCTGTTGTTTTCTCTATGAACTATTGGCATGAAGAGAACATAGCGAGAAAGGACAAAACTAACACTTCAAAAAGCCAGCAGAGAATTGTGCAATTAAAGCACAGCTAGGCGCAGTTGCCGGCAGCTGTAGGCATGAGGAGGTGGTACAGCAAATCGCATCAGATTTTGTGGTGGTGAGTCTGTAGCAGAATCGCTCAGTAAAATTAAGACGAACAAGGTTTTTCTTGAGAAGTAAACATCCTAATGATGGGTCTCCTGTAGACTGGGATTTAGTTATGTTTTCCTGCCTAACACCCTGACACCACCCTTTCTCCCTCCCCTTTGCACTTAGGTGTTTTTTGTCCTCCGGCTTCTGAAGGGGGTTCAAAGTTTGCAAATGTTGATGCTGTTCATCTTAATAATCATGATTTTACATTGAAATTGACTAATATAATAAGGAAAATTACAGATTTCTTTACAAAAATTCAGAGTACCAGTACAGGTGACTTACCTTTAACATCTTTCACCTGCCAACAAGAAGACCGTTCTGCAGAATTTAATGGCAAGCATCACCACTGGGGAATCACTGTTCCTCTGACGAGTGGATGCATAAGCATATCCGAAAATATACAAAGACCTACGCGCTCACTGGGTTCTCTCTCTTTGTTTTAAATGTATTGGTTAAAGTCTATGGGCCTCTTTAGGACCCTGGTGGTCCCGTAATGAATGGTGCCGGTATGGCACCGGCACCGTTCATTACGGGCTGCCCTATTACGAGGACTGCTGTGGGACCCGCTGAGGAATGCCTGGTCAGAGCAGGCGCCCATAGCGGGTCCCGCAAGCAGTCCAGGATGCTAACAACAGGCCCGTCATTAATGGGCCCGTTGTTAGCATCCTCCCCATTCCAATTGAGCCCTGTGGGGGCTCAAATGGGAATGAGGATGTACCGGGTCCGGGTCCCGTGAAAGGGATTTACTGGGCCCTCCAAGGTCAGAATGGCCCAGTAAGTCCCCTTTTTTGGGACCCGGACCTGGTACCCGGTATGGAGGTAGCCATGCTGCTTTTAGAGGCATGGCTACCTCCATACTCGTAATGAGGCCCTATGACTTGAAAGAGGAAGCAAAGTCCCACACAGTCCAATTATCCTCGACTCATGAAAAATTAGGGACATGCATAACTCACTTGGAAGAGGCCTGTTCCCAGATGGTAAACCTTGTCTCACAAGATGAAAACTTAAAGGCCTTCACCCAAACTGTAAACCTTGATTTACAAGAGGTAATTTCTCATTCCAATTCAATTATATATGTGCAATATCCAAGGGAGTCTTTATTGGGGCTGTGTGGACACCGTTTTTCTTTTGGGATCTCTGTCAAGGAAGTTCCTTATTATTGAACGTTAATGGTCAGGAAGACTTTACTACCATATGAAGCACACTTAATGCTCAACCTCTGCAAAATAATCAAATACGAAGCTCTCGATTAATAATGGGATCTGTTTTTTCAGGGAATGATAAAGTGACACTAAATCGCAAATATATTTTGGTATTAATGCATGATATTCCGTCGCTGCAAATGATTACGTCAAGAGACATTGGCCCGCATTACGAGCTGGCCGGTCTGGAAATAAGTTGTCGGTAACAACGTTTAACAGCACCTTTCCAGATCGGCAAACTCCAAGGTCAGGCCTACCCACAGATAAATGCCTGAATCACCTGCACCGTTGCTAACGGTGCCAGTGATTCAGGCAACCCCATCACATGGAGTCTCCATGGACATCGCTGGTGGAGACGGTACAGTAGTTCCCCGGTATCCCACCAGAAATACCGGCGGGATAGCGGGGAACTCATAATGAGCCCCATTGAGGCTCATTACAAATGTGCTGGTCTGGTAAAAATGGCAGACAAAATGCTGGTTATACCGGTTCTGACATTTTTACCAGACCGGCACATTTGCCGGTGGGGGTCACTGATCTACCGGCAAGCCTGACCTGGATTCACTTCCAGGACAGACCAGAGACCGCAAAAGCATTTCCCAATGGTAGGAACAATGTTGGTGCAGCTATTGGAACACGGAGGGCACTGAATAAGATTAAAAGAGACATACTAAAATCCCAAGGGCCAGAAAGGAATAAAGAACAAACTGTAGAAGCTGGAACGAACCTTATAAGTATTCTATGTGCAACAGTACCTGGCAGAAGAGTACACCAGGTCTGTTCAGTGGGAAATTGAACAAAACAGGGATAGAGAACCTGCAAAGAGTAAACCGAGAGACAGAAAGTGATAGCAAACTGTAGGAGCAGGAATGAACCTTACAAAATATCTGATGTGGAACAGTACCTGGCAGGAGAGTACACCAGGTCTATTCAGTTGACATTGAATGAAGCAAGGGGTAGAGAACCCACAAACATGACATAGCAGGGTCTGGGACCCATATGAGGTTGTGCGACCTTCACAGAGGCAAAACACACAGTTTGAAGACCCATACAGGTTTGATGGAATCCACAGTCAAGGGGCTAGCACCCAGAGCACGTTGGGGAGAGCCCAAGAGAAGATAAAGGGGTCAAGGACCCACACAATAGATAAAGAAGATAGAGGACCAATCAGGGAGAACCCGAGACAAACCAGGGTGGCCTGGGATGCAAATAAGAGAAAAAGAAAGGTGTAAGAAGCTGAACAAAGGGGCCAAGGACCCAATACAAGTAAGAGATATTTTTAAAACTCCAAGATATATAGTCAAGTCTGGCAGGATAGTGCACCGGACTTGACACTACATTCTTTTAGCTGGAGGAAGAACAAGAGGAAGGAACTTACCCTCTTGATACTTGGGAAATACGCTTGTTGAGAAGGAGGTCTCCAGTCAAGTCTGACAGGATAGTAAACCAGACTTAATGCTACGTTTTATGAATTAAAGAGAAGAACAAGGGGAGATACTCCCCCTTGATACTTGTGAACTGTGTTTAAAGAGTCACTCATTCTGTTTTTTCATCAAGAATGGAACATCATAAGTCTGTATGCAGAACGTGAGAGGCCTCCCTCTGGATCAAAGAGACACCCAGTTTTTCCTTAGTTAGTTTAGCATAAGGGATGGAAATAGGTTTGGACACAGGATGCTGGACATTTTACTTTACACGACAACCTGACAGAGCCCTTGGTGTTTTGTTGAGGTAGGACAACGCCTCATAGAAAAATGGCAATTTGGCAGAGCGTTCCAATCCTCTTACTCGATTAAATCTGGGAATTGCGAGGCAGTGTGCGTGCACTGGCCTGGCTGGGCTAATTAAATTGGCTCTTACAATCTTTTTTGTTCCAGGTACACTTTTGTGTATAGTATAGTGTGGACGTTTGCACAACGAAATGCATGCTGAAATAATGTATTAATTCTATTCGTTAAGAAGTGCAAATCCTCTTCATTCTCCTTTGTTTCAAAGCCCAGGCAGAATCAATGTGGGAGGGAAGAGAGTTTTCAACTAAATATTTGTTACTGGAAAATAGTACATCTCCAGGCCAAAAATATAAAGATACTGAAAGCCCTTTTCAAAACTGTGCATGCTTCTGGATAGAAAGGAATACGTCTTTGTGCAAGCAGAGCCATGCACATACACAGACGCCAATAATTGAAAAAACAAATGCAGGTTTAAGGAAAATTACATACACATTTCTACAGAGAACAGCACCCACACATTCAGAAAACGTGGGGTGGGTTCAGAATAGAACATGTAGGTTCCCAAGAACATTATCTGTGAATTCAAGCTTGCATGAGTCAATGCAAACAAGTCACCTTTTGCATGCACCTGGCTTAATACATAGCTCTTTGTTAGCCGGTCCTTGCTTATATGTCAAGTGGCCTCTACATAGCTAATGCATTCGCTACCTTCCATTTTCACAGGGGAGTTGGTGCAAAGATATTTTTCAATGTAAGTGATGTCAGTTTCTCCAGCACCGTACTTGTCTGGATGCCGGAGGAAATCAAATGCTTTAACCATACTTGCATTTTGTGAAACGGTCCATTTAAAAGTTAGTAATGTTCATAAAGAAACTCGTGTTAAGTATGTTATGGTCACTTGTATAGCGCACGAACGCCCGGGGACATCATGGTGCTGGAGAGGCAAGTAACTTACACCTAAACAAGTCAGCCAATCAACCGCAAAAATGAAAATAGATATGTTTTTAAGGTTTTCCTAAAAATCCAATGGTTTGGCATTTGTTTCATAGCAATAGGGAGATCATTCCACAGCTAAGCCGCAGCAATGGAAAACTCCCGACCCCCAACACGGGTGGGACGGAAGCGGGGCAAGCCCGCTGTTGTTGAGCACAGGGAGCGCTTAGGAAAATAGCGTACAAACGTAGTTCGGAGATACTCCGCTCCCTGATCGTGCAGAGCCCGATGGACAATACATAATGCTTTAAAGCGTATACGCTGAGCCACTGGGAGCCAGTGGAGGGAGCGCAGAACTGGGGAAATATGGGCCCCATACGGTGACGCTGTCGCAAGCCGTGCTGTCAGATTTTGCAGACATTGAAGTCGGTAAATCAAACCCTTGGGCTGCACCAGGTAAAGAGAGTTGCAATAATCCAGCCTACTCAGTACCATGGCAGCCACAACCGGCGGGCGTAGTTCTACTGGTATCAGGTGGAGCACCCTTTTTAGAATTTTCAGCTGGAAGTGCCGGGCCTGACAAACAGCCGAAACTTGGGCATCCATGCATCGATTGTCAGCCATGATCATACCCAAATACCTCACCTTAACCGAGGACACCGGGAGAGAACCCAAGGAGGACAGCCAAAATGAAGCAATCCAAAGTGAGGGGTCAGGGGGACAGCCCACCACAACACCTCTGTTTTGTCCCCGTTCAGTTTCAACCAATTGTGGCCCATCCAATCCCCCACGGCCGTCAGGCACTTATGGAGGCACAACGACACCTCAGCCCGGTCAAGATCGAGACGAATCAGGATCTGGGTGTCGTTGACGTAAGAATAGCACCTGACGCCAAAGGAGCGGATGAGGCGCAACAACAGAAATATATAAATGTTGAAGAGAATAGGGGACAAAGCGGAACAAGTAGAATGTTAGTATGTCTAGTGTCTTTTACATTACCATACTTTTTAGAGGAAGACTTTGTGATTGAAAGTAGATGCCTTTGTGGACTTATAATAGTGAGATTCATATAGGCAGGTAAAGTTTTGTTTTGTAAAATGGTATATTCAGATTGTGGTACTCTCCAGGGTAAAGCTGGTAACCTAGTTGTCTAAACAGATCTAATTGTTTAAATGCATGTTTTGCTATGAATTAAATTATGGGGTGGGATTGTATAAATGGGGGTGTTAGATCAGGGTGTCATGTTTGAGTGAACAACTAGCCAAAAATATAAGAAAATATAAAAAAACAGTTTCCACTGCTGTGAGGATGGCTGGCATTTTGTAATTCTTAATCCGCCTGAATCCCAGTTTTAAAACAGGCATCCAGAAAATATGAGTTACAAAAATGGATCTTGGAGCCCTGGAGTGGAGGTCTGCATCCACAAAAATAGATTTGTTGAGGATGAATTCACCATCCTCCTGGATGAGACACTAAAGGAGACCACCAGCTGCGTGGCATCCGCAGGTCCAAAGCAAGCACTCCCAAGAAGATACGGCTTTAGCAGCTCATAGCAGACAAGATGACAGTGCTGTCCTCTGTGGTGAACCAGAAGAAGGAGGCAGACAAAAAGAAGAAATTGCAAGGATGTTTATTCGAAAGGAAAGGCCTCACTATGCCTATCACTATGAGGGTATTCCTTACCTACGAAACTAAAATAAAGGGTGCTCGTCTGTCAACTTAATAAATCAAAAATGGTCCTCCATCAAAATCTGCTTTCTATCTAGCCCTACCATTATTGAGAACAACCGAATGGATGAATTCAAGGATGTCATCACTTCTTTCCCTGGGAGAGCCCTCTCCTAGGTGACCAGGGGGCGGCAGCCGCTACTTGATCCTGACTCTGGTGTCGGCTATGTGACCACCTGGGGGAAAGTAGCTCTCAGGGAAACCCGAAGGCATCAACGGAGGTAATCACATATCCTCCTTTTCCCTTAATGGGTGCATAACCAGTCCCTCATGCCTTAATGGCATGTTGTTACCCTCTGTTTTCATCTCAGTGTAAGGATGGAGTGTTTGGCCATCGAAATCCCAGTAGGGAGACTATGCAGACCACTGGAATGAGGAAGAGGCAGGGGGTGATGAGGATTACTCCCCAGGTTACCTAATTTTCATCACCCTCAAGTTATTTAAAACCTGACTTGCCATCAAAGACTATTGGAAATTATTTTTCCCACTCTGGAAATAACGTGCCAAATGGCTCTTCTGAAATTACTGACAGCATCACTTCAACCCCTCACATAGAAGGTCAAACTTGCCCTTAATACTCCCTAAAGGCATACCTACAAACTCTGCCTATAAAATGACACAAGTTGACTTTCCTTTTTCAATATTGAAACTGCTGCCAAGAGGAAGAGGAACCGAGTAATGAGTATCACAAAGGCTAGGAACACAGGCTGCGTTCTAGCTGTTTAGAGCACCTGACTGCAGGAAGGACATTTAAACAGAGAGATCAGCTGATTGAGAGGTCCTGCAGTGCGAATGTCTATCCACTCAGTGTTGACCGAGGAACTGTCAGCCAGAAGCAAGGTCCAGGGAGGCCGGTGGTTCAGGAGAGTAACCGGAGGAGAGACACTGCCCAGTTCAGTAAGCTGCGGGAATGCCCGAGTGAGGAAGACGGTGTCCTGATGGTCAGCTGTACCGGAGAGCAGCCTCCGCACTACTGCGTTCCAGGAAGGAGAACAGCAGGTGAGCGAGACATGCAAGAAGGACAGGAACTGTACAGCAGAACTGGTGAAGCCCAGAGAAGGTACCGGGATGCCCACGGGCCGGTGGCAGTGTACCAGGAGACAGGATATCCGCGTTACAACAACCCGGTGAGTCCACCCGAGGGAAGAGGGGACACTGGTGCATGCAAACAATGGAGCCGAAAGGAAATCAATTATATATAATTAATTATCAATATAATTAATGAAATGGAAAGGAAGGTGCCATATGATTTAAAGAATCTGAACTATATAATATCAATAGACTGTCTAAGTTGCAAGAGTGTGCATGTATTCAAACAATGGTGCTGAAAGGAAAATAAAGCAAAAAAACAAAATGAGATGGAACAAAAGGCGCAAAAATACGTAGAGAAACAAAACAGTGTTAGAACAAGAGGTTGTCAAGTGGATAAGTGTGCACGGTACAAGTGTAGTAAGTCCTGGCAGAAGAGTATACCAGGCAATTCTAAAGTACAGAAGCGTGCATCTGAAACAAAGTTCTGGCAGGAGAGTTTACTAGGTGGTACAAATTACAAGTGTTGGAGAATATAAGCACAAGTGTATGAGAACAAGTGGTATACATGCAAAGAAATTCCTGGCAGGAGAGTATACCAGGCATTATAAGTCACAAATGAAAGAAGCTCTGGCAGGAGAGTATACCAGGCATTACCAGGCATTACAAGTCACAAGTAAAGGAAGCCCTGGCAGGAGAGTATATCAGGCATTACAAAATACAAGTATATGAAAAGAAGTGCAAAGCCCTGGCAGGAGAGTATACCAGGCATTTGCCATCAAGAGCTGTTTGTGTAAAAGGCAAGCCTTGGCAAGAGAAATTTCCAGGCAAGTTCAAGTTGGTCAATGTTATGTGAGAGAATCCTGAAAGAAAGATATAAAGAGATAACCAAGGAGTGTGAATAAAACATATCCCAGTGTAAGAAGAAGCCTGGCAGGAGAGTACACCAGGCGATACTTTGTATACTCATCCTATTGCTACAAAAGAACTCAGAGAACTTCTATTAAGTGAAGAGAAATCAAGGGCAATGGAACTACCCTCTGGTGTTGTGAGAGATATTTATTTCAGAATGTTTGTGTTGGAGTTCACATTTCTTCTTTTGAACATTTATACACTTTTCAAGGCCAAAGACATTTGCCTTTCACTTTAGAGGTGATTTAGAATGTGAAGGTCAGAAAAGTACATTAGACACATGACTTATTGTTTTGGACATTCTGACAAAGGACTGACTCATTAGTTTTGTTTTGATAGGGAAAATACTTCTTAGAGGACGGTGTCATGACCCTTGCCCCTGGCCCTCACTGGCAAGTCAGCCTTCCAGTTAGGGCCAGGTCAAAGGCCTTAAAACCTCATCCAAGACTCTCTTGGAGTCAGTCCTGGCGCCTTTGGCACCAGGCTCATAACCATCATGAAGACCAACATTAGAATGGGCCTATTTACTTGAGACTATTTAACTTGCGGGGGTTCAGCCAACATGGAGGCACACACATAGCTCAGTTACAAGGAACTGATCTATGCGGTCTAGTCTTTTGGGTGTGGCAGGGCTGGGACTATTTTACCTGGACTACTTTACCTGAGACTATTTAAACCACACCCAAACAGCAGAACATCCTTTGCGTTATTCTGCTGTGGGCAGCGTAACGCTCACCGTGTCCAGTTCTTTGATGCCAGTTTACTTGAAACCAACGACCTGCAGAGAGAGAAAGAACACTACAAAACTTACCTGAAACAGTATCCTGTCTTCAATCCATCGCTGACTTCAGTTCCAATCACCTGAAGGTACGAACTCCATCATCCGGCACTGCATGCATCCTGGAATACCATAACGTGGAAAGAGGAGAAAGAAAGCATTACTAAGCATTTACTCATGTTTCCTCCCGAATGAAGAAAGTCACACAATTCTTACCTGGGTAGTCATCTCCTGGTCAGTATCATTGCTGCAACATTATGGCGCTTGGCGAGGAACATCGCAACCTGCAAGGAGAGATAAGACACAGGTTAGCAATATAAAAGGCGAAACAGAGCCGCGCATCGCGCATTACTCACCGGACAGCATCGCGCACACCGCGCTTTCGCCTACCGGCCCATGCTCATCTTCAAACTGCATGACAACACCAAAATACCTTTCCATACCTAAAAGGAAAGAAGCAAGACATTATTATTCGAACTAAGCGGAACATAAGAACTGCACATAAGGACTGTAAAGCAGCAAACCTATGGAGTCGCAGCAGGCCTGGATTCCCACAGGGGGACTTGCACCAGTGAAGTAACTTGGTCGCGGCTCGCCCCCCACATCTACGCGCACCTGCCACGAGGAGCAGGATGGAGAATCCACCTTTTACAATATTAAGGTGAGGAGAAGGCCCAAGGGGGACGAAGGGGTTGAGGCCAAGGGAGGTGGGAAAACATAAAGACAATCTGGTAATGAATCCAGCTCTCCTATATTGCAGACCCATCTTTAACCAGAGGCCTTACCAAGGGATCGGGAGAGGGTTCGAGAGGGCAAATCATCCAACCAGGGCTGGGTGGCGTCCCCGTGGATACCAGGTGAGCGTAACAGAACGCAAAGCCTCAATAATATTATCCACCTGGGCGTCATGGAGACTTCAGAGACTGACCAGCTAGTTCAGTTGTTGGGACAATTACGCTCTGAAGTACATTCAGCCAGGCAAGAAACCAACGTTCTTAGGAGGGATTTGATTGTTACTAAGGATCGTACCGACGAAATAAGTAGACAATTGCTCCAATCACAAGCAGGAAAGCACCTGTACCAACTTCTTCCACCAATCCAGTACAAATAACCCTTCCTGGTGCAGTTCCTTTAGCTCCACCTGAACGATTTACAGGGGACCCCAAGAAGTATGCAACGTTCATGAACCAGTGTCGTCTTCATTTCCTTTGCAGACCTGGGGCTTTTCCGAACAACCAAGCGCGGGTTGCTTTTGTCTTGTCATATCTGGGTGGCAGTGCAGCAGATCGGTCAATACCATTGGTAAGTCAGGATAACCCGTTGTTACATGACTTTGGGGGTTTTCAGATGGAAATGGAAAAACTCTTTGCTCGTCATACCCAAGGCCAAGCATTAGACAACAAACTTTTGTCAGTCCGTCAAGGAAGTCAAGACTTGCTTACATATATAGCAACATTTAACAGACTAGTCGTTGAAGCTGGGTGGCCTGAGGAAAAAGGACCACACTATTTCATCGGGGTCTACGAGGGGAATTAAAGGATGTCCTTGCTCAAGTGGTTAACCCACCTAAAGACTGTGGAGAATTCATCAACCTTGTGGTGCAATTAGATCACAAATTACAAGACCGGAAAGCGGACCGGATAAGGTTAGACACTCGAGTTGTGTATGTCTGGTCAAAGGAGAATGTTCCACGTACATTGTAAAACACGGTAGAACCCATGCAAATCGGAGGTGTACGGCCCCCTTTAACTAAAGCTGAAAGAGACAAGAGAAGGCAACAGCAATTATGCTTATATTGAGGAGAATCAGGGCACTTCCTTAAAGAATGTCCAGTGAAACCACCAAGGAGAAATGTTGGAGCCACAGAGAAGGAAGATAATAACAAGGAGTCGGAAAACTACCAAGCCCGGCAAGCGTAGAGGAACACTTGTCGAGCGAGAAGGATGAGCCACAGACCTCACACTTTGCATTACCAGTAATTTTGATCAATCACTAACAACTGTCTCGGATGCATGCTGTCGAAGCATACATAGACAGCGGAGCAGTTGGGAATTATGTAGACCACGATCTGGCAGCAGAGATGGGGCTTCCCTTATGCTCTAAGTCGACTACTGAAAAAGTTACTACTGTTGATGGGACAGAAATAACTTCCGGACCAGTAACCCAATGTACAGCAGCACTAACCCTACTGTGCCAGGATGGACATCGAGAATCTATTGCATTCGATCACATCAAAGCTCCTCAGTTTCGACTAATCTTAGGGATGCCATGGTTGGTAGCTCAAAACCCTCTAATAGATTGGCGTGCCATGAAGTTGGCCTTTTCCGATGATTGTGCTCGCACCTGTTATTACCAAGAAAAGGGGAAAACAGACTTATGTACATTTGCTACTCCCAGTACCGCGGCGATTGTACTAGGTGTGACTAGTACTCTACTAAATGAATACCAAGATTTTCAAGACGTGTTCCAGAAAGAAAAAGCCAATACCACCGCACAGGCCCTACGATTGTCATATCGACCTCATACCTGGTGCACAAATTCCTTGTGGTCGAATCTATGCACTTACTGAACCAGAAAACCTCCATTTGAAATCTTATCTTGATCAGTACCTGGCAAATGGATTTATCCGGCCATCTAAATCACTGGCAGCCAGTCCCTTATTCTTGGAACCAAAGAAGGAAGGAGATTTGAAGACTTGCATCGACTATCGCGCATTAAACCAGATCACAGTAAAAAACTGTTATCCACTGCCCCTTATTCCCGAATTATTGTATCAAGTCAAAGACGCCCAAATCTATACCAAACTGGACCTTAGGGGGGTGTACCATCTTGTTCGAGTGAAGAAAGGAGATGAATGGAAAACCGCCTTTTGTACCAAATACGGCTTGTATGAATACCAGGTAATGCCCTTTGGACTTTACAACGCTCCTGCTGCATTCCAGTACTTTATGAATGATGTTTTGCAGGAGTTAATGGACGTTTGCGCCCTGGCTTATATTGATGACATCTTAGTGTATTCTGCTACAAAAGAAGACCATGTCAGGCATGTCCGCTCCTCATTACTAAACTGTGCCAACATAAACTGTATGCTAAACTCGAAAAATGCTCTTTTCATGTCACCGAAGTGGAGTTCCTCGGTTTTAACCTCACACCAAAACGTATCAGAATGGATAGACACAAGGTAGATGCCATTATTAACTGGCCGTCACCAACTTCATTTAAAGGAATCCAGAGTATGTTGGGCTTTGCAAACTTTTACCGCCGATTCATCCCAGATTTTTCCCAAATAGTGCATCTAATTACATCACTATTGAGAAAAAATAATAAAATGTTCCATTGGACCGAAGAAGCAGAGAAGGCCTTTCAAGAACTTAAGAAAAAATTCACTTCTGCTCCAGTTCTACGGCATCCTCGCCCAGACCTCCCTTATATAGTTGAAACAGATGCTTCTGGCATGGCTATGGGAGCTGTTCTCTCACAAAGGGACATAGGAACTGGCCAGTTACATCCTTCTGGTCACGAAAATTCTCACTTCCCGAACTCATCTATGCTATCACAGCCAAAGAACTCTTGGCTATAAAATCAGCTTTCAAGGCATGGCGACACTATTTCCTTGGTGCTAGACATACTGTCACGGTCATAACTGATCATCGAAACCTGCAATACCTAAAAACAGCAAAGGCTCAATCACCCTGTCAACTGCGGTGGGCTCTTTTCTTTGCTGAATATGACTATGTGATGACCTACCGGCCAGGAGTCCGATACGGAAAGGCTGATGCCTTGTCCCGCATGGGTGTTGATGAAAAGGTATACATAACTCCAGATCCAGTAGCCATCATTCCAGAAGACAAACTCCTGTGTTTTACGACAACATTGACACAGGGTGAACTCAAAAACAAGATCCAACTCTTAATGGATCCCACTTTCTCACAAGAGTGGTGTACTCAAGGAGAACATTACACCATTAAAGACCAGTTACCATATTTTAGGAACCGTCTATACTTGCCAATTAAAGATTTACAAGAGCAGGTTATTTTGGGTTATCACGACTCCCTGATTGAAGGTCATCCTGGAATTGCCGCCAAAACTCTAGCTAAAGTAAAATGAAACTATTGGTGGCTCACATGGCGTAAAGACATCATACAATGTATTCAATCTTGCGGTGTGTGTGCACAAAACAAGTCCCAAAAGCAGAAACCAGCTTCTCCAACCATTGGAAATTCCTCCCGCACCATGGCACACACTATCCCTTGATTTCATTACAGATCTACCTCCCAGTCAAGGATTCGACACCATCTAAGTAGTTGTAGACTTGTTCTCTAAAATGGCACACTTCATTCCTTTTAAGGGTCTTCCAAATGCATCCAATTTAGCAAAAGTATTCCTGGAGGAAATCGTATGGCTACATGGCTTTCCATCGGTCTTGATCTCAGATCAAGGTAGTCAGTTTGTATCCAACTTCGGGTGGAAATGCTGTTCAATGGCCCAAATTGACATTCGACTATCCACAAGTCACCATCCTCAAACAGATGGCCAAACAGAAAGAACAAACCAAACCCTCGAGCAATACTTACATTGCATGTTACATCAAGTGGAAAGAAATTGGAAGGACTTGTTATGGATAGCTGAATATGCCTATAATAATTTGTTACACACCAGCACTGGACAAACCCCTTGCTACACTATATATGGTAGACATCCACGTACTTCAGAATTGGATCTCCCAACCCTTTTGGAAATGCCAGCGGTTAAAACCCTACATACGACTATTTCCCAGGCCTGTAAAGAAGCAGCAGAACATTTACTCCAAGCCAAGAACAGACAAAAGAAATTTGCTGACCAACATCGTAGTAAAGCCCCTGACTATCAAATTGGAGACAACGTCTAGTTAGCATCAAAATATGTGCCCATAAAAGGGACTCGGACCTTTCGTCCCCGATATCTGGGACCTTATTCTATTGAATCCATAATAAATCCAGTGGCAGTTAAATTAGCCCTACCACCCACCATGCAGATTCATCCTGTGTTTGACGTATCACTCCTGAAACCGGTACAACCCGGTACTCGGGTTACAACACCACCAAAACCAGTATTAGTTGACGGAGAACCAGAGTTTGAAGTAAAGGATATCCTAGACTCAAAATACACCAGATCCAAACTATACTACTTAGTTGATCGGAAGGGATATGGCCCTCACGACAGATCATGGGAACCTAGTGAATACATCCATACACCTCGCTTAATTAAAAAGTTCCATCAGAATTACCCAGCCAAACTAGGACCAGGCAGAAGTGCCACTGTGAGAGGGGCCTTGTGGGGGAGTGCTGTGATGACCCTTGCCCCTGGCCCTCACTGGCAAGTCAGCCTTCCAGTTAGGGCAAGGTCAAAGGCCTTAAAACCTCATCCAAGACTCTCTTGGAGTCAGTCCTGGCACCTTTGGCACCAGGCTCATAACCACCAACATTAGAATGGGACTATTTACTTGGGACTGTTTAACTTGGGGGGGGGTTCAGCCAACATGGAGGCACACACATAGCTCAGTTACAAGGAACTGAGCTATGCGGTCTAGTCTTTTGGGTGTGGCAGGCCTGGGACTACTGGACTACTTTACCTGGACTACTTTGGGTGTGGCAGGCCTGGGACTATTTTACCTGGACTTCTTTACCTGAAACTATTTAAACTGCACCCAAACAGCAGAACATGTTTTGCGTTATTCTGCTGTGGGCAGCGTAACGCTCACTGTGTCCAGTCCTTTGATGCCTGCTTACCTGAAACCGAGGACCTGCAGAGAGAGAAATAACACTACGAAACTTACCTGGAACAGTATCCTGTCTTCAGTCCATAGCCGACTTCAGTTCCACTCACCTGAAGGTACGAACTCCATCATCCGGCACTGCATTCATCCTGGAATACCATAACCTGGAAAGAGGAGAAAGAAAGACAGCATTAGTAAGCGTTTACTCACGTTTCCTCCCGAATGAAGAAATCCACACAATTCTTATCTGGGTAGTCATCTCCTGGTCAGTATCATTGCTGGAACATTACGGCGCTCGGCGAGGAACATCGCAACCTGCAAGGAGAGATAAGACACAGATTAGCAATATAAAAGGTGAAACAGCACCGCGCATCGCGCATTACTCACTGGACAGCATCGCGCACACCGCGCTCCCACCTAACGGCCCATGCTCATCTTCAAACTGCATGACAACACCAAAATACCTTAGAAATTGCCTTATCCAGAGGTACCCTGCCTTTAGATGTATTTATTTCTATGGCTTGTGCATAGTTAAGGCTTCCTAATCTATAACCATCAGGTGAAAGTCTCAGTGTCCTAATTATTTATCTCGCTGGTGCATGAAAATCACCACTCAAAGGTGATGAACTTAAATGCGCTAAGCCTTATTAATACCAACACAAGGTTAGGTTAGTAGAACATGTGATAACAAGTGATTAAGTTACATAATCCCCTAGGGATCTGCTTATGTATATAATAAGCTGTTATAAAATCTTACCGCTTTAAAAATAGCCAAGGAAGATGGAATATCTTGAGTGGCCATTGATGGTGTTTGACTTGTGATTGCTTAACAACGCTTTTCATTTATTCATGACTTGGAGAGTTTCATAGTCTGGATAGCTAAGGTCAAAATGAGAGAATAGCTATCAAAGTACATAAAAAAAATTGTTGCTAATAGTCAGACCTAAAAACAAGTGGGAGACACTTACACATCATGGGTCTTAAAGTGGTCCAGAAGATGGAATGACCAATAAAGTGTCACTGAATCTCCTTTCTGATTTACAGCTCGTTATGCAGGACTGTTCATAAACAGTCAGCATCCAAGGAAGCTACCCTGTGGAGCCAAGGTGGAGAAGGATAAGTATAAAGTGATTTAAGGTAAGCTGGCAAAAATATATTTTTGACCATATTTCAAATTTTTGCTGTATAGCCAAAGCAGAATGGCTAAGTGTTCTATTTTGTTTATATACAAAAGGAAAGTGCAAGTTTAAAGGTTGGTGATGGAAAATGAACTTACTTTTGTTTCTTTTTAGTAGATCCCTCTCGAGGAGCGGCTTCTGGTTGGACTGAAGCTGACGAGGCGTCTGCCATTTTAGGACAACAAGTGTCTTTATATACGTTTGTGTCATATGACGTCACATGTATGACTGTACATCTTTGTACACCCATGATATTGGGATAGCAACAACACAATGCCCGAGGATTGTCAAATAGTCTCAGCGTATGAGTAATTTGGATGTAGACCATGTGAAAAAATGTTTAATAATTTATATCCAGAAATATATTTTTAAACATCCATATAATGGCATGTACTGAGTGATGACCCTAATTGCTACTATGTACGGGACTTAAAACTTACCATTGGGCTAACACCCACACTGTTTTTAGGCATTTCTGCCAGTTTACAACAGACAGACAATTTTCAAACATTCTTATGAACAAGCATGTACCATGTGATGCTTCTAACTATTACTATGTATGATACTTAACTAACTGTTGGGCTAGCGCCCACACTCTTGCAGGCATTTCTGCCTATCTGTATCAGGCAGACAATTGTTCAAAGATCATCATATATATTTTTTGTTAGGTTATCAACGGAAGATCCCGGCCAAATTCTGGTATACACTATGCCATTACTGGTTTACTTACATTAGTGCCTCTCACTCCCCCACGAGTAAAATCCCTGATGACGTTGCTCGCGAATGACGTCACTAAGTTTTGAATTATTTCCAAATGCGGCCCGCTTTCTTTACATCTAATTGCAGTAGTGCACATTAATTCAGGAGCGGCACAGCCTACAGAGAGGAATGTCTCCATCCTTCTCTGCGAGCCACGGTTGCCCATCACAACACTACAGCGTTGATCGCGCGTGCGCGAAAAACGTGACACATCCCAAAAAATTACAGTGACGTCACTCGCGCATGCGCGAGTGACGTCATATGACACAAACGTATATAAAGACACTTGTAATTCAGTAATTACGCTTTGCTTTCTTTCACCGCTTTCCAGCTTTCACTTGCTTCGCTTAGCTTTTACCTTTCTCCCAAACTCCCATGACCCTCCACTCAGGTAATCCTCCCTCGCTTGTCCACCACCAGGGTTAGGATCCAAAAGCGATGGCCCTTCCCCGGCCACCTGAATGGACGTTCCCAGGGGAGTAGGTGGGAGAATACCGTCAGGTTTCTCACAGACCCTATGCGGTTTGGACTGAATTTCTTCATGGGGGAAACTCAAAAGGAAATCTACATTTTCTTTTTCTCTGCCCTTTCGATGTTCCACTGAGAAGCAATAGGGTTGCAAGTCCAAAAACCATCACATAACCCTCTTTCCTTTGACTGATCCATATTAGGGGGTAGTGGTCAGTGATCAATCTAAACTTTCAGCCTAAAAAGTAATATTTGAGATGTATAATGGCACAATTGATCGCTAAAGCTTCTAATGCGATCACTGAATAGTTGTTTTAGCTGAGAAACAGTCTTTTCAACTAGCATATAGAATGGGATATTCAAGCGTGTCATGGATCTGAGATAATACTGCACCTAAACCAGTCAAACAAGCGTTAGTCTGTAATATAAAGTCTTTAGAAAAGTCTGCTACCTTGAGAATAGGGCTTTGACGTAGTGTTCGTTTGGGGGCCTGATAGCATACTTTGTCCTCTTCATCTCATTTAAGTTTCTGGGGTTCTGCATTTTGTATTTTGTCGATCAGTCTGGCAGTTTTACTGGAAAGGTTAGGTATGAATCTCTGATTATACCCAATTAACCGTAGGAAAGATATCAAATCCTTTTTAGTTTTGGGCATAGGGGATTCTAAGACAGCTCTAAATTTTTCCTCTTGAGGTTGAACGTTGCCATTTCTGACAAAAAACCCTAGGTATTTAACAGCAAGTTGGGCCAACTTGCATTTTCTTGGGTTGGCTGTTAATCCTGCTTTTCTTAAGGCTCTTACTACAGTGTATACATGGTACAAATGGTCTTCCCAGGTTGGACTGAGGATTACAATGTTGTTGATGTATGCCCCGCAAAATTCCAAATAAGGCTAGATAATCTAATCCGTCAACCTTTGAAAAGTTGCTGGGGCGCCATGTAACCTAAAGGGTAAGACTTTAAATTGATATAGACCTATCGTGGTGGCAAATGGGGTCTTTTCTTTATCTGGTCCATGTAGTGGGACTTGCCAATAACCCTTGGTTAAGTCTAGGGTGGGCAAATTGACGGCACTACCCAAATTATCGATAAGATTGTCAATGCGAGGCATTGGCTAGGCGTTGAAGGCTGAGATGTTGCTAACCTTTCAGAAGTCTATACAGAATCTCCAACTTTTGTCTGTTTTTTCCACTAGCACAATGGGAGAGGGCCAGGGACTGTTAGATGTTTCAATTATGTTGGCCTGGAGCATTTGCCCTACCTCTTTAATGGTACTACCTGGCAGGGGTGCAGATATGATGGTATATTCCTTTCACCGTGCTAGGCTCTTCACAGAAAACATCTGGGAATTGTTCTAGCAACTCAAGGAGATCTTGTTATTGAATGATAGTAATATCAGCAGGAATTAGTGTGTTATTATTCACCTCTTCCGCTATCAAACAAGATAACACTGTGGCATTAGACTCAGAGATGTACTCCTTCTACTCTTTCAACAAGTTTACATGGTAGATCTGCTTCGTCTGGCGACGGTCTGGTTGGGCGATCTTGTAAGTACATGGTCCTGTCTTACCTAATACCTCATATGGCCCATGCCATTTAGAAATAAGCTTGCTGTCTGAGGTAGGCAGAAGTACAAGGACCTTTTGCCTGATGGGGAATGACCTAAGGGAGATTTTCATATCATATCATAAGATGCCTTTTGTTGTCCTTGGGCTATACAAAGGTTGTCTTGTACCAATGATCAAACAGCTGTCATATGTTCTTTTAACTGAGAGGATGTCTGGGAGAGTGGTATTGGAGCTTCTTCCCTTTCCTCCCATGTTTCTCGAAGCATGTCCAAAACATCTATAGCTTCTCGCCCATACAGTAATTTGGAGGGTGAGAAACCAGTGGAGGCTTGAGGTGTTTTTCTTATGGCAAACAAGGCCTCGGAATCACCTGATCCCAGTTGGTTCCTTGTCGACTAATTTCCTAAGAATGGTCTTAAGGGTCTTGTTAAACCATTCAACTAATCCATCCATTTGGGGATGGTAAACGGACATCCTCAAGGTGGTTATATGAAGTAGCTCTTTTACCTCCCCTATGAGCTTACTCATAAAGGTGTTACCCTGGTCAGTTAGGATTTCTTTAGGGCAGCCCACTCAAGAGAAGACGGGAAGTAAATATTTTAGTATCTGCTGGGTGGTATTATTGTGCAGGGGAAATTCCTCTGGGTATCGGGTGGCATAGTCAAATATTACTAGCATGTGCAGTCAAGATGACTGCAGGTATGAGAGCTCTCGAGTAGCCCCAGATCTCCTGAAAAATCCTGCCGAAATCCGATCTGCCACAGCCATCATAACTGCCTGATGAAGCATCTGAGCAGGTGCGGGGCGCCCACAGAAACTTTGAGACCCTGTATTCCATAACAGCAACAAACGAGCAGCAGGCTGTATCTGCACATGGTGGCCGCAGGACCATGGCCTACCGGCAGACACAAGGAGCGGGGGCTGCATAGCGGAAGCTGAAAGCAGAGGTGACCAACCCATGCTCCCGCCTGCCCGGAGCACGCACAAGGGTGGAGGAGGAAGTAGTGCCCAGTGTGGGAGTACCGTGGAACACACAAGCCCAATCCGGCTTTAGAAGCAGAGCAGGTGATCTCAATGGGTGCACAGTGATAACGAGGGAATCAGATTGCCAGCCGACAAATCGGAAGTGCCCCATGGTGGGATGCTGCGAGGGGTGAGCCGCAAGATCTTCACCGGCATAAAGACATTGGGAGACCCGACACAGCACCCTCCCCCGATAGTGATCTGTAGAATTTACATGCCCCGAGAGGTGGGGAGCAGCCTGCAGTGTAGCACAGACCACTAAAGAGCCGCACTCGCAGGGACACAAATGGCCACGTAAAGCTACTGAATCGGGCGCAATCGGAAGGTAGAACTCCAGGGACGTCATTTCACCAAAATGCCTGGGGTAGCGGAAGTGACATCACACGACCCTTGACTCTGATGAGGTATTCAAAAAACACCATAAAACTTATTTGTTTAGGTAACTTGGGGTCTCAAGTATCATTGCCCCTCCAACCCCCATGCCCTCCTGACATTTTTCTCTCTGCCGCGATCGGCGCCCGTATGACTCCGGGCCACTTTTGTAGTGCCTTATAAATAATCGAATGTAATGTAATGTAATCACAGAACGTGATGTAATTCGACCTCGCGCCTAGGCGACATCACAGGAAGTGATGACAAACGACCTTCAGATTTTTTAGATGCATCTAGCACCCGTGTTTTCAGGTTTTCTCATTTCAGCCAGATATGAGAACTGAGGCACAGAGGGAGGCATGATTTATCCACAATTACGTATTTGGGGAATGCCTTTTTCTCGATTCAACGTGGGGTCTATATGTAAAACATACATAATGCAGTATTTCTAACATGGTTAACCAAAATCTGTAATGCAGGATACAGCTAGTATATGAAACATCTATAGATCAATGGACACAGAGGTACGAGTTATCTGTGGCGTTGCTTTGTAAAACAATCAAAAAAGCCCTGACCTGGGAAAGCATGTGCTGCTGTTTAACCAGGAGAAAAAAGCTGCACGAGCAAGGCTTGAAAATTAAATCATTGACCAGGATTTAGTATCAACAAATGTATATATGATACATCTACCACGATAGAAGAAACCTATTAGACTGGTCTGCATGCATAGAGGGGGGTGCACCTGATAATGTTATCTTTGCTGGAGTATAATACCTGGGAAGGTTTCTTTCAGTATACCCAAGACCCCCCTAAGGTTCTTATTATCTAAGCGTAATACTGGATGCCAGAGGACTTTTCATTTAATGTAATAGCATTGCTGCACATAACTCCATAGCACCACACAGTTATTTAAAATTGAAAACACCCACGAGTTGCTTCTCACCCGGGGACTCACTGGCAGACTTCAAGGCGTGCACTCCACACTACCCCTTTGTCAGACCCAGTGGTGCCCAATGGTGTAGCACAAAATTTGGCAGCTCCCCTGCGAGCCATGCTGTGCGGGCCCCTCCAAGCTACTTAACAAAGCACTGAGCACTTCACATCCCGGGCCAGTCCGGACCACCACGTGGCATGCACTACTTCAAGTGAAAGAAGTAAATATGTTTTTCAATCAAAGCTTAAATCTTTAACTTAACATAGAGAGTAGGGGCGGTGCCTGGTCCACAAATATACCAGCCACCACTGGTGGCTGGTGAGTTGTTTTTTTGGACGGTGTAAATATTTGCCACAAGAATGGGATTCCGACTGAGCATAGCGAGGGAGCCCAAACTAATGAAAATGGGTTGGGGAGAGGGTCCCGGGGGGATTCTTCTCCCTCCCCAGAGTAAATGTTTTGAATAATGGGTTAAAATGGTGCATTACAAAGCACACTTTCTGGGAAAATGTGGGTAAAAGGCCACAATGTGGCTAAAAGGCCAACAATCGGGTTTGTAGGGTATAGGATAAATCATGAAAAAAAGTACAATAGATGCAAGTCATCAAAAGTGCACAGGGCATTTTCCAATGTATTAGCATGCCGGTCCCTGCAATATATGTCAGTATAAAAACATTTGTATGCTCGTTGTGCCCATACATTTCCATGCTGGTTCCACCAACATATGCTAGTATTCCCATGTAAGACCATACTTATGTTATCTTTAAGAAGTTTTTCTATATTATCATTACTGGCACTGGGCACAAAATTGGCTCTGCCAATATATGCCAGTACTCCTATGTAAGTACATACTTCCGTTGGTTTGGCCATTAAAAGTGACATGTCACAATAGGAAAACCTGTCCCAACTGGTTCCAATGTAAGCCAGTCTAGACCCATAAGAACACTTATCTTGCTTGATTCATCATAGATGCTCAGTTAATAAAATGTCAGGCTACAGTGAAGAATATACAGGCCGCTGCGCCAAAACCTCAGTCTAGTGAGGTAACACTACTTATCATTCTTGCTATTTTAAAGATGCAGAGTAATAAATGTCATGTCACAGTAAGCAATGGCTAGACTGACTGCACCAAAATGCCAGTCTACCCAGGGAATGGCACACATGAACTTGCCTTTGCCCAAAAATACAAGTAAAACATGCAAAGTCAATAAAGGATGTGTAAAAAAATGCTCCAGTGAGCACCAGTCTTTCAGGGCCTTACACACACATGCATCCCCTTTCACCCACCAAACACTCACCCATACACCTCCTCTTGCACTTGCTCACACTGGATTCACCACATAGACACACACCAAACCCTACCCAGAACATTCAAACACACACTACGCATGTATGCTCATTCATCTACCAGTCACTCATTCACACCTCCTCTTACATGCACTCATTCCATTCTCTACACAGGCACACACCCACCCACACAGAACATGCAAAAACACACATCACATCACTTCTCATTCACCCGCCAGTCACTCACACCTTCTCTTACATCCACTCATTGCATTCTCTACAGAGGCACCCACCCACCCAGAACATTCAAAAACGCACATCACATCACTTATCATTGACCCACCAGTCACTCACAACTTCTCTTACATCCACTCTTTGCATTCTCTACAGAGGCACACACCCACCCGCCCACCCAGAACATTCAAAAACACACATCATATCAGTTCTCATTCACCCACCAGTCACTTACACTTTCTCTTACATCCACTTATTACATTCTCTACACAGGCACACACCCACTCACCCAGAAAACTCACAAACACACATCACATCACTTCTCATTCACCCACCAGTCACTCACACTTTCTCTTACATCCACTCATTACATCTCTGCGCACATGCACACATCCACCAACCCAGAACATTCAAAAACTCACATCACTTCTCATTCACCCATCAGTCACTCACACCTTCTCTTACATCCACTCATTGCATTCTCTGCACAGGCACACACCCACTCACACAGAACATGCAAAAACACACATCACATCACTTCTCATTCACCCGCCAGTCACTCACACCTTCTCTTACATCCACTCATTGCATTCTCTACAAAGGCACCCACCCACCCAGAACATTCAAAAACACACATCACATCACTTATCATTGACCCACCAGTCACTCACAACTTCTCTTACATCCACTCTTTGCATTCTCTACAGAGGCACACACCCACCCGCCCACCCAGAACATTCAAAAACACACATCATATCAGTTCTCATTCACCCACCAGTCACTTACACTTTCTCTTAAATCCACTTATTACATTCTCTACACAGGCACACACCCACTCACCCAGAAAACTCACAAACACACATGACATCACTTCTCATTCACCCACCAGTCACTCACACTTTCTCTTACATCCACTCATTACATCTCTGCGCACATGCACACATCCACCAACCCAGAACATTCAAAAACTCACATCACTTCTCATTCACCCATCAGTCACTCACACCTTCTCTTACATCCACTCATTGCATTCTCTGCACAGGCACACACCCACTCACACAGAACATGCAAAAACACACATCACATCACTTCTCATTCACCCGCCAGTCAATCACACCTTCTCTTACATCCACTCATTGCATTCTTTACAAAGGCACCCACCCACCAAGAACATTCAAAAACACACATCACATCACTTATCATTGACCCACCAGTCACTCACAACTTCTCTTACATCCACTCTTTGCATTCTCTACAGAGGCACACACCCACCCGCCCACCCAGAACATTCAAAAACACACATCATGTCAGTTCTCATTCACCCACCAGTCACTTACACTTTCTCTTAAATCCACTTATTACATTCTCTACACAGGCACACACCCACTCACCCAGAAAACTCACAAACACACATCACATCACTTCTCATTCACCCACCAGTCACTCACACTTTCTCTTACATCCACTCATTACATCTCTGCGCACATGCACACATCCACTCACCCAGAAGACTCACAAACACACATCACATCACTTCTCATTCACCTACCATTCACATGCATATGTCTGACATGCACTTCACACATGCAAAACACACATCATATTACAAATAAAAGGCCTTCTTACCTTTTTCTTGCAGCTTCTATCTATCCTTCCAGGCCCCCTCGGCTCCTTCGTGCTGCTCACAAACAGGAACCACAAAGCTGCGAGAGCTTCCTGGTTCCTGTATGTGAGCTGCAAGGAAGCTGAGGGAGAAGGGGTTGGAGCTGAACGTGGCATGTGACATGTGCCACATGTCACAGTCAGCTCCAACCCCTACTGAGTGCCTACCCGGCCTAGCCTTCACCCTGAGTCCCATGGGTTGCAACTGTGGACCCCCAAATTACATCTCCATAGAACTCTTCCAACCAGGCAGGGCTCACACCCCGTTACAATACTCCTCCCTGCACACATATTCACCAGTGCCCCAATCACAGCAAGATCCAGGGCGCTCCTATCCAAGTCTCTCAATTTCGAGGCGGGTCTGGACAGAGGAGCGTGACGAGGTTGCTGGGCTAGGACCTCAGTAAACAAGGAACGACATAACAGGGTGACCCATCTCACCTTGTAAAACCCAGAGAAGTACAGTACAAAGACACGCTGTGGGCACAGACACTAAGGAGACAGGGAACTGTACACCAAGAACAGCTCATAAAAGGCACAGAAAGGTCACCGCAGCCAATTTTAGAGACAATTTTAGAGACAGAATGTCGAAATCTCAGAAATCGGGTAAACAACAGACAAAATTTCCCTTTGAGAATTCTGTGTTGACAAAACATCTAACCCCTGGAGAAGATTCCCTAGGCGGCACCGCCCAGCCCTGCGTGGTGGACCCAGGGGGGCCGCTCAGTGACATCAAGAAGATGCTGGGGCAAGTGCAGGCTAACATACAGTTGCTAGATGTGACGCGCAAGGTAGACCACATGCAGGTGTGCCTGGACAAACACGGCAAATGCCTGAATGACGCTGAGGGCAGAGTGTCCGCTGTCGAGGATGAATCCTGCACCGCCACGAGAGACCTGTCCTCGATAAAGAGACCTATTAAGGAAATGTGGACAAACAGGACGACCTTGAATCCAGGTCTCGCAGGAACAACCTGGGAATCATTGGGGGGCCTGAAGCAGCGGACCAACGAACATGGAAATGACGGTGGAGGGCCTGCTGAGAGAAACCCTGGGAAACAAAGACTTCTCTGATGTTTTCATTGTGGAAAGAGCCCACCGCATCCTCAAGGGGAAACACCCGGTGCTGGGGGCCCTGGCCAGACCTATAATAGCCTGGTTATTGAGTTATCGAGATAGGGACCGGGCCCTCACAAAAGCTAGGGAAAAGGGATCCCTAACATACCAAAATGCACCGATCTGTCTTTTCCCTGACTTCTCGGAGAAAGTGCAGTCCTCCAGGAGGACGTTTACAGATGTCAAGAAAAGACTCAGAGAAAGGGACATCAGATGCGCTATGCTATTACCTGCCAAACTCAGAATGGAGCATAATGGCCGGGCACTATTCTTTCCCACCCTGGAAGAAGCTAACACGTTTCTAGAGTCGCTGCCCAAGGCACCGCACAGCAGAGAGAACAATGGACAAGGGGTTTCCCCCCAATAGCACAAAAAGAACACGGGACAGATGTGGCAGTTAGAAAATGAAGATTACCCAGCACTCGGCAATCAGAGCTATGTATGCTAAGTGGGGCAACCCGGGCAGCTGGGCCTTGGCATACCCTCATGCGTGAGCATATGAATGTTATGTGGGGAGGTGGGAGGAGGTAACTGGCAGGTTGGGGTTGCTGGTGGGGGTTGGGGGAACAGGGTTGGGAGGGAAGTTGAAAGAATGCTGTGGTTTCTGGGGTCGCCTCATCTACGTGGTCAACAGGGCGGAGCCCCAATTCAATTAACACAATGGGATAATGCTGGCTCTACCAAAGGACTGTCTCCTCCAGATGGCGAACACACTTAAGTGCATGACCTGGAATGTCTGGGGTCTGAACTGCCCATCTAAATGCTGCAAGGTTATACTATACATGCAATGTCACCATGTAGATATGGCGTTCCTTCAGGAAACACACTTGACTACCGGGAAAGAGATGACATTTGGGCAGGGATGGGGTTGCCATTGTTATTTCTCTTCATACTCTGCCTATTCCAGAGGCGTGTGCATACTGCTGTGGAACACAGTGGGGTTCCAACTGATCTCCCAGGTTGGGGATTGGGAGGGGCGAGCCATAAAGGTGCGTTGGACAATACATGGGAGAATGCACCCCCTGATCAATTTCTATGGGTCCTAACCAGGGCCCAAAGGAAACACTGTGGTGGATAACAAGACAACTAGAGACAACTCTCCCCGGGGAAATGATCTGGGTGGGGGATTTCAACACGGTGATGAACCCTGATCTGGACAGGACGGGTGGGATCCACAGACCAGTGTCCAAAGTGATGAATAAACTGCAAGACATGTGCTGGTCATGGGAGGTGACTGACTTTTGAAGAACAAGGCACCCAGGAGGAGGTGGGTACACATTTCATTCCTCAGTCCATGGCTCAGCCTCACGGCTAGACTACTTGCTGGTCTCTCACACAATTGTTGGCCGGGTGGTCGATGTCACTATCCTAGCACGCACATTGTCAGATCATGCTACAGTAACCATGGCTTTTACAGTTCCTGACAGAATGGAGGGTGGACCTCCCTGCTCTTTTAAAAGTGACGCATTGTCAGACGCGATATTTCGAGATGGGCTGTCCAAGACCATCGATGATTTCTTCGAACTAAACGACAGGTGCCAGGGGTCAAACGTGTCTCTGTGGGAAGGTTTTAAATGCATTGTCAGGCAGGAATGCATCTCAAAGGAGGCAGAGATACTAAAACAAACCCAACAACAAATAGTGGACAGCAAGGGTCAGATAAAGCAATGGCTGGCAGAGGCAACAGGAGTGGACACAGCCAAGCACGCTGAGATCAAGAAACAACTGCAACTATTTGTTGAGCTGGCTCAGAGGGAGATGAGGTTCCTAAGGGAAGAGCGTCTGTTCGAAAGTACGGAGAAGGGCAGTGCCCTGGTTGAGCACTGGCAAGAACAGTGAGATTAGAGACACAAAAGGGCTGGGTCTTATCTATCAAGAACACACGGGGGAACTGAAATTCGAGGATGCAGACATTGTTCAAGAATTCTGTACTTTTTACAGCCGGTTGTACTCCTCTCACGTTCAAGTAACACAACGTGAGCTGAGTGACTACCTAGACAAGGTAGCGCTGTACTGGTAAAAAAATGGAGGAAAGAGAGTGGCTGGGCCACCTCATATCCTTAGAGGGGGTCCTGTCTGCGATTAAGTCAGGAAAGGCACCGGGCCCAGATGGCTACACAGATGAATTTTATAAATGTTTCGCCACTAAATTGTCCCCACATCTGCTAGTAGTGTATCGGCAAAGTCTGAGGGACGGCCAGCTACCGGAATTGCTGAGAGAAGCAGTAGTAGTGGTACTCATGAAGCTGGATAAAGAAGCAGAAGGTTGCTCCTCCTACTGCCCTATATCCCTTATAAACATGGAAAATAAGGTTCTGGTCACAATATTAGCATCCAGACTGGCCCCGCTGATGCATAGATGCGTTAAGGCCGACCCGTCTGGATTCATACTGGGTCGCTCCACCTCTTACATATTACGTAGGATGTTTGGGCAGTTGTCGACTGCACAACAAGACGAGTCACTAGTGGCGGCACTTCTAAACGCCACAAAAGCATTCGCCTCAGTGGAATGGCCTTTTCTGTTCATGGTGCTCCGCAGGATGGGGATGGGGAGGAATGTATTGCGTTGGTCCAGTTGCTTTACACTTCTCCCAGCGCCAAGGTCTGGGTTAACGGCCAACTCACAGCTCCCATACCCTTGGAGAGAGGCACACGACAAGGGTGCTGTCTCTCACCGTTACTGTTTGCACTGGCGATTGAACCCCTGACGGAGAGAACGACACATCCCTAGGGGAATACAGTTGTACATGCATAAGGTAGTTATCTCTCTATACGCGGATGACATGGGCCCTCATTACGACCCTTGCGGAAATCGGAAAACGATGGCGGAAATGCAATACCGCCATCGAATAGCGCTCGGTGCGACTATGACCCGTCACCGCAAAGTACGAAGCCATTAGCGACACCGTAGTGAACGCCAACGCTAACTGCACCAAGCACGCGCGCGCGCGCCATGCGAAACCGCAAACACCACCATGGCGCAACGGTACGCCAATTCCGACCCTAGCGGACATGTACCTAACGCCATCAGGCATGGCGTAATGTACCATTCCGCCATGGTGAGAAGTACGGCATCGCGAATCAACCGTAAACGGCCCCACTGAGTGCCTGTACACCGCTCCCTGCCCACAAAGTACAACTCCCCGTAGGTGCAATGAAGCCACAATGCAACCATTGAAATGTACAAGTCACCCATGCATGGCAACGAACAAAAGAAACACAAGAGGGGCCAATGGGAGCTGCAGGGCACAGATTGCACGAATACAGAAGCCATCCCAATAGACATGACCACAGTCCCCCACCAGAAACACAAGAAACGCACGCAAACACAGGCACCTGTGACCAGCCATATTCCGAGAATCACATCATTCCACCAGTCCACCTGGCTGACCGGCATCTGTTACACAAAACCCAATCCCCCGCCCCTGAGCATGACAACATTCAAACTGTCATATTGGCAGCCCCCATCCCTGACCTCACGGGCTTAGTAGGCAAACGCGCCCAGTACAGTACCACGCAACTAAACTCCGAAGCTGGAACCCAATGCAGATCTCCTCACAATACATCGCCCCCCAAATAGGCATATGCCACATCACTTGCAAAGAAAAACGCTACACGGGCCAAATCAGAATAGAAATTTAATGCACATCAAAGTCACCAAGCCCATACAGCCATCAGGCCATGAACTCCTAAACACCAATCACCATTGTGGGCTGCATCCGCAAGAAATGACCAGCCACTACTTGTGTGTCGTCCTGTTCCCTCATGGTACACAGAGCCACATTCACGTACGAAAAGGCAACATGGAAGCGCACAGAACCGCAGGGCCGTCCCAATGGGGAGGCACTAGTCCAGCCGAAAGGCCGAAATGTTGCTCCGAGCCACCAGTACAGCGTAAGGGCATGTGGGCCATTGGCGATCGTCCCATAAGATCGTAATGCTGCTCCACTGATTAACACGAAGCAGCAGGTGTCGGGAGTAAAACCCATCTGCAGGAGTGGCATACAGATGGCAGTGGCAAAAGGGGAGGAGATACCTGTCAACCAAAAGAAAAGAAAAAGAACAGAATGGCCATCAGAACTACATTCCAACAACTCACTTCAATGATCACACGAAATCCACAGCCATATGCATGCTAGCCCACTCCAAAGGATCATCACCACCCCAAAACCACTTGCGACTCCTAACCATCTATATCGAGGTGCAAACACCATCACAAACGAGTGTACCTGTGCATGCGTCTGTCAAAACAGAATCCATCAGATGGGAATGTTAATGTGCATGGACACAAGTGTCTGAGGGCGTGTCGAGACAGGGAGGGCTCAACAAGGCCAGATAGACGATGGTCCCACCATGGCAGCCCTGCATCACACAGCGTAGGGGAGGCGGATAGATCCCAAGAAGCCCTGTACATGGCAAACTCTGTATCAAATCACCTGCCCATGCATCCATTCATCATTCCCTCATCCCGGAATCAAAACGCCTGAATAATTACTCACATAACATTAGAAACATCCATTGAGTCTGTGCGTTATGCAGCCTGCAAAATCCACAGTGCCCCAGCCCGTAATTCCAGTGTTGTGAAGTAACATGTATCTGGGAACGGCCGGCCTCATCGCCCACGTAGCAATTGCGCATCCCAAACTATTCATATCAATCATTGCTTCCTCGCCATGGGCCCTGTCTCAAGGACATTGAACAACAGAACGTTATATTTGCAGTCAGACCTGTGGGCATCTCCTCGCCGCTAGCTGGAAACCGAAAGCGCCGCCCTTGGAATTCCACATTTGCAACATCACGCCGAAAAGGCATCTGTGGCCGTTTGAAATCACTAATTATTCCATCGAGTGCGGCTGTGTGTGAAAATGGCAACTGCCTTCACCCACAAATGGGACGCCCCGCCCGTCATTGCAACTCGGTAAAGTGATGCATGAGGGCCCACCGTTACTCGAGTACTACGTTCCACTGACCCTTCACAAGTCTGTTCGCGACTGCACAGATAGTATGTGCAACAATGGGACCACAGCAGAATGAACATGTCAACCAATGTTACACGGCCATCGGGTACAAATACATGATTGCAATAGCAAGATGCCATTCCCAGATTTGCAGCGTTGTGCGCGGGACGTGCTCGGCCAAAGGGGAGAGCAGCTTGCACAGGTGGAATTAATCACCACAGGTGGAGGCCATACAGCCTGAAAACACATAAATTGCACAGCCAGTCTCCTCCCACAACCACACCGAAATGCTACCGGCAGGACTCGCGATGTTGGCCCTGGGGGACCTGATAGCACTGCAAGTACTCCAACTCCAAGAAGAAGACGAACACCAACTGCAACCGGCCGCACGAAGGAGACGCAGGAGGAGGAGGAGGGCAAGGCAGGGCCAGCAAGGGCCGCCAGCACAGCCACTACCACCACGCAGGCAGCCCGCAATCCCACGCCTCCGAGCACATCCGTTCAACCTCACTGATGAGCAGATCCACACCCTCTACCGTCTGGACCGGGACACCATAGCCGCCATTGTGGACATGACACAGGCTGACCTTGTCAGCATGATAGATAGCCCAACCGCCATCCCACCCCTACTGAAGGTGGTGTCTGTACTCCACTTCCTGGCCACAGGCACCTACCAGCACACAGTCGGACAGTTGCATGGCATTTCTCAGCCACTGTTCTCACGGACACTATTGCAAGTGCTCGATGCCCTCCTGCAGCACGCAGACGACTACATCTCTCTACCACGCTCGGAGCAGGAAATTACCAACACAAAAGTGGGATTCCATGCACTTGCCGGCATACCGGGTTGCATTGGTGCCATCGACTGCACCCATGTGGAATTGGTCGTCCCACATGCAATGGAGGCCCAGTACCGCAACAGAAAACAATTTCATTCCCTGAATGTACAAATGGTGTGTGACTCCAACAGGATCATTACACATTGTTGTGCCCGATTCCCTGGATCTACCCATGATTCTATGGTCTTGAGGAACTCTACAATACCACGCTACATGGAGCGACACGCAGGGAACAGATCCTGGCTACTCGGTGAGTCTCATTACATGCATGATTATGTGGGGAATGTGATTTGGCAATGACCTGGCAGGAAGGGGGGGGTGTGCGTACGTAGCAATGGCATTCCACATCATAGGTTTCTCGTCCACATACAGGTGATGCTGGATATCCACTGAAGAGATGGCTCCTCACACCAGTCCGGAACCCACGGGACCAGCATGAGGAGGACTACAACCATGCCCACTCACGTACCCGTGTAGTCATTGAACAGGCATTCGGCCTACTGAAGACTCGTTTCCGCTGCCTCAGCAGGTCTGGCGGGGCACTCCTGTACCGCCATGAGAAGGTTGCAAAGATGGTGATGGCATGTGTCATGCTCCACAACATGTGCGTACGTAGAAATGTGCCCATGCCCCCTGACGCAGAACTGCAAGCACCTGATGATGGTCATGATGAGGGTGGGGATGTGGCAGCACCTCATGGAGTCTGCGAGGCACCGGAGGCCCGTGACATTCGTCAGCATCTCATTGATGTATGCTTCTAGCACTCACGCCTGGTGGCTGATACATGGACACGGGACTCGTGGCACTGTGCGTGTCTGGGACATGCACAATATGGACTGTACGCCTATGATGGCCTAGTACACAGAAATCAATGTCCACACATCTCATTGGTTGATCGTGCACTTTTTATGGCATATGTGATGTCATGTTGAACACCCTATCGACCCGCCACCCAAGTGAGCCCAACACACCCCCTCCACCCTCCTACCTCCCCCCCGAACCCCAGTGTCCAAAGATGCTCATTGTCAGTGGGCTGTCGCTATTGCAAGCCCCCTCTGCGGGTATCAGGGGCACCCCTGCCTGTGGAGCGCAGGTTCCTTCCAGATCTACGTTGGGGGCTGCCCTGGACGGAACTTGCAACGGATGATGTGTCTGCCTGCTCACGTCCATGCATGTCCCTAAGGGTTTGCGAGAGCTCAGTGAGCACACGGCGCACTGCGGCAAGTTCGGCACATACGTCTTTGGACGTCGCATGCAGTTCCCCCCTCAGGCTCTCGGTGCTTCTCTCCATTTGGACTCTCAGGCTCTCGGTGCTACTCTCCATTTGTGCCCTTAGCGTCTCTGTGCCTCTCTCCATTTCTGCCCTAAGTGTCTCAGTTGATGTTTCTATGTCTGCCTTAGTGCCCCCACATTCATCGGCATGGTCCTTGAGGAGCGTGGCCATTTGCTGCTGTTGCACGATTAACTTGTCGAGGGACTGTTGCCTCTGCTGGGCCATGCCCATTTGCGGGGGTGTCACAGAGGGGCTGTTGTCCTCATGTTGCCTTGCCACAGGGCTTGTGGGGGATGGCCAGTCGTTGTCTTGTGGGTGCCCCTGCGTGGTATCCTCATGTTGTACGGGATGGGACAGACAGGGGGATTGGGACAGGTCATGGATGGATCTGACTTCGACATCCCCGTTTTCTGTGTCGGAGCATGCTGCCATCAATGGGGTGTCACCTATGGTGCTGCTGCCACCAGAGGCAGTGCCTTCTGTGGCATCCATTGGGGGGACCTGTGGTGGTGGTGTTGTGGGCATGCTGGCTGCTGGGGTGCCTGTTGATGTTCCCTCCTCTGTGCTGCCACCTGATTTGTGCTGCTGCCGTGTCTTGATGCGTGCAGCTGAGGTGGAGGGTCTCTGGCCGTTGGTCTTGGCCCTCTTTGCAGGTGTGCTGGTAGGGGTGTCCTGTAGCTCGTCGTTTGGATCGGACCCTGTGGTGGAGTAAAGGAGGGCGAGGGTTAATGATGGGTCTGTGGGAATTGGAATGGCATTGTATCACATGCTCTGGGGTGGTACCTGAGGGTGATTTGGGTCGGGTCCTTGGAGGTGCTTTGATTTGTGTGTGGAGTGAGGGTGCAGTTGTTTGGCAGCCTGCAGTTAGGGTGTGCCTGCTGCACGTGTAGTGCGTGTATTAGGGGTTTTTAATTATTTATGTATTTATTGTGGGTTTTAACGTGCGCTATCAGGCCGATGTGTGTGGCCGTTCTCCTGGACATGTGTTTCTGTTGCACTATGTGGACGCATGGTACTTCACATGGATGGACTGTGTGGATTTGGCATTGTTTTATCTGGTACACCTACCTGAATCTTCGGATGTCTGCACTCCTTTCTCCATCCCTCCGACTCCCTCTATGCTCTCCATTCCGATGGAGGAGGCACAGATTTCTTCCCAGGGGGTCAACTTGATGGGTGATTCAGGACCTCCCCCGGTGGCTGTGGCAATGTTGCGGTTGGCAGAGAGTATGCTGCGGACGCGTATCCGCAGGTCGTCCCATCGCTTGCGGCATTGCTGTGGGGTGCGGGGTGCGGTCCCCACCGCACTTACCCGCTGTGCCACCAGAGCCCATATGGTCTTCTTGTTTGCAAGTGCCGTTCTGGTCATTTGCGTGGAGAAGACGACGGCAGCATTCTCCTGGAGGGTCTCTGTTAGCACGGTGAGTTCCTCGCGGGAGAAGTGGACCTGCCGCTTGCGGTCGCACGCTTTCTTCGCTACTTTTCCCATTTGTCTTGGTTTCGCTAGGGTGGGTGACGGGTTGGGGTGTGTTTCAGGGTAGTGATTTTAGTGGTTGTGTGGTTTTAGTGGTTTTATAGGTGTACGCCGGGATGTTTCCCGTTCCGGGCCCATGTTTTAACTTCCGTTTCCGTATATTTCCGGTCACCGTACTTTCCGGTAGGCGCACACTGCGGTGACCGCTAAGAGGGGTGGCGGTATTGCACCTAGGGCGCCGTACGGCGGCGGTGTGGGCCGTTTTGGGGTCATTTCCGCCATCGCGGACTTTGCACTTCCGCCGTGGCGTGGTGCTCGTGCCCGATGGGTCGGAATGGGCCGCACTTTGCTCCTTCGTGCAATGGCGGAAACGCTATTTACGCTGTGGCGCTCCGGTCAGTCGCTTTCCGCAAGGGTCGTAATGAGGGCCATGGTGTTCTATGTTAAAGACCCGAACCACAATCTGGGCCCCGTTATGGCAGACATGCTGACATTTGGGGATTTCTCAGGGCTGAAAATTAGTGCCTCAAAATCGATACTATTTTCACTCCCAGCATGCACTAAACGCTTCGACGATAAATACGAATTTCAATAGCACGAGACCCACAATCGGTACCTGGGAATAGAGGTTGTGCAATCCGTGGAGGGACTATACAAATAGAACTATGGAAGGGTACTGGAGCAAATTAGGTCGTAGTTGAACAGGTGGATGGATTTACCACTCCATCTGTATGGGAGGATATCACTGGTTAAAATGGTGTTGCTCCTGCGCTTTCTATATGTATTTCTTAATGTGCCGCTGTCGCCCACCAGGGAGTACTTCCGAGAGTTGCGCTTCGAGATACTGCAGTTTATATGGGCAGGGAAGCAAGCACCTGTATCCTGGGAGGAAACTAGTGGCCCCATTCGATAGGGGTGGTCTACCATTATCTGACCTTGAAATATACTACGAAGCCGCACAGGAAGGGTTCCTACTGTATTGGTTTTAACGGTCTGGCTGACCGAAGACATGTAGAAGTGGAGAGGGCCCTGGCGGCCCCATTCCTCCTACGGGTGACCATATTGACATCTCCCAATAGGTCACTGAGGACGCCAAACATGGTAGAGCTGACATGCAAATCATGGGCTTGTCTCAAACATAAAACAAAGGGGGAAGTCATTTACTCTCCAAGTATCCTGGTTATATAGATACTGGGAGTACCAGTGAGAAGGGGTATGTGGGACTCAAGAAACATCTGAATATATCCTGCTTCAGGGACCTGTTCCCGGGAGGAAAATTCTTGATGACAGAGGAGCTAAAAAATAATGGAGCACTTCCGTCTCTGGATCGGTTTTTGTACTTTTGTTTGTGAGATTCCCTGAAGCACATTTTTCACACTTTCCCTAAGGAACCCAAGGTGTCCCCTATACTAGACCACATGCTCACAAGGAACGAAAGTAACAAGGTGGTATCCACTCGGACATCAGGGTATGACGAGATGACTCATCCTGGAAAAAATTAGAACAATCATTAGAGTGTGCAACAACAGATGAGGTTTAGGCCTATTGCTGCTGGGAAACAAGGACGGTGTCTCTTAATGCCAGATTCAAACGGATACACTTCAAATACCTGCATCAGTTCTATTATACCCCAGCAACACTAGATATATTTTTCCCAGAAAAATGTTCCTGGTGTGCCACCTCACCCGCGAACTTCTTACACGTGGCATGGGGATGCCATAGGATACAGCAGTTCTGGGCATAACGCAGTGCTGGTCATTGGGCCGGCTCTCGGCGGATCCGAGATCCGGCACCAGATGTGTAGCCGGATCTCGGGATCCGGCCAGAGTCAGCCGCCCAAGCACATGAACCGCGCTGGAAAAAAGAAAGAAGAAAAAAAAGCGTCTGCGACGGCAGCATTGCCGTTTACCGCGGCTTTGGCACGGATGTGTATTGCACAATGCTCACTATATGTACAACTGAAAGGAATCAGTTGTACATGTAGCGAGCATTGTGCTTTACACGCCAGAGCTGCGTAAAAGGCAATGCTGCCCTCACAGGCGTTTTTTTTTTGGCACAACAAAATGAGCCAGGGCTCATCAAGGGGGTCTGGCCTAACTGCAGGCGTCCTGCTGGCCCATTAGGCCACGCCCCCTGAAGAGCCCCGGCTCAATGGGCTACTGGCACCCCTGCCAGGCAGCCTTTTGTAGTGATCAACATCCTCTCCCCAGGGGAGAGGGTGTGATCTCTGCATTTATTTTCTATTGGGTTGCCAGGCAGGGGACAGCGCCTCGCCTATTCAGCCTTAATGGTGGCGCTTCCCCTCGGCAGCTGGGGAGGGGCAGCGCCGCCATTAAGGCTGAAGGGGTGAGGCTGCTGGAAGCTGAGGCCGTTTTCCTGAAGACTGAAACTCACAGAGTTTCAGTCTTCAGGAAAACGGCCTCAGCTTCCAGCGGCCTCACGTTTCTCTCCACAATGGTGGCACCGGCCCACGGGCATCTCCTGCTTAAAGGTATGCCTCGCAGGTGCGGCGCCACCATTATGGCTGAAAGGCATTTTTTTCTGGAGCCTGAAGCTTTCGCACACGAGCGAGAGCTTCAGGCTTCGGAAAAAAATCCTTTTCTTGTAGTGGCCGGGGCTGGCAGGGGAGATTAGTGGGCCCCACAGGGCCCCGTCTCAGATTGAAATTTCGGAGCCCTGGCCCCGTCCCACTTAAAGCCCTGGCCGGGGTAGAAATAACACCAATGACTGCACTACTGGGGTATACCAAACACATCCCAAAGCAAAAATAGAAGCTGGTGGGGCTACTTTTACTCTTAGCCAAAGGACAAGTGGCAACGGTGTGGGGCAGCACACAAACCCAGCATGGAGCAATAAAGGGCAGATATCTTGTACTGTAATGAAATGGAGACAAGAGTATGGACGATTAACTCATCCACTAGCCAAACCTAAGGAGGTGTGGGTGCCGTACACACAATACCTCATCGCACAGGCCCGCAACAACTAAGAGGATGGTTGAGGCCAACCCAGAACAGAAACTCCCACTAGGGGGACCGATAGATGTGAGCCCGTTGGCTGAGAAGGAAACAGGGCTCAACTGGAGGGAGCATAGACCAGCACGTGGGCTCTGCAATAGTCCAATATATGGCTTTGTGAGCCAAGATGGGTGTGAGATCTCAGCTGACATCATGTAATAAACAAGTGGGCGTCAAAGTGGGGCGGCGGAATTTAGAACTACTGCATTGCCTTTTGTTACTGGGTTGTTCTTGTTTTTGTACCGTCAGTGTATTAGATGACAGCATGTTGTTACTGCAAAATGATAATAAAATGTTTTTTAAAAAGAAATGTATAAAAAAGTGTTACTAGCACGTGTTTGTTCCCTAGCTTGGATTTTTCAAGGGGCTCAATAATATCCATCCCAATCCTCCAGAATGGTACTTTGATGATGGGTAATGGATTTAAAGGGGCTGGTGGTAGTGAGTGCTGGTACGCTGACATATTTCACAAGTTTGGATTAAATTCTTCGTGTGGACATGTGTCCCTGGCCAGTAGCATTTGCTGGCTAGTTAAGCGTGAGTTCTGGCCTGGCCCAGATGTCTTTGGTATCCCTTCTGAAGTAACATCCTCTCTATACAGGAGTCCTTTCTTTAAAAAGAAAAATGCCCCCCCTCCCTTCCGACCCTGACTCAGGCACAACTTGTAGAAGGGCATCAGCAAATAAGGTATCGTTTTGATGAGCAAAGGCCAAATCGGGAAGTATGTCAGAACTTTCGTCACTGATGGGTGGAGTTTGGATAGAACTAGGTTGGGCATCGGCTTCCCCAAAGCCTAAAGCAGCTCTCTTAGTGGTATCTTTCTCAGCCACTTCCTTGAGGACAGGTAGCATCATCCTATTTCTTGGCCTTCCTATCTACTCCTTCTTACCTCTAGACAAAATCCCCAACTTTGCTACCTGTGCTCTCTAAATCCTACCCAGATCCTCCCCCACTTCTACCTACCAACAGCATGCTGGTTCGCTCTAGATGCGCAACAGCTTTCTTTTCAAGTTCCTTCTCAAAGTCTTCAAAGCTGTCAATGGTCTTGCTCCTCACTACGGGCCGGATTTTATCTCAGTTTACTCACCATCCCGTTCCCTCCTATCCTCCTCTGCACTCAACCTCACTGTCCCATACCTTCCCTGTGCCCCTCTCACTTCTGCTATTCTCCCTACTCGCCCTGCTCCATTGGAACCCACTGCCCCTACAATCAAGTCATCCCAACTGTGATTCTCTTCAAAGCGTGGCTTAAACTTCAAAACTTCACTTACTTGTCAAAGAGGGAGCTCTCACTGCCCTCTCCACTATCCTCCCTATCTGACTCCAGCACTGCCGCCAGTGATGCTTAATAATGCAATTTTGCACATTAAAATATTATTCTCACTGTTAGTTTAAATAACTTGTCCCCGTAGCTTAATGCTACCTTTATACGTCACCTGTTTTCTATAGTGTTCTGTTTGTTTTGTCCCTAGTATATGTTCCACCTTTTTACATTCTCATAAACTGAATCACCACTTGTTATCATTGTTGTGTTATTGTGCAGGCACCCCTGCCATCTATAAATGTGTTATTGTAAGTCATTTCAGTTCGAAATTGACATCCCTGTTCTTCAAATAAATACAAATAAATGCAAATGAAACTGCTGATCCATTAGAAAAAAGTATTTAAATTGGGCAGTCTGATATTCAAAACATAACCGAAGAAGAGACACATTAAAAGATGTAGTTACCATAAGTAAAATATACAATAAAAATGTATATTTGCATTATCCAGAGAGTAGAACGTAATGGTGTTATTTATGTACACAGCACTGCACAGCAGTCACACTTGGAAGGGTTCTGGATGGTGGGATAATATCACTGTTTATAAAGCTCTTAATACTGGATTCATCTCACTTTTAAGCACTGCAGACCAGGGCAGATTTGATAGACCTGCATGCAGATAGTGGAACACACTCTCACCCCAATTTTAAAGCAACCAATCAGGGAAATGGAAATGCTCTGACAGACAGCCCCTCCGCTCGGCATGAAAGAGTCTAAGGGAAGAGAGGGAGGCAGAACCCCTGTCTGGCTCGCCACGTATTTGGCACTTGATTTTCAGAAGCTATAAGAGCCAGAGCCGTGTTTTTGGATTGTGTCAGGCTTAATCCCTCATTAGTTTGCCCATCTCTAAGCACATTGTATCCTGTGCTGTGATTTCACATCCTGTGGGCTTTTTGTAGTGTTTTGCAGGGAATGGGCTACAGTGGCTCTTCAGGGTGAGTGTTGTGCAGGTGTCTTTGACTTTCCTATTGCTGCCCTCATGCACCTACACTTGTTGTGTCTGGGATGATATTGGGGGCCACAGGCATTATGAGATGATGTAACTTTCTTCATGACTAACACATTTTGTGGGAGGCTCTGCTGGCAGTTCACAATCAGATTGTTTTTCTGCCCTACCTATCAATACCACCTCCTTTAGGCTGAATTCTCGGTTGTTTTTTAACTTGTAATACAATGGTATTTACCGCTGGGGATATTTCAGGGATATCGTTGATTTTTTAAGGCGGGATGGGCAAGGTAATCAGGAGAATGGTATGAACCGGAGCTGTTGCTGGATGCCGCTGGTGCCGGTTTTAGCATTACCGTTAAATTTGTAAAGAGGCTTATGGTCTTTTATTTCATATAATAGTCACAAACATGCTAAGTGTTTCCTGGGGTGAATTAATTGTTTAACTGCAGAATGCTTTAGAATTTGTATTGATTTTTAAAAGAACTATCACTCTGAAAGGTGCTAGATCTCAGGTGCACTGTAATAAGGTGAGACATCCTTGTGTCTTTGCCATTTCCTACTGAAGACAAACTCACTGAAACATATATGCTGTCTGAAGAGAGAGAGCAGAGAAATGACATGAGCAGAATGATGGTGGCTCCCAGGAGATTACGTCCCCAAGCTGTTCCATTCAGTTCACTGAGGCCAAATTCCACAGCATGGGTACAGAGGTAAATGTTGTGGAAGTGAGTTCAGTACATTGGTCATAAGGCAAGCCAACAAATAAATGCTAGCCCTCGCTCAACACAGGCTCCGGCATCATGCCCTACCTTCTCTCCCAAATTCAAACACACAACACCCCAGTGGCATGAAACGCCCCTTGTCCCACACAAAACAGTGCTGTGGCCTGGGAAGGATGTTTCAACCCTGACATATCAGAGACTCCTTTACTCCAGTATGACTTTTACTATTTACACAGAAGACAGTTGAATGCACTTAGTACTATGAATATGAATATCACCCTGAAAGTATAACATGTTACCTATGTTGCCCAGTAACGAGTCCATCATGCTCTGAAACACTGAAGCAGCCGAGGATAGGCCGAATGGCATTCTGGTATAGCGGAATATGCCGAATGCTGGGATAAACGCCATCAGAGACCGAACTCTTCGTGTAGACTAATCTGATGCTATGCTTCACGCATTTCCAACTTTGAGAAGTACTTGGCCTCTTTCATCATCAATTCATTGATGTTTGGTAACAGGTAACTAGCCATCTGTTATAAACTCTATGTTGAGACTGTACAGATCGGTATCAGGTAATATTATCCCCACCAAAAATATCGCCATACATATGGTCGTCGGGAACAGCCAAAGGCGATATTTTTGGTGGGGATAATTTATGGGGTAAATGGGTGGTGGGGCTGTGGGGGTGTCCCCGCTCCCTTTAAAAATATACAGGGGTTGCGGGGGTGTCCCCCGCAGGTTCCATGGGGTAATATCGCCGCAAAAATATGGCGAAATTTTTGTATGGCAATATTTTGGCGGGGATATTATCACATGGAAGCTGCAGATCTATGTAGATTCTAATATCATTGGATTGCTGCTTTTTGATCAGAATGACCAGGCTTAACCATTCTGATGATTCAACCATCTCAATCGTGCAATCTTTTACCGCCTTCCGGAGAGGATTTTGTAATGCAGCTCTCTCTGTTGCTGGGACTGGTCTGACTTTGTGTATGACCGGCACTGCCCCTTCTCTGAGCTGAATCTTACGAACATAGTTCTGTATCCTTCCCAGTTCTTCTGATGATAACCTTGGTAACTCCTCTCTGGATACCGATGCTCCTCCTGCTCTTATGGAGAGGACTTGGTGGTTTTATATGCTGGGATCCAACTTGATGTTCAACTTCACCTGGTCATCGCAACTCAGTACTGCCGGTCTTTCCTCTGAAAAATACACTCTTGTTACTGTCTATCTACCTTTATATTTTATATTTCCCTTTATGTCTCCCAACAGACGTACTGTGGCACCTCCAAATACCTTAAATCGCTATAATGTCGTCCGAACGTTCACGTTGTTTTTTCCTACCATTTCTTTATAGGTGCGAATGGGCAGTATGGTCAAGTCCGACCCTGAATCCACCATCATTTTGGTTTCATTCCCGTCTACCTTGATCAGGCAGTGAGGTTTCTCTATTCTAGCTTTCGTACTGCTCACCATAATGATCGTGGCTCTATCATCTTCCGATGATTCCTCTTCTGCCGTTTCTTCTCTTCCTTCTATGGATATCACTTTCCTTCTCCGCCAGTGGCATGCTATGTCAAAATGTCCAATTATCGTACCGGTTGTAAATTCTTTGCCTTTGGCGGGGCATGCCTTGTCATTCGCAAGATGTCGGGTTCTTGGACACCTGTGGCATTCCATGGGTTCTATCTGTTTGTCTCACTTCACTCTGGCGTCATTGCTGGGCCTTTCTCTGTTCTCTCTATATTGAAGAGCGTGCACCTCCACACTCTGCAAACTTCCCACCATTTCCTTGCATCTGAGTGTGGTCTCCTCTGCTGCTCTGGCGATCTGAATGGCTTTATCTAACTGAAGTTCTTTATCCATGATGTACTTGCCTTACACTTTCCCGCTATTTGTGTGCATGGCCTTCTTCCTTCCTAGGCCGTAATCTGCCCCTCCCAAGGTGCCCACATACGTACTGAATAGTGGTTCCCACCGGGGCCATGGAATCACTGGCCTACCTGGAGTCTGTAGAAATGCTGGGGTGGTGTTGCTTCCTTCATATTTCTTCTGTGGTCTTCCGAGGTGGTATGATCCTGTTCTCGTCGCCAGATATGTTGTGGCCTGGTAAGGATGATTCAACACTGAAGTTTCAGAGACTTCTTTATTTCAGTATGACTTTAACTATTTACACAGAAGACAGTTGAATTCACTGTCCCTTTGCTGCCTTGAGTCTCATCATGTAGTTTCTGGTGAATCCAGCATATGTGCTTATGGGGTTGGACCCCAATTGCAGGAGTAGTGCTGTGGTGTGATTGCTCTCCCCCAGCTCCCGTCTCTCCTCTCATCGACACTGCCTTTGCACGTGCCGATGTCAAGTCTCGCGAGAACACAGCCAGAGCGCTCTTGCAAGACTAGCTCCATAAACTGACACAACCTGTGTCCCCACACTGGGCATACAAACCATACCTCTGCAGCAGGGCCTCCCCACACCCCCATTCCACCAGCACTCAAGAATCTCAGACGACGTCGCCATGCACGACTCCTAAGTACTTCACAATAGCGCTGCCAATTTAACAGGACTGTTGCCTTGCTGCTGGTGAACAAAATCCCAGCGCAGCACTAGCTTTTGGGCAGCTGAATGTGCAGTCAAAGGAATGCTGTGTTCCAATTCTAAATAAAAAGGCGATGCAATACACAACTAAACATTATAAATCACACTGTCTCAACAATACCTTTTCTGACACGTCTGGGAGTGGCTAAAATTTGACACTATCACAAAAATGTTGGAAAATGCACCTCAAATGGAACACAATGGCCTGATCCAGTTAAGATTGGGCCCCATGGTAAGTAATCAGTAAAACATTATGACAGGCCGACCTGCAATGTGATCAAATCAAAAACACTCTTTGTATGCAGCACCCGAAGCAGTGGCGGATGGTGAATTTTTAAGCGGAGGGGCATAAATATTGGAACCCGAACCATTTAGCATGTTTTGGGGGAGTGATTTCCGTCCCACATTTTTTTTTTTTACTAATGGGTTGAAAAGGTAATTTTACAGCCCAACCTTCAGAAACATTGTACAGTGGACCATTTTCAACCAACTTTTTTTCTGGCTGAGCCCAGACAACATAATCTGGCCTGTATCAACCATACATGCTGGGGCTGCCCTTTAAAACACATGTCATGCTGCCAGTGCCCAACAATATATGCCAGCATTCGCCCTGTAAACCAGATGTTCATGCTGCCAGTGGCCAACAGGTCATGTCAGCATTTCGCTGTAAAACATAATGTAATGGTACCAGTGTCCACAAATATATGCCGTTGCTGCCACTATACAACACATTTCATGCTGATTCTGTGCAACGTGCCACTGTAAGAATACACTTTAATGCTGCCTGGCCCAATATAGTATATGTCAGTATTGTCAATGTAATATATGTTCGAAATGGTTGTTACCAATATATACCATCATGTTACTATAAAATACTTTCATGGAAGCTCTGCTGGCTGAGCCCAATATACGACAGTATTGCCACTGTAAAACATGTTAATGCTGGCTGTGCCCAATGTATGTCAATATTAAGAATGTAAAACATGTTCATGTTGATTGTGCATCTGCGCACCCAGGTGCACAGATTTGTATTAACTTATCTCTGTTGGTACACCTTTGAAGTCCACACCCCAGCCAGCACTCCTCATGACGCCATGGGCAGGAAACAAGAACCAGGGAGAGTTGCCATTTGAAGGCTCTCCCAGATGCCTGAACATTAGGTGCATGCCAGGGCCATGAAGCTTGGGCCCAGCAAGACCTTGCACGGCAGAAAGGTGCTGGAGTGCCCCCTAAGCGAAATAATGACTGCAGTACTGCAGCCAGCATTCCCAATGGGCCATGCAAGGCTGGAGAAGCAGAACGCCTCAGGCTTTGCGCGGATCATTAGGCATGTGTGGGCTCCGGCACTGAACGCAAAGGGGAGCCCAAGAGTGCTCAGCTTCTTGCTGCAGCCAAGGGAGGGAGACCTCAGTCTTTACTTGCCCCGCCCTCCTTGCTCCTCCATAATGAGTTTCAGTGCACCACTCATCTCCCATTATGGACGAGCTAATGCGAGGCCAGAGCAAGCCCATTGTGTGGTTATGGTTATGCAGCTGTACAAACCTTGCATTAGAGTTACTGGTTTCGTTTATTTTTTGGATTTTTTTTTTTTTAATTAATAGAACATTTTGGACAATGGCGTTCTCTGTCAGCAGAAAAAAAAACAGACATTACAATAAATTGATCTACCCCATAGGACATGTGCCCCCATATTTTACTACCTACAGTCAAAATGATTGTGCAGACAGGACACTTTCATGCATAGAGGTGCACTGTCTCGGGAGGATAGCTCAGGGGCAACATGCTCGTCTTAGAAGCAAGACGACACGGGGCACCGCAGGTTCGATCCCCGGGTCCGCGGTTAGAAACCTCTGTGTATTAAGAGCGTTATAATTAACCTAACCTATCATATAATATCATTGGAGCCGCCCAAAAAGACGAATAAGAGAAAGAAAGCGGAAATAGGAAGTGTTTAAAAAGACATCTCTCTCCTGGGAATGTGTCCACACTTTTGGGCGCATAGCTGCTCATTTTAAAGGTGAAGTACAGTGGCAAATAGCCCGTGTCCCTCTCCAACACGTTGCAGTGAAAGGCTGCAAATGACATTCCCTACATATTACACACGGTGCTATTTTCAGATAGATTTGAACATCTGGGGTGCATAAAGTGGCAGAAAGGAAAAAGGAGAGTGTGATGATACCGCAGGGAAATGGGACGCGGCAGACAGCGCGAGTACATGCCCCAATGATGGCAGTGGTGGAGGTGTGAGTAGCAATGGCTGAGAAATGATATGAGTAGCTAGACCATATTTTGGCAACACCTTAATAATGGTGTGAATAGCTGGCCAAATGATGACAATATCTGGCAATGGCTTGAGGACGCAGACATTTGATAGCCACCCAATGGCAATGGTGTCAGTGCCCGGGCCTTTCGTGGCAATGCCCGGCATTGCTATGAGTATGCTTGCCCCGGGTGACGATGCCTGCCAATTGTGGCGTGACCTGGGCAGGAGATTGTAATAAATGACAAATGGTATGAGTACCAAGGAGACATACCTGGCAAATGGTGCGATTAGCTCCGAATATCATTAACTTTAGTGTGAGTAACTCGCATATGAGGTCGATATCTGGCATATGGCAACCTGGTGCGTTGATGGCAACGTATGCCAATGTTGTGAGCACCTGGGGCTTCGATGACAATAAGTGAACTGGCAGTGGCGCTCGTTAGTACCTGGACCTCTGTCGGCGATGCTCCATGTATGATAGAAATACCCGTCCTATGATGAGAGCTAGAGCATGGCATGCCAATGCCCGGCAAAGCATGGTACCACTTGGGCATGTGATGGCTAAAGCCAAAGATTGATGAGAGTTTGGCAAATGCCTTTGCAATACATATGCGAGAGCCAAAACTATTGGCTCGTCAATTACTTTTTCCCGAGGCTATGTGTGGGACTAACTGGAGGGCTCGGAGGGGAGTTCATATTTTGGTTGTATGTCCTTCGGGTAGGAGTTATGTGTAAAATGTTTCTTGTATTCTGTTTGTCTCAGTGAAGGCAAGTGCCTCGTCGTGAACAGCCCTGCCCCCCCCCCCCCCCCAGCGCCCCACAGCCCCCCATGCATAGCAGGCACAGCTGAGCGTGCCCCTGCGCAATACACCATGGAGCGCCGTGCTTTTGGCCTCGGGATGAGGTTGTGGGGTTGTTACTTTGAAAGCGAAGGGTAGAGTCCACATTCACACAAGCACCTAAAGCAAAGATTAAAAGAACGACAACAAACAGTATTGGAGCACGCAAAAAAGTCACCACCGTTGAGTTAAAACATATGGCTTGTAAGTAACTAGCTTTCCAAGTCGCGCGAGTCCTTGGGCAGCTATCTCTGCTGGGCGAGGCCGTTCTGTTTTATTAGCTCCCAGCGCCGCTCCGCCTGCAGGCCCCGCGGGCGCGGAAACTACTGCCCCTGAACCCCATTAAACTTAGGCCCATCAGTTCTGAGCATGGGACACCCAATCTAGGGCTGCCCCGAAGGGCTGGGGTACAGATGGACACAGCAGCTGAGGCCGACCCCTGCTGAGGCCCATTGATCAGAACATAAGGCCTCGCGTTAGGTGCGGCTATAAATGGTCCCGTGAGGGCCAGCGGCTTCACGCTGCATTCGCTTCGCTTGTTAGGGAAGATATTCTCGGACAAGGCGCCCTAGTGTGGAAGAGTCTCCCGCGGAGCAAACGGGAATTACACCGTCGAAGGCGTTCATCAGCGGTTAAACATTACAGGGGGCGGGGCCAATCGGGTGACGTGGGGCTCTGATGATCGGCCCAGCTCCAGGCTAGGAGAGTGTACCACCAGCCTTGCTGGCAACAATTCTGTGCAAGAAAAGTGTTTTTAACATTAGAGTTGTGAGGATCAGAGCTGCACCACAGGGCTGTATATGGGGGTCAGTGTCTTAGGGATCAGTGCTGCACCACAGGACTGTATATGGGATCAGTGTCGTGGGGATCAGTGCTGCACCACAGCACTGTATATGGGATCAGTGTCGTGGGGATCAGTGCTGCACCACAGGACTGTATATGAGGTCAGTGTCTTGGGGATCAGTGCTGCACCACAGGACTGTATATGGGTGTCAGTGTCTTAGGGATCAGTGCTGCACCACAGGACTGTATATGGGATCAGTGCTGCACCACAGCACTGTATATGGGATCAGTGTCGTGGGGATCAGTGCTGCACCACAGGACTGTATATGAGGTCAGTGTCTTGGGGATCAGTGCTGCACCACAGGACTGTATATGGGTGTCAGTGTCTTAGGGATCAGTGCTGCACCACAGGACTGTATATGGGATCAGTGCTGCACCACAGCACTGTATATGGGATCATTGTCGTGGGGATCAGTGCTGCACCACAGTACTGTATATGGGGGTCAGTGTCTTGGGGATCAGTGCTGCACCACAGGACTGTATATGGGGGTCAGTGTCTTAGGGATCAGTGCTGCACCACATCACTGTATATAGGGGTCAGTGTCATGGGGATCAGTGCTGCACCACAGGGCTGTATATGGGGGTCCGTGTTTTAGGGATCAGTGCTGCACCACAGGACTGTATATGGGGGGTCAGTGTGTTAGGGATCAGTGCTGCACCACAGGACTGTATATGGGATCAGTGTCTTGGGGATCAGTGCAGCACCACAGGACTGTATATGGGGGTCAGTGTCTTAGGGATCAGTGCAGCACCACAGGACTGTATATGGGATCAGTGTTGTGGGATCAGTGCTTTACCACAGGACTTTAAATGGGATCCGTGGTCATAAGGATCAGTGTTGCACCACGGGACTGTGTGCATGATCAGTGTCACAGGAATCAGTGCTGCACCACAGGACTGTATATGGGATCACTGTCATAAGGATCAGTGCTGCACCACAGGACTGTAAATTGGATTAGTTTCGTCTGAAGCAGTGCTGCCCCAGAGGACTGCGTATGGAATCAGTGTAATATGTATCAGTGCCAGGGGAATGTGTATGGGATCAGTGTAGTTGTAATCAGCCCCACACCAGATGAATTTGTATGAGATCAGCACCATTGTAGTGGTCTGTACTGCAGTGGATCTGTGTGCAGGGAGCAGTGTTGCACGGCTAAGCCCTCCCTGGAGAAATGTGTGGGACTCATTCTTGTAGTAGCGGGGTGTTGATGGGAGCAGCATTGCAGGGATCTACCTTGAACCAAAGGAGAGTTTTGAGGTTAATGTTTTGGGGATCAGCCATGCACCAGAGAAGGATTACTGCGATCAGTGGTGTGGTGATTAGCCACGTGCTGCTCTTGGTGGTGGAGAAAGAGGTGGTATGCTCTTGGGTTGGCATACATGTGGTTTTCATCAAAGTGGGTTGGTAGAGATCTATTCTCATAGTCCACAATCTTTTCCTAAGCAGTGCTGTAGCAGAACCGGGCTAACAAACCCACCACAGCCACTCAACTCCATCCGCCCCTACTACTTCCCCGTGGCAGACCAGCAGACTTCCCATCAGTCCAGTGGCCTTCATCTCCCCTATGCGTCCTGACCACACAGCCGCTAAACTACCCGCCAGACAACTGGCTCCCCACCAGTGACCAGTTGCTACAGTCTATCTGCACCTCGCCTTGGTACACACTCATCATCGCTTCACTGCCTCTAGGCCAAAGGTCATGAACTCTCATCCACTTTCCTAAAAGAGCGCCCTAACGTTTCTATGCCTCCCCCCTGGCTTCATCATCACAGCTCGTCAACAACACACCACTTCACCTCTGCCTGTAGCCCCCCCAGCAAGAAAGTCTGCCACTGCACATGTCTTGCCTACCAACCACCATTTCTGCTGACTCTTCCTGGCCACCCCACTGCTACCTGCGTTCAAACATTAGGTAAGAACGTTGAGGATGGGGCTCAGGTGCCTTTATTATGCCCCTGCATCACTCACTGGAAACCCCTCTCTTACTGCACCCACAGAGAGATGTATCCTACCCTGCAGGACAGGCATGAGAATGGCCATATTGAAGGTCTTGGTACTCAGTGCTGACTGCCTATATACATACTGCAGATTCGGGATGCTAAGTCATGTTCACACCAATCCCCTCCCGCAAGCAGATACCCCAAACCTGCGTGTCCATGGATGCATTTCACTGCTGCCTACCAGCAAGCTTTGTGGTCTTCTGCACACTACAGAACACCAAATTGCTCTCTTTCAATTGAAAACATTAGCCTGATAGGCCACCTTTCCCAACCAGCTGCCTGCAGGGTTAGCACATGCGTGGGATAGCAAATGCGCCCAGGCAGCGGCAAGACGGCAAGACCCACAGCCAGTGGGCCAACATAAGGACTGGGGCAATGGATGCCCCACAGAGGGGCAGGTTAGCAGGATATATTTATATTTATTTAAATATTTTATTGTTTAAAGCACAGACTTAGCTTGAGAGCAGCGGAGCGCTGTAGAGTGTGGGTAGCCGGCTTTTGGGCTGGCATATTTTAACAGTAGTGCAGTACTGTGAAGTCTGTGTGTCGGTATGTGCGGCTACTGGAATTACTCCTTGGTCAGGTGTTGTTGAAAGAACCATGTTTGGAGAGATTTGCGAAATTGGGAGAATTGTGGGGGCATTCCAGGCTGATACCGGGATCAAGTTTCAGAAGGTGGCTGAATGAAAAGAGAAGGATTGTTTGTGGGCCCTCTCTTTGCAGACGAGTTGTGAATAAACCCGGTTGGTGGATTTTCTGAGTGAAGAGTGTGTGCCACCAGTTACGCTGATGTGCTGCTCAGGACTGCTTTGTAGATGATACATGCAGTCTTGAACAGCATCCTGACTTAGACTGGAAGTCAAGTTAGTTTGCGTAGGATGGGGTTAATTCGGTCAAACTTCCATGCTCCCGTAATAAGATGTGCTGCAGCATGGTGGACTGCTTTTAGGGGAGCCAAGTGAGCAGCTGGGAGCCCTGTCAGGAGAGCATTTCCCCCATCTATGTGTGAGACCACAAGGGCCTGCACTACGGGCCGGAAGTCCTGCGGCAGGATGAAGGGTATGATATTTCAAGGGGTAGAGATTCTGAGGCAGGCCATTTGGGCCTTCTTCGCTGTGTGTTTTTGGAAGGACAGGCTGCTGGCAATGGTGAAGCCTAAGGATTTTGCTGAGTCTGAGCTTTGTGGATTAAATCATTCTAGGTGCATATCATTGAGCCATTGTTGGACAAGTTGTTTTTAGCGGGTCGACCTATGAGGACAAATTCAGTCTTGGATGGGTTTAGTTTGAGGTAGGAGTCGACATCCAGGACTGGATGATAGCTAGGTAATCGCATAAAATATTGAATGATGTCTGGCCCACTATATATATACGGCAGAGGGGGCAGGGTCAGGGGACACGCAGCAAGTGAGGCAGGTGGGAGAAGAGGGAGTTGAGTTGAAGGACAGGAAGGGAGTGGGCCCGCCAGGAGACATGCTGGACAGAGCGCCTTTGAGATTTGAGTGGGTGTCCTGCATCAGTTGAGGGACAGGAGGGGTGCGGGACCAGCAACGTGAATCCCTGCAACGCTAAAGCTGGATCCGGGAAACTGGGTTTTGGCAAAATTGCCCTGCAGGCAAATCACATGGAGCCACAGCGCACTGCAATGACTTTGAATGCAGGCATTAGCCGCACATGGCAAAGTCACACTAGCCACGCACTGCAACATCACTGACCTTTGGGGCACATTTCACTTGCACTACTGTGACAAAACACTGCACTAACACTATTATAAGAATCAAAAGCACACTACATTGCTCGCAGGTTTTGGGGACTACTAGTTAATGCAGTGCATTGGGCATTGAACTAACAGCACGCCATACTATCACAGAGTGTTAGGGCATACAGCACACTGCATCCCTTTCAAGTCTTGGAAGCCCACATCACACTACACTACTATTGAGATCTGGGGCTGGCAACACACTGCACTCCTACTAGTTGAGGAGCTTGACATAAATCGCTATCTCACTGAATTTTCAAGCATGCAGCACTCTGCACAACCATTAAGTGCACGGGCCAGCAGCCCACTTATCTTACATTATGATTTGGGGTCCACCAAACACTTAAGACTGGCAGTGCATCTTTGGACACAGAGCTTCATGCACTCCTCAGCTCACTGCACTGCTGATGAATCTTGGGATCCACAGAACCCTGGACTGACATCGAGCCTCATGGCCTGCAGAACAGTGCGCTATCCCTGAGTCTTAGGGATATCATCAGACCTACATATCATCAGGTCCAAGGTCATGTAGCATTCTCACTAAATCCTGGGGCTACACTTACATTGAGTCTTGTGGCATAAATAAACACAAGAGGTTAAAGCAGCAGTCCACTAGATGGCTTAAGGAAATCAAGTAGTGGTCGGACCAAACTACTGACTGGACAGGGATGTCTGAGGTGGGGATCCTGTGCTCCAGGGCATTAACCTTTTTTGTAGTTGGGTCCCTTTGTCGGGGGAGAGGCTGTCACAGATGATGATGAATTTCCTGGAGGAAGGTATGGATTTTTCTTTGAGCTAGATGGTAAAGTAATCTGCTATTAGTGTGAGATTGGATGACAGAAAGATCTGGCTGAGAAGTGTAGAGACACAGTTGTGGAAGACCTTGGAAGATCTTGAAAAGGGATGAGCCCATCAACTTCCCTGGCTGAGCTCATTCCTCCAGCACACCAAATTCACCTCCACAGGGCTTTCAACAGGATTACATTTAAGGATAAAACGGTTGATGCAGCAGCCTGTTATGAGATTTGAGGCAGCAGTAATTACTGATTCTCATTGTGGTCTGGTGGTGTGCAGTAGACTTTCATTGGTTCGAGGTGGAGGGAATACCAGCGTGCAGCAAGGGTGCAGGAGGGGGAGTGGAGAGGCTATGCCAGCAGGCATTCAAAATAGATGAGTGCTGAGCTGTGGGATAGATTTTGCCCCAAAAGAAGGAAACTGCATTTAGCCACGTTGGGCCTAAGAAAATGCAGGGCATTGAAAACATGCTGCGATGAATGCCAAACTGAAAAGGCAGCATTTAATTTGCATCTGCCACATTTCATACTGCTGTTTCAAATAAAGAGAAATATGCTTACTGATTGGGCCTTGCATGTGATTGATAAAGTCAAGAAAAATTAAAGGTTTATTCTACATGGAAAGCATGGGATTTGCAAACACAGAAACTGCAATCATGGAAGTAGGTGCATTTTGCAGCGTAAATAATAAACACATGGAGTTAACATTTCCCTTGCCAAAAGGATCATATCATGATGAGATAAAGAACAATTGACGGCATGATGCCAGATATTAAAAGGCCTCACATAAAAGGTTATTGCGGCAGATTAGAAAGCAAGTATTTCTGTTACTCAGAGCACAGATTCTTGTGCAAGTGTAAAAACTCTTCCCCTGAAAGTTAAAAACAGCGACCTCCCCCATCACATGCTCTGCTCTGGCTCTCCATCTGAAAGACAATTGCTTTGAAGTGTCATGTCCAGAGAGAAGAGCGGTATTCATGCATGACAGAGCAATTTATTGGTCTGCTGGGTTAAAGGAAAGACTGCCATTAAATGCAATGAATTCTTAAAAATATATGTATTTAAATTCGATTTGTGGTCAGCTCAGAAATACTGATCACAGGCTTGGTCCCGGGGGAGTTTTCCCTGAGCATGGAGGTCGGCCATCTGCTATGCTCTTCAAGATAAGCAGAACCATGGCCTGATCTTTGACCTTACAAGAATGCTAATGGACTTTATGGCAGGAACACTAACAAAAGGAAGCCGGTGGCCAGACCACTAATTAAGGCTTGAAGAGATGTGATGTGAAAATTGAAATATGAATGGGATTATTTTGCCATAGAGTTGTATTGAGTATCGCATTTTGTTGGTTTTTTCAGGAACCTAACTCGCAGAAAAACAACTCAACTATCATTTTAAAGCTTATCCCAGGGATATTCTGTTGGAGACAAGGGTTACAACCTAAAATATGTTTTTAACTCCCTAGAAAATATCACAAAGCAGAGATTCTGGGATGTGATAACTTAATAAACAAGATAGCTGGGTAGAAATGTTCACGTTCATAACTATTACAATTATTTTATATACTGCAAAATATTGCTATTCGCACATGCAATCTCATGCAAAGATGGGAGTTAGTTCATTATGAGTGGCATAATTAGAGGAACCCAAAAATATATATGTTGTTAGGTTTATGTGTAAAATGAAAAATGTTTCCATGTAGTGACTTTTTAGGTGAAAAATTGAAAATTGTAAAATGAAAGCTTCAGTGGGTGGATTCATCCCTCCCATCATTTCAACTACATACATCCATGGGCCTATCCACTGAGAGGAGCTGGGCATTGCGGGTGGAGAGGCTTGTAGGGATCCAATTACAATTTGGGGCTAATAAGCTAGCACCTCCTAAGTTCAATATTGCTGCGGTGTGGCTAGGAGGTTAAAAAGTGATTGGACAAGCCAGAGGGAGGAGAACTGCCTAACATCCTCTGGGTGAATACTGAAAGAGGGTTGCAGAATTTAACCTTGCTATAGAAATGCCTAAAAATCATCTGGGTGCAACTACTGAAAATGCTGCAGAATTAACATTGCTTGACTGACAACAATTGGGAAAGTCGAAAAATTCTGGGATCTTTCCAAGGAGGGCAAAATAGAAGGATGAATACTGGTGGATATCCATGACTGAAGTGCCTGACCAGTTCCATGCACCTGAGATCAAAAAGGCACATTTTAAAAAGTGAATTTTTGTATTGAAGCTATGTTTTGTGCCACAGAGAAGGTGGTGTATGTAATCATTTGATGCAAAAATTCATTTGACCTAATATATATATATATATATATATATATATATATATATATATATATATATATATATATATATATATATAATGCTTTCTGATGCAATGAATCAGTGTTAGGTTGTCCTCTGCTGTCCAAATGGCAAAGTGCACCCACTTCAACAACAGCAATCATATCAACATACGGATGCAATTTATCAGTGTTAGGTTGCCTTTCAACAACATCTAACATTCCAGAAAACAGAATGACGGTTCTACACAGTAACTTTCACCTTCCACTTTTGCAAACATTCAGAAGTTACTTCTTTGCACCCCCACTCGTCTTCACACAGCACACATTGTTTCCAGTGTCAATGAACAGTTAATTACCGGCTCAAAGTTTCAGTCTCTAAAGAGCGAAACGCTGTAGGGCGAATGCCTCCTCACGAGCTAAAACTGAAAGTAGCTGCTGTAATTATACTACTACGCAATCTTATGCCATCACAGGGATTCTGCAATGGAATAGGGTGGAAAAGGATGCATCTACAAGACATATCATGGAGGCCTGTGTGATCAATGGAACTTAGATACTGTTCTTATATAGCGCATACCTCTCATTCCATCTGATACGTTTAGCCTTTTCAATGACCATTAATAAGTCATATGGACCTACACCCCCTTTCTGGAAGAGTTAGGTGGTAATTCCGATATTTAAGAAGGGGGGCAGAAGTGACCCTATGAATTACCAACCGATATTGACCTTTAAGATATGCTATAATGGAGAATGTTACACCAGGAACAGCTGGTAAATATATATTCTTTCTGTACCCCAGCCTGGTTCTTGGCTTATTGGTGGTATAGGGGGAGGGGTCTAAGTGGCTCTCTATGAGTCATATACAGGGCTAGCCTGAATTAGACACATTATTTATTGTGTGGCACTTTAATTGGGGGGGTGAACTCCCCATGTTAGGGGTATTCTCTAAATATCTTCTTACAGAGCTTTCCTTAGAACTGCATTAGGGGCTGGTCGGATCTCAGCTCCATAGATAGATTGCTCCGAAGTTGGGCACTGAAAACCGAGCTGCAACATTCATCTCGCTTTTGCGTTTTGAGGGCAGGATTATGACTAAACTGGCATCTGTGGAAGGCAGCAATGCATCTATGATTCTTGAATTTGTGGTATTGTAGGGTTGTGTTTATTAGGGTTTTGTTTTTTGGGGCACAGTAATGTGAATGTCTCCAAAGAGTGAACTGGAAGCCAGTGAATGCTTCTGAGTTTTTCTGACACAAAGTGGTGTCTTTTTTCAGACTTAAGTTGGGGCAACCTGTGGCATTCTGAAACTTCTGCAGTCTGTAAACATGGTTCTTAGAGACATGCACATAGCACATTGGCTTAGTACAGTTGCGAGTTGAGAATTGCCTTACTGGCTGGCGGCCGGGATGAATGGGATCTGCTTTTTGAGCATTTTATTTTGGTGGAAGGTGTTTTTGATCTCTATCCCAACTTTGGAGTTTAGGCTCATGTCAACATCCCAAAGAATGCCTACGTTCCTTACGTTTTTCTGAAATGACACGTTTTTACTTAAGAAGACGGAATCCCAGTAGAGGGTTACAAAATGGTTTGAGAGTCTTTTTGTCCCAAGGACAAGAGATTTAATCTTGGAGTCATCCAGTTTGAGTCTTTAAATACTCATCGAAGACAGCCTCCAGGGTTGGGCTGCTGGACATTTGCAGGTAGATTTGCATGTCATCAGCATGTGAGTGGAGGTTGAGGTTCGGTTAGCAGGTTCAATGGTGGCGTCATCTAACTATTAAACGGCAAGTGGGACAGTGACAATCATGCTATGATTCCTCAGTTTATTGCTCCGGGTAGAGAGCTTACCACTCCTAGTTTGATGCACTACTCTCTTCAAGCAAGAAATGACAGCAACCACAGTAGGACCTTATGGGACACTCCATTAACTGCTTGAAGACGTTGGAGTGGGATGCTTTCATTGATTGAGGAGAGGAACATGTTGCCACACTCCTTTACCAGGCTAGACTTAGTGCTGTAGTGAGGTCAGAAGCCAGATTGGCATTGGTCCGAGATCTTGTATTATTCAAGGGGTCCATAGGATTTAGAGGTATTTCCTTCATGGCATTCCATTTCAATCGGATTAGTCTTTCCAACACTTCCTCTTCAAATGCAAAACATTAACACCGCCTCACCACGCAGGGATCAAGAATCTAAGTGATTGGCCAACGGCTGAAAGTACTGCGGGCAAATCGTTAGCATGAGAAAGGTGCAAACTACCAAAAGTTTGCACCTTTCTCATGCGAACACACATACATTCTCACGCACACACAACACACCCATAACACCCCCCACCTACACCATCAGCACACCCTCACCCACACCCCCAACATAAACAAACCCCACTTACCTGCATCTTCACGCTGGGTTCCTGCAGCGCCAGTTCCCTTTCTCTTCCGTGATCGGGAACCGGCGCTGCAGGGTCCTTTTCTTTTCTTTTTCTTTTTTTGTAACGGAAGGCTGCAGGGGTGTCCCATATACCATAAAGTATAGTGAGCGGGGCGATGCGGGGGACACCCCGCAACCCCTGTTTCTTTTTTTATAGTAACAGAAGGCTGCAGGGGTGTCCCCTGCAGCTCCCGCTCACTATACCATAAAGTATAGTGAGCAGGGATTGCGGGGGACACCCCTGAAACCCCCATTTTTTTTTCTTTGAAACTGAATGCTGCGGGTGTTCCCCGCAACACACACACACACACACTCTCTCTCTCTCTCTCTCTCTCCCCCCAGTGCATCAGCTCATCCCTTGACCCAGTGCTGGCAGCAGAGAGATACTGTTTTCTTCCGGCTGGTTAAAACATACACCTAGGTGTCACCACCAGAAACTGTGCTCAATCATACCTAAACACACTGGCCCTCATTACGAGGTTGGAGGTAACCATGCCGCATTTAGCGGCATGGTTGCCTCCTTACCGCATACCGGGCCCGGGTTCCTCAAATGAGAACTTACCGGGCCATGCCAACCTTGGCGGACCCGGTAATTCCTCGTCCGAGGAACCCGGACCCGGTCCATCACCATTCCCATTCAAGCCACCATAGGGCTCAATGGGAATGGGGAAGGAGCTAACAACAGGCCTGTTTATATCGGGCCCGTTGTTAACTCCCTGGTCTCCTCGTGGGACCCGGTAAGGACGCCTGGTTTTACCAGGCGCCCATTGCGGGTCCCGCGAGGAGACCTTGTAATAGGGCTGAATGGGTTTACCAGCACCGGCACCATTACCGATGCCGGTAAACCCATTCCGCCAACCTCGTAATGTGGGCCACTGTCTTTTTAGAGCCTTGGCTGGTTTTCTTTATAGTTTTGGCAATGAGTATTTGAGGGCATTTGGCACCACACATTATAGAAAAGTGTTGTTGATGATAGCTGTTGTGGGGTCAGTAAAAGTGTCTGTGTGGTATTGCTGCTATGGCTCATTAGCAGGGGCCATTTGACTCCTTGGCTGTCCTTAGACACTTGAGCAAGTGGCGGATAGAAGGTTTCTTCTCGTGGGTGTAGTCAAACTGCCTAGGTTGGGTGCCAGGTCGTAGTTCAGAGTGGTTAGTCTGAAGGTTAATGGGTTTGAGGAAGGACCTCTTGATTTTTGGTGGAGAGGGAGTCACACAGGTCTTCTTTTCGGGGTCTGGGTGCGGCTTTACATGCTAGTGAGATTCATTGGTCACTCGGTAAGTCAGTCGTCAAAACCTTATTTCAGTTGAAAACCTTTAAAGGTATTAGCATATAACAAGCAAAATACAAAAATGATGTATATATATATTACTCACATATACACAGTCATCAATCGGGTTAAAACCTGTAATCGGTAAATAACAATCACCTTGACAAGATACATACTCAACAAATCAGGGTATAATTAATCAATTACAATCGTTGAACAGGGTCGCAGAAAAGTACGACCATCAAGCGCCGCATTGAGTGGAACCTGGGGCAAGAAAAAGAGGAAGCGGAATACGGTTTCTTCATGAACGCAGCAAAATGGACGAAGGCTCACTACGTCACTGACCTCATACCACCACACCAGTGCAGCGCCACTTGGTAAAGATCTCATCTAAAACCTAACATACACTTCCTGGCTTGGGTAACCTTCAATGGAACTTTGAGTTTTTAACTTCTAATGATTCCTGTTCGACACTTTATCTGAATCAGGAGTATATGTGTGATTATTAGTAAAGATTCTCAACAGACGTTTGTAAACAGAAGCAAGTTCGCGAGCAATGGCAGAGGGGGCATTATACCAGCTAATGGATTAATTCTGGTTAACTCAGATTTAACCTAAGGCAATCGGGATATTTCGAAGGAAAATTCACGTTTGTAAATGTCTTTTTCAAAATTGTATTTATTCAATTTAGTATATACATGAACAATAACATTAAATACAATAATATTAATGTATTGGGTAACACTTTTAAAAGTGCATCATAATAATTCAATTCTACAAAGGGAGTGAAAGAGAAAGGCAGAAGATGAAAAGAATAAGAGAATGAAAAATACCAACAAGAATAGAAGAATAAATAAAAAACACAAAAGAAAATTACAAAATTTAAAAAAAAAAAAGAAGAAAAAATAAACAAAATAAAAAACACCATGAATGTGAGAATAACTAAGCATAAAGATCATTAAATCCTCCCCAAATCCTCTCATATTTATTAAGTTGATCTTAAGCATTAAAGGATACCTTCTCCCAGACAAGAGAGACAAACTCTGCAACCAATCATCAACACAGGGGGAAGTGTCACTTTTCCAAAATGTATTAATATGTTTCTTAGCAAGAAGAAGGGCTCTTTATATCCAAAACTGCTTGCTGTTAGACAATACAATACTTGCGGGAAAGAAGCCCAACACACCAAGAAGTGGATCTCTTGGGAGTTTGTACATTTCGAAAAATATATTCTGGCTAAAAGTAACCTTAGGATTACTTTAAATAGCGAACAAGGTTTTCATTGGTGTCATCTGGGTAACAGCTTCAATAAAAGGCACATGTAGCTCCATACGCACTACAAAACCTGAGACCCAAACGGGCATTTTTTATAATCTCTTAAAACCACATGTTCAAGTTTTTGCAGCGGGTCCTTCTGTATGCCTCAAAGTTTGATCCTGTATCTTTCAATGGCATGTGATATGGCTCAATACATGTGCAACGTGGATTCCATCGGTTTTACCCCCAGAGTTCTCACAAAAAGTGGATGTGTACCATTTTCCATGGCAGTTGATTAGTTTCTAATATGCGCCGTACCATTTAAGGACTTTGAAAAATGTAGGCCTACAAAACAAAATCCTTAAATCTCTCAAGCTTCCTGCCTGCCAGGAACAAAGTTGACATGTTTTTTTCTTAGCTCTCATAATCAGTATCTAAGGTTTCATGGTGTTAACCAAGAGTTTAAGGTCAGGCATGAAGCTCAAAGTACTTATCTATCCGTTTTTGTAGAGCACGGGATCCTCTGGCTAACAGGGCCATGATGTCTGCATAGCTTAATGAGGTGATGGAGACCCTCACCCCCGACTTGAGGCGCATCATGTTTTCCTGACACCACCTCGCTATGAACGGAGTTGGTGGTAAGAGAGGTGCCAGGACACAAGACCGGGGCACTGCTCATGTAATAATAAAACTAGCTGTGCTCTCCCCCCTCAAACTGTATCTTATGTGTGCATCCCTTCAGAATCCTGGTGGAGCGACACAATCGCCTTCAGGAGAGGTGCAGGCACCCCGAGGCCTCCAGCGATCTCCACAACATGGGCCTACTTACCATATCAAATGATGTGGAGAAATCGAAGCAGGCCACGAACATTGGGGATTTATTTAAAAAATAATAATCACCTACAAGGAGATAACGGATCAGCATCTTCTCCCCAGTACCTGAAACCTCAATGCATCCAGCCAGTGAGGAAGGCAAAATATCATTCTCCGTGGCCCACGCCATCACCTTGGAGAGTAACAAGTGAACGGACAATTTGGAGGAGGCATGCAAAAAAAGGAATGGGTAGACAGAACGCAGGCAACAAACGATCACTCTCTTATATAACGAGATGGCAATTGCTTGATGCCAACTCGCGAGGATTTCACCCACCCTACAGATGGCATTAAAAACATCAGCCAGGAGCGGCGCCCACAAGTCCAAGGGTTTTTTAGAGAGATTGGAAGGAATAGAATGTGGACACAGGCATTTGTTGCTGGGTTGGGCCTTGATGCTTTCACTGATTTCGGAAACTGTGCCCTCTAGAGCTTCCTTTAATTAGTGAGACTTACTAAAACCCAACCCTAACGCAAAAAAAGATCTAAATGGATGAAAATGAAAATTCTAGTGACACGGGTGAATGAACATCTCCTGGGACCTCTGTACCAGACTGGTCACTTTTGGAAGGCTTCCAGCTGGCTTTTGGCATTTAGCAATGTGTTGTTGCAGAAGGTATGCGTTCCTATAAAAATGACGTCATGGTGATGTGGCAGGACTCTTTCAGTTATCTCATGATGGTGGGAACCCTTGCTTTGCATAAAAGAGGTAAGGGCATTCCTTGTTTAGGAGTGGCCAAGGAGTTGGAGAACTAGTTCTTAATGGTCACGTCTGGTCCTCAGCTTCTTGAAGTGGTGCTCATTAATCCACTGCATTGGAGGTGTTGGAATCAATGGTCGGGATAGCCAACTACCTCTCTACTTACGTGAGTTCCCTGAGCCTCGACTCAGAAGGGAACCTGGTCCCTACTGGGGATATAACAGGAGCCTGGCCCAAAACTGAACTAACTAGAAGAAAGTGACGTGTAAGCAGTACCGGATCTGTGGAAATCACCAATCACCTGATGACAGAGTGGAGAGCATTGCATGAGACGAGAATGAAACATCGCGACTCACAAAGAACAGAACATACATGATATATATAAAACCATTGTCTGAAACTGCGTTATGGCTATTAAACCTTTAACTATGAGAACTGTAAAAGGGTTTGACACATGCCATGCACAACACATTCGATTGTAACTGTGCTACGCCTATGAATTCCTTCAAAAATGTTACTTCCATGCGATTTGCAAAGTTATTTGGAACGTAATGTATGTAATCTGAATTAATTGTATTGTGAAGTGCGTATGAAAGTTCTTGTGTCCAAAATCGTTATACGAATAATAATAATGTATGGGTTTATGCGCAGGTGGGGTGGTGGGCAGTTGTTTTGCCTCCCTTCACATGCTTACAAAATAGTCTGACAGGAGTTTTTTTTCTGAATCTCAGGCCTGCTTCAAGCCCAGTGGCTGAGGCGGTGAGGGCAGTAGAGCGCTTACGGAGATCGAGTAGTGGTCTGGCCAGGCCACTGGCTGCACAGGAATGTCTGAGGTGGGGATACCGTGGTGCAGGGCATTGCCCTCTTTTATAGATGGGTCCCTTCAACTTGTTGTCGGGGAGAGGCTGTCACAGATGTTGCTGTATTTGCTGGTGGAAGGAATGTTGTTTTCTTCCCGCTAGAAGTTAAAATCTTTTGCTATGAGTGTGAGATTGGAAGACAGGAAAAGCTGGCTGAGAAGTGTGGAGAAGCAGTTGTGTAAGACTTTAGAAGATCTTGAGAAAGAATGAGCCCATCAGCTTTCCAAGATGGGCTCAGTCCTCCAGAGCCCCAAATCCGCCTCCACAGGGCTTTTAATAGGATTCAAGGGCTGCCAGGGGGGGAAGGTTTGAGGCACTGCACTGAAAGGAGCCACAGAGGACTGCGGCACACCCTGAATTGGAAGTGTACTGAGTTCCATCCAGCTTACCTACTGATAGAACCTGGCTCCTTGTGCAGTGAGTGTGAGGATTTACACTACCCTCCTCGTGGACTTGCCAGAGCCCAGCACTGACAACGCGTAGTTCACACAATGTATAGCGAGATAAAAAAAACTGACCAGAATAACAGTGAGAAGTAATGGACACCTTTGGGAAAGAGAGGTCCGCTGTTGTCTCGCCACCTGTAGAAGTATACAAATGTACCGACAGGGAAACTGAACCACAGCGGACCAAACCGGGATCAACCATACCTCTGCTAAGGGACAGTAAGCATCAATTTAAGACATCTCTGCTGGTATGTCGCCTTCAAACTCAAGATAATATAAGACACTGGGCACATCATATATCATATTTATTTATTATTATTTATCTGTTTTCTCCCTTGCTCCGCACTTTCCACTTCTCCCTCCCTCTCATGCACTTTTCCCCCCTCCCATGCACTTGCGCGTTCTCAATGCCACTGGGCCTAGTAAGATTGTTGTTTTATTTTCCCTTGTTTCCCCTCTCTTGTCTGGTCGCGCTCTGAAACACTTGTGTGCGAGCGCGATATAAGTAAACGATCAATTTCAATTTCCACAGTGGCTAATCGATATGAGGCCCAACGTCCACCTTTGCAACACAGGCCTGCAGGCAAATACTCTGAGGTGGCTGCACCGCAACAACTTTCCTTCCAGCACTTACATGCATGAATACATGATTATTCTCACACACCTGCCACTGCAAAAATAATCAACCCGCCCTGGATTGTCGCAGAAGCCCTCTCCCTGAACTCTTGGACAAAGGCAGGCCTACCTACCAACCTTTCGTTATAAGACCTCGTGCCCTCTTTCTCTGCCCCATGGTCTCTGGTCTGCAAACATGGCAGGCCTAGATTTCGATGGCCTCCTGCCCTTTTTTTTTCTAGGTCCGAGTTGTTCCTCCATCCAACCTGCCCAATCAAGATCCTGGGATGCCCAAAGCTTAGAACCCCGTTTTCTGCTCGCCTTTAGCGGGTCCTACCAAATAACTTTGTCACCTGGGGAAGGTCGAGTACTTTCTGCTTCACCAAGACCAATGCTGCCTTTACCATGATCTGAGTCTCCTTGTGTGGGACAAAGGGATCTCATTCCAATCGAAGATTCCATATCAAACCACGACATCCCAAAGAAGGCACGCGGGCCTCATGAAAACGATGCCCGTGACTTGGTGGCCGGACTCACAGGGTAGTGCACGGTCCCATGCCAGTCATTCACCCTGCTGACAGGGGAACCCACACGCAGTTACCACAGAACAGCTGCCGCACAGATGACTTCTGAATGGAGGAACAGCACCCAACTGTGTTGGCAAACACTGCCACTGTGTGACCTGTTTGGACAGTAACAGGGACTGAGGAAACCGGATGAAATGCGAGGGGGCTGCTGCCATTGGACGCCAATATCTATCCAGGCACGTGCTCTGTAGCTCAAAAGTGAGAACTGCTGAACTCGCTCCAGGCTCATATCATATACCTGGGGCCGGATTCACGGAATTTTTTGCACGGTTCAAAGTGACTTTGCACTGCTGAAAAGTGTCGTTGTGCTGCCGACCCAAACCCTGATTCATGGAGCTGTGCAATGTGTATTTTTGTAGTGCAAAGTTACTGCAAAGTCCTTTTGTACTGTAAAAATGACTTTGTACGGTCTTTGCACTGACTTTGCACTGCAAAAATACACTTTGCACAGTTCCATGAATCAGGGTTTGTGTCGGCAGTGCAAAGTCACTTTGAACATATGGAGCTTTATAATAGGCTCCAGAATATCTAGGCGATGATCAAAGTTTGCAATACAGGTAATAAATGCAATTCAAACGAGAAACAGAATTTGGATTTCTGCGATATCGTAAATAATACATGTTCATCTCCTGCACGTGTTAACAAGTGCCCTTTCCACCTCGTGCCATGCCTACAGTTCCCTTGTCAGGGTTGTCGAGGAGGATTCGCTAAACAAGGGTCATTAGGCAACCTGAAAGTGGACCTTACCATCTTCTGGACAAACGTGCACTGCCGCAATGTATGCAAAGGCCCAGCGCACAGTGGCGGGCATCTTGCTTGAAGAGGCAGAGGTGCAATTATGGACCCCTACACATACAACAAAATAGCCCCACAAGTTTAGTGCTGGCATTTGTGTTCTTACAATCACAGGTTCCAATGTCTGCCTGGCCGACTCCACCTTTTATCCTGCGCATTTCGGTAAATGGTAGCCCATTAACTGACGTGGTAATAACGCGAATTACTATAGCGCTATATGGACACACAGTACTCTCATTATTGCTACCAGTTCTCGGGTAAAATATAATACAGTCCCAAGACCTAATGCACTACACCCTCAACATTTTGCAGGCCAAATTCATCATTACAACGTTATAGTTGAACAATATCACAAGAAATGATGCAAATTCTTGGTACGTAGTTTCTTTATCTATGCCGCCGACACATGTTTCGGCCTACACATAAAAGGTCTTTTTCAAGGCTTGAATTTACCAGTATTGATGATTTTGGTCTGCAAGATTTTGAGGGTGTAGCGCATTGGGCCATTGGACTGTATTATATTTTGCTTTGTCTTGTGACCCTTTTCTAGTGTCATTTTTTCGAGCGACCGATGTTTGCTGATCACCCAACCCATAGAGAGTTTATCATTTCTGTAACAATTTAACAAAAACTTTTTTAAGACCATTGTAGGCACATAGCTCCATGAGGGAATAGCCCAGTTTCCCTTCCGTTCTCGGGTAAGACTTGCATGCAAATGTCAGCTTTCATTGTTGAATGAATGAAGCCGTCACACATATATTGAGAATTGAATCCACGACATGTTGCAAGATTGATGTAAACATGGAAAGGACCTCATTGCAGGAGAACTGTAGAGATGAAAATGACCTTCGAACTGTTCTGAGGAAGGTGCTGCGTGATGGGTCAAAGGTCATTATATAACTCGACATGTATCACAGGCTCCACATCCTTTGCTTTGGAGTGGAGTGCCATAACACTCTACAAGGGCAGATAACCATGTGTAAGAGAACACGTACCCCTATCCTGCATAGCTACATAGACCTGATATGGGGAGTCATGTGAAAGTACCCTGTTCTCATATAGGGCATAAGGCTTTGGCTTTCAAATGGTCAGAGAGCTCCTGGTTGACTTTCCATGACCTCACTATGCACAGCTGCTGGACTTTACAGCACATCAAGGGCCATGTACAGAGACAGGCACATGGCCTGAAAGCGGGGCTCAAGTCGAGGGTACACGCGGGGGGACGGAGTCCACCCACTTTATTCAGAGGGTGAACTCAGTCCCCCCAGCTAAAAGAGAAACATTGGATGTCCTCTTTGAATTCATGAATTAAAGCCGGCCTTGGGGAGAAGCCGGCCTTGGGGATCAAGCCGCAGTCGTCAGGTTTGTAGGACAGACGCTTCACCGCTGCACTATATAACCTGATGAAAAATAACAAACAACTAAAGGTGAAATATCCATTTGGGTACGGCAACTCCCATGGAAAACATTTGTTTGGTTCTTGGAGTTTAAAACATGCCCACCTTTTAACTTTTTCAAAAACACTATTAGAAGAAAATATCTTGACTTGGTTTTGTGTGTGAGTGTTGATTTTATTAAAGGCAAATAGCATTCGTCCTGTTCAATTTGGGTAGCTATGCAAAGAATTTTTTTTGAAATGTGCATATTTTTCCTTGATATGCTAATTTCTGGCGACGTCACAGCCTATTGCGTTTGTTGATGAGTCCCCCCACTTAAATGTTTAGGACTTGACCCCTGCCTGAAAGGGAGTTTAGGGGAAAGCAATAGAACACGAGATGAGAGGGCACATCTGAGCTGGACTCAATGCACCCTAACATAATATTGCTTAAGGTGCCACTTCTAGGGTGTGCACAGTGGCACCACCACAGCCGTCCTCCTCCCCCACCCGGCCTCCCTTTCAGCTTCTAGGGTGCCCCGAACATAAGAGAGGATCAGCCAGAGAGTGGAAGGGTGGAAGGGCGCACACGCAGAGCTTTGCACCTTTGTTTTGTACATACGTGTAAGGGACTTGCTATCAGTGTCTCAAAACACTTCCTGTCAGAGCTTCAATTGATTGCTGCCACGGTGTCAGGCTATGTCACTGTGCTCAATCAGTACTGATGTGTGAGAGGTTTGCAGGTGCCTACATCACGGTTTCGTGCACTTACGGTCACGGTGTCAGGTAACTACAGGGACACACTGTCAGGTCAACGTGCCGGGTAGTTAGGGCCAGGAGATGAGATTGTTGCAGGTGCTTCAAGATTTTGAGTACTCATACGTATTTACTGCCGGGGTGTCGGGTATTTACTAGGATAGTGTATGAAGATTGCAGGTATTTACTGTCAGGACATCAGGCAATTAAAGGCACTAACTGTCCTGGCGAAATGTACTTACTCCCAGGGTGTCATATGTTTAGTGCCAAACGTTCAGGCACGTATAGTTTAGTGCCAGAGGGTAAAATACGCTCACTACTAGGGTGACAGCTACATACTGGGCCTCATTACGAGGTGGCCGGTAAGGGATTACTGGCACCGGTAAGGGCACCGGTGCCGGTAATCCCTTACCGCCCTACTACGAGGTCCCTTAGCGAGTTCCTTACCCGGTATTATGGACGGGACCTGCTAAGGGACTTCAGAGGTAATAACGGTACCGCAATTTGCGGTACCGTTATTAGCACCTTCCCATTGAGCCCTCTGTGGGCTGAAATGGAAATGGGGAATGGCTTTTTCAATGGGGACTTACCGGTCCCGCAAAGGTCAGAATAGACCGGTATGTCCCCATTGAACGGGACCGTACACGGTACCGGTATTGGAAGTAGTCATGGTGCTAATAGCACCATGACTACCTCCAACCTCGTAATGAGGCCCACTGTCTTGGTGTCAGGTACTTACACGTACTCATTGGTATGGCCACAGGTGTTTACTGCCAGATTGTCAGCTACATACAAGTACTCATTGTTGTGGTCAAATGAACGCATTGGCATGATTTCTTGACTTTGGGACCTTTTGCAAACCTAGGGCCCGATAGGCACAAATAGCAGCCGGCACGCCCACGGCATGCCATCACGCAAAGCAGATCTAGCCACATGTACCAACCTATGCGCCCTCCTTGTCTGCAAAGTCATGCACCCCTGCAATACTGTGTGGTGCCTCCCCGCAACGAAGACAGCACCCTGGTAGCAATGCATAGGGTCACCCGTAACCAATAACTGTGCCCCGACAATATGCGCTGCATGACTCGTAACTCAAGACGGCACCCAGTAAAACTGTGTGCGAAGGACCGTAAACTATGGCTGCACCCCGCTAATGTGCATATGTGCACCCTTACCTGAAACCGGCACCCCAACTGCATGCCTGCACCCTATATTCCCGATTGGACCTTGCCTTTGTGTGTTGATTCCTCTGCGATTGGGACTTTATACATGCCTTCATGTGGCGGTGAGATGGCAAGCTTTGCGTGCTGGTTTCCCTGACGTGACATTGCATGGTCAGATCCATGAATACGCTTGGTTTTGCGCAGTGCTGGGCATTCGATTTCCTCACAGAGGCTGTTCCTCGACATGCCCACCGAATGCCTTGTTCTTCCTCGTTCTGCGTGGGGAATGGGGAATATGCATGTTCCGCCCCCTGTTTACTTAATAGCTAGGCCCCTCACACACTTTGCGTGGGGTCTCGCGAAAGTCGGTCTAATGCATGCAGAAACGGGACGGACCTGCGCTAAGTACCCGCAAGGACGGGAAATGCACGCAAGTGAGCTCCGTGATTTGCTGAACGGACTTCTGCACGCTGATTAGTGTGCAAAGTCACTTATCAGCATGCAGAACATTCCATAAATCAGGCCCTTATCAGGGCGCTAAGCAGTTCCAGAGTGTCAAGCACTTACTGTCTGCGTCGGCGATTAGTGCTGGTAAGGCACACGTAGCACTCATTTTAAATGATGTGTCTGCCACCTTCGATACAATCAAACACTAAATCTTGTGGCGCCGATTGGAGCAGGGGGTGAGTGTCTAGCCCTTCACTACATTCTTTCATTCCTAACTGATTGGATGCAGCAAATGTTGATGGAAGTATTCCCGAATAAAGAGCTCCTGTGCTGTGGCGTCCCCCAGGGCTCTGCCCCTCTCCCTGCTGCTCAGAATCATCTCCATTGGCCCTCTGGAATGGGTCGACATCTGGCATGGCCAGATCTATTCATGTGATACTTGCTAAGCTGAGTGCCCCACGAAGGGCAGGTGCAGAGAATTGCATACCAGAGAAATCCTGGCCAGGATGTTCATGACTGCTCCAAAAAGCACACATGATTGGCTGTAAGACATTCTGATTCAAATGCATGGCACTAAAATGGGTTTGTAATTAGGTCACAGGATCGATGTAAAGCTTCTTTCCCTGCTCGTCCCATTGAGAATGCACCCCTCTGCAAGCACCCATGTGTAAAACCGGGAATGATAACTGATGGCAAGCCTCACAGGCGCCGATGACAGATCACTTTCACCCAGAGAAATTAAGGAACCCTATCTCCTATTTGAGCACAGCTTGAAGTACCCGGACACGGGCACACTGCCTGCCTATCTGTGCTACACCAACTCCTTTATGTAGATCTGGGGTTAAAGAAGCACCGACTACAGGTAATTTAAAATAAGAAAGCATTCCAGTTCCTGGATTTTAGGCCATATCCTCACCGGCGGCACACAGACAATGTAGCACTGTACTGAATGCATTGTTGTGAGTTTGAAGCCACGCGTGGAGTCAGGATCTCCTTTATACAGCACATATAGTAAAAACGCATGCAATTTGGAGCGCTTAGAAGACCAGAACCCGAACACCTCTAGCAGCCCCGTCGATTGGATTTCACGGGTGACGCTGGGCACACCTTGACAGTGCTCCACCACCTCCCCTTCCCACCATCCTTTAGGAATACCGAGAACCTTTCGAACCGCGTTAATGTCCCAGAAGAAGTTGCCATATAAGTTAAAAAGGTGTACAAAAATATTTGGTATATCAGCCAACGTGGGTAATGTGCATTTATATGCACGTGACAATCTGAAGGCACTTAGGAGCGACATGCCACCTGACACAAAACATGAATAATACAACACAACAGAGTGCCGGGGAATTACGTGCACTAACTCACACTGTTTGGTTCGTCCCAACGGCGGGTAGCACAACTCTAGGGTGAGTCAGTTACTGGCCTTGAGGTGACTTTGATAGCACGTTCTGGCGTCTTACCAAAAACGGTGATGTCATTTCAAATGGCATAGCATAACACAATGATGTTTCAAATTCCAGATCACATCGCACAATAGAAACGATATATACAACAACTTACGTCGCCCTGGGTCTGATGGTGGTAGACTGGCCCCATGCTGTCCCACAGCGGTGCACGGAAAAATCGGTCCCCTTGTCTGCTCAGTCGGTAGGGCGCACTTTTCCACTCGTCTCCCGCTTCCTGTTATGATTGGACGCTTCCTCTCCCGTTTCCTCGGTTGTGGGGCCGAGCGCTCCCTCAGGCCTGGGACTGCAAGTTGTGTAGCTGTGCTTTGAGCCCGGCTTTAAGTCGGTGTGCAGGCCGGCCTATGCGAGCGGTTGTCCCTGACGGCCTCTGGTCCACCTCGAGGTTACGTGCTTAGCTCTGGGAGGGAGAGGGCTCAGCTTTATTCCTGGCTCCCACACTACACCACACGGTGTGACCCTTGGCACGTCACCCAGTGTGCCCCACTCCCTCTAGGCGACACAACCGAGAGTGTTAGGGACCCAATGTCCACTCGCTCACCCCGCAACGTCACCACTGCTGTCTCTTGCATGGGCCAGTTTTTCGCAACTATTGTGAGCTTAAAACTGAAACTCCCAACTAAAATGTGACTGGGCTAGCCCAGCTTCCCCTTTCCTCCAGCACCCCACCCCATCCTGCCTGCTGGACGTGATATCAGCTAGAGCAGTGCCACCCACGGCCTCTTTATGCAAGAAATAGTGCTCTGGACAGGGAGCTCGCCCCCTGCTCACCGCCAGTGACGTGGCCTGTTTTAACATATACCCACGGGCGACGAGGCTGTGTAATGAGATGTTCTCGCGCTGCATCTGGGGCCACCGCCTCGGGCTTCGGTTCTGCTAGTTAGCGACCGACCACCCATCAGACCGTCACGCGGCATCATTGCTCAGTGCGGATATTTTATTAAATTAGACCCGGCAGACTGAGGGTGGGAGGTCTTTTTGGGTGGGCGCGGGGGGTTATGGTGGCGGAGGGTCAGAGGTCGCACAGCAGCAGTAACTGTACGTTTTGAAAGAATGATGCAATGCAATGGAAGGCTATAAAGATATTTCATCCCGCGCCACGCATTTGTACAAATATGATAAGCTCAGCGGGTTGCGAGGCCGCCTGTTAGATCAGGAGTTCGAAACCTGGTAGGGGACTCTCAGATTTTTGAGGTCGATAAAACGGGTTCCCTTGAGCTGCACAAAATTTCAAACTACTGTTTATGCGACACGCCTCATCTCTTTTTGACAAAACTGAAGAGGGATGGATGCAGGGCTTTTTATAGCAATCATAACCACATCAATTCAGCGCTTTGGGTAACCTTATGGGAGAGGAAGTCGTAAAGTTCAAAGACCTCAAATTTGCTGGTTATTTCACGTTTTTGGAAGTCAAAATAGATCCAAGTTTAACATTTTCAGAGTTAAGGACTTCAGGCTGAAAAATGGAAGCCATTTCTCAAGCGAGGAAGACACTGAATTCTGCTGCTCCCCTCCCCTCCAAGGATGAGAAACACCACACGGAGAACAAAGTAGCAATTAACTCTGTAAAAATACCAATGTGGCCACAGGGTGTGGAGGGAGGGACTCCTGGAGCTGGTCAATGAAAATAAAAATACCACGAGCGTGTTTGAAAATACGTCAAGGCTCCTCAAATGCAAGTGATATTTTAAGGAATGCGTGGTGTATTGAAGTGTTTTGCTTCCTGGCTTCTATTTTTGGAAAGTTTCGTGGCTTTTTCTGGACTTAAAAACATCCCCAAAGGACTTAATTGTTGCATTGCGCGCGCGCTGCCCTGGGCACATAAAGCCCACATGAATTCACATATTTAGCTATTTCTTTTCTAATTGCAGGCTTTCAAAACCAGTCTGATATCGGTCTTTTGTCGTTTCTGCTTTTCCGTGATGTCCTGCAATCAGACTGGAGCATCGTCCTGGGTTAGCTAAATTGGCACATAGCAACACTCGTCCTACTACCGCCAAGTGCAAGTGCATGCATGTACACATGTGTGCCTTTATGTAGGGGACTTCCAGAGCTGTGTATACGAATGGCAACAGGGTCACTAAATAGCAGGAGAGGCAAAAGGGGTATTTCCCTGAGGAATGTTAATCTACACTCCGACCCTTAGCCCCTTCCACTCCAAACAGGCCAACCAAAGAGATTCCCATTCATTGTGTCCCTGAGTTGCAAATGCCTGGGCTGGATGTCCAGGGGAGCCTCAATAAAAAGGGTGGTAGTGAGTCACATGGCCATCTCAGAACCAATCAGGAAGCTCAAGATGGCTCCCAGCCTTCTCGGCAGGCTGCAGGCAGAGCTTAGTGTTGCACTCCAAGGAGAGCTTTGGATTTTCTGCAAGGGCCCCAGATGTTGATCACATAGCTCTCAACTCACACGCTTTTGGCGGGTTTCATCCGCCTTGTAAAGGGCTGTATCACCCACCAAGCCTCCTGCACGCCCATTCATTCCAATGGGCGTCTCACCCGCCAAAAACAAAATCGGGCGATTTCACCCGCCTTTGCAGCACACATGGTTGAGAGCTATGTGATCAGGATCCTCTGCAATGTCAGAATATGGCAAACAAAAGACTTTAAAATGAAATTACAGTTACATGGTGTGGTCATAGGACTCCCCGTCGCCAAATCAGAATGGGCAAGATGGCTTCCAACGTTTGCTGGCAGGATGCAGGCAGACTATGTGGTGTTGCAGGCCCAGGGGATATTTTTTTTTCAGGTAGGACCCTCAGATGGTCATCAGGATTCTCTGGAATGGCAAGCAATGACTTTAAAATGAACTAAATGAACTGAGGCTTGCACCAGAATAGACCATTCGCTGAGCCACTGCTTTGAACTTTGTGCCTGGATCCTGTTGTGGGATCTTCCTGTAATAAGGAAACATAGGCAATCACTAAATTGGTCTTTTACCTCAGTAAACATACACACATAAATCATATTATGCGTCCAGGACAGGAAAGATACTTGCGATGGTGCAGAAAGTGGTTATGAACCTGAAATACTATTTCTAGCTGCAGCATGCTTCCTGCATCATTGCAACCTAGACCCCACTTGCATCCCTAACCTTGATTCAGTAAACCCAGAAGGGCCTCTTTAGTGTGCTGGTCATTTCAAATGCTGCTTGGTTTAAATGACCACCTTATTGTGAGTTAGATATCACATGCATTATTTACTGCACGGGGAACAGAAAAAATAGGCATGCAGCCCTGAGAACACATTGCATGCATAAAGTGACGCATGCAGTATTTTTAGGAAATTGGCATGCAGTGCATAATCCCAATATGAGGAGTAGTGAAATAGCCTGAAAACTGGTAAAAATACGTTAAAAGTTTAACTCTTGCCAAAGGTTGGTGGAACTGGCTTTCAGGTGAGGTAAAATGTAAGAGCAGGCAATATCTGTTTATTCATAATGATGTATAAAAATAATGCAAGGACAAAATAAGCAGGCATTAAAAAAGATGCAAAAATGGCGAGTCACAAATTGGGGATACTCCAGTACCATGTCTCCTCTGAGGGATCATGAAGTCAACTTAAAGTTTAAGTTGAACATAATTTATGAAAACAGAAAATAAGGTTTTAGGTTTGAGTGAGGATACTGGGTGGGAATGCTTGAGAAGCAAACACAGCTTGCTCAGGCTTGCTTGAGGCTCAGAGTCTTTCTTCTCTGTCCTTTCTTTTGAGAGGATGTTTCAATGATTCCAGTGTATCTGGCACCACCCCAGCTGTTGCCCTGGGTCATCTATACATGGGTTGGGCGTCAGACTCTTTAGCAAATATTGGACCCTAGGTTTTCAGGCTTAACCCAGCCCCTCCATTTCGGCTACTCTGTCCTTTATTACTTTACCTATACACCACATTTTTACTTTCTTCTGTACCTTAAGTCTTGGCTTAGTCTCACTCTGTCTGCCCCATTTTCTCAGGCCAAATCTCCTTCTCTACCTCCTTCCCACTATTTCCCCTCTTCCTCCATTCTGACCTCTCTGCTCTTGTCCCCTTTCTCTTCCTTATTTGTTAACACTCTCTTCACTCCACAACATTCCACCACTCTCTAACGACCTCTTCATCAGTTCCCCTCTATCTCTGTCTCTCTGGCTCTCTCTCTCCTCTGCACTTCATGTTCCTTCACCACCACTCTTCTTTTCCTTTCCCCTGCTCTTAACGTTCCTTCCTTCACATCTGCTCCCCCCTCTCTCTCTCTCTCTCTCTCTGTCTCTCTCTTTTTTTTCACTTTCTCTCTCTCTCTCTCTCTCTCTCTCTCTCTCTCTCTCTCTCTCTCCCCTCCCTCCCTCTCTCTCTCTCTCTCTCTCTCTCTCTTTAGGTTTGAACGCTCCCTCATTCATCTCAGCTCTTCTCTCTCTCAAGCTCTGACCTCTTGCACCTTCTTCTGAGTCCTTCCTTCTTGCTCGCTTACTTTGCTTATCTCTCTCTCTTTTCTCGCTCTCTATGTCCTTCTGAGGTAGACCTTCTTAACTCTCCCTGTGAAAATATTTTACCAGCTACACAGTTTCTTGGTGCCCTGGTTCCTTTTCTCACTCAAGTTCAACAGGCCACACCTACCTCAGCACTTCGAGTACCAATTTAAATTGAGTAATAATAATTCTGTATACACATTTTTTCTATGTAAAGTTCTTTGGGTAAAAGCACTACATAAATGACACGTTTTATTATTATACTTCTGTGTAAATTGCGTTAAAGTCCATCCCTGGTGATGACTAAAGCTCAAGGCTGTCTGGCCTTTCCATTTCAACATATGGTGCTCAGGCTGTGTCATGACAACCGTTTGGCCGGCCATAAGGAAGTGATTGCCACTAAAATGAAGCCTGCTCATTACTTTTGGTGGCCTTCTGTTTTTGGATGTGGTTAATGATGTGTCTTCTTGCCACTTTTGTACCACGCTGGCCTCTGCTGGCAAGTTACCACCACTGGAACTTCCTGGTGGACATAGGAAGGCCATTTCTACCGATTTCATAGTCGAGCTTACGCCTTCTAAGGGTTGTTCTGTCTTGACGATAAACACAGACCATTTTAATAAAATGGCCCACTTTTTATGTTGCATTGTCTCTCTACCACATAAGACATGACTGTGGTGTTTCTTACTTTCATCTTTACAGACTACTCACCAAACGTTTTTAATATTGGGCCAGGAGGATAGCTCAGGGGCAATGTGCTGGTCTTGGAAGCAAGACAATGCAGAGCAACATGTTACCACCAGCCTGGAGAGCTGAGCAATCATACTGGTCACTCCGCAAACATTTGAAAACCTGGCTCACCACCTAGCGAAGTATGCATATTCTCCCCATACACTGTCTGACAACATGAATATGTGAATGCCTGCATTGTACCCTATGATATGATATGATATGGCATTTATAACACGCCTATGCACAAGTGTTTCAAGGTATTTCAAATACTGCAACCAGCGTCTCAATGCCTAAAGGTTTAGTGCACTTTACAAATGTAAAAATAAACAAATCAATAAATAAACACAGGTTAAGAGCGTTATAAAAGATTAACTAATATAGTTCACATTTTGGAAACAATCTTTTTTAGTTGTTTAAGATTGAAATGGCTTTGTCTTCTGCTTTTTTATCCCCAATCAAATTGGAAAGCTGAATGGTTGAACTAATCTCTTGAATTGTATGATATGGTATGGTAGGTTACTTATAACGCGCTTAATACCCAGAGGTATTAAGCGCGTTATAAGTAGGTTACTTATAACGCGCTTAATACCCAGAGGTGTCTAAGCACACACCCGGGGATCGAACCTGTGTTGCTCTGTGTCGTCTTGCTTGCAAGGTGAGCACTTTGCCGCTGAGCTATCCTCCCGAGACAATTGTACCTTCAGTGCTTTTCTTCAGCAGCCAAGGATAATTGGTATGACCTTTTGGCTGCTGCTTAATTTTCTTATAACAATACAGTGCATTCTGCAACTGGATCCAGACTTTTTGTTGTACCTTTGGGTTTAACCCCAGAGTTTTTCCTCCCACCTTATGTCCTGAATCTCCTTTCCCTAATCTGGACAAGTAACCCATGGTACTCAGGTGCTCAATCTCGCGAAAAGCTAAGGAATCGAAGGGGATATCTGCCGATAAGAAAGGAAGGACTAGTTCAGTATATGGTGTTGGGGACATATTTGGCTTTTCCCCAAATACTTACCCTGGCACTTGGTTCCTTCCAAACCATGGGCAAACTATTTTCGGCTATTCTCTGTTTTAGAGATCATCAATCCGGATGCCTATTATCATAGTCTGCCAACTCCCTGGAAGCTCATTCCTCCTGTTTTTCGTATGTCACTGCTGAAGCTCTTTCTGGATGGTAGCGATCCGGACGGACCCAGTGGTCCCCAGCCTCCTTTGTTTTCCCAGATAGTGGCAGAATTCGAAGTTCACAAAATCTGTGATTCCCATATTGGATGAGAGAGGTTGATATTTTTGGTGGACTGGGCAGGGTACAGTCCTGCAGAACAGATTTGGGAACCAGCGTCACACGTGCATACCCCTCATTCGAGACATCATTTCCTCTTTTTCCAATATGGTGGACTTCTGGTTCCAGGTCACTAGAGGCATGATGCCTGACTCCTTCATTAGCTGGTTAGTCACCAGATTCCGTTTGACACAACACTCTGGGTAGTTTACCTAACACTGTTCTTGTGCGTTCTGTTTTTCTGCCCATGTCTGTCTGCTTGACCTTTCTTGTATCTTGCTGTGTTGTCCTGCCTTCTGTATTTTTCCTGCCTCATGTGACTTCCATTCCTTTCTGCATTCTACATTGTATCTACATTGTTCATCCCGATCTTGCTACTGCCACTCTGTTATGCCCCTGGTAGTTCATTTCCCTGCTGATACTTCTCTTCATTTCTGCAAGAACCCTACTACAATAAAATACAATGATCACCCAGTGAGTTATGTCAGCAGCATTGAAGTACCCCCCCTGGGGGGTTTTCTCCTCTTATTAGGCTTCACCTCCTGGGATACGGTAGGATTTTTTATATCTCTGGTTACCTTCACCACCTGCAAAAGCATGCATCTAAAATACAGAGAATTAGCTTGCTGTTATGTCCTTTTTATTTGGGTCCTCATGGCTACAATCCCAGAATTAGTGTAGTGCGGAACGCAACCCTTTATATTGTGAAACAAGACTCACACAATGTTAGGCCACATATGTTTTTTATAATAGCGCTCATTTACTTTTATCTGGATTTGTTCAAAATAGGACAGGGTCCAAATGCGGTTTATCAAAACACAGCTAGAAGAACTTAGAACATCGTAAAACAGTCATGTACAAGCAAACAGACATTAGTAAAATGCAAACGTGGATGTCTCTTTTCTACCATGAAGAGCATGGAACATTTCACATTTTATACATTCATAGGCAGATCAACAAATGCAAAGACACTCTGAAACCCCTTTTTTCGCTACACCAAACCTCCCAGAAGAGAACTTGGCAGGCGATCCGTGCATCTTTGTGGGTGATTTTGCAAGCCTGCAAGTGACTAATCTCTCACAGAGAGGTCATTCATTTTAGTTATATTCTATTTTATTTACCTTATGTTTACTAAGAGCTTTAGAAGTACTCTGTCTGCGCCACTGACAGTGAACCCCCCTTTCCCAAAACACACAGGCTCTGTGCCCCCACCAGCCAGGGCAGTTCAGCGAAGGCCAGCCAACAGCCTCCTTCCTGCTGCAGACTCTGCAGACTCTCAGCACACTTAGCAGCAGCCTGGCTCAGCCTATGCTCAACGCACCTGCCTTCCACAGCAATCCCTGAAACTCTCCAATTTTTCTTCTTCTTTCTCAGATCTCCTCTTTATCCCCCTTTCTCTCAACCGAAGCCCCCTCATTTTCACTCTCTCTTCCTTTTAAAGCCTTTTCCCTGCCATCCTACTTTGCTTATACCTACACGCAGAAAATATATGATTTCATCACCCATTCTCATACCTCCTACTGTGATGTCATGAATAAAGTTTCTAAAAGGTGCCGCCCATCTCTAGCCCACACCTTAGTCATTTTCCAGAAGCCTTTCTGCTTCTTCAGAGTCACCTTTGTACAGAGTTAAAGAACGTTGCTTCTCCAACTTGTATGGCATGTGTAACACTTTCCTTCTAACTTCCTGCGCTTCTTGCTCAAACATTGAGTTGTCTTTGCAAAATGAATTCTGCAGTTTCATCGTGCTCTGAGCCTCACGTCCACACACCATGGATCAGTTTGCGGTTTGTACATTTTCATTTTCTAAGCCATCATCCACAGTCTGCACCCACAGTTTGCACCTACAGTTTTCAACGTGGGCTGTGGCTTAGGCTACCCCACTCTAATCACTTATTAGATTGGTTTGGTTAAGATTAATGATTCATTCATGGATTAGTACTTAGTAAGGTTAATAGTCCCTAAACCTACTGTGCTATATGCCATGGTATGCTGTGCTACACTATGCTCTGCTCAATCCTTTCTTTGGTTTGTATGATTCTCATCAGTACCTCACATCAGTGCTAAGCCACACACCGGCTGCAACAGCATCACCATTTGTACGCTGGCATACACTTTCCATAGGAGTCTGAGGTTCAGCTAAAATTCTTGCATGGTTAAAATTCACCCTACTTATTCCTACATTTATCAATCCTTTGTTTCTGTAAGGTCCTAAATAAATAGGGGCATCTACAAAAACAAGAGCATAAGAAGACAAGTGAAAAGCAGATTTGAACTAACATGGGCCTTAAAACATGCGTGCTCCATTCAACTGACTTTTCCTTTTTCAACAGCCAACACTGTGACCATCATCATGTGTAACTAGACCATAAGCACTATTAGCCATACCAAGATGGATACTATGGACACAGCTAGGATAACCAAACCCTTTTCTGTGCATGTTCCCCATGTGTAAGCATCTACCTCCGTAAACCCATATCAATCATAGTGATATTATTCTTTTGCATATTCATTCTAATAGTGTGCATATTTTTATGCCTCAAGAAATACGCAATATCTGGATCAACGGGAAATGTATCTTTCTGGAATAGTTCAATATTCTCTATCTTACCTTCCGACAGGTCCCCACCCACGTGAAACAATGTTAAACCCCCTACTATCACCACGTATCTTTAGGCACCGTCATATAAAACACTTTGTACTGCAATGGCTGGATAAGAAACGAACCATGATTGAGGTGGCTCACTGTAAAATTTGATGCGCAAGTACTGACCAGCCATCTGTGTTTAATTAACTTGGCATATGCCAACTCATCATGTTTTGGGTTACTTATAGACATTTCACTCCCTTCAGCAATACCATTATCTCCCGCCTACCCTCAAATGGCGCTTGATGCGTCAGGTACACACTTCTTCCCAGGACGTACCTAGTTCTGTTCCTTAACAGTTGCACAAGTATCCAATTTTGGCACTAAATACAAGTTGGGCTCTCAAACTTGAAAAGCCACCATTTCAGGAGTCACAATTTTGATGTATTTGTCCCCCTGCCAGAAACCCCCATTATGCACCAATTTAGTCTGATAAATGAACTCTGGAGTGATATACGGGACACACAAAAGAAAGCCTATCTCTAAACTTTCTAAATCTATATATAAGGGAATTGCACTCTCCATTTCAAATGCAATTTTCTCTTGAATTGCTTCGGCATCCCTCCATGTGATCCATGGCATCATTTGACAGATGATATCGGATGATACAGAGTACAAAGGGATGTGCCCCTGTATCAGTTAAGACACCCCGTTTTGAACTTCTCTTAGGAGCTGTGTCAATACACTTTCAAGAGGATTCACCACATTCAAAATATCCTCTATCAGCTTGTCATGCTTTACAACAACATTGATGCTATGTTCCATTACCATCAAATGTTCATTTAGAGTCAGAATAGTTTGATTTATGTACTGGATTAATTCTTTCTGTTTAAACTTGAGATCGTCCATACTTTGCTGAATTGCTTTCAAATCCTGCCCCAGTTCTTGGGCCTTACCACCCAAAGTACTAACAGAAATGGCATTCACTGTAGATACTGTCGTCCCCACAATTGCACCAATTATAGTCATGACAATTGCTGCAACCAGAAAACCAGCCATTCTTCACCCCATCCTTTTCTTGGAATGGGTTAAGTTCATAAACTTCTTCTCTGTAATAGAATTTCTCTTACTGCTCTTTGCGCACCGTCCTTCCAGATCTGTACGCATTCTTTTACTTGTGCAGATTTGGGCAGATTTGATCTCTGGTGCGTTAAGAAATCTCTCCAAGACCAGCTCTGGATTCACATGAGTGTACACATTCTGATTCAACAATCTTCTATTGCCAAGAGTGAACCCTCAGGCTTCTTCAACTACAACCCCAGATGCAGGCCCTGGTTCTTCCAGAACCTGACAGTACACTGGCTCATCACATATTGAGGTTAATGCTAAAACCACAGATAAATTGTTTTTGAATAAAAGGACACAATGTCTGCCCCCATGCGGCATGGGATACTGTGCCGTCATCTAGATTCCTCTTTCGCTCCCTCAATTTTTTTCCTTTAGTCCCAGGGATTCCAGTCCAGTGGCCTCCAGTCCTGTAGACTCCTTCAAGGACCTCCTTCGACGACACCCAGCTCCAGGGGCGCAGGTGAAGGAAACGAGTTATCAATTGAAATCAGAATTGAAACAAGTGCACTACTTTTTTTTATTGCCATCATCCAACTTCCCTTCGAAACCTGGAAAAAACATCACCCCATTTAACTTTGCCACTACCTGAAGACAATAGTATGTGTTAACCGCATATAAATATACAACAATTACAATCAAAGCTCCCTTCGCAACCAGCTGAAGCATACAATTCAATCACATCCCCCTTATGTTCCACCTATTTGAAACCAAAACGTATGCTACATATCATTAACCTTAAAATATAATATTACAAGTCAACACTTTTTGATTTTTTTACACACCTCACATCCATACTCTCATACACACCTCCTCACCTGTTTTCTTTCCCTTTTTTGCCATTTCTTAATACTACCATGCACACCTACCTACCTGCTCTTTCCCCTTTTTACCATTTACATTAATACTTCCATGCACACCTACTTACCTGCTACAGTGCACACCCACTTACCTGCTACGGTGAATCCCTTCAAAGTAAAATGCAATTAGTTTTTTTAACTCGCTTTGAGTTTAATGTAACAACTATACCTTTCATTCCCTACTGGTTTCTCCAGCTTCTTCCAGCCTTTTAACCCCCTGTTCTGGGTGTGATGGCTTGATTTGGTTCACGTGGACAAATTGTTCCACAGCCAGTTCACCTTCCTTCACCATGATCCGGTAGACCAGAGGTGAAATCTTGTCCACTATTTTGTACGGGCCACGCAAGGATGCAAGACATTTGGCATTCTTGTGTTTGCCTTTTGTGACATTGCACTTAAATACTTGATTGCCTACTTCTTATTCTGTCACAGATGTTTTCTTATCATAGTATGATTTGGCACTGTCCGCTGCTCTTTTCAAATTCCGCTGCGCAAAGGCAAATGCATGTTGCGGGTGCTTTCTCAAATTTTACACATATTTATGAATTGTGGATGTATTCACTAGGACCTGTTCGTTAATCCTGTATAATAAATGTTGTGACAAAACCATTTTCCGGCCTGTTACAACTACAAGTGGGCTGAGACTTGTGGCTTTTGATGGTCTTGACCTAATAGCCATTAGCACCAGAGGGAGACATACCCTACTATGGACGCACCATGTGCTTTGATGACACTGGATGCCTCCTTTGTTGTGGCGGCAAATTTGTTGGCCCCCCTCTGGCTTTGTAAAGAAAAAAGCCATCCTTCTGAGCCCTGGTTCTCAGATGAACGCAGGGCCTGTAAGCTTTACTGTAGACAAGCAGAGAGGAAGTGGCGTGTCACTTACTCCTCTGAGGATAAAATCTCTTTTCATTGCACTATGACAGCCTATCATAAGGCTATCATCTCTGCGAAAAAATCTTATTTTAGTCAGAAGCTGGAGGCAGCTGTTAACCATCCCAAGGCCTTGTTTGAACTGGTCCACTCTCTTTCTTCCTCAGTGAAGTCGGGTTTACAGGCTGTGCCTTCTCAGGACCACTGTGATTCTCTCTCTTGCTTTTTTCAAAGCAAGATTGAGACTATTCGTCAAAATATTAGCTATACTGTTCAGCAGACTGCTACTCTGCCCCCTTCGGACTCAACGCCTCAACCTACCTCCACTTGGTCCGTCTTTCCCATCTTTTCTGACAAAGATGTTCTCACGGCCATTCATCTGCTTAAATCAGCCTTGCCCCTTGGCGCTATTCCTCTTGCTCTTCTCAAGGAAATCTCGGGTGATATTATCTCTTTGATCAACACAGCAGTGAATGCCTCATTTCGTGATGGATGCAGTCCTAATGTTCTGAAACATGCACCCTTGATTTGATTGCTCAAGAAATCCTCATTGGATCCTTCTGTGCCCACTAATTTTCACCCCCATCTCACTTCTTCCTTTTCTCATGAAATGTTTGGAATCTCTTGTTGCACCTCTGCTTTCCTCTTTTTTGGAGTCCTCTGTTTGTTTTACTCGTTTCAGTCAGGCTTTCGGCCTGAGATGCGTATGGAATCAGTCCTCACTTTGGTGCTGGATGATCTGGAGTGTGTTATCGCATCCACCTTGATTTCACCAAGGAGGTGCTCAATAGAAAATAATTCCCTCATTACTGTCCCAATCTTAGCTAACTGATTTGCCTTGCCATTCCCCTCTTTGTCTTTCCCTGGTGTTTTCAGATGGCCTCATATTTTTCTCCAGTGAATGATCATGTCATTCTCTGAAACAAGCTCAGCTGTGGCTTTAATCATTTTACAATGTTTGAGTGGCTTCTTGTTATATGTGACCATTCCTCTCAACTTCCGCCCAGGCTAATATTCCACAGTACTATTTTGGGCATGATCAGGATCACTAACTAAAACGATTTCTTTGAATTTATTTTCTACTGCAGTGGATATTGCTTTACAGATAGCAGCCAATTCTGCAAATTGACTGCTTTTGTAACCTAACCTCATGCTTACTCATGGAATGCCATTACATTTGACCCACACATTCCCTATTCCTGCCACCAATTCCTTTTCAGAATCACCCGCCCACATGGTATGCACATCCATCTACATACATGGTTGGAAGATCCCTACATGTCTCTTCATTGAATGCCTTGTGTGGGAATTGTTCAAATTTTGGCAGATTTGTTTCCAACTCTGTGTCATCAGTGTCACAGACAGCTGCACAATCATGCTATTCTGCCAGCCCTTGAGCAACTGGGCTCTTTTTATTCTGCCCATATCTCACTACCGTTGGGAATCCCTGCCATGCCAATGTCCACGATGTGATTCCTGATGGAGCTAGGTGTCCTGGTCTGATTCGTTTACTCTGTAAAAACTGCAGGGGCTAGTGATTTGTTTCAACTATTACCCGGTCCACCTGAATAATGGGGCAGAAATGTTGTAATGCCCACACAGTGGTCAAGAGTGGCTTTTCACATTCACCAAACTTTGTTTCTACCTGTGACAATGCTTTGTTGGCATATGCAATGGTCCTGTTATTTGGATCATATCTGTGATATAAGACTGCTGATACACACTGGTCTGTGAACCCTATCTTTATAAAGAAATATTGGTTAGTTTTTCGAATAACCTAAACATGGATTTTTTACCAGACAGGTTTTTAACTTGTTTACCACCTCACATTGTTCCTTTCGTTATCTTCAGGGTACTACCTGCTTCAGTAATTTGGTCAATGGTTGTATGATTTCTGCATAATCTTCAATGCATTTCCTGTTATAACTTGTAATTCCTAAGAGACTCTCCAGGCCCTTCAGATTGGTGGGATCTTTTAATTTCTGAATAGCTTCAACCTTTTTATTTTATGGGTTAACCCTTACTCTGTTACCTAATGTCCCAGGAAGTGCACACTTTTTTTGTTACACCATTGTGCTTTCTGCAATGATACCTTTGCCCCAGCCTTTTCTAACTGGCTGAGCACATGTCTAATTTCGATTGAAGTAACTTTTCATGTCTTCATTCTTGATCAGGACATCATCCACATAGATCACAGTTCCTCTCTCGGCTGTATCTGGGTGTCCTTTGCTCAGAAATATCCCAAGCTCACTCCCACTATTGATATACCCAAAGGGAGTACATGTAGTGCTTATGCGTAGGAAAGAGCTAAAAACATCATGGCGCTGGTGCGCTGCCATTTTGGACATTCACTCCCATTACCACGATGAAAGCCTACATTTCTGTGGGCTCAGTAAAGGTGTATTTCTGCAGGCAAAGCAAGGTCACATAATAATGATGTCAAATAAACTAACTGTGGAGAATAGTTGTTGTATTGTCCGCTGAAGGACGAGCCAGAAAGGGAATTGGAGTGCTCTGCAGTTGCAGTGATTAGGGGTACTGGGAACGAAGGCAAGGAAGGGAAGCTGGGTTTTTCCACTTCTAGCTGGATTTTTCCACTCTCTGCCCCTTATGCTTGTGATCTGCTATTCGGCCGAGCGGCAGTCATAACCAAGAGGGGCGTGGACTCCCCCATAAAGAGAAGAGGTATTCCTCTTCGGAAGGCAGTTAGAATTTGGACCCCCGGGTGATGCAGTCTCACTGAGAGGTAGGACGCTCCGCTCCAGACCCCGTTAGCACGAGTGATCTCCCTGCCTACCTGCTCTGGGACTAAGCAGTGTTGAGGTGGCCGAGATGAAGGTGTCTTTTGCAACCATTATAACAGTGATGTGTTTTCTTTATATTCATGTATAAATGATTGTAAGTTATGTGTTGCTTAGTTGTGTGTGTATAAGGTGTGAATAAAAGGCCTATAACAAGCCATTTTATTTTCTTATAACTATTGGTCTAAGTGTGATTTCTTGCCTATATGAGTCCAATATCTCGTTTTGTTAGGGTCTAGGCGGACATAGGTTGGAGGTCACTACACGTAGCCAAGCAAAAGCAAAACAGTACGATTCCATGCATACTGTAGTCGGTCAAATAAAAAGGCAAATAGATTTTGAATATCCTCAGCAAGTGGCACACACCAATACCCTGCTGTAAGATCCAAAGTGGTAAATACCTTTGACCATTGAATTTGTGCAAGGCCTTGATCAATGAATGGAAGTGGTCCCCTTGACACATGTACCCTCTTGTTTAATTCTCTAAAGTCTGCACTTAAGCGCCATTGACCATTGGGCTTTAGCAAATCAGTAAGCCCGCAATCATAGACGTCTTTGGCAAATACCTCTTTGAACTCCATTAATATTTTCCTCAACTGGTTTCTCTCTTCTTCATTAGTACAAGCATTTGCATTTTGAATTTGTTCCTACCATGTTATAGAATTCTTGTAAATCCTCTAACAGAGTGGCGTCTGTGCTTTCCTCTAGACGTGTGGCAGTGTCTCTTTGGAGAGATGCCACCCTTAAGTATCTTGGCACATCCGCCTCCATTTCAATTTGCTGCATTTCAATTTGTTGTTTTTCTTTTTCAGATTCACCCACCTTAAATAGGATGCAATTATCCTGGGGATAAGAAATCACATCCTTTGATTCATAAGCGTATACAGACAGAAACCTGAAAATCCCCTTTGGTTTAGAATTCAAGGACCCAGGCAATTCATCCTGTGAAGTGACATAGCTTTCAGGGATGTTTCCAAAAACTGGGTTGTGTAGATCAGCAGTGTAGTGGGATTCCTGCACTGCCATCCTTAACGCTGTACCTTCTTCCAAATGAATGTCTTGGCACCCCTTGTTATTCACCTGTATTCAAATGTGACCATCGCCTATTTCTACTAATGGTGTATATTCACATTCTAGTCCCTGCTGTCTCATGGATTCATTGAGACACACAAATGCATCAGGCCCTTTTATCTGATGTCCCTTTCTGTACTTTAATGCTATTGTAAATTGCCTTGTAAAACCAGGAATAATAACATCCTTCTTTACTTGAAGCTCAATTGCATACAACATCATTTCAGTACAATGATAAGCTTGTCTTCTGTTTTGAAATTCAGGTGCTGCTCCCCCCAGCCTAGACCACACTCTTTGATTCACAAAATCTAAAACCATACACATTCTGTGCATGATGTCATTTCCTAGATAGAATTTAGTTTTGGTACATTGTGATGAATGCTTTCAGACCCTACTGTGATTCTCAACATGCATATTTCAACAATTCTTTGCCCCAAATCAGGGCCATCTAGACCACAAATTTGTAGATTTTTTATTTTAAATCTTGGTAGCTCTTCTCTGTCAAGCATTTGTTTAAACACAATGGGCCTCATTACAACCCAGGCGGTAAGTTCCCTACTTTACCACCATGGTGTAAACTATGTTTACACCATGGTGGATGGCGGATTTACCACCCCATTCCAAGGTGAGTGGGGCGGTAAATCCCCATTCCCCATTTACCCTTCCCCATACCCATTTTTGCCCCATAGGGCATAATGGGAGTGGGGAAGGCGCTAATTACGGCACCGTAAATTACGGTGCCGTAATTAGCATCAAGGCGGGTTAGCGCCTTGCATTTTAACGCCTGCTAAAAGCAGGCGTTAAAATGGTAATCAGGCGTTAAGGGTTTAACGGCGCCGACGGCGCCGTTAAACCCTTAACGCCTGGGTTGTAATGAGGCCCAATTAACCTTTTTTCCTACTCCAAGGTCAGCATTGCTTTAATCATTTCTGGATGCCCATTCAAATGCACCGGAAACCAGGCCTGACCTTCTTTCATGGGTATTTTTGCAATTGTTGAAGTATATTTTTCCTGAACGGTCTCTGTAGCAATATTTTGTTTACAGTTTTCCTCACTTAGATACAAACGCAATGTATTTTCATCTATCTGTGTTTACCAGTTTTTCTTGGGGTCCAAGTAAATCTCTAAAGCTTGCTTTTCTTTTTCACCTTGCATTTCACTGTGGCATTTCACTCTGGCACGTGAGAATGACAGTGACGCTAGGTGTCTAACAGGAATGGTGTCTCTTTAATGGGTGTGACCACCACCTCCTTTCTCATTCTCTGCTTGCCTACCTTGATCGCAACTTCCGTGACACCTTCCACTGGTATTTCTTCTCCATTGAAATTATGTACGGGGCATTCAATTTGTCTCAAATGGAACATGCCTTGTCGGGCTTTCCCCTAGTTTATCCAATAATTTCCTTGACTTCACAGTTGCCTACGCACCTGTGTCCTTCATTGCAAATGTATTACACCTCTATTCAATAGTAATACGGGCATAATACCTGTCCTCACATTCTTCAAGTATGCAAAGAGAATGTGAATTGTTACTGATCTCAGGGCTTATTTTCTTCAGGCCTGCCTGGCTTCTTGCTAAGCAAAGGGGCATATACAATCACCCCCACCCCTTTTTGTCCATCGCTTTTTCAACTTCTTTGTTTATTTTTCTGTCCTGAGAATTCATTTGGAGCTTTGCCATTGATTGGGCTCCTTTGGGACCACCACTGTACTCCTCCCCATTCCTCTTCTGCTTTTTCCCCATTGCCTGGATCTCTTTCACTTATCCTCTACTCTGGAAACCAATTCTTCTGTATTTTCATTAGCATCATGTGGCAGAACATCAGTTTTGTGTGTGTTACACCTATTTCTTGTACCATACCTGTCATTTCTGTCTCATGGAACACCTGTGGCTCAAAATATTCCTAATGGAATTCATTTGCAACTGACCTTTGCAATATTTACATTTCTATGGAGATATGATCACTATTAGAACTGTCAGGCAATCCAATCTCTTAATTTGCTTTTATGCCACCACCTATAATCTGATTTATTTCACTTTGCATGACCTTTTAAAACTGTCTTTTGATTCTTTGTTCTTTGGGTTCTTCCTGTATATTTCTGTTTTCTTCTCTCTCATTTTCACATAGGTGAATGGTTTGGTTGAACTCTAAATTAAACCATACCCCTTTCCTGTATGTACTTTCAGTTCCTATGTCATCACTATTCATCCATTTTCTTGGTTTTAAATCGCTAATCCATTCAGTTTGTAAAATATTACGTTAAATCATTGTGATTTGCGCTTTCATTGTGGGGAGCCTGGCTAAGCAGTCATTTGTTGCTACCCTGTGCAATTTCACTCTTGTGACATTCTGCACTCTCACACAGCTGCTACCTCTGTACTGTACACAGTTTTCCTATCTGCTCAGACATTTTCACCTGCGCTTCCAAGCACTGGAATCCGTCCATATGCCTAAACTCATCCTCCTGTGCTCTAGGCCAGTACTGATTAAATTCATACTGATCAGGTTTGTTTTGGCACCTTTCAGGAGACTGGTTCCTGTTTGTGTTTCTCCTGAATTCCCAGAACTCAGGGTGTGGGAAGCATGGTGTGACCATTCTCTGACCATGGTCAACTGTGGAGAGGACTGAACATAATGGCGAGGTACATAGGTCACATTCTATCTCTCATTTGACTGAAATTGTTCCCTTTGTTGATTTCCATTGTCAATGAACCTATCTGCATACCTTGGTCTTGCCTGATTGCCATATACCATTGTGGCAGGGTCAAACCTTTTCTGGGCTTGGTGTGGCCCATTATATATCTGATCCTGGGTGTTGTTTGGCCCTAGCATATCGCAGCGGAATGCCACCTTTGGCGAAACACTAAGATACTGAGTACTAATGTATGAGCTTCTGTCACCGGGATCTATGGATTGGAACACATGTGTTTATGGGTGGTGCCGTCTTCCCTTGCATGGCCACGTCCCTCTGGTTATGTGGTATGTCATTCTTTGTTTGAGTTTGCGCTGTCTCCAATGGCATTTTCCCAGACTTTACTTCTAGAATTTCAGAGGTATCTTCTTTAGCTTTTTGGGGCGGCCTTTGTTCTTTATTTCTAACCTCCGCTTCTCATGAGAGATTGTTTCATAGATTTTAGTGGCTTGTTCAAGAATCCATTCTAAGGTTTTATCCATATTAAATTCACGGGCGAGTTGTGAAACTATATCCCACTGCATTCCGTAAAAGAAACATGGCCTTGAACTCTGCAGAATGAATATCACAGGCCACATCAAAATGTGAGACTGCTCTTTTTAGGTTTTGCAAGAAATGGCATGGCGACTCATTTAATTGAGCCGTCACACTTTACGCGGCCTTATTGGCATCTTATATGGAGCGATAATGTGAGAATTGTTTCCTAATTTCTCTTTCAAAGTCCTCACATCATAAATTCTTCCGTTCATTTAAACCCTGTATGAAGCTAGCAGGGGCAGGATCAATGGTGAGTTGGAAGAACCTACCATACTGGGTCTTAGGGATTTCAAGCATTTAAAAAAGCTCAGTCACACTCTCAATGCTTTCTTCTATGGATATACCTTAATCCTTTTTTGAATGATTTGATCAAACTCTTGATAGGCTTAGTTATTTTTAGTGCATTGTACGATGCATTGTGCGATGGGTCATTTTGATCTCCCTTTCTCTGCTTTGGGTAATCAGACTAGGCCTCGAGCACTGTAGAGCAGCCAGCTCCTGCCGAGTGAATAGCAGCTGGGAAATTTCCCAGACTGTGGCTGCATTCAGCCCCTGCGAGGGCAACGCACTGCTGCCCACAGGGCAAGAACCGCTCTGTACTCCTGACCCAAGTGACTACTGAATTTTATTGCGTCATTTTCTCTACACTGTGCCTAGAGGTCTTGTCTTTCACTGTAGAGTGTAGAGTTTTCTTTCCTTAGTTTGACTATTACCTCATTCTTTTCTGTAATTTGCATTTGAACATTTTATCATTCTCATCCATAAGCCTAAAAATGTCATCTTCCATCACCTGTAATACTTTAGAGGACTAACCACCACCCTTTTCTGAGTGCCTGTATTTCTGATAATGCAATATCTCTATCGTTTAAAACGCCCTCCAAAACTGTTTTTATATGTTCAATTTCTCCTTCGCTTTGAGAAAACGGTCTCTCTTTTTGTGCCAATTGTGCATCATACTTCGCTCTCAACTGTGCACAATGCCCAATCTGTTTTGATTTCTCTTCTACTTGTGACATTTCCTCATGCATAGCTGTCAGGTCTGTGTGCAAGGGCTACAAATATCTCATTGTCCTTCGCTCTCAGTTTAACAAACTTATGTAGATTAAACCAAGTCTTTGAGGCAAGGCGAATCAGGCAATGAATTTGTTCTTTCCGAACTCCTGAATTAAAGAGTCTCAACATACATGTTTGTAACACACTTCCATTAACAAACAGCTCCTCTGGAACCTCGTTATCTATCTCAGAAATTATGTGTTCCCGGCAACTTGACAATGGGTGTCATTACGAGGTTGGAGGTAAGTAACTGTCCTTACCGGCATGGAGCAAATACCGTGTCCGTGTAGCAAGGAGCCCGCTATTAGAGGGCTATTATGAGTTTGCGGGCACAAGCTTTGCGCCATGCCGCTAATGACCTAACCGCCATGCCGCTAAAGACCCAAAAATCGCCCTTAGCGGCATCGAGGGATGCGCAGATAACACCACCGCCATCCATGGTTCCGGCATTAGCAGTGACCTCTATCAGCGGTGGCCGCTCATAGCGGTCACCGCTAATAGCGGTGACTGTAAATAGGCGGAACCGGAAATAGCGCCATCGCACAGGAACGGGAAAGAGCACGGCAGCCATCTTTAAAAACACAATCCATTGCCATCCTCAGCACCCAGGACCCACATCACCACCACACCTGTCCCAAAATCAACCAACAACATATTAGAATGCCCAAGGCACTGAAAAAAGGAGCTGCGCGCCTGCGCAAGGAGCGCTTCTCCGAAGAAGAGCTCAACATGCTTGCAGACACCTTGGCCGAATATGGGGAGGTTGTTTTTTCCAATGATATGCGTCAACCTGCACTGTTGCACAAGAAAGAGATCTGGGCGGAGGTGGCGTGTAAAGTGAGTGCGGTTGGCACCACCCCACGCACAGTAAAAGATGTCCAGAAGTGCTCGGATGACCTGCGTCTACGCGTCCGGAACATCATCGCAGCAAACCGTAACCAGGGAATGGCAACAGGTGGCGGAGGTGCCTCACCCATTAAGATGACTCGATGGGAGGAGACTTGTGCGAGCACCATTGGAATGGAGGCAATCGAAGAAGTGGGGGATATGGAGCGTGGAGCCCCTTCATCGGCTGATGCAGGTAAGTGTCCCAAATAAACCACTGTAATGCAAACCATGAAGATGTCCCCCCGACCTGACAGTGAAATGATGCAATGCAGGGGTCACCAGACACATATACGCAACCCTGCCTGTAGGCAGTGCTCAGCACCATCTCGTCCACATGCATGATGCACCCCATACATGTGTCAGCCCAGACGCATCCCTGCATGACCCACCCATTAGGCAAGCAACCCGTATGTCACTACTCCAACGGCAAATACCTGCCATTCCATAGAACTGCACCTACCCCAATGCATGCCTGATGCACGTAGACCCATCACTGATGCTGTCCCTCTCTTGGTCCCCCACAGGCACACAATTTGACAGTGATGATCAGGAACCCACGGAGCAGCCCACGACACCAGCAAAGAAGTCCAGGGGCACGGAGGGAGCAAACATGCCCTCAACATCAAGGGGAAGAGTCAAACCAGGACTACCTCACAAGCCCAACACAACCCACGAAGCTACAGCACCAATGTGCAAAAGGGCCACCACCACAGCACCCACCCCAGCCACCACCACACAGGAGCCAGTGGCTGAAGGCTCTGTTTCCACTGCCAGCAGTACCATCGGAGAGGCAGCTGCCACGGCACCCGTGTCAGATCATGATACACATAGTCCGACACCCGGAACACCTACCGCAACAGGCCCCCTGCAGTCACCCCACCTCTCCCCACCCAGCATACACAATGCCAGCAGCCATGAGCTGTCTGATGTGGAGTCATGGCCAGGGAGCCCCAGCCCCACGGGGAGCATGCATGATGCAGCAACCATGTCGCATGCAGCTTCGACATCCACCGGTGTCCGGGACAGGTAAGAGGGAATCAATGTAATCCAACAGCGCCAGGAGGAGCTGACAGGGCTGGTGTCCCAGCACATCATTGAAAGTGGCCAGACAAGGGAGGATTTCAGGGAATGTGCAGCCTCCCTCAAAGCTGCCATTGAGTCAACTTCCACAAACATATGCAACGAATTGGTGGCTGGGAGGCAGGTCCTCACCCGCATGGTGGAAGCCTTGGAGGCCCTGTGTCCCGCAAAGGTGATCGAACAACCAGGCACCTCCTCGAATGCCAGCTCCACACAGACCAGCTCCCTGCGAGGTCTGTGCTGAACTTGCGCAGGTCGGACAGGGGTCCACCCGATGCTGGCAGTGGACAAGGGCTGTAGGTGCAGCCTGCCATTCCGAACTACTGCAGACTAATGGTGCATGCAAGTGCACACCATGTGTGGGAATCTGAGGGGGAGGGGAGGAGTGGGTGTGTGGGGAAGTTGAGGGGGGAGGGGGAGGGGGGAGAGGGTATGTGGGGAAGTTGAGGGGGGAGGGTGAGAGGGGAGAGGGTGTGTGGGGAAGTTGAGGAGGGAGGGGGAGGGGGAGAGGGTGTGTGGGGAAGTTGAGGGGGGGTGTGAGGGGGGAGAGGGTGTGTGGGGAAGTTGAGGGGGGAGGGGGAAGGGGGAGAGGGTGTGTGGGGTGGAGGGCTTGTGCACAATCAATGTACTATTTGTTCAATACACCTGTTGTGATATGAGAATTCACATGACCGGACATTGCTTATTGTGTACGTGTGCTTTATTGGTGAACAGTGTATAGTGTCCATGTCCCCGACACTACCAGTGCCCTGAGTCCCACCTCCATTCCGCATCCATGTGTGTTAGAAACATTGGTTAATCAAAGTCTGGCGCACGGCATGTCCCTCCTGTGCATCGCTACCTCCCTGATGTGCAGCCCCATCTCCTCCATCCTCATCCCCCTCGTCAGGTGGTTGCAGTTCAACGTAAGGGGCCAGAGGCACATTCTGTCTGATGCACATATTGTGTAGCATGACACATGCCATGATGATCTTGCCAACCTTCTCATGCCCGTACAGGAGTGCCCCAACAGATCTGCTGAGGCAGCAAAACCGTGCCTTCAAAATCCCAAATGTCTGCTCGATCACCACACGGGCACGTGTATGTGCACGATTGTAGTCCTCTTTGTGCCTGTTCTGCGGGTTCCGGACAGGGGTAAGGAGCCACCTCTTCAAGGATAGCCAGCATCACCTGCATGTGTGCAACAATGGCTATGTGTAAGTGATTACGCCAAATGTGACCTGTATCAATGACACAATAGCATGCATTTATTTCCTGTTTGCATCCACATATCCATGCACGAATAGAGCTACTCAAAGTAACTGCAATGTGTGCATTCATATGATCAACAGGTGTGCGTGGCTTCATCTTCATATAGTGTCCTATTCCTTATGAGTGCTCATGCACTGTGGTTGCCCACGCCGGTTTTTCCCATGATCTAGGTGATGTGTAGTTAATTGTATGCTTTTATCCTGTCACAGTTGAAGCCAGACTCTTCATGATCCGACTTTCCACGCCTGATGTAGCCATGCTGGTATGCTGGGCCTCTGTGGTGGTGTAGGAGGGAGATTCTGTATTTTGGCCTCATGTGACTGCTTTGTATGGACTAATGGACACATGTCCATTGTGGTGATGTTATTCGCTCATTTGCATTGGCCATACTAACTCTATGTCGCTGCATTGTGTTGCAGAGGCTACAGTCTGATTATGTGCAGTGTACATGTTGATAGCTATGGAATGGTTGCAGCACAGCCTACGTCTTGCATTTAGGTGTCAGGTGTCAGGTCCAGTCTGGCCTGCTTTGGGGTAATAGCATGGTCCATCCTCTCAGCTAATCTCAGCCAGGTGAAGTATGCATCTCTTCCCTCCCCCATCTCAGCCAGGTGAAGTATGCATCACTCCCCCCCCCATCTCAGCCAGATGAAGTATGCATCTCCCCCCCCATCTCAGCCAGGTGAAGTATGCATCTCCCCCCGCCCATCTCAGCCAGGTGAAGTATGCATCTCTCCCCCCATCTCATCCAGGTGAAGTATGCACCCCCCCATCTCAACCAGGTGAAGTATGCATCTCTCCCCCCAATCATCTCCCCACATCACACTGCCATGAGCTTGACATGCAACTCACCGAATAGCCAGGATCATTGCCCTGCGTGTCGCTCCATGTAGCGTGGTATCGTGGAGTTACGCATGACCATTGAATCATGGGTTGATCCGGGTAATCCGGCACAGCAATGTGTGATGATCTTGTTTGAGTCACATACCATTTGCACGTTGATGGAGTGGTATAATTTACGGTTGCGGTACACTACCTCCAGGGCATGTGGGACCACCAATTCGACATGGGTGCAGTCGATGGCACCGATGCAACCTGGGAAGCCTGCCAGTGAATGAAAGCCAACTTTGGTGTTGGAGATCTCCTGGGCAGTCCGTGGTAGGAATATGTGGTCGCCTGTGTGCTTCAGAAGGGCATCGAGCACTTGGTTCAGCGTCCGTGAGAATAATAGTTGTGATATGAAATGCATCTGCCCTACTGTGTGCTGGTAGGTGCCTGTGGCCAGGAAGTGGAGCACAGACACCACCTTCAGTAGAGGGGGGATGGTGGTACGGATGTCTATGAGGCTGATAATGTCGTTATGTATCATGTCCACAATGGTGGTGATGGTGTCCCGGTCCAGACGGTACAGGGTGTGGATCTGCTCAGGGGTTAGGCTGAATGGACTGGCTCTGATTCGAGGGATTGGGGGCTGCCTGTGTGGTACAACTGGCTGCACTGGTGGTGCATGCTGGGCCTGTCTCACCCTCCTTCTCCTCCTACGTCTCCTCTGTGCTGCCTGTTGTTGTTGTTGCTGGAGTTCCACTGCAATCATGTCCTCCAGCCCCAGTATTGCTACTAGTATTGGAATCATTTTGGTGTGTGACTGGGTGTGGGTAGGGGTGGGGTGTGCTCCTTTTGTGCTTGCCCAGTCTACATTACCTCCACCTGTGATGATTGTGTGCGCCTGTGGCAGTTGGGAACACTGCACATGGCCGTTTACGGGTGGTTCACGATGCCGGTATTTCCTCCATGCCGGCAAGGTACTTTTCGGCCTTCAGTAGGCCGTAATTTGCATTTCCACCTGACTTGTGTTCAGCTCCTGTTTACGCCATGCCGCTATTGCCAGCGTGTAGGGTCGCGTGCCCGCGCCAATGCCGCTATTAGAGGCACCGTAGATAACGGTGCCGCTAATAGCGGGTTGGCGGGTCGTAATGGACCAGAGCGGTAAGCGATGCTGGTAATCCTTTACCGGCATCGTTTTTCCCTTACCTCCAAGCTCGTAATGAGGCCCAATGTCTCAGAAGACCATGTTGCCAGTGCATACATCTTTGTCTAAACATAAGTCAAAGGTCAGTAATCCTGACTTCTGTCATGTTGCAGTGCACTAATGTTCACACTATGCCACTGCAGTAAATGCCTTGTCACAATACAGCCGAGTGCACTCACAATTACTTGTACAAAAGCAGTTCAAATAGAAGAGAAAGAAAGGGAAAACATTGATTTCAAAGTGCACCCAACACCACCATCACTATCCTATGCGCAATGTCACTGAAGTAATTCAAACAGCAGAGAAGAACAAAAATGGAATTCAGAATGCATCAGCACAACACATTATGACCCTGCTACAAAAGGGCGTGCCAAGCAATTGTACTAACCAAAGAGGGTTCCCAGCCAACGCTCCAAAGCATGTAAGATTTTTTTAAATCTTTTTTTTATCTCTGGTTACCTTCACCACCTGAAAAAGCATGCATCTAAAACATGGGGATTTAGCTTACTGTTATAACCTTTTTATTTGGGTCCTCTTGGCTACAATCCCAGACTTAGTGCAGTGCTGAACACACAACCCTTTATATTGTGAAAACAATATTCACACAATGATAGGCCAGGCCACACACGTTTTTATAATAGCCCTCTTTGGCTTTTATCTGGTATTGTTCAAAATAGGACAGGGTCCAAATGCGGTTTATCAAAAGACAGTTAGAAAAACCTAGAACAGTATAAAACACTCATGTACAAGGAAAATAGACATTAGTAAAATGCAAACGTGGATGTCTCTTTTCCACTGGGAAGAACATGGAACATTTCAGATTTTATACATTCCTAGGCAACTCAGCAAATGCAAAGACACTCTGAAATCCCCTTTTTTTTACACCAAATCTCCCACAGGAGAACCTGGCAGGCGATGCAGAGTTATCTGTGCAACTTTGGAATGTTTTGGGTGATTTTGCAAGCTTCCAAGTGACTAATCACACATAGAGAACAAGCCTCTATATTCCATTGTATGAAAAGAGCATGAGTTTCATTCTTATAAGTTATATTCAAATTGTTTTTACTTATGCTTACGAAGAGCTTTAGAAGTGCATTATCTGGCCTGCTGACAGCGAACCCCCTTTCCCGAAACACACAGGCTCTGTGCCCCCGTCAGTCATGGCAGTTCAGCGAAGGCCACCCAACACCCTCCTTCCTGCTGCAGACTCTCAGCAAACACAGCAGCAGCCTGGCTCACTCTCAGTTCAGCAAACACGCCTTCCACAGCAATCCCTGAAAAAAACTCCAATTTTTCATCTTCATTCTCAAATCTCCTCTTTATCCCTCTTTTATCTCAACAGAAGCCTCCTCCTTCTCACTCTCAATTCCTTTTAAAGCCTTTTCCCTGCCGTCACACTTTGCTTATACATTCACACAGAAAGTATGTGATTGTACCTCCCATTCTTGTACTTCCTGATGTGATGTCACAAACTAATGTTTCTAAAAAGTACCGCCCATATTTAGACCAACACCTAGTAATTTTTCAGAAGCCTGGAGAGTTTCAGGGATTTTGACAGTATTGGCCTGAGCCAGCACGGACCAACCAGAGTGCATTGGGGTGTCCCCATGCAAATAATGACTGGATTGAAATGGAAACTTTTGCAATACACATTTCAGAAAAATTGATAAAAAAAGTCATACAATGAATAATTGGTTCTTGTGGTTGGGGATACAAAAGGACCTTCCCTTTCTTTTACCCAGAATAATGTCAAGCTGGAAAATGTGGACCTTTTTACTTACCTGGGTGGGCCATTCACAAATAACAGGCACGGGAGGAATCATGCATGTGTATAAACAAACCCAGTCTATGACCCAATTCTGTGGAGCCATTAACAGCACTGTAACCTCTCTAGGGTATCAGTCTATCTCTACCACTATGAAAATGTATACGGCAAAACCGCAAGCCATTGCACTTTATGGTGCAGAACTTTGGGGATTTGAGGATGTTCCTACTATTCAATTAAAAGTAGAAGCCTCATCCAGATGATGTTCTATCCGATAAAATCCTCAAGGATATCCTCACCAGAGAGAATCCCCTAAGAATTCCTTGGCTGAATGTTGTTTATAACTCACTATTGAAAGTAGGTGCAGAGAATCGTTTTAGGAATTCAGGTACCACCACCCAAAAAAATACTGGGCCGAGGCGGATCTAGCACTCTGACAATGGACAAAGAGCGAGTGGGACCCACCTTGTCCTGTTCTGACACCTTCCCAATCTCTTCAAACCAGCCACGCCTCACACACCCTCATCCCTCCTTGCTGGCAGTCAGGCACAGTTGAGTAACAAAGAGCAGTCTTGGCGTTCACTCACAGGGCCCGGCTAAACATTTGTCAGGGCTCGCTGGGGCCCATTTCAATATGACTGGACACCCCCTTGCCTGCAGTTAGGGGGTGGACACAGTTTGTGGCACTGTTGGGTTGCTTAAATAAGAATGGATACAAAGAAATGCTGTTTAATCTCACGGGGCAGGCACCCAAAGGGGAGCTGAAACTCTAAACTGCACTGAAAAGTTAGTAATTGCTATGCCAGCAAGGTGCTAACTCAGATGAAACCCAAGTTAAAGGCAAATAGTCTATAACCTGCTGCAATGCGCACATTTAAAGTCTTCAGTTATGTTGACAGCAGCCAGCAAAGGGCAGCCTGTAATATGCACACAAGACAAAGTGCACATTTAATGCCATGAAATGAAGGAAAATGCTGTGTAGTAGCCAAAATAGGCACCGCTGCCTGCTCCCCCCCCCACACTTCCATTGAGGCTCCTGAACACATACACAGAACAACAACGTCATAACACTATGGGACTGTTAGGCATACAAGGCACTTTGGGCCTCATCACGAGTTGGGTGGTATCCCGGTGGTATTACTTCCGGGATACCACTTGGGCTAATAGCATTACAGCCAACCGGTCCGGCGCTAATAACGCCGGATCAAGGGTTGGGCAGTAATGGGTATTCCCCATTCCCCATTGGGTCCAATGGACCCAACGGGGCATTTTCGCACAATTAGCACATGCTAAAAGCGCTGCGTTAATTGCACCTGAAAATGGGTGTTTAGTAGGCCCGTTTACCCCCAGCTGGGGGTAAATGCTGCGAAACTCGAGATTGGGCGGACCCTTAAATGCAGTGGTAATAGTGTTACCAACTCGTGTTGAGGTCCTATATGTTCTAACTTTTCTTCCGGACCTGGGCAGCAAATGATATGCATAACCCTAATTTGTGCAATATGGATTGACATGATCAAAAGCGACATCATAGTAAATAACATTACAACCAGCGGCATCAATCTTTAGTACTCTAGGACATCACTGGTAAAGACATTTAAAGACGTTTTCCATGTGTAAGCCAAGAGAATAATGTGCTGTGCAATATATAAATATTCACTATTAATATGAAACAACTAAATAGTTTAGTAACTATGAGGTTTTTTCTTCATAACAAAAATTGCAAACTAAATCACTTCTAGCGACAGCCAATGTGAGCTGATCAGGCAGAGCGAGATGAAATGATTTGCCTAGGAACACACATTTTGTTAAAGTGGTTACATCAGTATTTGGACCAAGGCTGTGATTTAACCACTTAAGCACTTGACTACATATCTTCCCAGTGATATAGATCACAAATATATTTTAAGGTTGAGTTTCCAAATACAAAATAATTAGTTTTTCTATCAATGCCTCAAAAAGTACACAAATCGCATAAGAAACCAAACTGACATTATATATAATTGTTATAGAAATAGGTCAAACAAAAAGATATGTATAGCTTTATTTTCGTGCTTCTCTGCGCTTTTCACTGTCACATGAAAAGTGTGAGCTGGGAAAACTTTGGACAGCGGATCCTGATTCAGAAAACTGTTAAAACACAACTTTAAAAAAAATGAAGCATTTGTCCCTAACATTAATCATTGTGCAACTATGCCCACTCTGGGCTCCATCTCCATGACCCGCCCAGCTGGGGCCCTCTGTAATTTTTGCCCGCTGGGCCCTTTGTCTTAAATCTGCCACTGCCTTCACACATCACCAATCAAAGCCCACAGGGTTTATGACCTCCGAAGGACCCCCCAGTCATGTGTGAGCGCAGGGTAAGTGGGTCTCACTTGACTCTTGACTGCAGCAATCAGGAAGGTGAATTT